>NC_064563.1:103733783-104358783 GCF_937001465.1 Orcinus orca
GGATGCTCAACATCACTAATTATTAGAGAAATGCAAATCAAAACTACAATGAGCTATCACCTCATACCAGTCAGAATGGCCATTATCAAAAAATCTAGAAACAATAGATGCTGGAAAGGGTGTGGTGAAAAGGGAACTCTCCTGCACTGTTGGTGGGAATGTAAATTGATATAACCACTATGGAGAACAGTACGGAGGTTCCTTAAAAATAGGACTACCATATGACCCAGCAATCCCACTACTGGGCACATACCCTGAGAAAACCATAACTCAAAAAGACTCATGTACCACAATGTTCATTGCAGCACTATTTACAATAGCCAGGACATGGAAGCAACCTAAGTGTTCATCAACAGATGAATGGATAAAGAAGATGTGGCACATTTATACAACGGGATATTACTCAGTCATAAAAAGAAATAAAATTGAGTTATTTGTAGTGAGGTGGATGGACCTAGAGTCTGTCGTACAGAGTGAAGTAAGTTAGAAAGAGAAAAACAAATACCGTATGCTACACATATATATGGAATCTAAAAAAAAAAAAAAAAAAAAAGGTACTGATGAACCTAGTGGCAGCGCAGGAATAAAGATGTAGACATAGAGAATGGACTTGAGGACACGGAGAGGGGGAGGGGGAAGCTGGGGCGAAGTGAGAGTAGCATCGACATATATACACTACCAAATGTAAAATAGCTAGTGGGAAGAAGCTGCATAGCACAGGGAGATCAGCTCGGTGCTTTGTGACCACCTAGAGGGGTGGGATAGGGAGGGTGGGAGGGAGTCTCAAGAGGGAGGGGATATGGGGATATATGTGTGCATGCGGCTGATTCACTTTGCTGTGTGACAGAGGCTAGTGCAGTATTGTGAAGCAGTTATACTCCAATAAAGACCTATTAAAAAAAATATAAGAAGGGAAAAAATAAATAAACAAACAAACTCAGATCCAAAGAAAGACCGTGGTTGTTGGGCAAAACATGAAACCAGCAGCCATTTCCCCAGTTGTGTGTAGTGTTATTATTATTGTTATTATTATTATTTTGGCTGCCTTGGGTCTTCTTTGCTGTGTGAGGGTTTTCTCTAGTTGTGGCGAATGGGGGCTACTCTTCGTTGTGATGCACAGGCTTCTCATTGTGGTGGCTTCTCTTGTCGCAGAGCATGGGCCCTAGAGTGCGAGGGCTTCGGTAGTTGTGCCACACAGGCTCAGTAGTTGTGGCGCACGGGCTTAGTTGCTCTGCAGCATGTGGAATCTTCCCGAACCAGGGCTCAAACCCACGTCCCCTGCATTGGCAGGTGGATTCTTAACCACTGTGCCACCAGGGAAGTCCCCTATATATTATTTATATGACCGCTTTTCTCTGGTTTTAAGGAAATAATCATGTTTCTTCACAAAACAAGTTTGCATAGTTAAAAGTTCAAAGTAAGAATAACAGTAGTGGGTAGAAGTGGGATTTGCTCTTTTCTGTAAACTCTTGACGTCATGTGGCTTGTGCCCTTCCAAACCTAATTATGTTCACATGGATGTTAATTTACAACTACTGCTTCAGTTAATATTTTAGTGCAAGGAGATAAATAAGCTGCCACACGAATTGGGTGTTAGGGTTATTAGAGTACGAAATTCAAATACATACTTTTCCTTAAGCAAGAATTTTATGATAATATCTAAAACTTGGAGATATTTTAGTATGTGAACATATGTATATGTATATTTATATTCAACAACTCTTCCCTCAATCACACCCATGCCATTCATTTAATGAGATAATTTACTAGGCTTCCTATGTGTGATTCAGGCAAAAAGCAAACAAACAAAAAAGAAAATGGGCTAAAAAGAGCTTTCCGTTTTGACTTTAAGAATCAGGCTGGTACCTGGCTCTTTGGTGGGGCTAATGGCAGACTCTCAGAGGGCTCACGCCAAGGAGTACTTCCCAGAGCTTCTGTTGCTGGTGTCCCTGTCCTCATGGTGAGCCACAGCCACCCCCTGCCTCTGCAGGAGGCCCTCCAACACTAGCCGAGGACTTCCGGGAAGATGGCGGAAGAGTAAGACGCGGAGATCACCTTCCTCCCCACAGATACACCAGAAATACATCTACGCGTGGAACAACTCCTACGGAGCACCTACTGAACGCTGGCAGAAGACCTCAGACCTCCCAAAAGGCAAGGAACCCCCCACGTACCTGGTTAGGGCAAAAGAAAAAACTAAACAGAGACAAAAGGATAGGGACGGGTCCTGCACCAGCGGGAGAGAGCTGTGAAGGAGGAAAAGTGTCCACACACTAGGAAGCCCCTTCGCGGGTGGAGACTTCGGGAGGCGGAGTGGGGTAGCTTGGGAGCCGCGGAGGAGAGCACAGCAACAGGGGTGCGGAGGGCAAAGCGGACAGATTCCAGCGCAGAGGATCGGGCCGACTGGAACTCACCAGCCGAGAGGCTTTTCTGCTCGCCCGCCGGGGCGGGCGGGACTGGGAGCTGAGGCTCCGGCTTTTGTCGGAGCGCCGGGAGAGGACTGAGGTTGGCGGCGTGAACACAGCCTGCAGGGCGTTAGTGCACCGCGGCTAGCCGGGAGAGAGTCCGGGGAAAAGTCTGGACCTGCCGAAGAGGCAAGAGACTTTTACGTCCCTCTTTGTTTCCTGGTACACGAGGAGAGGGGATTAAGAACGCTGCTTGGGAGAGCTCCAGGGACGGGCGCGAGCCGCGGCTAAAAGTGCGGAGCCCAGAGACAGACATGAGATGCTAAGGCCGCTGCTGCCGCCACCAGGAGGCCTGTGTGCGAACACAGGTCACTAGCCACACGCCCTTCCGGGGAGCCTGTGCAGCCCGCCACTGCCAGGGTCCCGGGATCCAGGGACAACTCGCCCGGGAGATCGCACGGCGCGCCTCAGGCTGCAACGTCACGCCGGCCTCTGCCGCTGCAGGCCCGCCCCACACTCCGTGACCCTCCCTACCCCCGGGCCTGAGTGAGCCAGAGCCTCCGAATCAGCGGCTCCTTTAACCCCGTCCTGTCTGAGCAAAGAACAGACGCCCTCCGGCGACCTACACGCACAGGCGGGGCCAAATCCAAAGCTGAGCCCCTGGGAGCTGTGAGAACAAAGAAGAGAAAGGGAAATCTCTCCCAGCAGCCTCAGGAGCAGCGGATTAAAGCTCCACAATCAACTTGATATACCCTGCATCTGTGGAATACCTGAATAGTCAATGAATCATCCCAAATTAAGGAGCCCTGTGGATGAAAGGCTCTTGGTGCTGCAGCCAGGAGTCAGTGCTGTGCCTCTGAGGTGGGAGAGCCAACTTCAGGACACTGGTCCACAAGAGGCCTCCCAGCTGCACATAATATCAAACAGCAAAAATCTCCGAGAGATCTCCATCTCAACGCCAGCACCCAGCTTCACTCAACGACCAGCAAGCTACAGTGCTGGACATCCTATGCCAAACAACTAGCAAGACAGGAACACAACCCCACCCATTAGCAGAGAGGCTGCCCAAAATCATAATAAGTCTACAGACACCCCAAAGCACACCACCAGACGTGGACCTGCCCACCAGAAAGACAAGATCCAGCCTCATCCACCAGAACACAGGCACTAGTACCCTCCACCAGGAAGCCGACACAACCCACTGAACCAACCTTAGCCACTGGGGACAGACACAAGAAACAACAGGAACTACGAACCTTCAGCCTGCAAAAAAGGAGACCACAAACACAGTAAGATAAGCAAAATGAAAAGACAGAAAAACACACAGCAGATGAAGGAGCAAGATAAAAACCCACCAGACCTAACAAATGAAGAGGAAATAGGCAGTCTACCGGAAAAAGAATTCAGAATAATGATAGTAAGGTTGATCCGAAATCTTGGAGATAGAATGGACAATAGAATGGACAAAATGCAAGAATCAGTTAACAAGGACCTAGAAGAACTAAAGATGAAACAAGCAACGATGAACAACACAATAAATGAAATTAAAAGTACTCTAGATGGGATCAATAGCAGAATAACTGAGGCAGAAGAACGGATAAGTGACCTGGAAGATAAAATAGTGGAAATAACTACTGCAGAGCAGAATAAAGAAAAAAGAATGAAAAGAACTGAGGACAGTCTCAGAGACCTCTGGGACAACATTAAACACACCAACATTCGAATTATAGGGGTTCCAGAAGAAGAAGAGAAAAAGAAAGGGACTGAGAAAATATTTGAAGAGATTATAGTTGAAAACTTCCCTAATATGGGAAAGGAAATAGTTAATCAAGTCCAGGAAGCACAGAGAGTCCCATACAGGATAAATCCAAGGAGAAACACGCCAAGACACATATTAATCAAACTGTCAAAAATTAAATACAAAGAAAACATATTAAAAGCAGCAAGGGAAAAACAACAAATAACACACAAGGGAATCCCCATAAGGTTAACAGCTGATCTTTCAGCAGAAACTCTGCAAGCCAGAAGGGAGTGGCAGGACATATTGAAAGTGTTGAAGGAGAAAAACCTGCAACCAAGATTACTCTACCCAGCAAGGATCTCATTCAGATTTGATGGAGAAATTAAAACCTTTACAGACAAGCAAAAGCTGAGAGAGTTCAGCACCACCAAACCAGCTCTACAACAACTGCTAAAGGAACTTCTCTAGGCAAGAAACACAAAAGAAGGAAAAGACCTACAATAACAAACCCCAAACAATTAAGAAAATGGGAATGGGAACACACATATCGAAAACTACCTTAAATGTAAATGGACTAAATGCTCCCACCAAAAGACACAGATTGGCTGAATGGATACAAAAACAAGACCCATATATTTGCTGTCTACAAGAGACCCACTTCAGACCTAGAGACACATACAGACTGAAAGTAAGGGGATGGAAAAAGGTATTTCATGCAAATGGAAACCAAAAGAAAGCTGGAGTAGCAATTCTCATATAAGTTATATATATATATATATATATATATATGTAGTTTGCTTGAGTGCAGTGTTTTTTGTTTTCTGTACTGAATTCATTAGCATGGGTCGGTATAAAATTTAGCATAGGTCAATATGTAATTTGTAAACTAATAAGGTCTTAAAAGTGAGGAATTAAGTCTTTTAAATTTAATTATTTATTGTAAAGAGCAGAATAGCATACATAAACAGGTGCCTAAGGAAAACTTGTATTCTAATATGGAACTCTCATGAACACCTTTTTTTTTTCTTCTAACGGTATGATAGTAGGCCATTTGATTATTTTTATGGCTTTAACTTTACAACAATGAAATATTCGTAAATTTTAAAAAGTATTTTTCTTTATTTGATGCGGGTGGGATACTGGAGAAATGAAAGGTCAAACATCTATTGAGGAATCCATACTTGTCTATATATTGTGTACTTTTATTTCAAGAACTGATTTAAAATTCCTAAAAGGATGCTATAATAAGTTATTATGCCATTTTACAGACTGAATTAAGTGAATTTCAGGGAGGTATGAAACTTGCCTAAGGCTATCCAGCTACCAAGCGGTAGAAGTGAGAATTAAATCCAGGTATACCTATAAAAAAAAAAAAAAAAAGAAGGCGAGGGCAGCACCAGGGTATGGGGTTGTTAGTTTTATAGGGGTGAGTAATTTCATACGCTGATGAGTGGGAGGAGTATTCCAGCTATTTTGGGGAAGGGGTGGGGATTTCTAGGAATTGAGCCACCGCCCACTTTTTGACCTTTATGGTCATCCTTGGAACTGTCGTGGCACCTGTGGGTGTGTCGCTTAGCTTGCTGATGTGTTACAGTGAGTGTATACTGAGGCTCAAGGTCTAGTGGAAGTAGACTCGTCCGCCATCTTGGACCTATTTTGTTCTAATCAGTTTATGTTGTGTCCTCGGGCTATGTAATTCTTTTAAAGGTTGTGCCCTGCCCCCTTTCCTCCTGTTTCATATTGAATATATAATATTTACCAGAAAAAAAAAAAAAAAAAGAAATGTCAGTAGAAACGTCTAAGACTGAAATACAAAGAGAAAAAAGAATGAAAAAAACAGAACAGAATATCCAAGAACTATGGGATAATTACAAAATGTGTAATAAATGCACAGGACAAATATTAGGAGAGAAGAGAAAGAAAGGAGCAGAAGAAATATTTAATGTAATAATGACTGCAAATGTTCTCAAACTAATGGAAGACACCAAACCACAGATCCAGGAATCTCAGAGAACACCAAGCAGGATAGATACAAAAAAAAAAAAAAAAAAACCTATTCCTAGGCATATCATACTCAAACTGCAGAAAATCAAAGACAAAGGAAAAATCGTGAAAGTAGCCAGAGGAACAAAAATCCTGACCTGTAGAGGACCAAGGATAAGAACTACATCAGACTTCTCTTCAGAAACTATACAAGCAAGAAGGAAGTGTAATGAAATATTTAAAGTATCAAAAGAAGAATCCCAGGAACTGAGAATTCTGTATCTAGAGAAATTACACTTCAAAATTGAAAGAGAAATAAATGCTTTCTGAGATAAAAGTTGAGAGAATTTGTCACCAGTAGACCTGCCTTGCAAGAAATGTTTAAAGTTCTTCAGAAAGAAGGAAAAGGATATAGGTCAGAAACTTGGATCTTCATTAAGGAAGAACATTAGAGAAGGAATAAATGAAAGTAAAATAAAATATATTATTTTTCTTAAAAAAAAAAAAGTAAATTTCAAAAAAAAAAAAAAAAAAAGAATCAGGCTGAGTTGCAAGGGACCCACAAGAGCCAAAACAATCTTGAAAAGAAGAACTAAGTTAGTGGACTCACACTGCTGAATTTTAAAACTTACTACAAAGCTATAAAAACCTAGACAGTGTAAACAGACATACAGGTCAGTGGAATAGGATTGAGAGTCCAAAAATAAATGGTCATAAGTAAATATTTATGGCCAGTTGATCTTAGACAAAGGGGTCAAAACAATTCAATGGGAGGGAATAGTCTTTCAACAAATGGTATGGGACAACTGAGTGAAGTTAGACACCTACCTTACATCACAAACAAAAACTAACTCAAAGTGGATTGCAGATCTAAATATGAGTCAAAACTATAAAGATCTTAGACAAAAACACAGTAGTAAATCTCTGTGACCTTGGGTTAGGCAATGATTTTGTAAACATGACACCAAAAGCATAAAAGATGAAATTTGAAATAAAAGAAAAAATAAATCTGACTTCATAATAATTAAACTTTTTGTGTTTCAAATGACATCATCAAGGAAGTGAGAAGACAACCAATAGAATGTAAGATAATATTTACAAATCCTATATCTGACAAGGGACTTATATCCAGAATACATAAGAAAAACATAACATAACAAAAAAAAAACACCTTGATTTTTAAAATGGGAAAAGGAGCAGATGTTGTTTCAAAGAAAATATATGAATAGCTAATAAGAACATGAAAAGATGCTCAACATCATTAGTAATTAGGGAAATATAAATCAAAGTCATAGTGTGGTACCACTTCACACCTACTAGAATGGCTATAATTAAAAAGACCGACAAGAACAATGTTAGCAAGGATGTATTTAAATTAGAACCCTCATTCATTGCTGGTGGAATCGTAAAATGGTGCATTCACTTTGGAAAACAATTTGGCAGCTCTTCAAAAAGTTAAGTGTAGAGTTACAATGTCCAAGTCTATCATGACAGAGCAATTTCACTTCTAGGTATATATCTATACCCGAGAGAATTGAAAATATATGTGTGCACAAAAACTTGTACACAAAAGTTCATAGCAGCATTATCTTTAACTGTCAAAAAGTGGAAACGACTCAAACATCCATCACTGATGAATGGATAAACAAAACACAGTATTCCATGCTACGGAATATTACTTGGCAATAGAAAGGAATGCAGTACTGATTCATGCTACAACGTAGATGAAATTTGAAAGCATTATGCTTAGTGAAAGAAGCCAGTCACAAAAGACCACATGTTGTATGAAATGTCCAGAATTGGCAAATATATAACGATAGAAAGTAGATTTGTGGTTGCCTAGGGCTGTGGAGAAGTAAGAACAGGATGGGGTGTGACTGCTAATGAATAGGGGCGTTTCTTTTGGGGACGGTGAAAATGTTCTAAAATTAGATTATGGTGATAGTTGTACAACTCTGAAAGTAAATGAAAAATCATTGAATCGTACACTTTAAATAAGCTTTGTGGAATATAAATTGTATCTCAATAAACTTGTTGAAAATAGAACACAGCGATATGAAGACGGCTCCCTCAGCTCCTGGAACTAGGCTCCGTGTTTCCAGCTGCTCCGCTGCAGCCCAGAGCAGGCTGTCAGGAGGGGCTAAAGAGGCTTCACCTTAGCCTGGAGTCATAGCTATAGAGACCCTGTTCACCTCCCTCATAGGTGCCATCTCTCAAAGCCGGCACACAAAAAACAAAAACAAAACAAACAAACTAATACTAGATTCCAGAAGAAAATTAATTTTTGCACATCTAGCCAAAATCAAACAGCATGTTTTTCAGCCCATCATCAATTTTAATGGAATTGAACATACATCTTACTTTGACACTGGAAGGACAGATTGTTGGCTGTGCCACGTTTCCTGGGACTTGTAAACAGCCGAACATCATGGATGTTTGAGTGAACACAAACCATTTGGCCAATCTCTAATACAAACATCAAAGTTTACATTTTATTCTGTGAACTTTCATGTGACTTCATAAGTCCCCATTACCTGCAGATGGTATTACTTGGCAAAACTGAACCTATTTGTTGTTAAAGTTTAATGTGTATAAACTAAACCAAAGATTTTTCAATATTTTGATTATTTCAAGTTATGAAATATTATATCAATTATAAGGCATGTCAAGTTTCACAGGGAAGGAGAACTTTGAGGAAATAAAGGTAAAACTATATCGAGCATTTAAAACATTGGTATAATCTATATTTTTGGCTTACTCAATGAATAATGACAAATTTAAATATACAAAAATATTAAAAAATCTTCATTTGGGAAAGAGGGTATGGCTCTATTGTGGATAAAGGGAGTTTTATTGTTTTAATGAAATAATTATTTCATTCTTATATTTAGAAGTGGGCCAAAGCTCAAGTTAGTTTTTAAAAAGTTATAATCTTATTTAGAAAAGAAGTGGGTAGAACTATCCACCATGTTACTTAAAAAAAAAAGTGATAATCTCATTTGAGAAAGAACCGTATTACCAGGTGGTTTTATATGAATTCTGATACATTATGGTAGAAACATATATCATTCTTTGACCTAAACTGAAGGCATGAAAGACAAGTAGAAGTAGAGAACTACATATCAAATAACAGAAGATGTCTACCCCAAGAAGTCAAGATGGTTTTTCTTAAGTACACTGACATAGATGATTAGAAATTTCCCCAGGCAATTAACCATATTCCATACGAGGAAGACAGAGAGTCATAACGCAGACTTATGATAGATTGTATTACTTGGTCACGTCTTCCTTTCCTCTCTGCACTGGCCACTGTTCACTGTGAGTGAAGGATACAGCCCTGCCTCATTGACAGAGCTTGCATGAGACTCGCTTGGCCAATGGAATGCGAGGTAAAATACGTCATATCAACCCGGGGCTTTAATGTGCTTGGATTGATTGGCTGTCACTTTGGCACTCCTGCCCTACACCATGAGAGGGCATGCTATTCGTAACTGCTGCTCCATGGGTCCCAGAATGAGAAAGGTGAGACAAACCTGAACTTAACTGGCATTTTAAGCAGAGCTGCTACAGTTGACCTGTAGACTCATGAGTAAGAAATAAAGGCTGGTTGTAAGCCAGAGATTTTTTGAGGGGGGAGGGGTGTGCTTATTATGCAGCATTTCTACAGAAATAGCTCTTCCTTTTTTATTTGTTTTGTTTTCCCAAACTTTCTATAATACCAAAATGTTAATGGTTTCAACAAAATTGTAAGGAAAATGCAGTACAAAATAACTTAATTTGGGATCCTTCCTCAGTCTCAGTCTGAAATAGGGAATATGCTTACTACATGTCATTATATTACAATCTCTGACAACTAAAAAGGAAACAAAATATTTGCTTCCAGTTTGAATGTTAGCAGTTTTGAATATATTATAGCCACCACGTTCAATGATATTTTAACAAATATACAACCACCTGTACTTCTATACAAAAAACTGAAGACACAGATTGAGATAAGACACTAGCCAGCTGTAGCATAGCACAAAAGCTATCTTTGTTCTTTACAGCGAAGGAACTATGGCAGACTAAAATACATAGAGCTCTTGAAGAAGATCTAACTAGAAAAGAAAGCAAAATAAGACCTCTGACAGTAAGAATGGGAACAGGATATCATGCCAGTAATTAAAGTTTGGAAAAGTAACTTTTATGAGCAGGAGAGATATTGCAGGGGAAAGGACTTTCATTTGTCCTCTTCATGCACCATAAGAGACAAAAAGCCTGACACACAAATCATTGCAGGTGAAGTACAAGTAAGAATTTCTGCCAGATGGCTGTAAACAACTCTCGGAACCATGACAGTCAGACAGAGAATTTCCCCCCACAAAATATGGGAGATATTTTTTGCTGTGCCACAGGTAAACAATGAATACTCTAGAGCCAGTGAAGGTAGTAAGATATTTACTAACAGATGTCAGAGAACACAGAATCCAAGATCCAGTATTCCCTGATGGTTATAAATGCATCTCTTTACTATAATTCTGGGTGAAAACACTTGAAATCTCATCTAGACAAAAGCTATAGCAACATGTGTCAGCGTAAACAAACGTGGGCATAAAAGCCAGGAAAGATAGTGCATGTCAGCTATAAACACTTCAGTGAATGAAACTAAAAGGTCTTATGCATTAGAGAGGATGTTAATAAATTCACAGGATGAGAGCTGTAATAAACATATCCAGGCAAATTATAGCCTGGTTCTGTACCTATAAAATCAGGCATATGTGTAGAGTTTGAATTTCTGAGACTTTCAGTTTGTCTCATTGAATCTTACATCGCATTTATGCATCTCATTTACGGCTGTGATTGCCATGGGGACTGGGGGTAGATCTTATTCCTGTTTCTCTCTCCAATTCCTAAGAACTGCCATATAAAATGCAATACGTTTCTGCAAAAGAGAAGGTGGAAGGAAGTATAGGAAGAGGGAGGGAGGGAAGGAAGAAAAGAAGAAGGAAGGAAGGAAGGAAGGAAGGGAGGGAGGAAGGGAGGAAGGAAGGGAGGTGGGGAGGGAAGAAGGAAGGGAAAAAGGGAGAGAGGGAGGAGGGAAGGAAGAAAAGAGGAAGGAGGGGGAAAAGGGGGGAAAGAAGGAAGGAAGGAAGAGAGGGCAGGAGGGAGGGAGGGAGGAGGGGAGGAGAGGGAGGAAAGGCAGGCTACTGATTATTGCCAATGAGTCATTACAGCTGTTAAATGTCCCATAGATGGCCCTTTAATTGCCAGATAATTCTTTCCTCCAGTGTTCGAGGTATTTCCTCCTCTTATTCTTCTCCATGAAACTGATGTGATAACACATCATAAATGAATAACTATTATAAATATAGTTACTTATAGAGTTATTCATAAATTAGTATTGAATAATAAGTGAATAACTATATAAATAATTATATTCATTTATAACTTCTGAATGTGTTTTAGAAATGTTTTTTGAATGAATATAATGATTGAGAGTGTAAACTATGCTGCTCAATAAACTAGAAAATGTGTGGATCTTAATCGTATTACTTGTCATAACTGTTAGTAAGAATATAATGCTTGGGGTAATGCCATTCCTTTCCAGGGCTTAGGGATTTACCAAAGAATGTACATCAAAGGAGGAGGAAGCATAGCAGAAGTAGAAGTTAAGGTAGAAGTTAAGCTTGTGGATTCTGAAGCCTGCATTTGAAGCTTAGTCTTATATTTTATTATTTGTATAATCTTTGGCTAGTTAATTTTTTTCTATGCTTCAGTTTTCCTATATGTCAACTAGTGATAATAGTACCTGTAGAAATTATTATTAGCTATTTACAAATATTTGTTCTTCTCATTCTAGGAGAGATTGTTTTTGCCTAACTTCTTTGAATTTAGGTGTGGCCATGTGACTTGCTTTGGTCAACAAAATGTAAGTAGAAATGATGGTTGTCACTTCCAGTCAAAGCTTTTAAGAGGCAATGTGTTATTTGTCATTCCCTTTCTCCTTGTTACAGTGACTGGAGATATTCCAGATGGTAGAAGCACTGTCATAACTAAGTCTTTATGTGACAACCATATAAAGCACAATTTCTAGCTACAGGATATAGACAGTGAGCAAGAAATAAACCTTTACTGTACTAAGCCACTGAGATTTGGGGGATTATATGCTACTGCTATATAACATAGCCTATACTGAATATACGGTAACTTCATTGAGTTGTTGTAAATACACTTAAAGAAGTAAACACATGCAACATCCCTTAGAAAGCATTCAGTAAGAATTAGCTACTATTCTTATTTTAGGCTATTACTACATTGGAATGGCATACCCATTGGCTTCATTTGTGGCTACATAACTTTGTTCACCTCTTCACTTGACAACAGTTTTGTAACAATTTTCTATAAAGAGAATACAAAAGGTCAATCTTTCCCTTATCATGGTTGGTCAAAATTTGGTTTTATTATTAGTTTAGAAAAATTTCTTTCAGCTTCATAACGTTTTATAGGTGATCTTGTGTAAATTTTTACGATGGTTGCTAAATTTGAGAAAACCTATCAAGTTTAATATATTAGCTGTTATAGGCAAACTTGCTGTTTTCAGTACTACTACAGATTTGTTTCTTACAAACAGGGATTCTGATCAATTCTGTTTCATGCAGTCCCCATTAAAAGTGAGAAAAGTTATGATGCTTTTTAAAATTGTATGCACTGCATTATCAAATATATTTTTGACAGGAGAGATACTCTGTTTTGATTGGACCTTGATAAAAACTGGATCCTTTACTTATAATTTTATATATCTGATTGAAAAAAATTTAACAGACCAGTTTCTGCCTCCCTCCCTTTCAATCCTTGTTCCTCATTTACTGCTAACATTCTTTCAGGGCTGGGTCCTGTAAGGAATGTTCTATCATATTAACGTTTCTGGCCCTGCACCTCTGTATCATCTTGCAATGATTCAGCATGGTGGGTGGAGAGGTACTTCTGGAAACCATTCCTATACCAGGTGGATAGCAGTAACATTACTATACATGGAAATGACTTAGAAATGCATGAATATATCCCACTGAACTAAAAATAAATGTATCCCCAGCTCAACTTTCTGATAACTGAATTCCCAAAATGCTTGTGGTCACTCCAGCACTGGGAGAAATGTGATGGAGGAAAGTCTGTCAGAGTGGAGTCAGTGATTTGAACCAGTCGCTGTTCAAATGTCTTACTTTTTTTTTTTGCAGTACGCGGGCCCCTCACTGTTGTGGCCTCTCCCATTGCGGAGCACAGGCTCTGGACGTGCAGGGTCAGCGGCCATGGCTCACGGGCCCAAGCCGCTCTGGAGCATGTGGGATCTTCCCGGACAGGGGCACGAACCCGTGTCCCCTGCATCGGCAGGCGGACTCTCAACCACTGCGCCACCAGGGAAGCCCCAAATATCTTACTTTTGCAGATTTTATAATAGATGATCCTAAGAACATGTTTCTATAGCTTTTCTTAGATTCTTACAAGAAGCCTCTAAAACTTAAGCTTTGTTAACGTCCCAGTAAATTTTCTTGTATTCTTATGCATTAAATACTCGTTCTTATATTCATTCATTCATCCATTCATTGAGAGTTATTTACTGAACATTTAACATGCTTTGAACATACGAATGCACATATAAAGTAGCACCCACTCGCAAGCAGCGTACGTTTTCATGGAGAGGTGGACACGTCTATAAAGATGCAGTAAATCCAGGGAGTAGCAAATACTCTTTAATGTCTATCCAATAAACACTCACTAAACTATTTCTTTTTTTTCTGAGCAGAACTAGGATTATGTTGGGTTACTCACCCTATTCCACATAATCATATTCACAAAACCACTGGTGGTAATCCTATTCTCTTTGCCTGTGGTTGATTTAGGAAGAGGCATTGGCCAATGTAATACTAGCAGAAGTCAGCTAAGGTGCTTCTGGGAATGCTTAGTGAACAACTTCTCGTCTTCCTCTGTAACGAAGTCTGGATGGGATGACTAGAACTGCAGCAGCTATCTTGCAACCAGAAAGAAAGCTATGCTGACCATAGAGGGGCAGAGCAGTAATATGGAAAGAAATACGTAAGGCTTTTTGTGGGGCTGGTGAGCAGCTAAATTAATCAACCCTTGGGCTAACTTGCTCCTGGACTGACAATGCTTCAGGGAATTCAGAACTCAAAAAGAAAATTTTTAATAAGCTAGAAAGCTTCATATTAAACTGTGACAAATTGTTGCCAGCTACTCTCCTCTCTGTAAAATTGTAAAGTTTCGTTTTTTATTACTTTAATTCTGGTCCACATGTGAAAAGCAACTGAATCCTCAGAGGGTGATTTCATTATCCTTTTATAGTTACTACATCTGCACTAATGTATTGGGGGTTATTATGCTGTTTATTTTCTATAATTTTTCCCAATTAACAGTTATTACCAAGAGCTATATTTATTAAATGAATGTTGCTGCATACATCAGAGAAAGTGTAGTGATATAAGGCAGACAACTGCAGAAAAGGGCTCTTTTTTTATATAATGGTCAGGAACTAAAATATCACCTTAGGGCTTCCCTGGTGGCGCAGTGGTTGAGAGTCCACCTGCCGATGCAGGGGACATGGGTTCGTGCCCCGGTCGGGGAAAATCCCACATGCCGCGGAGCAGCTGGGCCCGTGAGCCATGGCCGCTGAACCTGCGCGTCCGGAGCCTGTGCTCCGCAACGGGAGAGGCCACAACAGCGAGAGGCCCGCGTACGGCAAAAAAAAAAAAAAAAAAAAAAAAATCACCTTAATGCAAATAAAATATCACATGTTCACAAGAGCATGGTGTCAATAAAGACTGAGTTAACTGACATTAGGAGAATTTAGGTTAATTAAAATTTATAATTCGAAAGTATTCTAAGACCTCTTTTTTTCTTAAAGGGGAAACAGATTTTTCTAATGGTTTCTGACTGAAAAATGTAGATACAGAATAAAAATAACTGGAAGCACTATAGAAAGTTTCTATAAAATTTATAATAATGCATTCAAAATGGAAGGGAAGATTTTGTTGTTATTAAGATGTAGTCAGGTGACAGCCAGCTGCTGACATTTGTTCCATTTGAGCTGTAACTAGGTGGGACATCTCTGTGTTTATAAATTCTTACCGTCCAATATGAGAGAATGTATTTTGTTTTGAACAACTGAGTAGTGACAGGCAAGCTGTCCATAGGGTATACAGATGACAAATCAAGAGGAAAATGAGCTCTTAGATAGTTTATCAGCATTCTTCACTGGAAAAATAGCCATGTGACATGAGCACTGTGCACAGTGGGCTTCCGTGTTAGTGTTCATGCTGCTGGAAAATGTATTGCTCGAACTAAATGCACCCTCTATTGAGCACAAGTGATTCAACCACAATTTAAGAGGGAGATCATTACTCCTGCAAAAGGATTTTCAAGATGAGCAGTGAGGAGTCATTGTCTACAGAGGAAATTGAGACGTTACTTGCTCAGCATTGTAAAATTGTATGGTGATATAGATAGACATTGTCTGTTCTTTATGTCAATAAAGAGAAGGGTCAACTAAAGAAAGTGCATGCTTCAGGTGGGTTGTAAATACTAACACTTTTAGATAACCTTATTAATCCCTGGGGATTATTTACTTTCCTTAAGACATCTTACTTTTAGCTTCCCATGGTACTCTGAAAAGTGATCTATAGAGGGATCAGAGTTGAGACATTTCACCATCATCTCTATTCCTTCAACCTTTTAAAGCTGTGATGGTTTTCATCACTTAACCTTCAACTGATAGATCAAAGTTTTACAGAAGGATTGACTAACTGCCTCGTAGCCTACCAGGTGATCTGAGTAGTCTATGTAAGAAGGGAAGGAATAGACTTGATTTATTGAATTAGACTGGTTGCCCCGGTTGCCCATCATTAAGGAACAATGTGCGTTAGTACCTAAGAGTCAGTGTGTGATGCTGCTTGCATCTCTGTAATCAGTAATTCTAAACTTTCAACTGCTTGGCATGTAAGTGTTAAGCTGGGCAGGCTTTATATGATGGCTATAACAAACGTTATGGTTACCAGAGACCAAATATATTTAAAAAATTACATGTGTCATACATTTTTGTTACAAAGGATTCAAACTATACAGAACTATACAGAATAAAACATATTACATCCTCTTCAGCCCTCTCCTAGTCAGGAACAACTGTTAAGCTTGGTGAGTATTATACCAACCCTGTTTTAGCATATTTTTCATCTTTATTTGTAATGTAGTATTTAATTCAAAACATATCAGTGCTTCAGATATTTGAGTAGCTTAAAGAGCTTGTGCAAGTGACAGATTTATTAAGTGAATAAACATACACATGTATATATAAAAATATTATGCTCAAAATTTAAATTTCCAATATGCTTTTACTTTTTTCCTTTAACACTATGTTTTACAGAGTTTTCCAAGTCAGTGCATGAAAGTCTGCTTCATTATTTTTAATATCTGTATAATATTTTATTGTATGAATGTATAATTATTAATTTAAAATTACTGTATTGGAGGACACAATTTGCATTCAATTTTTCTTTATTATGAATAATGTTGCTATCAATATCCTGTGCATAAGTTGGTTCTCATGTGAAAGTATTTCTGTGGAAGAGCTCTAGTTGGCTAAAAGTTACAATTGAAATTTTGTGATACTGCCAAATGCTCTTCAAAACAGTCTTATCAATTTATACTCCCACCAGCAGTGTATGAAAGTGCTCATTTTTACTTATCACTGCCAGCTTTGGCTATTATAAATCTTTTTAATTTCTGCCAGTCTGATGGTTGAAAATACAATCTTATTGTTTTAGTTTGCATTTTTCTGATTACTAGTGAGGTTGAACAGCTTTTTATATGTTCACTGTCATTTGTATTTCATATTTGGTGAATTGCTCTTTCTTTTCTCATGTTTTTCTATTTGGCTATTTGTTTTTTCATATTGATCCATGAACCTAACGTCTTATCATTTTTGTCTTTACCTACTTACCTTTGCCTTTTGTTAATCCTGATGCTGATTCTGTATATTTTTCCTATGCATGTGTATGGTAGAGCAGTTACAAAAAAATACTTAATAGATTTTCATTGTAAAAGTAAAAATACAAAGACTTTTCATTCCTTCTTGGCTCCCTTTATTTAAAACACCTCAGTATGCCAAATATTTGGAAACTGATATGTAGACAAACCATGACGATATAAGCTCATGCCCTGGCATTTTTGTTCAAATGCTTACCTCTGAAATAATTGAGAATTTGGAGAACCCAACTATTTTTTCACTTTTCACATTTGTTTTGTGACTTGTTCATTCAGCAACACTCAAGTAACTATATTGCAAAGAGTAGAGATATAAAAGTAAACATGTCCTCAGATGCTTCCTTCAAGGAACTGAGAGTCTAACTAGAGACACATACATGCACACTTGTTGAGAGATCCCAGAGAACACAAGCCGTGGCTGGGTATGTCTACATGGTACACTGTGGGCCTGGCCCACCAGAAGTCTGCTTCCATAAGGCAACTCTCTCAGAGAAAGCCCAGTAAGGGATAAGGGAGTGAGCATTATGAGCCTGACATGTTACTGAATCCTTAGATATCAGAGAATAGAGGTGAGTCTGAGTACATGTGCCTGTGGCTGCAACCTCTTGGTTCCTTCCCGCCATTGAGTTTATATTTGAGTTGTTTGCAGATTTGAGCAGGGAGGGAGGAAGGGGAGCTGCAAGTCAAAGCTGACAGGTATTTCATTAAAACCCTAAAAGACATCAAAAATATAAGAAGTAGCTTGGGAGCTCTGTAATCAAGTGTAACTCTAAAGAAGTGAAATTGACTCCTCTAACTATTTCATGAGAGGACATCATGCAGCAACATTTCCCAAAATAGGTTCCATTGGAAATGAATTGCCAGTGTAAGGCAAGCAAAAAATTGTATGGTCAAATACTTTGGATCACAAAGGGTTAAACACATGTCTTAATGTTGAGCCTTCTAAGAACCTTTTATAAGTTGGTATCCCTCGACAACACAGAAATACAAACTCAAAATAACTTAAAAAGGGGCCATCTTTGGGGTATCCCAGGAAAGCATTTCTCAAAGAAAGATGCTTTGGCATATTGAGGGGTCTGGTACCTCTTTGTACATGTCACAGATGCCCCTCTACTCACGTTCAAGACAAGATCAAGGTAAAAACCAGAATAGCTGAGGTTATTTACTCTTAGGTGTATTTAAAAACAAATGATTGACTAGGGACTGAATTAAACATCTAATTATATTCCAGTTAATGATTCTTTCATTAAGTATGTCCCATATTATAGTACATGAATCAGGCATGAGGTACTTAAAGTTACTTTTAAACAGCTTCCTGCAACCTTGTTTATCATGCCCACTAGTACCACAGAAGGCATTTTGCATATTAGAAGTAGTGATTTATTGGTTTAGGCACTTTTGGGGAACTAATACACTTTGTATACTACTACACACAGAATTCCGTGATTATCTTGTAGTTCATGGAAACTACCTGACTGTGTGTGACTAAGCCCTCCACATTCTAAATTCCCACTGAAATGAAGAAAGAGATTAAATAGATTACAGATTAATTGCTAAAATCTTAGAAGTGGTGGTGCAGGAGAAGTAAAAGCTAGGCAAATTCCCTTCTGAGAGTTGATAGGGTAGGGATACAAAATATGTGTTAAAAGCAATTTAAGGTAACTACTAGTAGACAACTAACTCACTAATGAATCATAAATAAGCAGAGTTATTTTGATTAATGTAGCAAAACTAAGAAAATAAAAGATAGTTTGAAAAACTAAGATGACAGAAGTAACAATAAGCATATCAGTTACTGTAATAAATGAAGATGTGTTAAATTATTTATTAAAAGATAGAGACTCAGATTGAGTCTCATGCATACATGTGTGTATACACTCACCTAACTATATGCTGTTTGCAAGACATATATCCGAAATAAAATGACTCACTAAGATTAAATATAAAAGAATGTATAAAACTATCCCACATCAATCAAAACAAAGGTGAAATCAGGGTTTGTACTAGTCATATTAAAAAGAATGAAAATAACATTTATAAAATTTTGTATATCAAATAGCCAACATCAAAATATATAAAGCAAAACTATTAGAGTCCTGGGAGAAACAGACAAAACACAATGATATGGAAGATTTTACTTCTCTCACTTTAAATGCTAAGCTTTTAGGTCAAGTGCTAGTAAAGGGAGAACTGAATCACCTTCCTGGGATTCTTTACCTCCATAGCAGGAGTAAAGCATATTCCGTTTTCCTTGGCCCACATTTTCCAACAGAAATATAATGTGAGCCATATATGTAATTTAAAATTTTCTAGCAGGCACATTAAAAATAGAGTAAAAAGGTTAAATTAAAATAAATATGTTTTATTTAATCCAATATAGTTAAGTATTATTTCAAGATAATGAATATAAAATATTAATGAGATAGTTCACTTTTTTTTTCATTCTATGAAATCTGGTGTGTATCTTACACAGAGAGCACTTCTCAATTTAAAAATGCTTGATCTGTATTAAATTCTATAAAATTTATGATTGAAACCATAGAATTACATACTCAAGCTTTTCCAAACATTCTGAGATTTTTCGAAAGAATGGAATGAGCATCAATTTTTAAATCAAAATTAATGAAAATTAAGTACAATAAAAAATTCAGTTTCTCAATTACATAAGTCACATTTCAGTGTTCAATAGATACATATGCTTAGTGGTTGCCACTTAGGATGGCAAAACCCTAGGTAACTTTCCTACTCTCCTGATGAGTATTCCATATCAAATCCTTTCTCCTTAACACTTCCTACCTCATCCTCAATTTTAACTGATTATATTTCTAACATGATTGAGAAAATAGTTATCCTGAAGAGAATTTCAACAAACTGGCATGACCACATCTGGACTCATGTACTCTGTTTTCTTTCTAGTACTTGAGATGAACAGTTCTTACTCCCATCTAAAGCCAATCATTCCTCTTGTGCATTATATTCTATTCTCAAGGACATAATTTCAGGAAATCTGCACTGCTCTTTTTCTCTTGAGAGAAAGGTCATAGCATACTATGACCTTAGAAAAGTTCTACTGACCTAATTTCTCCTTCCAGCTGGTGCCCCATGTCTCTGTTTACCTGTATAGCAGAACTCCTCAGAAGTTATCTGTACTTCCTGGCTTCAATGCTTCTCCCCTCATTTTCCTTTAAATCCATTTCAATCAAACCATTACCTCCACTGCTTTGCTGAAACTACTCTTTCAAAGACACTAATGACCTCCTTTTTGCTAAATCAAATTGTCAGTTCTCAGTCCTCTTCCTTGATAACCCCTTTCTCCTTGAAATACTTTTTTTTCACTTTTATCCCTGGACACCACCCATTCTTCACTTTTCTTCTGCCTTGATGATTATTCCCTCTCACTAATCTTCTCATCCTGTTCTCAACCTCTCAGCTCAGAGTGCCCCAGGACTCCTCTTATTTCTTGGCAATTTCATCCAGTCTCATGGCTCTAAATATCACTGATATGCCAGTGACTCCCAAATGTATATCCCCAGCCTGGATCTCTTCCCTCAACTCTAGCCTTATATACACCTTTCCACTCAACATCTTCCCTTGGATGTATAATTGGCACATAAAACTTAACATATCTAAAATCAAGCAATTATTTTTGCTCTCTAATGGCTCCTCCATGTATTCTTCCCTTTTAGGTAAACTAGGAAGCCTTGGAATTTTCCTTTTTGCCTTTAAATTTTTTTTTCTCATATCCAGTGCAACAAGAATGTTGTTGGCTCTACCTTAAGAATACACCCAGAATTGGATCACTTTTAATCACTTACAGTTTTTCTTTTTAGATAAGTCAGCCATTCTTTTGCCTTTTAAGTTAAAAGACTACAGGCTGACATCCATTACAACAATAATCTACTTCTGATTGAAGATTCAATTTAACCACGTAAGCATTCCTGAAGTTCAATTAAAAGATCTGATGTAATAAATTAGGTTTTGTTCTTATAAGGTATATAGATACATATTCTGAGATTATAGAGAACACGTGTTTCAGATAAGGTTATTACCCCCTTGTATCATAAAGTGAATTCCAAAGTTATGCTAATAAAGTTACATTTTGGTCTTCTAGGGTCCAAAACAAGAGTTATGCTATGTAGATTCTTTGGGTTGTCACTTTCCACTGGGTCTTTGTTACTCTTTAAACTTCCCATCCAAGGTCTGCGGGGTTTGTATAACCATAAAACCAGAATTGAAGCGGGTCTCTGACTGCTTTCTGCTCTTCTTGTTGTGAATTAAATGAATAACAGTGTATTGCTATTTCTTATTCAATAGTTTGTCTCCTGCAAAGCACAGACCCCAGAGATGTGATTTTCATCTGAATGGGAGCAAGAATCCCCATATGGCTGTGTATCTTGATATATTAGAATCTTGCAAGGTTTTATTGCTCATGTAATCTCACCCTGAATTCCGAAGCACACCACACCTCCTAGCTGAGGATTCTTGGTGAAGTGAGTAAAAAAAAAGGGTTTGCGCCATAGTCTTCCAATAAAGTAGGATGGGAAAAGATGGAGAACTACGGCTTACAAGGTTGTGGTTTAAGAGATGTGCTTTAGATGGCAGCAGTGAGTAACAAACAGAGTGCCTGCTTCAGCAAATGGTTTTCCTGTCTCCTTTTAATTGAATCAGTCAGTTATTAGACTCAAATAACCATTTCCTAAAGTGGTTGCAATAAGCAGAAGCCATTGTACTATACTTTTCAAGGACTTGATTCAAACTCAGTAATTACATTTTCCTGATTCCTCTAAGTCACAGGGCTACAACACTAGCAGAAACCAGCAGAAGCTGGTGGTCGTGTCTAGAGAAAATTTGGTTTCATCTTTTTTAGGTTGAAAAGGCAGAATATGGGCTTATTAATTAATAAAATGATTAGGTAAATTATTTTTATTGCCTAAAAGGAAAATTATTTTGTATAGCCAGAAGTACCCAAATATTCTTAAAAACTGCATGCTCAAGTGGATAAAAAGGAATTGCTGAGAAGAAGTACATTGCAACCGTTCTTGCCCGAGTGTTATAAAGCATTAGTAAGCGAGCTGGTGTGGATCAATGTAGCCTTATTAAAATCCTTAGGTGGGTAGTAGAATTGAGACAACATGTGCACTTGGTTGGAATACAGTTTCAGATACTTAGAAAAGGAACACGGTGCTGTTAATATGCTTCCATTACCACTCACTTAGACATATTTCTTGGTCAATGAATCACTACCTAATCATCTAGGATTTTTTGTTTTTTTTGTTTTTCCTTCGGTAGAGTGCTATGCTTAGCTTTTCGATTTCTTTGTTTTTTTGCATTCACATCATTTTAAGTATAGCTCTTTCTTACAAAATACCACTCTTTTCTTTGGAATAGTTAAAGACTTTTGGAAAAGCTTTTACCCCTTACTACTACATAAGTTATATTATTTAAATCAAGGGTAAAATATATTCTTGTTATAGTAGAGTTATAATTAAAAATTATTGTGGGAAGCAAGATGCAGTTTTTGTTAGAGCAGTCAGACATATGTCAGGCAAAAGTTGGTTGAGATGGCCCTGGACTACCAGGCTGGGGCGTGAGGCCTTTGCTCCTCCATATGCTCAGAAGTACATCAAATCCGGAGCAAACAGATTCTTAAGAGGATGGACTTGGTCAATGGCCCAGTCTACAGAGGCCCGTGGAATAAGGGTTATCCTGATTTGGGGGCCTTTTCTTGTGAAAGCTTGTTTTGAGGTCCTCAAATTGTGGTACACCCATCCTTACATGTGACCTAGAGTGGGATTAATAGTCTCAACCTGATCCTAACCTGTTTTCTGCCAGATTAGGTTAGGCTGCTGGCAAGACATCCCAGAACTGCCAGAGAAACACAGAGGAGGCTCATGTTTCAATAACTACTAATTCAGCTCATCTTCCATCAGTGAAAAGTGGATGGGGATATTATTGATTCAAAGCAATGGTTTTATCTCCTCTCCTCTCCTGCTATGTCTGGAATTTGTTGGAATATTCATGTCACTGTCCTTCCTGGGTCTCTTCTTCCTTCTCTTTCTCCCTCTTCCTGTCTCTATGTTTCCCTTCTACACTTCAGCTTCTTTTCACATTGAGGTTATTGAAGTAATATCTCAGAAATGAGTTTTTACAAACCAAATGCTTGCAACTCTGACTTTAAAGAAAAGAAACACAAACTAGTGATAAGGAAGTAGTGTGAGGATAATTAATCTTTAAAGAAGTTTCTTCATTTAAAAAGAGAATTCTCCACAGGGTCCTTTTAATCGCCAGTCTCCTTAGGGACTGTTTTGTTTTGTTTTTTTTTAAACGGTCAGGCGTACAGGCATTTGATTTACAGAGACTCAGTTCTGCACACTTCTGCTATGAGGTATGTGGAAGTTTTACCTGGTGAAGTTTCCATTTCCTTCTCACTACCCAGATCATTTTCACTTTGGAATGCAAGTGAATCAAAGCTGAGGTTTCAATATGAAAAATCCATTTCAGCAAAATCAATTTTAAGGAAAAGTATATAGTTTAGTTTTTCAGAGTAAGGAATAAGTTTCTGCTCTCACATGACCCTGAGAGAAGTCGCTTGTACAAAATGGTAACAAAATCAATCTTAGCAGGATCTAAGGAGCACTCACTTTGGCACGTTCAAAGGTATATTTTCCCTCCTCCTTCCATCCCTCCTTCCTATAAAGGGCTCCTTCCCCTTCTCTCTTCCTCCTTCCTCCCACTTTTTAAAATTTCCTTCTTTCTCCTTCCTGTTTTTCTGTCTTTCTTTTAAAACCAAAAGTATCGTAGGCTAGGGATGCAGCAGTATACTTCCACTCTCCTCGATGCATTTGTCTATTTTGCCTCCATGGGACCTTCACTATTTTCAGTGACCGTGCAAGTCTTCTTTTCTTCCTAAACTTCCAATAACTACCCCCCTACTCCTCTCAACATGTAAAAGGAATTATAGTAAATGAAGCACTGGTCTTGAAAGCCAAAAAACTCACCTAATTTGCAGAAATAAGAATAGTTTGGAAAAAGGACTGGTCATAGCTGTCACTATTCAGAGAGGAGATACAGGGAGAAAAGCATGGGATTACCATTATAAAGAAAAGAAGTATGCAGCAGAAAGTAGCATTCTTTAGAGTTGGAAGTTGTAGTATTATTTGGTAGACCCGTAAAAGGACTTTGGGTGATTTAATAGGTAAGAACCAGAACTTGAAATTGGAATTGAAAAAGACTTGTTATATAATTTAATCCCTTTGGCTAGGAAACGAACAGTACAATTTTGGATCTAAGTTTAATTGGGATTTAAGTAGATTCTTTGAGCCTTTTCCATTTTTCATCTGGAAATCACAAAGTGCTCATCCTTTCAGGAACAATGATGGACTGCATAATCCACTAGTGCACGGTATATCCTAAATCAAGTTTTCAGCAGCCACACTGGGGCAGTCAAAGGTATTCTGACTGAAACGAGAATCTAAACAGCTTTGCAGTGTGCACAGGGAACGAGGTTAAACCTTTTGGAAAGAGAATTATCAAAATCATAGCTTCTATTCCTACTTTTTTTTCTTTTTGATATTGAAAATCTATGCTAGGATTTCATCTTTTACCCCAAGACTCCTGCAGCAGTTTCTTAACAGTTCCTGCTTATATAGAGCACTTAAAAAAAGCATTAAATCATGTTGGCCTGAGTCTATCTAAAGCACTATCTTCCATACAAACAATACCAAGATTACAGCAAGGAGACTCGATATTAAAGAATAATAAGGCAGTGTGTGAATTAAGCATATTATATTTGACTTCCATCAAGGACTTTGCCACTTGCATAATCCAACTGAATATGGTCTCATAAACCCATACTTTCCAACACAGAGTTCTCATACACAGATCACATATATGGAAAGAACTATGCGTAAGAGATGGAAAAAGTGGTGAAGTAGATAAATCTTATTAGAGATGGCCAAATATTCTGTTTTCTACTGTATTTGTGTGGATGTAACTGAGAAGAAAGGATTTTCTTTGTCCGTTTTTGTTTAACTTCTTCCCTATTTTGTCTAAGGATACTATCAATGGCATTTTGAAACCCTTGTGGGAAGCAATCTTTACCCTCTGTTTAATTACCTGATATTCTAGCTGTATTTATGGTGTTTTGCGTGGATATTTAGGAATATGTGTTATAACTTGTGACAGCAATTATGAAGAATTTTATTTCCCAACAAATGGGTCAGGCCAGTGTTTTCTGCCCTTGTTTGACTGGTAGATATTATAGCTAGCTCTTCATTGTCTGCAGAAGGGGTAGTCCTTCTGGGTAGGATATTTATTACACAGAAAACACCCAACTTCATTTCAATATGCCTAGAAACTCAGCCTTTTATCAAACTTGCTAACAAGTTGCAACAGATGAGTGATTTGTTCCCACAGAAATAGCCACAACACATTAAGAAGAAGGCAGAAGAAGCTGAGAGCTTGGGTAATCCATCAGCTAGTTAATTCACACCTGAATAATTGAGAGTTTGCCTTACAGTTATTGAATATTTATGAAGGTTCCACAATGTGCTGAAAAGTAGATGAACCAAGTAAAAATACCAAATAAAAACCATCTGCAGACAGTTTATGTTTGATACGAATCTTACTACTTGACTGGAACATGTGAAATAGAATGTGTTTTTAAACATTAGTGTGTATAAAAACCATGAAGAAGGTGTGTCTGTTAAAACTGCAGATTTCTAAAGAAAGCTCAGAGGTGCTCCTTGGGAATATGCATTTTTAACAGTTTATCCCACATGATTCTGAAGCAGGTGGTCTAGAGACCTCTTTTGGAGAAATTATCAATGTAGGTAGTAACAGGAAAAGCTTATTTCCTAGGAAGCCCAACATAAGAAATCAGAGACATACTGACCGACAAATTGAAGAGAAGAAGACAAAAGAGAATGCCTATTAGCATAAAGGAGAGCATAGGCATAAAGAAAAAGAAAAAATAAGAGGAAGGCAGATAATAGAACAATGGCACCATAAAAGATCTTAGTATCTTAGAGATTTGCTGTAATGCTATGATGTCTGTAAATTACTTAGTATATATTACACTTTATTTTTAAAAATCAAAAAAAATTTTTAACATCTTTATTAGAGTATAATTGCTTTACAATGGTGTGTCAGTTTCTGCTTTATAACAAAGTGAATCAGTTATACATATACATAATGTCCCCATATCTCTTCCCTCTTGCATCTCCCTCCCTCCCACCCTTCCTATCTCACCCCTCTAGGTGGTCACAAAGCACCTAGCTGATCTCTCTGTGCTATGCAGCTGCTTCCCACTAGCTATTTTACATTTGGTAGTGTATATATGTCCATGCCACTCACTCACTTTGTCCCAGCTTCCCCTTCCCCCGCCCCGTATCCTCAAGTCTACTCTCTAGTAGGTCTACATCTTTACTCCCATCTGGCCCCGAGGTTCTTCTGACCATTTTCTTTTTTTTTTTTTTAGATTCTATATATATGTGTTAGCATACAGTATTTGTTTTTCTATTTCTTACTTCACTCTGTATGACAGTCTCTAGGTCCATCTACCTCACTACAAATAACTCAGTTTTGTTCCTTTTTATGGCTGAGTAATAGTATATATGTGCCGCTTCTTCTTTATCCATTCATCTGTTGATGGACATTTAGATTGCTTCCATGTCCTGGCTATTGTAAATAGAGCTGCAATGAACATTTTGCTACATGACTCTTTTTGAATTATGGTTTTCTCAAAGGTATATGCCCAGTAGTGGGATTGCTGGGTCATATGGTAGTTCTATTTTTAGTTTTTTAAGGAACCTCCATACTGTTCTCCATAGTGGCTTATCAACATACATTCCCACCAACAGTGCAAGAGGGTTCCCTTTTCTCCACACCCCCTCCACCATTTATTGTTTGTACATTTTTTGATGATGGCCATTCTGAACGGTGTGAGATGATATCTCATTGTAGTTTTGACTTGCATTTCTCTAATGATTAATGATGTTGAGCATTCTTTCATGTGTTTGTTGGCAATCTGTATATCTTCTTTGGAGAAATGTCTATTTTGGTCTTCTGCCCATTTTTTGATTGGGTTGTTTGTTTTTTTGATATTGAGCTGCATGAGTTGCTTGTATGTTTTGGAGATTAATCCTTTGTCAGTTGCTTCATTTGCAAATATTTTCTCCCATTCTGAGGGTTGTCTTTTCATCTTGTTTATGGTTTTCTCTGCTGTGCAAAAGCTTTGAAGTTTCATTAGATCCCATTTGTTTATTTCTGTTTTTATTTCCATTTCTCTAGGAGGTGGGTCAAAAAGGATCTTTCTGTGATTTATGTCATACAGTGTTCTGCCTATGTTTTCCTCTAAGAGTTTGATGGTGTCTGGACTTAAATTTAGGTCTTTAATCCATTTTGAGTTTATTTTTGAGTATGGTGTTAGGGAGTGTTCTCATTTCATTCTTTTACATGTAGCTGTCCAGTTTTCCAAGTACCACTTATTAAAGAGGTTGTCTTTTCTCCACTGTATATTCTTGCCTCCTTTATCAAAGATAAGGTGACCATATGTGCGTGAGTTTATATCTGGGCTTTCTATCCTGTTCCATTGATCTATATTTCTGTTTTTGTGCCAGTACCATACTGTCTTGATTACTATAGCTTTGTAGAATAGTCTGAGGTTAGGGAGCCTGATTCCTCCAGCTCCGTTTTTCTTTCTCAAGATTGCTTTGGGTATTCGGGGTCATTTGCGTTGCCATACAAATTGTGTAATTTTTTGTTCTAGTTCTGTGAAAAATGCCAGTGGTAGTTTGATAGGGATTGCATTGAATCTGTAGATTGCTTTCGGTAGTACAGTCATTTTCACAATGTTGATTCTTCCAATCCAAGAACATGGTATATCTCTCCATCTATTTGTATCATCTTTAATTTCTTTCATCAGTGTCTTAGAGTTTTCTGCATACAGGTCTTTTGTCTCCTTAGGTAGGTTTATTCCTAGATATTTTATTCTTTTTGTTGCAATGGTAAATAGGAGTGTTTTCTTAATTTCACTTTCAGATTTTTCATCAATAGTGTATAGGAATGCCAGAGATTTCTGTGCATTAATTTTGTATCCTGCTACTTTACCAAATTCATTGATTAGCTCTAGTAGTTTTCTGGTAGCATCTTTAGGATTCTCTATGTATAGTATCATGTCATCTGCAAGCAGTGACAGCTTTACTACTTCTTTTCCAATTTGTATTCCTTTTATTTCTTTTTCTTCTCTGATTGCTGTGGCTAAAACTTCCAAAACTAAGTTGAATAAGAGTGGTGAGAGTGGGCAACCTTGTCTTGTTCCTGATCTTAGTGGAAATACTTTCAGTTTTTCACCATTAAGGATGATGGTGGTATGGGTTTGTCATATATGGCCTTTATTATGTTGAGGAAAGTTCCCTCTATGCCTACTTTCTGCAGGGTTTTTATCATAAATCGGTGTTGAATTTTGTCAAAAGCTTTCTCTACATCTCTTGAGATGATCATATGGTTTTTTCCTTCAGTTTTTTAAAATGGTGTATCACGTTGACTGATTTGTGCATATTGAAGAATCCTTGCATTCCTGGGATAGACCCCACTTGATCATAATGTATGATCCTTTTAATGTGCTGTTGGATTCTGTTTGCTACTATTTTGTTGAGGATTTTTGCATCTATGTTCATCAGTGATATTGGCCTGTCGTTTTCTTTCTTTGTGACATCTTTATCTGGTTTTGGTATCAGAGTGATGGTGGCCTCATAGAATGAGTTTGGGAGTGCTCCTCCCTCTGCTATATTTTGGAAGAGTTTGAGAAGGATAGGTGTCAGCTCTTCTCTAAATGTTTGATAGAATTCACCTGTGAAGCCCTCTGGTCCTGGGCTTTTGTTTGTTGGAAGATTTTTTTTTTTTTTTTGCGGTACGCGGGCCTCTCACTGTTGTGGCCTCTCCCGTTGCGAGCAAAGGCTCCGGACGCGCAGGCACAGTGGCCATGGCTCACGGGCCCAGCTGCTCCACGGCATGTGGGATCTTCCCGGACCAGGGCACGAACCCGTGTCCCCTGCATCGGCAGGAGGACTCTCAACCACTGCACCACCAGGGAAGCCCTGTTGGAAGATTTTTAATCACAGTTTCAATTTCAGTGCTTGTGATTGTTCTGTTCATATTCTCTATTTCTTCCTGGTTCAGTCTCAGAAGGTTGTGCATTTCTAAGAATTTGTCCATTTTTCCAGGTTGTCCATTTTATTGGCATAGAGTTGCTTGTAGTAATCTCTCATGATCCTTTGTATTTCTGTAATGTCAGTTGTTACTTCTCCTTTTTAATTTCTAATTCTATTGATTTGAGTCTTCTCCCTTTTTTTCTTGATAATTCTGGCTAATGGTTTATCAATTTTGTTTACCTTCTCAAAGAACCAGCTTTTAATTTCATTGATCTTTGCTATTGTTTCCTTCATTTCTTTTTCATTTATTTCTGATCTGATCTTTATGATTTCTTTCCTTCTGCTAACTTTGTGGTATTTTGTTCTTCTTTCTCTAATTGCTTTAGGTGTAAGGTTACGTTCCTTGTTTCCCAAGCTAGGCTTGTATAGCTATAAACCTCCCTCTTAGAACTGCCTTTGCTGCATCCCATATGTTTGGTGTCACTGTGTTTTCATTGTCATTTGTCTCTAGGTATGTTTTCATTTCCCCTTTGATTTCTTCAGTGATCTCTTTGTTATTAAGTAGTGTGTTGTTTAGCCTCCATGTGTTTGTATTTCTTATAGTTTTTTCCTGTCATTGATATCTAGTCATAGCATTGTGGTCGGAAAAGATACTTGATACAATTTCAATTTTCTTAAATTTACCAAGGCTTGATTTGTGACCCAAGGTATGATGTATCCTGGAGAATATTCCATGAGCACTTGAGAAAAATGTGTATTCTGTTGCTTTTGGATAGAATGTCCTATAAATATCAATTAAGTCCATCTTGTTTAATATATCATTTAGTCCATGTATTTTGTTTTTGTTTTTGTTAATATATCATTTAAAGCTTGTGTTTCCTTATTTATTTTCATTTTGGATGATCTGTCCATTGGTGAAAGTGGGGTGTTAAAGTCCCTTACTATGATTGTGTTACTGTCGATTTCCCCTTTTATGCCTGTTAGTATTTGCCTTATGTATTGAGGTGCTCCTGCATTGGGTGCATAAATATTTACAAGTGTTATATCTTCTTTTGGATTGATCCCTTGATCATTATGTTGTGTCCTTCTTTGTCTCTTGTAATAGTCTTTGCTTTAAAGTCTATTTTGCCTGATATGAGAATTGCTACTCCAGCAGCTTTCTTTTGATTTCCATTTGCATGGAATATCTATTTCCAGCCCCTCACTTTCAGTCTGTATGTGTCCCTAGGTCTGAAGTGGGTCTCTTGTAGACAGAATATATATGGGTCTTGTTTTTGTATCCATTCAGCCAGTCTATGTCTTTTGGTTGGAGCATTTAATCCATTTACATTTAAGGTAATTATCGATATGTACGTTCCTTTTCCCATTTTGTTAATTGTTTTGGGTTTCTTATTGTAGGTCCTTTACTTCTCTTGCGTTTCCTGCCTAGAGAAGTTCCTTTAGCATTTCTTGTAAAGCTGATTTGGTGGTGCTGAATTCTCTTACCTTTTGCTTGTCTGTAAAGCTTTTAATTTTTCTGTCAAATCTGAATGAGATCCTTGCTGTGTAGAGTAATCTTGGTTGTTGATTTTTCTCTTTCATCGCTTTCAATATGTCCTGCCACTCCTTTCTGGCTTGCAGAATTTCTGCTGAAAGATCAGCTGTTAACATTATGGGGATTCCCATATGTGTTATTTGTTGTTTTTCCCTTGCTGCTTTTAATATTTGTTCTTTGTACTTAATTTCTGATAGTTTGATTAATATGTGTCTTTGCATGTTTCTCCTTGGATTTATCCTGTATGGGACTCTCTGTGCTTCCTGGACTTGATTAACTATTTCCTTTCCCATATTAGGGAAGTTTTCAACTATAATCTCTTGAAATATTTTCTCAGTTCCTTTCTTTTTCTCTTCTTCTTCTGGGACCCCTATAATTCGAATGTTGGTGTGTTGAATGTTGTCCCAGAGGTCTCTGAGACTGTCCTCAATTGTTTTCATTCTTTTTTCTTTATTCTGCTCTGCAGTAGTTATTTCCACTATTTAATCTTCCAGGTCACTTATCCGTTTTTCTGCTTCAGTTATTCTGCTATTGATCCCTTCTAGAGAATTTTTAATTTCATTTATTGTGTTGTTCATCTCTGTTTGTTTGCTCTTCACTTCTTCTAGGTCCTTTTAAACGTTTCTTGTATTTTCTCCATTCTATTTCCAAGATTTTGGATCATGTTTACTATCATTATTCTGAATTCTTTTTCAGGTAGACTGCCTATTTCCTCTTCATTTGTTAGGCCTGGTTGGTTTTTGCCTTTCTCCCTCATCTGCTGTGTGTTTTTCTGTCTTCTCATTTTGCTTAACTTACTGTGTTTGGGGTCTTCTTTTCACAGGCTGCATGTTCATAGTTTCCATTGTTTTTGGTGTGTGTTCCCAGTGGCTAAGGTTGGTTCAGTGGGTTGTGTAGGCTTCCTGGTTGAGGGGACAAGTGCCTGTGTTCTGGTGGATGAGGCTGGATCTTATCTTTCTGGTGGGTAGGTCCACGTCTGGTGGTGAGTTTGGGGGTGTCTGTGGCCTTATTATGATTTTAGGCAGTCTCTCTGCTAATGGGTGGGGTTGTGTTCCTGTCTTGCTAGTTGTTTGACATAGGGTATCCTGCACTGTAACTTGCTGGTCATTGAGTGGAGCTGGGTCTTGGCATTGAGATCTCTGGGAGATTTTTGCCATTTGATATTATGTGGAGCTGGGATGTCTCTTGTGGACCAGTGTCCTGAACTTGGCTCTCCCACCTCAGAGGCACAGGACTGACTCCTTGCTGGAGTACCAAGAGCCTTTTCTCCACACAGCTCAGAATAAAAGGGAGATAAAAAGAAAAAAAGAAAGAAGAAGATAAAATAAAGTAAAATAAAATAAAGTTATTAAAATAAAAAATAATTATTAAGAAAAAAACTTTTTTAAGTGATAAAAACCAAAAATGGACAGACAGAACCCTAGCACAAATGGTAAAAGCAAAGTTTTACAGACAAAATCACACACCGCATCATACATATACACACTCACAAAAAGAGCAAAAGGGGAAAAAAATATATATGTCGTTGCTCCAAAGTCCACCTCCTCAATTTGGGATGATTCGTTGTCTATTCATGTATTCCACAGATGCAGGGTACATCAAGTTGATTGTGGAGATTTAATCCGCTGCTCCTGAGGCTGCTGGGAGAAATCTCCCTTTCTCTTCTTTGTTCGCACAACTCCTGGGATTCAGCTTTGGATTTGTCCCCGCCTCTGTGTGTAGGTTGGCGGAGGGCATCTGTTCTTCGCTCAGACAGGACGGGGTTAAAGGAGCCTTTGATTCGGGGGCTCTGGCTCACTCAGGCCAGGGGGAGGGAGGGGTGCGGATGCGGGGCGAGCCTGCGGAGGTAGAGGCCGGCGTGGTGTTGCTCCAGCCTGAGGCGCGCCGTGCGTTCTCCCGGGGAAGTTGTCCCTGGATCCCGGGACCCTGGCAGTGGCGGGCTGCACAGGCTCCCAGGAGGGGAGGTGTGGATAGTGACCTGTGCTGGCACACAGGCTTCTTGGTGGCGGCAGCAGCAGCCTTAGCATCCCATGCCCGTCTCTGGGGTCCACGCTGATAGCCGTGGCTCACGCCCATCCCTGGAGCCCCTTTAAACAGCGCTCTTAATCCCCTCTCCTCGCGCACCAGAAAACAAAGAGGCAAGAAGAAGTCTCTTGCCTCTTCAGCAAGTCCAGACTTTTTCCTGGACTCCCTCCTGGCTAGCTGTGGTGCACTAGCCCCCTTCAGGCTGTGTTCACGCAGCCAACCCCAGTCCTCTCCCTGGGATCCGACCTCCAAAGCCCGAGCCTCAGCTTCCAGCCCCCACCCGCCCTGGCGGGTGAGCAGACAAGCCTGTTGGGCTGGTGAGTGCCTGTCGGCACCGATCCTCTGTGTGGGAATCTCTCCGCTTTGCCCTCCGCACCCCTGTTGTTGCGCTTTCCTCTGCGGCTCCGAAGCTTCCCCCTCCGCCACCCGCAGTCTCCGCCCGCGAAGGGGCTTCCTAGTGTGTGGAAACATTTTCTCCTCCACAGCTCCCTCCCAGTGGTGCAGGTCCCATCCTTGTTCTTTTGTCTCTGTTTTTTCTTTTGCCCTACCCAGGTACGTGGGGAGTTTCTTGCCTTTTGGGAGGTCTGAGGTCTCCTGCCAGCGTTCAGTACGTGTTCTGTACGAGATGTTCCACGTGTAGATGTATTTCTGATGTATTTGTGGGAAGGAAGGTGATCTCTGCGTCTTACTCTTTCGCCATCTTGAAGCTCCTCCTACATTATACTTTCGATGTGATGACCAGTTATTGGAATCTTACAGCTCAGTGATGGCTCACTAGCATTGTAAAAGGAAGCCCAGACTCCAGGAGGGATTGATACAAGTGCTTTAGCTATTTATACGGGATCAACATCAGAAGCTTTATTATTTTTTTATTGGCGTACAGTTGCTTTACAATGTTGTGTTAGTTTCTACTGTACAGCAAAGTGAATCAACTACACGTATATATACGTGTAGTATATTTTTTTGTATTTCCTTCCCATTTAGGTCACTGCAGAGCACTGAGTAGAGTTCCCTGTGCTATACAGTAGGTTCTCATTAGTTACCTATTTTATACATAGTACCCATAATGTATATATGTCAATTCCCATCTCCCATTTCAACCCACCCGCCTCTTCCCTTTGTATCCATACGTTTGTTCTCTGTGTCTGTCTCTATTTCTGCTTTGCAAATAAGATCATCTATACCATATTTTTTAGATTCCACATATATGCATTAATACACGGTATTTGTGTATCTCTTTCTGACTCACTTCACTCTTTATGACAGTCTCTAGGTCCATCCACATCTCTACAAATGACCCAATTTCATTCCGTTTTATGGCTGAGTAATATCTCATTGTACTTATGTATCACATCTTCTTTATCCATTTCTCTGTTGATGGACATTCAGAAGATTTAATAATTAGAATGATCAGCAGCAGAAAAGGAATTCCATTGGTTAAATTGGTGAATTGTTAGCCAGCATAATGGGTTTAGAAGTGGATCCTCATTGGTGAGATTAGTGGCATTCAAGATATGTGGATTAGCTAAAATATTTTGGTGATAACTTTCTCCTCTTGCATAATCAGAGTATAGGAATGCAGAGAGGCCTATAGCTAGCCTGTCACCTGAGGGATGGATTCTAATCCCTCAATAATCCCTAAGTGGTTGGGACAGTTAATCTGAAGATGTCTGATTGCGTGGCCTGCAAGGCTATACACTCCTGGCTCTCTGGATGTTGCTTAGGCTTCCTCAAATGATATTTTTTCAGGAAAGATATTTAGGGATCCCCTATAAGAATGGAGAATTGGGACTTCATTATCTCACAGAACAAATTGTACAAATGCCTTGTTCCTGTTTGTTAAAAAATGTTTGTATGATAAATATCAATATATGAGGCAGAATTGTCCTGATTTGCTCTAATTTTAACTTGAAGCAAGTTTGAGGGGGTGGTCACTCAATCTCAGTCACCTCAAGTGTTTTGGTTGGTACGGCTATCCACTAAAAAGACTTTATGACCCAATTGACATAGACCAGTTCTCAACACAAATGTGGAAAAAACAAATAACTTCCTTGGGAGAGAAGTTTGGTGAATCTGCTCTTAGTGATCTTTCTCTTGTGGGAAAAAGTTGATAAAGCATCTTACAGTTTTTGTGCTCTCTGTAAGGCAAGTATATTCATTGTTCTGTTCTTTCTGTTCCCCCAAAATATGAAAGGATCAACAGAGGCTTGAATAGAAGTAGCTTCCAAAGGCATAAAACTTCTACTGGGTCATTCACTTCTCTAATTTGCTCCATAAAAGAGCAAATAGGAGAAACTGGGAATAGAATTTTGTCCTTTCAGACATTGGTCCCCTGTGCTCTCCAATGAGCCATGATCTTCATGTTATTTAAGATCTTGCCTAGGCTATTCTCTACAAAAGGTACTTTAAAAAATTGACTGTCTCAATCCCTCCAATCTCTAAGTAATTGCTGGTTAAAAAAAAAAAAAAGAATTAAAAGCTAATCAGAAAGCTCTAGTTGTGTGTTCCTTAATTTTCCTTGCTTAAATATTTTGAAGTCATCAGATGCTTTCAGCATATCTGCCTAGAAAAGGAGTTATATCAGTTAATACCTTTCACATTTATTTTTATATAGGCACTCAGATATGAAAATGTTCAAATGTGTTGAATGATAATTTGTTTTTTCTACTACAGTATCAGTGAAACTGTAAATGGGAAAATGGAAATGTGGTATCTATATCTATGTATCTATAGCAACATCCTTCCAGAGGCAATACTGTATAAATTAAATTCAGAACATGTAACCCAAGAGTCTTCCATGTTGAATGGTAAAAATATCTATGAAGTCATTTCAAAATATTAAAGAGTCAAATTTTGGAGAAGCAGATTAATTAAGCCATAAACATTGTGAATATTTAAGAATGTTACTCTAAAATGTCACAATTTCAATAAAAGTAAAAGATTTAGTCTAGGTATTCTGCCACTTTTACAGTTATATGATTTATTAGACAATATTAACATGCAGACAGAAAGTAAAAGACATCTATAACTTTGTATATGTTTGCCACAACTTGCCAGCTAATTATCATTTTGAGATATGATGGTTCTGATTAATAAATCAAAAGGGAAACTCAATTATGAATGCATGCAATCAAACTTCATATGCAAGCCAAAATAAACCCGGCATTTGTAAGTCAGAAGAACTCATTAGGGAAACTAATACAGTGGTGTTCCAAGGCTACATTGTGTGGAAAATAATGCTCTCCAGTTTAATGGAAAGAGGTAGGTAAGAGAATACATAAAAGACAAACCACTTGGAGTACTGCATATGACAACAGGACACTGACTGAAGTAAAGGGCTCAAGTCGAAACCGAAATTGACAGAGTCTTCAACTCTTTTCAGTTGAATTCAAGGAATATTTATTGAGTAACAAACTAAAGCCGTTTCTACAGGGGGCTGTTTTTAGTTCAAGGAAAGACAACAACTCATTGCCTCTGATCTCAGACATAGGGGATTTTTATGAGTTGAATTGTGTCTCCCCAAAATTCCTATGCAGTTTTAACCCCAGTACTTCAGAATATGAACTTACATGGAAATAAGGTTGTTGCAGATGTACTTAGTTAAGATGAGGTCATACAGGACTAAGGTGAACCCCTAATTCAGTATAGCTGGTGTCCATATAAAAAAGAGGAAATTTGGACACAGAGACACGCACACAAGGAGAATGCCATGTAAACATGAAGGCAGAGATAGGGATAATTCTTCTATAGGCCAAGGAACATCGAAGACTGCCAGCAAATCACCAGAAGCTAGGAGAGAGGCATGAAACAGATTCTCTCTCAGCCCTCAGAAGGAACCAACCCTATAGAGTCCCTGATCTCAGACTTCCAGCTTCCAGAACTGTGAAACAATAAATTATGTTGTTCAAGCCACCCAGTTTGAGGTACTTTGTTATGGCAGCCCTAGCTAACTAATACAGGGATAGAAATTACAATGGAGACACAATCTCTATCCTCAAAATGCCTAAAAACAGCTGTTCTCATAGAAAAACTTACAGAGAAGTCCACTGGCAGAGATTTGTTACTTAAATGGTAAATGTCAGGAGCCTTGAAACAGAAGTAGGCAAAAGGGAAAACATATATTACCCAGGGCTGAATTTTGATGAGGCTGAAGATGAAGGGGATAGATGATTCAAAGCATGAATGTGCATTCTTGAAATAGGTGACCATGAGGTCAGTGTTGGGAAGATAAGTGAGGGAAAACCATGGGGAAAAGTGTGTTGATGAGCACACTTTTCTATTTCAAGAATAGAAAAAGTGGAGTCAGTAAGAGAAGTGGAAGATTAGGTGGTTATAGAATTTTGTTTTTAAGGACTTCTCTTTTAGCTCTAAATTTGGGTAGATGCACCCTCTTTGAAGGACAAATGTGAGGACGCTGGATCTTTTTAACATTTTTAACATGACAATATATATCTTAATATTAATGAAAAGCATGGAGCATTACCTTGTCAATCTTTCCAAAAATTCTTTAACAATATTATAAAATATTTCAGACACGTAAAATGTCACATAAAAACTAATACAATGATCACTCATATATCCACCACTTGGCTTTAAAAATATGGTATTTCTGATACAGATGAAGCCCCAGGAGTTCCTCTTCCAGATCTCATTTATTGCCCTGACTACCATACCCTATGTCTCCTATTCTGAACTTGCTGTTTATCATTTTCATGCATTTCTTTTTATATTCCTCCTACAGAGTTATCCAGGTTAGAGACGAGTGCTGGAGTCTTTATACCTCGGCCTCTGCCAGTGCCAGTTATTGGTCCAAGGCTGTCCCTGGTGGGATGTAAATCCCAAGTTGCTTCCCAGGCATTTTTGCTTGCAGGCAAAGTAGATGCCAGCAGTCTCTAGGGCAGTCTTCTGATAAAGCCCCAGGTGCTGACTGTTGGAGTATATATGTAACTGAGCAGGACCCTATGGAGACTTCCTGGGCCAGACTGCCCCCATGTCCTCTGCCTGCCTCTTGTTTGTAGAAAAGCTTTAGCCTCCCAGGCCTTCCCTGAGTTCCAAAGAATACATTTAATCAGAGAAGTGAGAAAATGCAGAAACAAAGGAAAACTGTCAAGCAAGACAAAATAATAATGGTTTAGCCATTAAACAAAGTTAAGGACTTTTAGCCCCTCCTCAAGGACTACAGATAATACTCTGAGCCATTTCCTTTGAGCTTTTTTTGCTGAAACCACCACCAGGTGGAAGAAGTTAACTCCATGCTGACCACAAGCACAAAGACCCCAGAAGGGTTGGTCCCAAAAGGTTGATGATATTGACTCCTGATTACCTTACCACCAACCAATCAGAAGAATGTCCAGGAGCTGATCACGCACCCCACAATACTCTCCCTCACCCTGTCTTTGAAAACCTTTCTCTAAAAGCCGTCAGAGGGTCTGGGTGTTTTTGAGCATTAGCTGCCTGCACTCCTTGTTTGGCACCTGCAATAAACACTGCATTTTGCTTCACTACCACCTGGTATCAGTATATCGGCTTTATTGTACACAGGTGAATGGACCCAAGTTCAGTTCGGTAACAAATGCATATTAGGAGCCTGTGTACTTAACAATAGTAAAGGGAAATAAGAAATATAGGAAGCACACTTTCAATGTCTGCTACCTGCCCCATAACATGGATACACCATACTTAATCTTGGTGGATATTTAATTCAAGTGAATATTTATTCTAATTTTTAAGAGTACATGCTAAGAGTACCATAAAAAATAGGTATCTTTAAGCATTCCCTAAAGATTTTCTTTATTTTTCAATTTAAGAAATAAGTCTCCCATAAAGTCCTGCTCTATGAGAAGGAAGAAGGGGTGGAAGGGAAGACTGTTTATTCAGGACTGTCAGAGATGAAGTGAGCTGGGAAATGAGCTAGAACTCCTTTTCACAGAGGGTAACTTGTTTTGATGCCTTAGGTCTGGATGCTGCAGAGATTGGGGGCAGGGCCTGTGTCCTGGCCTCCTGAGATACCCTCATGAAAGAAGAATCTTCCATTTCTCAGGGTATTTTCAAATCCTTTAAACTTCCAGTTTATACCTTGCTTAATCCTTGGTTATTTTACTTAATGTTTTAAAACATGTTTCACCTTTACTTTTTTTCTTCCCTGTTTAATTAATATTTAATTTTTTTTTTCTTTTAAGTGGGAATCAGGAGATATTTGCAAAAGGGGACAGGCTGATTGCCTAAGCCCAATGCAAAAGAGGCTTGAATCTGTTCTTTCTTCCTCATCTCCCTCCTCTTCCCACTCCCTTAGCTCTTAAATTTTGAGATACTAAAGAGATCTCTGTTTCCTATTTGAGTTCTTGTTGGTCTCCAGGACTTAAAAGGAAGACCTGAGGGACAGGATGGCAGCCTGAATCATATATACATAATGCTTTTGACATCTTGATATACACTAAGGGAAATAAGTATAGTTTTCCACCCAAAGAGCAAGTTACTTTTCACAAATTTGCCAAGGAGTAGTCGGAGCAGTGCTGATTTGTCCATGCAGCTCATGAACTATGTATATAGAGACTACAAGGACATCCAGGAGAGGAAATCCAACTGTGTAAATCTCCAACTTGAGCACATTTGTTTAAACCCAAAAGAGAAATTGTGAAAGATGTGATGGGGTAGTATTGCTTAAGGAGGGCCCCGTAAATGAAGGTAAACCTCGTTACAATTTTAATTTTAGGATTCTTTTACTTAAGTATTAAAATTTCCCCTTTAATGGTCTGTTTTAAGGATAAACAACTAACATACAACAACCACCACAGAAAAAACAAACTGATTTTTCAGGGGAAAATTTAACACATCTCCCAGTTTTCAGCTCTTTAGGACTTGATTAGTGTGATAAACTGAATGTTTGTGTCCCTCCAAAAATCACATATTGAAGCTCTAAACCACCCCTGGCATGTGATGGTATTCAGAAGTGGGGGCTTAGGGAGGTTACTAGGTTTGGATGAGGTCATAAGGGTGGGGCCCCCATGATGGGATTATTGTCCTGAAAGGAAGCAAAGAGCTCTCTGTCTTTTCATAATGTAAGGACACAGTGAGACGGTGGTTCTCTGCAAGCCAGAAAGAGAGCTCTCACTGCGGAACTGAATAAGCCAGAAACTTGATGTTGGACTTTCAGCCTTCAGAACTGGGGGAAATAAATTCCTATTGTTTAAGCCACCCACTGTATAGTATTTTGTTATGGCAGCCCAAATTGACTAGCAGAGTTAGGCTGAGAAAATGTCTAATAGGCATTTTAGTTTGGATGTCTGAGAACCTGATTATATACTTAAAAACTAGAATTTGCAGCTTGAAAATCAAAGTTTTATAAACTATAAAATGTCTCAGTAATAGTTCCTCATCCATCATAAGCTCCAGTGTTCTATAAAGTTTCTTTAGTGTTTGAAGCCAGTGGAGGAGCTCTTGAACTATGTTAATATCTTTCTTAAGATGAACATGGGGGCTTGAGACACCTCCGTGTAAGGTGACCGACATTAGGGAGCTCAGTCTTTACAATTCTTTTTGCTCTGAACTTCTTTTGATAATGTTGTACCAAAAAAACCTTTATCAATATTTCACATTTATATGAAAAAATGCAGTGCATAGTATGAGGACTCAGAAAGACTGGCAGTGCTATGGCACTACACAAAGAGATGTTATTTCTGGATTTACAAAGATGATAGGGAACTAGTATTTTCCACTTTATTATTGGAAGTAACTCATCTTAGAAATGCAGTGAAAAAGGCTGCACCTGAAGTGAACTATGAGCAAGTGTATTGATAGAAATGACAAGATATAGAAAGGAGTCATTGAAAACTGGAAAAAGAATTCAGATTAGACCAAAATAGCCCATTGTCGTAGATACTTTTTATGAATTTTTCCTAAGAAGAAATTGGAATTTAATATTAGAATGTTATTTTCTTGTATGTTGAGTAGACCTATGGTTAATGTAATATCTGGTAAAATGTATTTTGTTTTATTTTTATAACATAGGTTCAGGGTATTTTAAGTAATCCTTTTGTCATCCCCACAAATCCAGAACTGAAGAATACTCTCCAGATATTGTCATTTATTGATATCTTTACTGGCAGAGTCTCTGTGACTATGACAGCTAAGATTCTGGGCCAGTACAGACAAAATCAGGCAAGAAGTACACCTTACAAAATGCTGTTTTAATGGGGCATATTTCTGTCACATTGTGCCACATTCATATTTCATTTTTGTTTTCCTTACTCTTGTTTGTTTATTTCTTGAAAATTGTGACTCTCTTCTATATTCTAGGCAACTGTTCTAGGCAAGTTATATTCAAACTACATACAGTGAAGGACAAGGGACTTTACAGTCTGGTCACAATACCTTTCAAATCACAAAGTTCAGACTCATCTGTACTGCACTTCCTGCCAATGTGAATGGCAAGATGGTTACAATTTAGACAGCAGAGGGACATGAGGAGTTTTACAAAAGTTTTATTAGAAATGTGACCCAGATTAACCTCAAAAATTCAAAGTAGAAAACCAGTAAAAATGAATATATAGTGATATTTTAAAAAATCAAGAGGGGCTTCCCTGGTGGCGCAGTGGTTGAGAATCTGCCTGCCAATGCAGGGGACACGGGTTCGAGCCCTGGTCTGGGAAGATCCCACATGCCGCGGAGCAACTAGGCCTGTGAGCCACAACTACTGAGCCTGCGCGTCTGGAGCCTGTGCTCCACAACAAGAGAGGCCACGATAGTGAGAGCCCCGCGCACCGCGATGAAGAGTGGACCCTGCTTGCCATAACTAGAGAAAGCCCTCGCACAGAAACGAAGAGCCAACATAGCCATAAATAATAAATAAATAAAATTTTTTTAGAAAATCAAGAGAACAGTGCAAAATACCAAAGGAAGTATAATGAATATTATATCTTAAGATTGTTATTATAACCCTCTTTCTGTCCATGTTTTATAAGTTTTCAAGTAGGAATTAAGGGGACGTCCCTGGCGGTCCAGTGGTTAAGACTCTGTGCTTCCACCTCAGGGTGTTTGATCCCTAGTCGGGGAACTAAGATTCCATGTGCCTCACTGTGCGGCCAAAAAAAAAAAAAGTGGGGAAAAAAAAAAAGAGTAGGAATTTAAAAAGTATATTTAGCCAGAAATAGAATTCACGATATCAGAGAAAATGTTCTGCTTTTTTCTTGAGACTTCCTTATATTCTCTTGTTTCAGGATGAGGAAAATAACCATTTACAAATAGCTTTCCACATGATCTTACTAGGTGCTAAATCGGCTTATATTTTTCTGGGCTATTTCTAACACTTGATTAAATTTGCAATAGTGTTGGTAGGATGGGGGAAATTCTTACCTGAACAAATGTGGTCTAAATTCTGTGATTATATAGCCTGTATATAATCTGTGGTAACGCAGGAAAATAATTTAGAATTGTTTTATTCAAAATTATTTTATATAATTACCACATTCATATCCAAAATAAATTTGGGAAATATCCATAAAATAGGCAGCATTTATTTTTCAAAACAGTGCCTGAGTTGCTATTATTATTTCAGGTAATTTTCCTGATACTACAGAAAATCCACTGGAGTAGTTTATATTTATATTTCAATATTCTTTTCTGGTTTAACCCTGTCTTCATTAACTATGGTTTATCAGGTTGCTAGTTTCATTTATCTACCCTTTCCCCCCTCATATGTATCAATTATATATAAGCTACTGTGCTCAAATCTGTACAATCTCTCATTGCCTTAAATCTTCTAAGAATCATGGTTGCCCTCTTGCCCTTCGAGACATCTTCAAGGTCTCTTAAACGTTCTCAAAACTATGAGTTTCATTTATATGCAAGAAAACTTAGCATTGGCATTTAAAAATGTCAATGAAAAGTCTGCATGTTTTATTTTCCTTTCTACTAAGTTTCTCTCTACTTCTTTGTCTTCCACCCGATTTATTTTAAACATGCTGCTTTCACTTACTTTAACAATTCCTTTTTCTGACTTTTCATTTGATCTTTTCTCTGGGATTATTTTTCCACTTATACCTTAAATTTTATAGATAAAAACACTGACTACATCATTTTAAAGTCCAGTATTGGAATCTCAATATGAATGTGGGTAACTTCTCAGTTAAATATTAGAAGTCAGTTTTCTCTGATCCTTCCTCCCTTCTTATGGGTAGATAGTTCAGAGTTACTAAGCTTTAGTAAACAACACAAAAGTAAAATCCTTGTAAATCGGGGCTTATTAAAATGTACATCTTCTATCTCAGACAATACTAAACTAAGAAAAACAAAGTCACTCTTCCTTGATTTCCAGAAACCTTTTCAAATGTCCTGTGTCCTATTCATTCACCACAAGGGGGCATATGTGTACAAGTGTATCATGACCCTTTGGCAGCATCATTTTATGATGATTACATGCAAGTATTATTTTGTTTTGTTTTATCATGCTTTTATGTCTTTTTTTCCCTAGTATGTGTACTTTTTATAAACTGTTCCTAAGACGACTGTATTTTCTAATGTTGAGTGTGTAGAATGAATTTCACTTTAAAACCAGAAGATATATTCTACGTTAAAACTTTAGAAACTGCAACTCCAGCAGTTTCTACTATTTCCCATAGCCGCATAGCACAGGGAGATCCACCTGGTGCTTTGTGACCACCTAGAGGGGGGAGATAGGGAGGGTGGGAGGGAGGGAGACGCAAGAGGGAAGAGATATGGGAACATATGTATATGTATAACTGACTCACTTTGTTATAAAGCAGAAACTAACACACCATTGTAAAGCAATTATACTCCAATAAAGATGTTAAAAAAAAAAGACATATTGGATTTCAAGCAAAATCTAATCATGTCCAAGTACCCTGAAACCCCATCAACTTTAGAGATATTAAACATTCAATGGCATAATCTGAAATACACATAATTGTTTTAAGAGTCTGAGATAAAATTCAGCACCTGGGGCAACTACATGACTTTGCTGAGGAGAGTTATTCATGTTTTGGCCACAGGTTATAGTTATATCATTGTTTAAAGTATTTTCATAAAATTTTACAGGCCTTCCATAAGTGCCCAGAGAGGGGCATACATTTCCCCATCAGTCAATATTGGAGAAAAATGACCATCACAGATAAAGAGAAGAAACTGCATGAAGGTATAGCAAAGTGGTGACTAGTGAGGCCATCAAAACAAAGGTAACAACAGAATAAAAAATTAACATCAGGACTAACAATTTCACTCTTCATTATTAAGCATGTTTTACACTGAAAACTATCTTCTAAGAGAAACTGAAAACAAAATTTGGGCTACATGGAATATATATTCAAAGAATAAGGTCTCGGGGCTTCCCTGGTGGTGCAGTGGTTGAGAGTCTGCCTGCCGATGCAGGGGACATGGGTTCGTGCCCCGGTCTGGGAAGATCCCACATGCCGCAGAGCGGCTGGGCCCGTGAGCCATGGCTGCTGTGCCTGCACGTCCAGAGCCTGTGCTCCGCAATGGGAGAGGCCACTACAGTGAGAGGCCCGCGTACCGCAAAAAAAAAAAAAAAGAATAAGGTCTCTTAGTGTGACTATAACAAATCTAACTTCCCCTCGTCCATGCCACTCACCTTCCCTCCTCTCCCAACCCCTTTCCCACTATATTGACAAATCTTTTACCTGCTTGTGACTTTTGTCTTACTTAATGATGTGTTAGGCTGGGGGAGGAAATAATTGGATATGTGTCTTGATTATATTAGGGCAGTTAAGCGAGATAGGACTTTTAGATAACCAGTTTCACAATCACCTGGGTGTTTATTAAAAACCCAGATTTCCGGATCATACCTTGCTACTCCTCCCACAGACCTGCTGAATGAAAATGACTCTCTGGGGCTGGGAATTGGGAATCTGCATTTTAAATAAGTACCTTAGGTGATTTTTATGCTGTTCATCTTAGTAGAGGCTATAATCAATACTTTAGCTTATTATCTTGTTGGTTGTTATAATATTTCTGTAGATAGTAGCCAGTATTATCAAGTCTATTCAAGATGTGGTTATAAACTCCAAGTTTATAACACACTGTTTTTTCTACCATATTATGTCTATAGTGTTTTCTTCATTACGTAATGATTCCACATACATATTAGCCTATTGTAATGCCCTGATTATAAAATTCTATTGAGGGTGGGGTGTATATGAGGGTGTAATAGCTTACCCCTTGCCTTTGTTAGTTATTACTTTCTACGAATAATACAACTTGGTTCTATCGAATTTACATGCTGTGGAGCAACTAAGCCCGTGCGCCACAACTACTGAGCCTGCATGCCACAACTACTGAAGCCCGCTTGCCTAGAGCCCGTGCTCCGCAACAAGAGAAGCCACCACAGTGAGAAGCCCGCGCACCGCAACGAAGAGTAGCCCCCGCTCACCGCAACTAGAGAAAGCCCCCGCGCAGTAACGAAGACCCAACGCAGCCAAAAATAAATAAATTAATTAATTAAAAAAAATCTCTGAGCCCTCAAAAAAATATATGTTATAAACACTTAAATTTAAAATGTTGGGGCTTCCCTGGTGGCTCAGTGGTTGCGAGTCTGCCTGCCAATGCCAGGGACACGGGTTTGAGCCCTGGTCAGGGAGGATCCCACATGCCATGGAGCAACTAGGCCCGTGCATCACAACTACTGAGCCAGGGCACCTAAAGCCTGTGCTCCACAAGAGAAGCCACCGCAATGAGAAGCCCGTGCACCGCAACGAAGAGTAGCCCCTGCTCCCCGCAACTAGAGAGGGCCCACATGCAGCAACGGAGACCCAACGCAGCCAAAAATTTAAAAAGAAGTTGTCTTCCCTTAAAGAGATTTTACTTTTATAGTATATATGAAAAACAAAATTTTTTACCACTAAAAAGAACAAGGTAATGATTCAGTTTCTATAAAAAAACCAGAATTAAGGATCAGAATGTGTTAGGACCTAAATTATTCAATAAACATTATCTTTATGTATAATTCATTTAGCAGCTGCCTATTTATGACACATATTATACACTGATTAAGAGCATGGTTAAACAACTGAATAATGTGCATGCTTCATATGATAACACTCTGTTCTTACTGCAAGTTTAAAGAAGCAGAACTGTGTATAGTGAAACTCTGTGTGTTTATGCTAATTAGAATAGGTCATGATCTGAATATATGCTAGTATTTATGGATCATGAATGCATTCAGAACTGCTCCTTGCAGAGGGAGAGGTCCAAGGGAAAGTTTAAGAAAGTTATTTGCGGTCTCCTTTTCAGTGGCCTGTAGTGAACCATGGCTGTAAATGTTTGCTGTATGAAAACCTGATTGGTGTAGCTAGCATAAACCAACAAAGGGACAGCCAGGTGAGAAAACAGAGAAAATGGGGAAAAAGTATTTATTTCTTAACAAGGATGCTGATAAATTTTTGAATGTTTGAAATTCAATTTTGTATCTTTTAAAAGTATACTTCAGAATTCGATAGCACTTTCTCTAGCTTTTGATCTCCTAATGATTGTTTATAGGCTTGGAAAAGCTGATGATTGTGGGGCTTAATGGTAGGCCCTAGGGTGACAATGAGGGATAGGTATTGAATTTGAAACTGTGGAAGAATCTGAGGTTTCATGGAATATTGCCCAGAATTCCATTTAAAAAAATCAGTAATGGTAATGTTCATTTCCTTAATCTCTTCATCTTTCATTTAAAAATAAATGTTACCCAGTGAAATGACCTCCATCTTTTTGATTAGAAAAGTCACATGAAAACAATCAAACAAACATGCTATTTATTCACCAACTAATACCAGGGAGAAAAATTTTTAAATATACTGATCAGAAAGATATCTTGGAACTCTGCCAGGAGGTATTTCTCTATTTCTATAACATATGTTGCTTTCTTTCTCTTAGCATGAAGTAAAATATTCATTGCAGAATACTTTAAAAAGTTCAATAAACAAAAGAACAAGAAACATTTTGAGATATGTGTGTATTTGTAATATATACCACCAAAGACTAAGAGATCATTCTCCTTATTTCTCAATCTTCAAAGACTTTCAACTACTGCTATCCATTATCTTCCGCATGGGTCTCAGAGGTGAGAAACAGAAAGAAGTTTGCATAGGACAGGACAGAATTTACATTGGGAAGTACTGGAGAAGGAGGAAGATTCAGTTGTGGAACAGATACTTTCCTTTAACAATGTCATTATAGCAATAGTTAATTGACATTGTTCCTAACGTAATAGCCATGTGACTTGAGCACATCACTTAATTTCTTTGGGCCTCAATTTCCTTACTTGTTAAAAAATATATAAATATATAAATACATACTCACATACGTTGGCAGAGCTATTGACACAAGATATCTCAAGTATCTTCACCATTCTTTATGTTTTCTATTACCAGCTTATACAAAGCTACCATCATTTCTTGTCTAGGATGAGGCAAATGAATCTTTTGTTCTCTCTTTTGCCCTCTACAATTCATTCCCAACATATCAGGCAGAGTGAGCTCTTAAAAAACACAAATTCTGTTATGTCCTCAACTGCTTAAAGTTTTCCAATGGCTTCATTTCATAGTTAGTCTACTCCTTTCCATGACCTTTGAGTTTATACAGAATCTGGCCTCTCAGTCCTAGTTTCCTACCACTTTCCCTGATCTCTCAGTGTGTCAACCATCTTGGCCTTATTCCTACTTCTAAAATGTGCCAAGCTTGTTCCCTAAGGTTTAGGATCTATATTTGTTTTCCTTCACCTCAGAACATCTGGCTTCAGATCTTTTCTTGGCTGGTACCTTTACAATTTTCAGGTCTCATTTCAAATGACACCTCATTAAAGACATATTTTCTAGCCATGCTTCCAAGGTAGCTACTCAATTTTATTTTTTATGTTTTTATTATATATCCAGCATCTATCACTATCTAAGACTGAGATTCCTCTTTCTCTCTTTTTAAATTTTGTTTATTATCATTATTCCCACCATACTCAAGGCTGTAAGCTCCAAAAGAAAAGCTTATTCATTGGAATATCTCCAGTCCTCAGAACAGTATCTGGCACAAAATAGGCACTCAACACACATGTTGTATAAAATCTCAGACTGTAATTACACATGATTATTTAATGCCTGTCTTCTCCCCAGACCTTAAGTACTTTAATCTCCAATTTAGCACCCAATAATATTAAGATATACATGTTAGATGAATAAATTATGATTATTTAATCCTCAAACTAACTGTATATTTATAGTCTGCTTAGATAATTTAGTCAGTTTGTATGACTGAGGTGATATTTTACTTAAACTCATGTTTTCATTTTCCTATTTACATTACCTATTAATCTGGAGGTTTTCTTACGTGTTGATTACTGCATCAGAATGTCTTCAGATACAAGTCATAGAAGGCCCAATTCTCAGTAGCTTAAGCAAATAAAATATTTAACTAAATTATAAAAAAATAACTGGAGTAAGTGGATTCTGTGTTGACATAGATGCTTAACAATTTCATCAGAGAACCAGGTTCTTTTGCTCTCCTACTTGGCCGTCTTTAGCACTGGGTTTGTCTCCTTAGGCTTGTTGCCTCATGACTGAAGGATGGCTATCACAGCCCCAAGCCTATGTCCTTCCAAAACTATAATCAAGGCAATAAAGAAAAGAAGGGGCCAATTCTACAAAGCTCTCTCAAGAAAGAGAGCTTGGTTACATCTTGATGTAGCCAAGATGTGGTTCTTGGTTACATCTTGATGTAGCCAAGATGTGGTTCTTGGTTACATCTTGATGTAACCAAGATGTGGTTCTTGGTTACATCAAGCCTATTTATAATAGACTTCAACCCCCAAATTTTCCCCACAGTTGCCAATCTCACTTTCCTTTATGTTTAAGTGACCTGTCAAAGAGTAAAATTTAAGTGTCAAAGGAGAATGGTATAACTGGCTTATGTATAAATCATGATTTATTTCTTGGACCTGAGTTCATCATAAACATCCAAATAAAGATTTTATTAGAAAGGAAGAGACGACAAGAGAGGCTGGGTAGCCAACTAACAGGGTCTGCCACAAACAGCATAAATAACTGATAACCTTTTTCAATTTATTTACCATTGATGTGAAGCTCTTTACACTGGGAATAAGTAAGTCTTCATAGAGCTTTCATGTGATTTATCCTGTATTTATAATGTTTTCCTTTCCAGTTTTTTATTGTCAGAGGAAAAAAAAAGCATTTTTTCCACATCAGAGATAAAACTAGAAATTAAGCATTAGTAATGACTTCTTTCTTCAGATGGTACCTTTGAAACTCCAGGGCTAAGGTCAGCAGTTTTGTGTACGTTGCCTTGTTTTTTCTTTTCTCTGCACAAGCAAGATGGGCCAATGAACACTGTACCTTCTGCTTGCTAAACATCCGCTGATTGATCTTCCCCAGGAAATCAATTTAGTCTGGGTTTATTCTAAAATCACTGGGAGCAGGGAGAGAACCTCTGAATTACACAGCGTTGGATGTTGCAAAAACAAGCAGCACTTGGTATTTCCTGTGGTTCTTGGTTACATCAAGGTGTACGCCAAATATCTTGAGAACTGTGACTGGTCTTTGATTATTCCTCATTGATTAGCACTTACACTAGAAGGATTGGATATATTCAGATGTTTGTAGGTATTAAAATATTATATATTATGTGATTTTTATGAACAATTTGTCTTGGGTCTTATCCATGCTATAGGCATCGACCAAAACATTGGTAGAATGTTTTCAGAGACTTCAAAATAGAATTATCCCGTTTGTGAATATCCTGACCCATTGTCATAATTGCTTCAATGTTTGTAACATTTGCTGCTTTCTACTGTAATTATTTCATCTCCTTATGATACATTAAGGATTGTCTTAGGCTTACTCATTTGCTGGCTTGTGATTAACAGTGACATCAGAGAAAAAAATTAATATAATTTTACTGAAAACAATGTTCTTATAGTTTCAATCACTTTCTTTCTACCATTTTCTTATTTGTGTAATTATCAGCAATCAATTAAGCAGCCACTAAGTAGTATATTAATCTAGGTGCTGAAAGCGTTAAAAAATGTAAAAGATAAATAACCTGCTCTCTAGGGTTTTATAAAAATCTAAAGGGATTCATTACTTTAGGAAAAAAAATAAAACTACTCGTAAGTCACCCCAAGCCTTGAGCACTGAACAGAAAGTTTCTTAGTGGTCTCTTGTCTTCAGTAATGTCTTCCCAGGTCTAAGGCCTTAGGGTCCTTTCTTTAAAATGTATATTGGAAAGACACAAGACTTACATCTACAAAGGATTTGCTTTTGTACATGCTTTGCACAAATGACAGATGGGGGTTTTCCCAGAGCATGGCTTGGCTTCTTAATGGTATGTATGACTGAACAGGATGGTCTTCTCTCTAGCTTCAAGGTTTCTGATAGAGCAATCTGCTTTGCACAGTCCTTTTCTACTCTGTGTATGATAATCTTCAAACCTGTTTCCTGTGTTTTACTACCAAGAGCTCTGTAATGATCACAAACCCTTGTTTCCTAAGCTTCAGAGATGAGACCTTTCCAGGAAATCATTCTTTAGATATTATCTGATATTGTTGATTCCCATTTCCATCTTATGCTCAAGACCTGCCATTGTCAGTTCACCTAAGTAGTACATTTCAAAGAGGTCTGTGCCCTCTGATAGCACTGTCCCCGAAAATTACCATGAAGCTTTTGGGTCTCTCAGCCTGTGATCCAAGCTGGTATGTATGGTATTTATCTCTTGAACAGTTATTGAATATTCTTGCTTTGCACTCAGAACATGTTCTCTCTGGTTTAGTATAAAGCTTTGTTGCCCTTTCATCTGCATTGTTGTGGATTTGCTTTCTGGCACTTGGGCTCAAAGTGTGGACACACTAATTCCTGAGCATATAGTTTTTATACATTAGATCATTAGAATATCCTTTACAAAAAGTTTATATTGACAAGGATTTATAAAAACTGTCAGATTTTCTGCTCATGAATTAGTCCATCAAACAAACACTTGCTGGTTCAAGGGCACTTTTTTCCCTTTGAATTTAGGAAACCTAATATTGGCACATCGATTTCTTCCTCTTCAGCTAATTATAATAGTCTGTATATTTGACTGATTTTGACTGACTACTACCATAATACCTGTCAGGTGAGAACTGTTTTTGGGAAGAGTCATTTTGTTGTTTTTCCCAAATGGCATAGCTCCTTTCTTAGTGATGAATTCAGTTTATCAAGCCAGGATTTTATTGTTTTTCATTCTTCCAAGGTTTATTTGTTCACCACCTTTTTATTGAAAAAGAAGTTATTTAAATCTTCACATTATAGCTTTCTGATAACATAGCTATTTTTCTCACTTTTTTTCTTTATATTCAGGCTGCTGAATTACATTTGCCTAGAGGAAACTCTCATTTCCTTTTCTTGAATTTTTCATCAAATTCTGTGCAGAAACCTGTCCTTATTTCTATTTATGTTAATGATATGTAGCTTCATGGGGGCTAGTAGGTTTCACGGTCCTCTACCCAAGAGTGCCTTTGTGCCCGAAGGTGTCATATCACTTCATTTTTTTGCTTGGTTAAATCTTAAGGAACAATTGAAGTACAAGTCATTTTTCTGGTTGGCCCTGGTTCACCTCCATAGACTTAGTGTAAGATGCACTTTACCACATGGTGTATCTCAGCACAGTGTCACCTCTGTCATCAATGACTTGATGGACAGAGAATCTTGGGGTAGGATCTCAAAGGATAAAGTTTTATTTTTCAAAATCCAGAAATATCAGAAACATCTCTCAGTACAAGTCCTTTTATTTAGTGCATTGGATACCATATGATTTTAAATGAAAGCATTTAAAAATATTTTATTGCATAACATTTTAAAGTAACTCTTTTAGTTAAGAGACAGAAGTGAGTGAAAATTCTGAGTAGGTTTTATTAGCAGGTTAAGCATGTTCTCCAAGCAAATCTCAACTATTCATGTTAAATTAAAGTTCTTAGAGGCAGAATAGTGAATGATCTAAAATACTTTTTATCTCATTTTCATTAAAAATATTTACTCTTAAAGCTGGACATGTCTCAAGATTTAAAAATTCACATCAAAAAGTCAAGCCAGGGACTTCCCCGGTGGTCTGGTGGTAAAGAATGTGCCTTACAATACAGGGGACGCGGGTTCAACACCTGGTCAGGGAACTAAGATCCCACATGCCGTGGGGCAACTAAGCCCACACACCACAACTACTGAGCTCACGTGCCTCAACTAGAGCCCACATACCACAAACTACAGAGCCCACGGGCTCTGGATCCCTCGTGCCACAACTAGAGAAGAGAAAACCCACATGCTACAACTAGAGAGAAGCCCGCACGCTGCAATGAGAGATCCTGCATGCCTCAACGCCTGCCGCAACTAAGACCTGATGCAGCCAAAAAAAAAAGTCACGCCAACTTAGAAACACTTGAGTTAAGGGTAAAGGAGGAAGGTGCATGTCTTCTTAGATTGACTCTTCTCACATCTTACGTAGAAGAGGGGAGGTTAAGAGTTGGAGCTTGGAGAGGTCTTATGAATGCAAAGTAAATAGAATTAAGATGTTAACAGAACTGTGATTATACGGATTATGTGTTGTCAATAATGAGACTGTACTTCAACTAGGAAAGTACTTGTATGGAAATATCACTATCAAAATAAAAAGCAAACTTTGTCTTCATAACACAAGTGAACACAATTGAAAATCAGTATCAAGGAATTTTAGAATTTTTACAGATATTGTGATAAAATGATTCTTCCATTTTGTTTCGATCTTTAAACTATAAGAAATGGAGCTACTCATTATAGTTAAAAAAACCTCTGAGCAGTAGCTGCCATTGTACCATATCTTAAATAAAACTTATCTCTTAAAACAGACAAGTGTGAGCCATAATATATCTTTTAATGTTCTTTTTAGGTAAATAGGACCTCATTTCCATACTTGAGAGCAAAGAGGCTTAATATTTTCAATGTAAGTTTAAGACTTGTTGCTTAGCAATATTCAAATGAGAGAGAGTCCCTCCTCCAGAACTGGATATAAAACAATTGTCCATGTGAATGTGTGTTAGGTTCAGTAAAGGAAGAGATTTCTTAGCACTTAAATTATAACCAGATATGAGACCATGTAATCAAATGAGAACAATCCAACTCAGTAAATTTTGTGCAGATTGTTAGCTACATATCACTAATTGTATATGTATCATTAGGTGTGGTTCATAATCATTCACCAACCTCTCCTCATGAAGTGCCTGGTAGCCTCTTTATAGAATTGGCATGTAAAAGCAAGGCCTCTCAGTTCTTGTCTAGATCCTATTTTTGTGCATTTTTTTCCCTTCTATCTTTAGCCCACATTTCTTGGCTTTCATGCCTTCACCAGTTCTTGATGTCCCTTTGCAAAGGCTTGATGTATTTTAGTACAGAGCTTACCAGGAGAATCTGCTACTCCTGTAGTTGCCTTTCAAGCTGCATTGCCCACTCTTGGTATCTGAACACCTGTTGGTTTTATTATGCGTTACTTGTTCAGTTAGTCTTGGTCCTCTCTCTGTGCAGCCTTTTATCTCTTCTCAAGAATCCCTTTAGTTTTAGTAATTGGCCCTCCAAGGGATAGGGCCTTAAATATGGTAGCTCCATAATAAACTGTATTGAATACATGTTGAAGGAATAGTCTTAGACTTGATGCAGGACATGCAAAAAACACTCTTAAGCTGCAGGAAGAAATACTAGAATTTCTGCTTATTATCAGTTGTAAATCCCAGCCTTTTATTTACTTTAGTGTATTTTATAGTGTAGACAATACATTCTCATACATTCCATGGATAGGTCTTCTAACTAGGGGGCTAAAGTCTCAGTAATTGTTGGCAGAGTAATTTCTCTTGTCTCATCTCTTTCTGGTCTGGTCAGTCTGGCTCCAATGGCTCCACCTACCACAGGCTGACCAGTTCAGCATGATAGGCAGTACTGGGGTCACAATGGTCACCCCATCTTTCCAGCCTGTCTTTTAACCAGTTCTTACTGCTCTTTGCTGTGATATGTGCTTTCTATATTGGCAAGGTCATCATAATGGAAAATGTTTATTTATTTATTTTGTCCCTGTATTGATTCGGAAAGGGTAGTTTCAATGACTACTTTCTTGAAGTATACAAAAAAAACCCCACCTTTATCTATGATGTCTTCCTGTTTTTAAAACCCTTCACAAGCCTCCCTACCTCCAAATCCTTTGCGATACAGATAAAAACATTTATTAAAAAAATAAGGAAATAGCAATTATACAGCAAGAGAAAGAGTCAAAATCTTTTAAGGTAAAAGGTATGTTCCAGGAAAGTTGTATACAGATAAAACTTTTAAAAATGAAATCCCACTTTAAAAAATGTATCAAGAGAGCTTGCTATTTATTTTCATTTTAACATTTTTATAAAGCAAAGAATCAATTTCATATAAATGACCATTCTTCTTTATTTTATTTTACAGGGCTTGCTTGAACTGAGGTATATCTTCACTAGGCAGTAGTTTTCTGTCTCATTCCTTTTAACAGGAAATACAAAAAGTACAGTTATATAAAGTCCTAAAATTTTTACACAAAATTTGAACAGAATGACACCGCTCAATCTGGCATTATCTTGATGACTTTGAGACAGAGTACCTGTGACCTTTTGTTATAATTCTGCTTTGTAAGTTAGCCAAGTTATCTTTAATAGGGATTCTCTGTCTTGATTAATAAAACATCACCATTCAACTAGTTTTTCAATCCAGAAATACTAGTGTCATCTTTCAGTCCTTCTTCTTCCTTATAATTCATATCTAGTTAGTTATTGAGTCTTGTAAATTATACATTCATAACAATTTTCAATTTTCCTCCCTCTTTATTCCAACCACTATTGCCCTAATTAAAGCCATATGACCTTTTTGGTCTATAGCAATAATGCCCTAACTGGTCTTCCTGTTACCAGTCCTCCTGTCCTTCAAGCTTTCCTTCACACTGTTTCAATAATATTTTCTAAAACATGTATGTATTTTATTATTCCTCTACTTAAATCAATCAATGTCTGTCTCTTAATTACTATTGAAAAACCTTCAAATTTCCTGATGCGCCACCCAACTACCATCACAATTATTCCTAAGAAACCTGGCCCCTCCACTGCTTCTCGCCCCCATTCCAAACTGTCCACATTTGTGTAAACATTCCCATTCACTTCCCCAAATTGCTGTGTCTTTTTCTCTTTCTGTTTCCTCTATCTGGATCTCCCCCCCAACTGTCTGCCAAATGAAATCTTTTAATATTTGTTCAACTTATCTTCTTTGTGATGCTTTCTCCAGACCTCTGCTTTTTGGTACTTCCACATTTCTTTTACAGACTTTTGCCACATGATATAATGCACTGAATAGTAAGGAAGCATGAGTCTGTCTACCCTGTCAAAAGGCAAGCTCTTCAAAGGCAAGAGGTCTGCTATTTTGAGATTTGAATGTCCATGTTCATTATAAAGTCAATTAATCAGTATATGATATTTTGTACCCCACGATCCTCCGAGCAGTTAGGTATGTCTGAGACTTTTTTTAAAAAAGTACTTGGTTACATTATTTACCATTTACTTGGTACCTCAAATTCAGAGACTTATTTCTTAATCAAGACATAATCTTGATGAATTGGGAGATTGGGATTGACATACATACACTAATATGTATAAAATGGATAACTAATAAGAACCTGCTGTATAAAAAAATAAATAGAATTCTAAAATTCAAAAAACAAAGACATAATCTATAACTTTCAAGAAGCACTTTTCAGAGTGTTAGTATATGGTGACCTAATTTGATGTTTAATTCTGTAGTCAGATTTAAACTAAGACAGCACTGTTCTAGGCCTCTTAGTCCTTACAATCATATAAGAGAGAAGAATATGTCTGGAATCTGGATGTCAAATCTGACAACAAAATTTATACATGCTTCAGGATTTGAGTTACCCTGTCAATTTTATTAGTATCTTAAATTTAGTTATGAACTTCTCATTTTAAAAAGCAGTTAAAATATTATTTAATATGAATTTCAAGTGTATCTATATAGACATACAGCCAAAGAATCTAGTAACTACTCCTAAATATATTGTTCATTATTTCCTATCTTATTTTATCCTTTTAGTAGATCATACTTGTTGCAATTTTACTGAACATTTTGTTTTATAATATTTTTATAATAATTCTAAATACTGTTCTCTAAGGTTGTAAATAATATGCATAGTAGAAAAATCTTACACGCATTGTTCCATAACTTGAAAAGTCGCTTTAACTTATACATTTACAAAAATAAAAGAGAAGAAAATAAAAGCCTTGAAAAGAAAATAATTATGACATTTTCCAGTTAGAAAATGGATTTGAAAATACTGCTTTTTCTAAAATGAACAATTTATTTTCAGACTTGATAGAATTTTATTTTTATGAAGCTTTTTGATCAAATTAGAAGATCAGTAGATACTTCTACCTTATATATCAGACTCAGATTAATTTATTCTCCTTAGAACTATTTCATTGTTGGAGAAATTAGTGAAAATATCATCAATACATTCATGTAGAGGATTTTTACAAAGCAGACATAGTAAGGGTATAACATGTTTTATTCATAATACTAAACTTGTACCCATTCTAGAGCAGTTAAATACAGTGAGGTTTCAAAAAAAATCTCATAGAAAATGAAATAAAAGATAACTAAATAAAAGATTTGCCTCTTTTAAAATAATGTGTAATGTCAGAATAAGAGAAGAGAATAAAAACATCTTGAATAGTTTTACTGACTCATTTTTCATTGAAGCTGAAATGAGTCAATGGTGAGGGTTCTGTTTAAAAAATAACAGACTAGTATAATTTTACAAATTATTAGCTTTTTGACAGCCTGAGACTTAACTCCTTGAAACAATAACCAAAGAGATCAGTGGAATGAATTGGTTCATGAGTTAAGTTGAGATTGTATTATTGACAGATCATAGTTTGGGTCTCAAGTTTTAGCCTTCTACTCCTGCTCACATTTCCCCCAAGTCCCATTCAAAAGAAGGTTGAGAGTGTATTTATATATCTCCAGAGAAACCTACATTGTTCATTTTTAAGTATGATCAGACGTTCCATAACATTTGCTATGAGAAAAAAATTTTCATTTCCTAACCACTGGTTCTTTACCATCACTGACTTAATTGATTGCACCACTGGCCTGTACAGAACTCCATTTAAAGGAGATAACTATTGAAACATCAAAAATACTCAGGCAAAGGCAGATTTTTTGTGAGGGCAGTAATGACGTGGATCTCAAGCATGATGTTAAAGTCCCCACAGAGTGGAAGAAAGGAAACAATTAAGTGTCAATTCTTTTTTAAACCAGGCACTCAGATAAAACAAATACTTCTCAATTAGATAATGATGTTAAATTGGGAAAACGACAAATGAGAGCAGAAAATTAGAAAACAAAACCAGAATTACTCTAATAACGTTAAAAATAATAAAAGTAAACAAACTATATTGGAAAAGGATGTATAAACTTACAGTTGTTGTATAAGCAGCTTCTGGATCGTCTTCCAGCACTCGGGAGAGACCAAAATCAGAAACTTTGCATACTAAGTTGCTGTTGACCAATATATTCCTAGCTGCTAGATCTCGGTGAACATAACCCATATCAGAAAGGTACTTCATTCCTGATGCAATGCCTCGGAGCATACCAACCAACTGGATGACTGTGAAGTGGCCATCATGTTTCTGAAAGAGAATCACAGTTATTTACATTGATTTATTTTATTGTAGTGCGTGTGCACGCATGCATGCATGTGTGCCTGTTTGTGTAGGTGTGTGTGGTGTATTAAATGAAATTCTTGAATTTATTTTACTGGATCCAATGAATGTAAGTATCAAGTATGCTGATCATTGACTGTGTTCATAACAAAAGATAAAAATTTGTTGGAGATTTAAAGGAAAGGAAAATCTAGCTTGAAGTGATGAAGGAGGGAAAAGAAAGGCGAGAAGAGAATCCACCAAATTAACGTCCAGAAAAAATGATTTCAAAAACTTTAAGTAACAAAAGGAAACTAAAATCGAGTAAGATAGTAGCAAAGACTTCCAAGAAAAAAGAATTCACTTTCCGTAGTAGTGAGCTCCCAAGGCAGTAAAACCTAGGATGTGATGAAAGCTGTGTGATTGCTGGAAATATGGTGAAAAATGATCAACGAAAAAGAAAAACTGATTGCATAAACGAGTTTAGGAAAGTTGCAGGAGAATGGAAAAAAAAACCCACATGCAAACAGAAAATAACTAGATTTTCCCAATCTTTCCTTATACAGTTGACTCTGAAACAACATGGGTTTGAACTGTGAAGGTCCACTTATACCTGGAGTTTTTTCAATAAATACACAGTTGGCCTTCCTCATCTGTGGGTTCCACCAGCCGGCAGATAGTGTACAGTACTATGTTTACAGTCCTGGGTTGGTTGTATCCGAGGATGCAGAATCCACGGATACACAGGGCTGGCTATGGAACTTGAGCATCTGCATGTTTTTGTATCTGAGGCTGGTCTTGGAACCAATCCCCCGCGGATACCCAGGGAAAACAATATAGAGCAAATATAAAGAAAGGAGTTGGCAATTGACTGAAAACAGGACTATTTTATTATAGTTCCCAGCGGGAAAATTAAAAGAAATATGAATAACAAGCCAAGCACAGCACTGGTATGTAGTAATTAATCCCTTGACTATTTATGCCTCTCACCTTGATTTAAAAAAATATTTTTAACTGAAGTATAATTGATTTACAATATTGTATTAGCTTCAGGTGTAGAGCATAGTGATTTAGTATTTTTTGCAAATTATACTCCAGTATAGGTTATTGCAAGATGATGGGTATACAGTATATCCTTATGTATTTTATAAATACTAATCTGTATATATTAATCCCATGCCCTTAATTTGTCCCTCGCCCCTACACTCTCCACACTGGTAACCACAAATTTGTTTTCTAAATAAAAATAATATTTTTTTAAAAAGTAAAAAAAATCCAGTTGTCATTCATACAAGATGTGTGCACCAACAAGACCAGATACAAATAGTACAAGAGTACAAATGTAGAGAAAATGAATATAAAAATAATTTAAGTTTGAAAAATAATGCATATTGTTCTACTTAGTTATTTGGAGATTGTTGTCATTAATGGGGTTATTGAGAAACATGAGATTCTCAAGTCGGTTTCACACATCGGGTAACATTTATTTATGAATGATATTAAAAATTAATATCTATTAAGAGACTAGAGGACTATATTACCTTATACAGTGTGATAGAGGCATACATAAGAGTATCTCAAAATTTGCAAAGTTAAAGCAGATTTCATGGATATACGATTTAAAACCATAGAGTAGCTTAAACACAGTGACGATTTGACCCTATCACAGTGACATGGTCTCCTGTACAATGATGATTCATCAGTCAGTTAAATAAATAAACTTATATTGCAAATGGAATAAACTTCATCTTACTTATCAACATACGTCCCCGATAGCTCTCTGATAATATCTCCCAACTCAAGTGCAGAGTAAGGAAAAGAACACTCTCTTAAAAGAAACATTCTACAGCAAGAGTATCCATTTAAGCAGGCTCTTCTGTATAATTAATGTATAAAAGATAACCTAGCAAAGAAAATCTTTGGTGTTATTAGCTCTTTACGTTTCCCATCCATCTTCTTAGACAGTGCACAATTAGATGAAATCTGCCTCTTCTGTCATGTACCCTACCTACCTCTCCTCTATTAGGTATCTCAAAGCCTTTGAAAGCATAAATTCTTTTGGACTAGAAAGGATTACACTGATTTTAAAGAGATGGTTCTTTTACGTATTAGTAAGTGAAGTTATCTGGTATCAACAGTTCTTGTCAAGGCAGAATTTCTGTATAGTAGGAAATGTTAATGGATGATCTGAACACTAAAGAGTGCCTCAGTTTCCTTATCTCTACAATGAGAATAGTATAATCTAACTCAGAATTGTAGTGAGAATCACATACAAAACACATAGCACAGCCCATCATGTATTTTAATAATAGTCATTATTTAATAAAAACTTATAATCATATGTAGTTTTTGTCATTTTAATATTAATCAGAAAATTCTCCACTCACTTTCCTGAAAAATCAGTTGGCAACAGAAACTCTTACATTATAAAGAGAAATAGTTACTTAACACCAGGTTGAAATTTAACTTCCTATCTTGTTCTGAGGGTGGCACAAAGCACCAAGTTATTTCTTTAAAAAAAAAGACTATTTTTTGGAACACTTTTAGGTTCAAAGCAAAATTAAGAGGAAGGTACAGAGATTTCCCATATACCTTCTGCCCCCCACCACATGCATAGCCTCCCCACACGATTATCAACATCCTTCACTGGAATGGTACATTTGTTACAACTGGTGAATCTGCAATGACAAATCATAATCGCCTGAAGTCCATGGTTTCAACATTAGGATTCATTCTTGGTGTTGTACATTTTTGGGTTTGGACAAATGTATTATAACATGTACGCACCATTACATATCACATACTGTTTATGTATAGTACCGTATATCAATAACATAGTACTTTCACTGCTCTAAAAAGCCTCTGTGTTCCACCTGTTTATCACACCTGCCACCCCCCCTCCCCTGGCAACCACTTATTTTTTCATGGTCTCATAGTTTTGTCTTTTCCAGAATGTCATATGGTTGGAAGCAGTACACAGCCTTTTCAGATTGGCTTCTTTCACTTAGTTGTATGCATTTAAGATTCCTCCATGTCTTTTCCTGGCTTGAGAGCTCATTATTTTTAGTGGTGAATAATATTCCATTGTCTTTATGTACAGTTTATTTACCCATATACTTACTGAAGGACATCTTGGTTGCTTCAAAGTTTTGGCAATTACAAATAAAGCTGCTGTAAACATCTCTGTTTATAGACTGTTTATAGCAGTTTATATAGCTGCAGGCTTTTATGTGGACATAAGTTTTTGATTCCTTTGGCTAAATACCAAGGAGGGCAATAGCTGGATCGTATGGAAAGAGTATGCTTCGTTTTTGTAAGAAACTGCCTGTCTTCCAACGTGGCTGTACCATTTTGCATTCACACCAGCAATGAAGGAGAGTTCCTGTTGTTCCACATCTTCACCAACATTTGGTGTTGTCAGTGTTACTGATTTTGGCCATTCTGATAAGAGCAAAGTGGTATCTCATTTTAATTTTCATCTCCCTGATGGAGAATCTTCACGTCCTTATTTGCTAACTGTATATCTTCTATTGTGAGGTTTCTGTTAAGGTGTTTGGCCTTTTCTTTTTCTTTCTATTGTCTTTTATTTCCTTTCAGCTTGCTTTTAAAAAAACTGAAGTATGGTTGATTTAAAATATTATACTAGTTTCAGGTATACAATGTAGTAATTCAGCATTTTTATAGATTACACATACAAAGTTGCTATAAATATTGACTATGTTTCCTGTGCTGTACATTATACCCTTGTAACTTATTTATTTTATACCTAGTAGTTTGACCCATTTTTTAATTGGGTTGTTGATTTAATAGTTTTTCCATATTTTGGATAACAGTCTTTTATCAGATGTGTCTTTTGAAAATAGTTTCCCCAGTCTGTGGCTCCTCATTCTCTTGACGTTGTCTTTTACAGAATAGAAGTTTGAAGTTTTAATGAAATCCAGCTTATCAATTATTCCTTTCTTGCATTGTGTCTTTGGTGTTGTATCTAAAAAGTCATTGCCATATCCAACGTTGTCTAGGTTTTCTCCTATGTTATCTTCTAGGAGTTTAATGATTTTGTGATTCACATTTAGATTTGTGATTTATTTTGAGTTAAGTTTTGTGAAGGGTGTAAGGGTCTCTGTCTAGATTCTTTTTTTTTTTTTTTGCATGTGGATGTCCAGCTGTTCCAGTGCCATTTGTTGAAAAGACTATTTTTTCTCCATGGTATTACTTTTGCTCCTATGTCAAAGACCAGTTGACTATGTTCATCGTAGCCTCTCTATTCTGTTCTATTGATCCATCTGTCTATTCTTTCACCTGTACCACACTGTCTTGATTACTATAGCTTTATAAGTCTTGAAGTTGTGTCAGTCCCCAACTTTGATCTTCATCAGTACTGTGTTAGCCATTCTGGGTCTTCTGTCTCTAAACTTTAGAATCAGTTGGTTAATATCATAAAATAACTTACTGGGATTTTTTTTTTTTTTTTTTGGCGGTACGCGGGTCCTCTCACTGTTGTGGCCTCTCCCGTTGCGGAGCACAGGCTCCGGATGCGCAGGCTCAGCAGCTATGGCTCACGGGCCCAGCCGCTCCGCAGCATGTAGGATCCTCCCAGACCGGGGCACGAACCCATGTCCCCTGCATCGGCAGGCAGACTCTCAACCACTGCGCCACCAGGGAAGCCCCAACTTACTGGGATTTTCATTGGGATTTTATTGAAATTGTAGATCAACTTGGGAAGAACTACATCTTAATAATATTGAGTCTTCCTATCCACGAACATGGAACATTTCTCCATTTATTTAGTTCTTCTTTGATTTCATAACAGTTTTGTAGTTTTCCTCATTTAGATCTTAGACATACTTTGTTAGATTTACACCTAAGTATTTCATTTGTGGGGTGCTAATGTAAATGGTGTTGTTTTTAATCTCAAATTCCACTTGCTCATTACTGGTATGTAAGAAAGCAAATGACTTTTGTATATTAACCTTGTATCCTACAACCTTGTTATAATTGCTTATTAGTCTAGGCTTTTTGGTCAATTCTTTCAGATTTTCTACATAGATGACATGTCATCTGCAAATAAAGACTATATTCCAACTGCCCCCCCCATCCCAACTTCTTGTCTTACTGCATTAGGTAGTACTTCCAGTACGATACTGAAAAGAAGTAATGAGAGTGTACATCCTTGCTTGTTCCTGATCTTAGTGGGACAGCTTTAAGTTTTTCACCATTAGTATGACGTTAGCTGCAGGTTTTTTGTTACATAATCTTTATCAAGTTTAGGACATTCTTCTCTATTCCTACTTTACTGAGAGTTTTTATCATGAGTTGGCATTGGATTGTGTCAAATGCTTTTTCTTCACCTATTGTTCTGATCATGTGATTTTTCTTTTTTAGCCATTTGATATGATGGGTAACAACTGATTTTGGAAAGTTAAACTAGTCTTGCATACTGAGGTAAATCCCACTTGGTTGTGAGGTATAATTCCTTTTTACAATGTTGGCTCTGATTTGCTAAAATTTTGCTCCAAGTTTTTTCTTAATGGCTTTATTGAGATATAGTTCACATACCATATAATTTATGCTTTTAAAGTATACAATGTAATCATTTTTAGTGTATTCATAGAGTTGTGTAACCATCACCATAATCAATTTTAGAACTTTTTCATCATTCCCCCCCAAAACCCTACATTAACTAGCAGTTACTCCCCATCTCTCCCAACTCCCTCCAACATTCATAGGCAACTACTAATCAACTTTCTAGCTCTATCTCTTGCCTATTTTAGGTATTTCATATAAATGGAATTATACAATATGTGGTCTTTTTTGACTGTCTTCTTTCACTTAGTATGTTTCAAGGTTCATTCATGTTGTAGCATGTATCAATATTTTAGCATTTTTAATGAAGAAAAATATTTTATTAATTTTGTTTATCTATTCATCAGTGACAGACAGAGTTACTTCCACTTTTTGGTTATCATGCAAGGTATATATATATATATATATATATATATATATATATGTTTCTTTTTTGTTACACTGTTTTGTGTGTGTGTGTGAGAACTTTTAAATTGTACTCTCTTAGCAAATTTCAATCATACAATACAGTGTTAGCAGCTATAGTCACCATGTTATACACTATATCCTCAGAACTTATTCACCATATAACTGATAGTTTGTACCCTTTTTACAAACCTTTGCCTATTTTCCCGACTCCCCCCACCCCAACCCCGCCTGCTGGCAAACAGTTTTCTACTCTCTGTTTATATGAGTTCAACTTTTTTTTTGATTCCACATGTAAATGACACCATGCAGTATTTACCTTTCTCTGACTTATTACTCAGCATAATGTCCTCCAGGCTCATCCACATTGTGCTAAATGGCAGGGCTTTCTTATTTTTTTAAGGCTGAATAATATTTCATTATATATATTCCAAATTTCCTTAATCCATTCACCCATCAACAGACATTTCCAGTACGATACTGAAAAGAAGTAATGAGAGTGTACATCCTTGCTTGTTCCTGATCTTAGTGGGACAGCTGTAAGTTTTTCACCATTAGTATGACATTAGCTGCAGGTTTTTTGTTACATAGTCTTTACCAAGTTTAGGACATTCTTCTCTATTCCTACTTTACTGAGAGTTTTTATCATGAGTTGGCATTGGATTGTGTCAAATGCTTTTTCTTCACCTATTGTTCTGATCATGTGATTTTTCTTTTTTAGCCATTTGATTGATGGGTAACAACTGATTTTGGAACGTTAAACCAGTCTTGCATACTGAGGTAAATCCCACTTGGTTGTGAGGTATAATTCCTTTTTACAATGTTTTTTGTTTTACCTCCTGTAGTGTCCTTGGATGGCTTTGTTATTAGGGTAATGCTGGCCTTACAGAATGAGTTTGGGAGTGCTCCCTCTTTTTCTATTTTATGCAAGTTATTTTAAAATTATTTTAACTATCCTTATCACCAACATTTGAAGAGATATGAATTAATTGCTTTCATATCAGCAACATAGCAATCATGGTTCTAATAACGACACATGGCACCATGAAAAAATGAGATTTTGGTGTTTGAAAAGAATATAAACTACTTTCTCCATTTTCTATGATGGGTCTATACAATGTAGTATATTTATTTCTAATTCACATGGCCAAGACCTTTTCAGGGGTCCATAAGGTCAAAACTATTTTTTATAAGAGAACTAAGACATGCATCTGCCTTTTTTTCACTTTGTTGATATTTTCACTAGTGGTACAAAACTCTGGTGGGTAAAAGTTCAGGAGTCTTAACACAAATTAAAGTAATAGCACCAAATTAACCTATACTAGTATTCTCATATTCTTCTCTGCTACATGAATAACAAGAACAAAAATAGTTTTATATAAGAATGTACTTGGTGAAGCAGTAAAACTCATTGATTTTGTTAAATGTTGATCCTTGATCACACATTCTCAGGATGAACATCTGTGGGGCATAGGAGAAAACAGGATTGGGCAGCAACAGAAGTTAAAGAATAGTAGTGCATTCACAACAAAGGCCTTGGAATATCCCATGGAATGTTGTGGATCTGGAGTAACTCTTCAGAGTTGGTCTAAATTGAGGAGAAGGGTCTGGGCCCTTATATTCCCACATCAATTAATTATTGGATGCAGGCTACCACTGTAAAGGTGTCATGGCTTTGGGTGAGACAGCTTTCTCTAGACAAAACCATTTTCCAGAAAGGGGCTCAGCTAAGAACTATCAGCTTCCAAATTTCTGGAAACCACAGGAATAAGAGAGTTGACCCTGAGAGTTCTCCCCAATAAAGTTCCTTCATGCAAATATTCTTTTAAGAATCTTCTTCACAGGGAACCCAACCTGTGACAATTTATCTATCTATCTATCTATCTATCTGCTGTTTATAAAATGTGTGCTTGATTAAAGAGAATCTCCCAAAATAGTTGTATATTCTTTTGGGAACTCATAAACCTCAATTGTTGCCACAGTCTTATAGGAAAAAAAAATCTAACATTCCTTAAACACTATACACCAAATGAAGTTATAAGCTCATTAGAGGTATTATCTCATTTAATCCTTGAAACAACTCTGATATAAGGGTAGTTACTGTCTCCATCTTATAGATGGTCAAACTTAAGGAGAAACAGGTTTAATAACCTAGTAGATAGTGAAGTCAGGACTTGAATCCAGGTAGTCTAATTCTAGAGCTTGTATTACTAATTGGAGTTAGCTGGAAAATTGTTGGTCCCAAGTGTGCCATAATGACCCAGTCTGGGCTAGTTTAGGCAGCATAATTTAGCTTAATAAAGCAAGGTATGAAAGAGCTCTTAGACCATTAAACCAAAATAAACAGAGAACAATCTAGATAAACCAACAAGTGAGGATCTATTTATCCATGACTGGCTGAAAGGAATAACCCCGCTCATTCATGAGGTATGGCAAAAATCTGTTTCTCTACAAGTGATGCAACTCTCTCCTTCAAACAAATTCTATACTCCTTTTTCTAGCCCTTGTTAACATAAGCCTCCTCAAGTGTAGTTTAGGATATATTGGTTTTCTTGAATATGGTGGATGGTTAATAAATAGTGACTGAGTTAAATAACCTTTGATACTATCTTATAGTGCACTGGTTGCTATTACTACATTATTCCTATTGCCTTGTATAAAAAAACATGGTTTGTTTTTTTTTTTAAGGTAGGACGCTGGTTTTCTTCCTTTTATGTAGCCGTTCTGTCACAGCATCCACTATACTGCCATGCCTTGTGTCAGCACTCAATAAATATTAATTCAAGTTGAATTGAATTGTTTATGAGGGGAGGAGAAAAATGTGAGAGTGCTGAGATTTAATATCTTTGGGCTGACTTCTAGAGATTAATCAAAAAGAAACTATGAATTTTTTAATGACATTTTTTTTTTCCCCAGGAAGGCAGATTCAAATAGAAGAGAGCAAATGTGGCATATTTACACACTGCATCTCAGAGCTTAGTAGCTGGAATTCAGTTTGTCTTCATTCTTCTTTTTCTTTGCGTTCTCAGACCGACTGTTAAGAAACACGGAGCTTAACCTCTAAGTGACAGAGAGGGTGAGCCTGATTGGAAGGTGGTTTCTGAAAGGTACACATAATAATATCTGCTATTGGCTTCCCTGGTGGCGCAGTGGTTGGGAGTCCGCCTGCCGATGCAGGGGACGCGGGTTTGTGCCCCGGTCTGGGGGGATCCCACGTGCCGCAGAGCAGCTGGCCCCGTGAGCCATGGCCGCTGGGCCTGCACGTCCGGAGCCTGTGCTCCGCGACAGGAGAGGCCACAGCAGTGGGAGGCCCACGTACCGCAAAGGAGAAAAAAAAAAAAAAATCTGCTACTTCTGACAGAGCTCCACACAACCTCCTCTCAGGCCCTGGAGCACATCTCCCAGATCTGAGCAGTCACTGGCATGTCACATTGTCTCCACAGTAATGAAAGCTCTGGACGATGGTTTTTAAAACCCTACCTTGTGGGTTGTGCCCCATGGACACTTTAAGCCGCTCAGTGTCCATTCATCCTAGGGTGAGCTCAAGTACTTAGTCTGTGCTTAGTGCAAATGTGCTATGTTGTCCTGAAGTCATCACATTATTGTCTAACAACGTTTTTTATTTTTAAGGATTTATTTATTTAATTTAATTTTGGCTGCGTCAGGTCTTGGTTTCGGCTCGTGGTCTCGTCATTGCAGCGCGCGGGCTTCTCTCTAGTTGTGGCGTGTGGGTTTTCTCTTCTCTAGTTGTGGCACACAGGCTACAGGGTGCATGGGCTCTGTAGCTGTGGTGCGTGGGCTCCACAGCGTGTGGGCTCTGTAGTTTGCGGCACACAGGCTCTCTAGTTGAGGCGCATAAGCTCAGTAGTTGTGGCACGTGGTCTCAGTTGCTCCACGGCATGTGGGACCTTAGTTCCCTGACCAGGGATCAAACCTGTGTCCCCTGCATTGGAAGGCAGATTCTTTACCACTGGACCACCAAGGAAGTCTCACAACGTTTTTTTTTTTTTTAAACAAATATATTCAATGTTTTGAAAATACAAATATCACCCTGCCAATCATTTGCTTAAAATCCTTCAAAGGCCTTCAAAGACAGAATAAAGTATAGTATTCAATACAAAGACATGACCTTTGCTGAAAGAATGAACTTGGGGTTTCAGCAAGGACCTCCAGAAGATATGATGCTTATCATGAAAAACTCAGGTGGCAAAAGACTAGAAGGGCATTCCTGGAAGAGGGAACCATAAAAGCAAAGCATATTAGACAAGAAATAACATGTTGTAGGGGTGAATTAAACACCAAAAAATTGAATCAGAATAGGATGTGAGAATAGAGATAAAAGGGTGGAATGGTGGTTGCCAGGGGCTGGGGGCGGTGCGGGGGGATACGGGGAGTTACTCATCAATGGGCATAAAGTTTTAGTTAAGCAAGATGAATAAGCTCTAGAGAGCTGCTGTACAACACTGTACCTATAGTGAACAATACTATATTGTACACTTAAAAATTTGTCAAGAGAGTAGATCTCATGTCAAGTATAATTACCAGAATAAAGTAAAATGAAAAAAAAATTTGGATTCACAAGTTCATGTAAAAAATGCAAACTTATCTAGCAGAATTAAAATAGTATTTGTGAATCACATATTAGTATGAATTAGTCTAACTTTATATCCAGCTGAGATCTGTGGCAATGAGAGAATGGCAGCTTAGATTAGGGTGGGGTGAAGGTCCAGGTTACAGGTGATTCTATGTAGTGGAAAAAGGCCTACCCTGGGAATGAGAGGAGAAGCCTAGGGAAGGTGTGTTACCACATGGAATTAAAAACAATAAAAGTTGAATATCTGAGGACCTGGAAAGAGGATATGAAGAAATGGGTGGATGCCACAGAAAAATGGCATTTAAAATTTTTTTGCCCAAGACAAGGCATGTAGAGGGGGAGGAAAACACACTTTCTTTTTTTGAAGGAAACTACAGGCCCCCTTCCATATTGAAAGTTACATCCTTTAGCTGTAGTCTGTGTTAAAGAGGCTTTTATGGCTCTGCCTAGGGACTTAAGCAGAAGCTCTAAAAGAAGTATTTATGGGAAAATGCATTCTGAGTTCTCAACCATTGATTTATAAGTGACTTTGCAGAAAACAGTCCCTGGAGGATTACTTCTACAACTTAAGCTTAAAGTTAAAATTCAGTTTTTATATGTTTCTAAATCAGAGAGTTGACCATGCTATGACTTTTAAAAATGTTCCTGAATTAGAAAAAGAAACAGCTAAGGTTATATATAGATTTGAAAAGACCAGATCATTTGATCATTCTGGTTTTAAAATAACCACTGAACAAATAAGAGTCAGTATCTCCTTTTTACTCAAGTCTTGGTTCTTGTGGCCTCCCCAATTGAAAATCTTATTATAATTTCCCATAGAATATTTATTAAATCCTTCAAGGCTTTATTCTTTTGTAGAATCATGGATTTGGACTTAAGCTAGGCAGAGTTATATTTTTACTTATAGAAGGGAGAGGTCACCAGGAGTGGAATCAGATATCTCAATCATTAGGACACTAAAAATGTCATTTCTAATACACCTAAAAAATCTGGGAAGAAAAGTGAATATGGATTTGTGAAACATGGAAATTGGATTTTGAATTATATTTTAAGACCTTAAAATGAATATGAATATATAATATAGCTTTAACTTACAAAGCTTTCTACTGAGTTTGATTTTTTTTTTTTTTTTTTTTGCTTAGGTTTATATAAAGATAAACTACAATAGCTACTGTGTGCTGCACTTAAATAAAGTCAAGAAAATTTAAACTTTTTTTGTTTGGCATCTCGGGCAGGGTGTCACAGAGTGCCAAGATCCTGATGAAGCATCATTACAGTGCATCAGAATTACTGGGAAAGTTTTCGCAAAATATATCTGCTTGGGTATGCATGTGTATTTTGTAAAATCTCGGTAGGATGGCAACTGATTTCCAGCCATGGTTGAGAACCACAAGTTTTGAGTCTAAACCTAAAACCTAAATCTAAATCTAAATCTAAATCTAAATCTGGTTTTGTAAATCTAAAATCTCCTGTATGGTTCAAATGAGGGGTTAGGAATGACTACAGAGGATTTCAGGAAAATGCATGGAACTTCTCTATATATCACTATAGTTATAAATTACATACCAATTAAAAAATTTCAATGTAAAACCTTGTATGAAAAACTAGAATGAATAGGAATATTAGAAAATACAATTTCATGGTACCAGGTGCTACAAATGACACAACACACATTTACAGTACTAAAATGTTTAAAGGCTATTGTAAATTGATGCTCTAACTCCTAATTTAAGCATAAAAAGTTCAGCCATTCATATGCTTTGTCCCAAGTACACTATGCTTTCATATATTTGGATGCTTATTGTCACATTATTTTTAGAATAGTCTTTGGCATTAAGCCGGCACAGGCGTGATAGTAATAACATTCATCGACATGAAGTTTCACATAGTTTCTTCTGAAAAACATGTAATTAAAGGGATGTAATTCAACTGTGACTTTTATGGTTTAAAAACAGATACTGGTGGATAAATGTAATTCACTTTTTTTCCACTGTTTAATATAAAATGCATGTGATGTGGATTAATTGTGCTCTTACACCCCAGCCCAAACATAACTCCACAAAACACAATTTACAAGAAAAGTGTGCTAATAAAACACAGCTGTCATTATTAATATATAACTAGCATAAGGTAAAATGTCATCTTTACTAGATTTATAATTTGAGTACATAAATATTTAAAAGATCCCTTTAATCTTTTAAATTAATATTTGCTTTGCATTTGTTCAAGGAAAATCTTCAAATGACACACATTGCTTCTGAAATGCTGAAATGCACTTATATGTATTATTTAAATACTCATATTTGTGAGGTATATCCAGATATTTTTTAATGGTGAAAATTAAGAATATTTTTAGCCACTAGAAGAAACAGACCAAGAAGTAACAGAAAAACAATTTTAAAACTCTTAGTGGAGCTTCCCCTGCAGCGTCTCTGCTCGCAGCCGGAGCTGAGGTGACCGCACAGCCGTCTCACACTACTAACTCTGGTGTGAAGTGCCTGGTGCAAGGCCTCTGCACCGAGGACCCTGTGAGCAAGTGAGACTGGACTAAGCACAAAGTTTAAAAAGATGGCAGAGAGAAGAGTTCCTGAGAAGACCTGATAGGACATTTGCATCTCAAAGGCACACCAGAAATACATCTACACGTGGAACAACTCCTACAGAACACCTACTGAAGGCTGGCAGAAGACCTCAGACCTCCCAAAAGCCTCAGAAACAGCGGATTAAAGCTCCACAATCAACTTGATGTACCCTGCATCTGTGGAATACATGAATAGACAAGTCATCCCAAATAGAGGAGGTGGACTTGGAGAGCAAGATTTATTATTTTTTCCCCTTTTCCTCTTTTTGGAAGTGTGTATGTGTATGCTTCTGTGTGAGATCTTGTCTGTATAGTTTTGCTTCCACCATTTGTCCTAGGGTTCTATCCGTCCATGGTTTTTTATTTTAAATTCTTTTTCTTAATAATTAATTTTAATTTTAATAATTTTATTATACTTTTCCTTCCTTCCTTCCTTCCTTCCTTCCTTCCTTCCTTCCTTCCCTCCCTCCCTCCCTCCTTTAGACAACAAATCATCCCAAATTGAGGAGGTGGTCTCTGAGAGCAAGATTTATGATTTTTTTCCCCTTTACCTCTTTTTGTGAGGGTGTATGTGTATGCTTCTGTGTAAGATTTTGTCTGTATAGCTTTGCTTCCAACATTTGTCCTAAGGTTCTATCCGTCCCCTTTTTTTTTTCTAAATAAGTATTTTTTAATTCAATAACTTTATTATACTTTATTTTATTTTACTGTATCTTCTTTCTTTCTTTTTTCCTTCTTTCCCTCCTTCCTCCCTTCCTCCCTCCCTCCCTCCTTTCTTTCCTTCTTGCCTTCTTTCCTTCTTTGCTTCTTTCTTTCTTTCTTTCTTCCATCCTTCCTTCCCTCCTTTCTTTCTTTCTTTCTTTCTTCATCATTCTACTAATTCTCTCTACTTTTTCTCCCTTTTATTCTGAGCCGTGTGGATGAAAGGCTCTTGGTGCTCCAGCCAGGATTCAGGGCTCTGCCTCTGAGGTAGGAGAGCCAACTTCAGGACACTGGTCAACAAGAGACCTCCCAGCTCCACATAATATCAAATGGCGAAAATCTCCCAGAGACCTCCATCTTAACACCAGCACCCAGCTTCACTCAACGACCAGCAAGCTACAGTGCTGGACAACCTATGCCAAACAACTAGCAAAACAGGAACACAACCCCACCCATTAGCAGAGAGGCTGCCTAAAATCATAATAAGGCAACAGACACCCCAAAACACACCACCAGACACGAACCTGCCCACTAGAGAGACAAGATCCAGCCTCATCCACCATAACACAGGCACTAGTCCCCTCCACCAGGAAGCCTACACAACCCACTGAACCAACCTTAGCCACTGGAGACAGACATCAAAAACAGCGGGAACTACGAACCTGCAGCCTGCAAAAGGGAGACCCCAAACACAGTAAGATAAGCAAAATGAGAAGACAGAAAAACACACAGCAGATAAAGGAGCAAGATAAAAATGCACCAGACCTAACAAATGAAGAGGAAATAGGCAGTCTACCTGAAAAAGAATTCAGAATAATGATACTAAAGATGATCCAAAATCTTGGAAATAGAATGGACAAAATGCAAGAAACAGTTAACAAGGACCTAGAAGAAATAAAGATGAAACAAGCAACGATGAACAACACAATAAATGAAATTGAAAGTACTCTAGATGGAATCAACAGCAGAATAACTGAGGCAGAAGAACGGATAAGTGACCTGGAAGATAAAATAGTGGAAATAACTACTGCAGAGCAGAATAAAGAAAAAAGAATGAAAAGAACTGTGGACAGTCTCAGAGACCTCTGGGACAACATTAAACGCACCAACATTCGAACTATAGGGGTTCCAGAAGAAGAAGAGAAAAAGAAAGGGACTGAGAAAATATTTGAAGAGATTATAGTTGAAAACTTCCCTAATATGGGAAAGGAAATAGTTAATCAAGTCCAGGAAGCACAGAGAGTCCTATACAGGATAAATCCAAGGAGAAACAAGCCAAGACACATATTAATCAAACTGTCAAAAAATTAAATACAAAGAGAACATATTAAAAGCAACAAGGGAAAAACAACAAGTAACACACAAGGGAATCCCCATAAGGTTAACAGCTGATCTCTCAGCAGAAGCTCTACAAGACAGGAGGGAGTGGCAGGACATACTGAAAGTGATGAAGGAGAAAAACCTGCAACCAAGACTACCCTACCCAGCAAGGATCTCATTCAGATTTGATGGAGAAATTAAAACCTTTACAGACAAGCAAAAGCTGACAGAGTTCAGCACCACCAAACCAGCTTTACAACAAATGCTAAAGGAACTTCTCTAGACAAGAAACACAAGAGAAGGAAAAGACCTATAATAATGAACCCAAAACAATTTAGAAAATGGGAATAGGAACATACATATTGATAATTACCTTAAATGTAAATGGACTAAATGCTCTCACCAAAAGACACAGATTGGCTGAATGTATACAAAAACAAGACCCTTATATATGCTGTCTACAAGAGACCCACTTCAGACATAGAGACACATAAGACTGAAAGTAAGGGGATGGAAAAAGATATTCCATGCAAATGGAAACCAAAAGAAAGCTGGAGTAGCAATTCTCATATCAGACAAAATAGACTTTAAAATAAGGACTATTAGAAGAGACAAAGAAGGACACTACATAATGATCAAGGGATCAATCCAAGAAGAAGATATAACAATTGTAAATATTTATGCACCCAACATAGGAGCACCTCAATACATATGGCAAATACTAATAGCCATAAAAGGGGAAATCAACAGTAACACATTCATAGTAGGGGACTTTAACACCCCACTTTCACCCATGGACACATCATCCAAATTGAAAATAAATAAGGAAACACAAGCTTTAAATGAAACATTAAACAAGACGGACTTAATTGATATTTATAGGACATTCCATCCAAAAACAACAGAATACACATTATTCTCAAGTGCTCATGGAACATTCTCCAGGATAGATCATATCTTAGGTCACAAATCAAGCCTTGGTAAATTTAAGAAAATTAAAATTGTATCAAGTATCTTTTCCGACCACAATGCTATGAAACAAGATATCAATTACAGGAAAAGATCTGTAAAAAATACAAACACATGGAGGCTAAACAATACACTAGTTAATAATGAAGTGATCACTGAAGAAATCAAAGAGGAAATAAAAAAATACCTAGAAACAAATGACAATGGAGACACAACGACCCAAAACCTATGGGATGCAGCAAAAGCAGTTCTAAGGGGGAAGTTTATAGCAATACAAGCCCACCTTAAGAAGCAGGAAACATCTCGAATAAACAACCTAACCTTGCACCTAAAGCAATTAGAGAAAGAAGAACAAAAAAACCCCAAAGCTAGCAGAAGGAAAGAAATCATAAAAATCAGATCAGAAATAAATGAAAAAGAAAAGAAGGAAACAATAGCAAAGATCAATAAAACTAAAAGCTGGTTCTTTGAGAAGATAAACAAAATAGATAAACCACTAGCCAGACTCATCAAGAAAAAAAGGGAGAAGACTCAAATCAATAGAATTAGTAATGAAAAAGGAGAAGTAACAACTGACACTACAGAAATACAAAAGATCATGAGAGATTACTACAAGCAACTCTATGTCAATAAAATGGACAATCTGGAAGAAATAGACAAATTCTTAGAAATGCACAACCTGCCAAGACGGAAACAGGAAGAAATAGAAAATATGAACAGACCAATCATAAGCACTGAAATTGAAACTATGATTAAAAATATTCCAACAAACAAAAGCCCAGGACCAGATGGCTTCACAGGCGAATTCTATCAAACATTTAGAGAAGAGCTAACACCTATCCTTCTCAAACTCTTCCAAAATATAGCAGAGGGAGGAACACTCACAAATTCCTTCTACGAGGCCACCATCACCTTGATACCAAAACCAGACAAGGATGTCACAAAGAAAGAAAACTACAGGCCAATATCACTGATGAACATAGATGCAAAAATCCTCAACAAAATACTAGCAAACAGAATCCAACAGCACATTAAAAGGATCATACACCATGATCAAGTGGGATTTACTCCAGGAATGCAAGGATTCTTCAATATACGCAAATCTATCAATGTGATAAACCATATTAACGAATTGAAGGAGAAAAACCATATGATCATCTCAATAGATGCAGAGAAAGCTTTTGACAAAATTCAACACTCATTTATGATAAAAACCCTGCAGAAAGTAGGCATAGAGGGAACTTTCCTCAACATAATAAAGACCATATATGACAAGCCCACAGCCAACATCATCCTCAATGGTGAAAAACTGAAAGCATTTCCACTAAGATCAGGAACAAGACAAGGTTGCCCACTCTCACCACTGTTATTCAACATAGTTTTGGAAGTTTTAGCCACAGCAATCAGAGAAGAAAAGGAAATAAAAGGAATCCAAATCAGAAAAGAAGAAGTAAAGCTGTCACTGTTTGCAGATGACATGATACTATACATAGAGAATCCTAAAGATGCTACCAGAAAACTACTAGAGCTAATCAATGCATTTGGTAAAGTAGCAGGTTACAAAATTAATGCACAGAAATCTCTGGCATTCCTATATACTAATGATGAAAAATCTGAAATTGAAATCAAGAAAACACTCCCATTTACCATTGCAACAAAAAGAATAAAATATCTAGGAATAAACCTACCTAAGGAGACAAAAGACCTGTATGCAGAAAATTATAAGACACTGATGAAAGAAATTAAAGATGATGCAAATAGATGGAGAGATATACCATGTTCTTGGATTGGAAGAATCAACATTGTGAAAATGACTCTACTACCCAAAGCAACCTGCAAATTCAATGCAATCCCTATCAAACTACCACTGGCATTTTTCACAGAACTAGAACAAAAAATTTCGCAATTTGTATGGAAACACAAAAGGCCCCGAATAGCCAAAGCAATCTTGAGAACGAAAAAAGGAGCTGGGGGAATCAGGCTCCCTGACTTCAGACTATACTACAAAGCTACAGTAATCAAGACAGTATGGTACTGGCACAAAAACAGAAAGATAGATCAATGGAACAGGATAGAAAGCTCAGAGATAAACCCACGCACATATGGACACCTTATCTTTGATAAAGGTGGCAGGAATGTACAGTGGAGAAAGCACAGCCTCTTCAATAAGTGGTGCTGGGAAAACTGGATAGATACATGTAAAAGTATGAGATTAGATCACTCCCTAACACCGTACACAAAAATAAGCTCAAAATGGATTAAAGACCTAAATGTAAGGCCAGAAAGTATCAAACTCTAGAGGAAAACATAGGCAGAACACTCTATGACATAAATCACAGCAAGATCCTTTCTGACCCACCTCCTAGAGTAATGGAAATAGAAACAAAAATAAACAAATGGGACCTAATGAAACTTCAAAGCTTTTGCACAGCAAAGGAAACCATAAACAAGACCAAAAGACCACCCTCAGAATGGGAGAAAATATTTGCAAATGAAGCAACTGACAAAGGATTAATTTCCAAAATTTACAAGCAGCTCATGCAGCTCAATAACAAAAAAATAAACAACCCAATCCAAAAATGGGCAGAAGACCTAAATAGACATTTCTCCAAAGAGAAATGCAAATCAAAACTACAATGAGATATCATCTCACACCAGTCAGAATGGCCATCATCAAAAAATCTACAAACAATAAATGCTGGAGAGGTTGTGGAGAAAAGGGAACACTCTTGCACTGCTGGTGGGAATGTGAATTGGTTCAGCCACTATGGAGACCAGTATGGAGGTTCCTTAAAAAACTACAAATAGAACTACCATATGACCCAGCAATCCCACTACTGGGCATATACCCTGAGAAAACCATAATTCAAAAAGAGTCATGTACCAAAATATTCATTGCAGCTCTATTTACAATAGCCCGGAGATGGAAACAACCTAAGTGCCCATCATAGGATGAATGGATAAAGAAGATGTGGCACATATATACAATGAAATATTACTCAGCCATAAAAAGAAACGAAATTGAGCTATTTGTAATGAGGTGGATAGACCTAGAGTCTGTCATACAGAGTGAAGTAAGTCAGAAAGTAAAAGATAAATACCGTATGCAAACACATATATATGGAATTTAAGAAGAAAAAAAAATGTGTCATGAAGAACCTAGGGGTAAGACAAGAATAAAGACACAGACCTACTGGAGAACGGACTTGAGGATATGGGGAGGGGGAAGGGTGAGCTGTGACAGGGCGAGAAAGAGTCATGGACATATACACACAAACGTAAGGTAGATAGCTAGTGGGAAGCAGCCGCATGGCACAGGGATATCAGCTCGGTGCTTTGTGACTGCCTGGAGGGGTGGGATAGGGAGGGTGGGAGGGAGGGAGACGCAAGAGGGAAGAGATATGGGAACATATGTATAACTGATTCACTTTGTTAAAAAGCAGAAACTAACACACCATTGTAAAGCAATTATACCCCAATAAAGATGTTAAAAAAAATTAAAAAAATAAAGGATTCATGTAGAAACCTGAAAAAAAACAAAAAACTCTTAGGGCTTCCCTGGTGGCGCAGTGGTTGAGAGTCCGCCTGCCGATGCAGGGGACACGGGTTCGTGCCACGGTCCGGGAGGATCCCACATGCTGCGGTGGAGTGGCTAGGCCCGTGATCCATGGCCGCTGAGCCTGCGCGTCCGGAGCCTGTGCTCCACAACAGGAGAGGCCACAACAGTGAGAGGCTCGCGTACCGGAAAAAAAACCTCTTAGTGACATCTTCTGAAATATATTATAATAATAATAGATAACATTATGGAGACCTTAATATGTGCCAGACATTATCTAGAAGTTTTAGGTCTATTAGCTATTCACTACAATAAAGTCACAATGACTATAGGAAGTAGTTATTGCCTATTCTTGACCTTGTTTTGTGGATGCCAGGCATCCTTGAATATTCTCTTTTGCTTAAATGTTTTATCCAAACCCCCAGCAAATCCCATTGGCTCTATGTTCAAAATACATCACAGAATCTACCATTTTCCATCAGCTCAACTGCAACTATCCTAATCTAAGCCACCATCATCTCCTTACCTGGATTATTGCAAAAGCCTCCTGATTTCCCTGCATCCATCTGTACCTCACTATAGCCTCTTCTCAATACAACAACCAGAGCAATCCTTTTAAAACATAACCAGATTATGTTGTGCCTCTCCTCCAAACCCTACAATGGCTTTCTGTCTTACCCAGAGAAAATTCAAAGTCATGTCAGTGGCCTACAAGATCCTATCTCAGTGGTTTTCCAATCTGGATGCATATTGGACTCAAATGAGGGAAGTTTTAATAAATATTGATGCATGTGTCCCAGCCCAAGAAATTCTGCTTTAATTCATCTGGGGTGCAGTCTGGAACCTGGGATTGTTAAAAGCTCTCTAAATTGAACGATTATAATGTCCAGCCAAGGTTGAGGACCATTTCCCTCTAAGATTTGATCCCCTTTCTGCCTCCATCCACTCTCTGACTTCAGCTCCTACTGTCCTTCCCTATGCATACTCCATTCTAGCCATAATGATAGGGTGACTGCTATATTTTATCATCCCTACTGCAGAGTAAAAGGGTCATTATTAATAATTATGAAGAGATAATAGGCATGACTTAGCACTGACCTAGGAAAAACAAGCGTATAGTCATTGAGCATAAAGACTTACTTTGTTGTTCTACAGGTGTAAAATGCTCCCACCTCAGGGCCCTGGCACTTTCTGTTTTTACTCTCTGGATTCTTTTCCCCCTTGTACCCACTTGGTTTGTTCCCTCACCTGCTTCCCATCTTTACTCACATGCCACTTTTCAGTGAGACCTTCCCTGTCTACTCAACATCGAAACCTAATATCACTTCCACTTCTACTTCTCCCGTTTTATTCTTCTCTACTATCTGATGTACCACATATTTTGTTGAATTCTTTATTTCTCTTCCCACCAGATTTTTAATTTCTATTTTGATTGCTTCTGTATTCCAAGCTCCAGAATAGTGCCTGGCCTACTATAGTTGGTCAACACATATTTGTGCAAAAAATAAATGAATGATGAATGATTTATCAGCCGTTTAACACTGGGCCAGTTACCTAATTTGCTTTGCATCAGTTTCCTCATTGGTAAAGAGGGGATAATAGTAACACCTACCTCACAATGTGGTTGTAGGCACTAGGTGCTTACCTAGTGCTTACCATACTTAAGGCATGGGATTGGAATAATGCCTGACTCAGAGAGAGCACACATAAATGTTAGCTACATTAGTTGGTTAAAGATACTCATCTTTGTTTTTACTTTAGCTACTGACTCCTAGACCACACATGGAAATTGTCATCCCCGAAATTACCTCACTTCAGAAATCTTAAATGTCAATCTAAGGTGTTGGTAAACTGACTCTCTGAAGAAAAATAAAGCAAACAAGTTCTGATGTGTAGCATTTGCCAATTTCTGTGGTGTAAATACTCCCATCGTGGCCAATTTCAAGCGACTACCTATTTAACAACCAGCTCCCCAAATTTCTGACTATTTAATCATCATCTCTTACAAGCTGGTATGATCTGGCTCTAACAAACCACTGCCAATATCTTACTTTCTGGCCATGTTCTTTTCCTTAGCTCTCCCACCTTCATACACAGCTATACTTGCTCTTCTACCTAATAAAGACTTCCAGTCCATAACGGCCTAATGGCCTCTTTATTTCGGCCTCTTTATTGCCTCCTTTGTCTAACCTGGCTTCACTGGTTGCTTACTTGAACTACCATCGCAATTCCCCTGTAGTACTCTTGTTCTATTGTACCTGTTCTACAAACAATAGCCTCTTTTATCTCCAGCCTTACATTGCGGAGGGGAGGGGAGCGGTCAGTTGTTCCTCTAGGAAATCACAGAAGTATGCACACCACTGCCAAAACACTCACGTTCTCTAGCATCACCTGGAAGTCAGCAGAACTAGTTAATCATTTTGTTTTCTCTAGGACCAAAGATGGGGACTGGCAGGAGTGGAGGAAGAGTGCCTGTAACGAATACAAATCATTGGGCCAGCAGTCCAGAAGATCCTCTCCCTGGCCACTTACATTGCATATCATTAAAAGCCTTGGTAAAGATTTTCAGCTGGTTACCCTTGCAGGGGTCCTGAAAACTCTGTGTTCTTGGAGTAGAACCTGATTCTGATGGTCCTGTTTTTTTTGTTGTTTTTTTTTTCTCATCAGCAATTTATCTTTTTAACTTCAGCAATTACTCTAAGCATTCACCTTCAATGAAGATTTGTCCTCAAACTCCCACATAAACTTTCTTCCTACTTTGCATAGAAATACAATAGCATGAGGTATCATTTTCTTAAATTTAATGCATGTTCCTCATAAATCCCTCTAGATCCACAACACACAGCTCCTTCAAGTCTTGGAAAATGTGGAGGTTTCTGCTACTCAAAGTTAATCCTTCACCAGGGTCCTTGATTTTGTACCTTCCCATCTCCTGAGATATTTTGCCTTAGCAGTTTAACAGTATTTTCTTTGATTTCCTAGCCCTCAGTGTATAAATTGTCTAAATTATTTTCTATCTTAAAAAATGCCCTTGATTTTCCTTTTGGTCTACTAGCATCTGATTTATCTCTTGCCTTGCCATCTCACCCACTTTTCCCCTAAAAATTGGTCTCCACCTGCCAATTCTATTTATATTTTAGTCTCATTTTGCCCTCTACAGTCTGGCTTCTGCCTGGGCCCAACCCATTAAAACTGCTCTTGTTGAGATCTTGGAGGGCCACTTAAGAAAATGTCAAATGCCATAGATGTCTAGTCTCTGCCTTAGTCATAGATATCATATAGATGTCATAGTCTCTGTCTTCCAGAATTTCTCTGCTGCATTTAATACAACTGCTTGTTTGCTCCTGCCTGAAACGCTCTGTTCTCTTAGGTTTGGGATGCCATGGCCTCCTCTACCCCCTTGCTTGTCTTTTCACCTCTCATGGATGGAGATGCCATCCATGCCACTTCCTCAGGTTGGTATGCCACAGAGTTCCAACCTTGTTCAACTCCTTTCCTTTGTCTAACATTTCTTCTGGAAAATATCATGGTTTGGGTTTAATAACCACTTTTATTCTACTGACTCCCAAATCTTTAACTTTAGTCAAGATTTTCCTGTTGTGTTTCAGATATATCTTTCTAATTTTGTCTGGACGCTTTCACCGCATGTTCCATAGGCATCTCAAAGGTAACAAGACCCAAATTAAACTCATCATCTTCTTCCAATGACCAGCCCATCCTTTTCCTCCTCTGTATCTTTATTTCAGTTGGTTGCACTACCTTCCACATATTCCTCTTGCTCTCAAACATCCTTTCCTGAGTGTGTTTTTGGCTATGGTTTCCTTACTCAATCTGATTCTGTTTGCTTTTTGTCTTTATTAATTTCTCCAATGTTTTTCTTGTTATTATTTCTGGATGACACTTTCTCACTTGCTTATGTGATTGTGCTTTATAAGTAATGTATGTATATCTTTTTCTCTTATGTCAAAGGTTTAGAGGGCTTCCCTGGTGGCGCAGTGGTTGGCAGTCCTCCTGCTGATGCAGGGGACGCGGGTTCGTGCCCCGGTCCGGGAAGATCCCACATGCTGTGGAGCGGCTGGGCCCGTGAGCCATGGCCGCTGAGCCTGCGCGTCCAGAGCCTGTGCTCCGCCGCAACGGGAGAGGCCACAACAGTGAGAGGCCCACGTACCGCAAAAAAAAAAGGTTTTGAGATGGGAGCAGGATGCTGAACACAATATACCCTCTTGAACTGAAACCAGTGGTGTTGTATTTTTGTATAACTGAGTTTTGTGATATAATAAACAAATCCACATTCAACAAATGTTATAAAATAAAGGAATAAATTGTTTGTGCTTGACACATGATATCTCGAATTTTTAAAGTAATTTATAACTATTTTTATTTGGATTGCTAGTTAATATTGTTATAAAAATGGAGGTCCAAAGATTTAGGGATAAGCAGTTGCCAGGTAAGTGCCGCCACAAAAAGTGTTTATGAAATCCATATGTATAGATGGAGAGAGACTGTACAGGGATAATGGTCAAGACTGCATTCATTCACACTAGTGTATTTCCTTGGAAAAGTTAGGAAAACCTGCACATCAGTGAGGTCATATCTTCTGGGCAGTTAGGCTGATGCTCCGCTTGCTAAGTCAGGTTGCATTTTATTTTAAAATTTAAAACACATACATACTTATGTACCTACCCACTCCCTTTTCCCACACGTACGTGCACATATACACACACGTACACACTTACACACACACATACTTACTTAACCACGCCACACTCTCCCTGCTAATATATATCTAGAGGAATGTCCGCAAGGATTCAAACAGTAGATTTATGAATTTGGTGCAATATCACAGCTAGCCAGCCACTGCTGCTGGCACTAGATTGTAATCTTGTACTTCGTTTGCTACCACTCTGTCATATAGAACAGTGAATTGAAGTGATTTTCAAGTGGTGTGGGAGACCAAGGGAAATCTTTTCCAGCTCCAGTAAGCACAGAACGCTATTAATGAGCCATGGATGGCTCCCCTACTGTGCCGTGCACTTAGCCACTTCCTCCTCTCTGTGCTAACAGAAGCTGCGATTATCAAATTCTGAAGCAGTAGTTTGAAAAATGACTTCGCTTTTCAGAATTTGTGGGATATATATATTTATATATTTTATTTCTGCTAGCCGTGGGGAGTTGAATATCTGCTATTGACCTAAAATTTATAAAGCACTTTGAGCTTCTGGGATATAAGAGATATGATTACAAAGAAAGTAAGAATCCTATAGAAGAGTAAAAAGGGAGTATTGGCCCTATGTTTTTTTATCCCATTCATATGATTTTTATTTTAATAGAAATTCTATGTGAGGAGGGGACCCAAGACCCCATGGGAAGATGGTAGTGGACTTATAAGAAGTCATAAGTAATTTAATAAAAAGAATTCAAAGTGTATGAGAACATGGCTTTTGCATTCAGAGACTTGAGTTTCAATCCTCGCTCCACCCTTTACAATGTGTCAGCCATTATTCTATACGCTTTATAATAATCAACTCAATCCTTATAACAATTGTATGAGGTGGATACAGTTAATATTCCCACTTTATAGATGAATAAACAGAGGCACAGAGAAGTTAGTCACTTGCTCAAGTCACAAGGTCACACAGCCAGTAAGTGGCAGAGCCAAGACGAACTGAGATAATATATGTTAAGATTCTCAAGTATTAGTAGTGGTAGCCACCATTATTTGAACATTTATTCTTTCCCAGATTGTATTGTGTCTATCCTACGTGGTGCATAAGAGCTGAAAAATATTAGTTTTTAAATCTTAGATCATGAAACATACCACTTATAAACATGTAGTAGGATGTTTTTAAGTAAATATTTTACTTATATTATCTTTTCTTTATAACATGTTTTAATTGATTGATGATTCAGCAGGATAAAAAGTATATCTGAAGCTAACATTTCTCTCCTAATTTGCTCGTGGCAGTCATTTGACCCATTTTTCAGCAGCAATTTAAATGAGTGTCTGTTACATTATTTGCCATTATATTCAGCTCTAGGATATAGTAGATTAAAAAATCCTATCTGAAGCGCCATTAGATAATAAGTCATTTTGATATGTATCTGATAAAAATTAGTTTCTGGATAAACATAATGGGAGGGCATAAGTATATATGCATTTCAAGTACTATAGGTGGTCCTAAAAAATTATCCTAAAGTAATTTAGCACATTTACAGGAGAAATGGATACAAGCTATAAAATAACATTCTGAGAATGGCTACAGAAAAGAACAAATAGTTCACGTCCCTAAACACCTATGAATTTCATTTTGCCTTAAAGAGCATACTTGGTTGAGGGTATGCATTCCGTGAAGAGTACTGCTCGATAATAACTCGACAATTTTGCTGAATTCAGCTTCTGGCATTGAATCTGGACATCAAGTCCAGTCACAGTATAAATATATTATCACTGCTAATATTGAGAGCAGTTGGAAGGAGAGGGCATGGGACCAAGAAAAATAAACGAAAATGAGATCAAGGGAGAGAGGTAAGATGCAAACAGAACTTGTCCAAATAACACTGGACAAAAAATGAAGTGAAGAAAGAATGCTTGAGATTGTTTATTCCCATAAAAAATGAAGAAAAACATATAACACATTTCAAATAGCAAAAGTCCAGTCATTTTATAGGTAAGAAAATTGGCTATGTCTCTGTAGGTAAATATATATTAAGGAATACAGTGACATGCACATATGTGACCTCTGCTGGGGATGCAAAATACTCTAGTGACTTTTCTAATATTTCTGCTTTTTCCAATATCAATGAATATTTTTGTAGCATACATTGGCTTTTTAAATGTTAAAAATATTATAAACACATTTTGAATTATAACTTCATGGTACCTTCTCAGCTGTGTTATTCTGTACCACTATATAAAACAAATGATTTTTGTATATACCATACTTTCAAGGATAAGTCACTTAAAAAGAGTGCTTTAAAAATTTTTGTTCTAAAACAAATCTCAGCCAGAGTTTCATTCTTTCTCTTTTTGTTTTCTAAATAGTCAGCCAACGAACTTAGGAAGGACAAAGCTGATAAAATCCACTTTCTGATATGAACTTGAGTCATTATTGGTAAATATACATCAATTTAAAGGGTTCAGCATTATAGATAATGCATAAAATATCCTACTAAATAGTTAAATGTGATAAAGCAAAATGAAACTCAGTTGCTTCACACAGGCTATGTGAAGCTACTGAATTTCATTTAATTTCTTTCTTTATAACATCATTTGAAAATATGTATATATTAATATGGCAAGTGAATTTATAGGAGAAATCAATTATATTCTCATGTGTATATATTCCCCCCATCCTCTTAGTAACACTCTAATGTATCACAGTATCAGAGAAACACACCCTAGAGAAAATCCTGCTATTCTTCATGGAAAAATCCATGAATAACATTATGCAAAAATTAATTTATGATAAATGTTTTAAATATAGAACTCAGAATAGCTTATTTAAATGCCATCAGAAAAGAACACCTCACCCGTAAAAAGGAGTCTAGGGATCCATTCTCCATATATTCCACCACAATCATTACTGGTCTGCCTGCAAAGAGAGCAAGAGAACACATAAGAATTACAGCAATTACAGAAATATGTGCTGCAGTTAGAGATTTCCAGCTGTGGCAGCTAAATTATTTGTATTTTATTAATAGGAACTTCATTTTCCAACACGCTTCTATAAACACATTAAACATACACATTTCTCCGTTTCTTTATAGCATTATTTCCTTTGAGTTCATAAAAAGAACATGAATTACAATATGAATTACTAAGTAATTAAGCACTTCCTTTTCTAAAGCCCTGCAATCACTTGTTCAGATTATGTTCTTTTTGTCCTGAGCTTTTCCTTAAAAGGCAATCAACGAGCTAAAGTCAGGGTTTAAGCAGTTACTATAGCTGCTTTGGCAGTTGTGGTACGTCTCCTCCAGTGATGCAGTTATTATGGCTGAATTACATTAGACCGGGCATTTCTGAAATATTCCTAAGGCAAAGCAGAAAGGAGAAATTCATGAATTCTCTTTAAGAAATTATAAACCATCAGTCATAGTCTACTTTTAAGGGCTTTTAAGTAGAAAAACGTCAGTAGATTGATGAATGCTACAAAGTTGGTGGGACCTGTAGTAGTTCTTGATCATCTCTTTATTGGACATAGATTAGATCAACAGAACAATGATGGTAGTACATGAAAAATAAGTAACTTCTGATTTCATAGTCTAGTGCAGAAGCTAAAATCAGAAACTGAACATCATTTATTTCTTTTTTATCATATCTATTTGCAATTGTTACAGTTCCCAATACACCTCTATTAGATAGAATATTTGACATAAGTAACTGATTTGTTTCAAAGAAAAGAATCTATTTGTTCTGCTCAATTGCCCGAGTTTAAAAGATAAAGTCTTTTTAGGGAGGGAAAATGATATTTACCTGAAATAAACATGTATGACATATTTACTTTTTACTTCTATATTTCTCGCTTCTCATTGGCATTTTTAACAATTCAATCTGCACTGTGCACAGAGTTTTTCCTCATGAGCACAAAGAAGATATGGAAAGAAATTATGTGTACCAGTGACGGAAATATTAGATCTCATATTGTAATTCATGTCCCTTTTATGAAGCCAAAGCCTTGAGGGTTACAAAGGGTGACTGGAACAAATTAGTACAATGTCTGCAAATGCTAGATTTTACATTTAAATCTGTATTTTAAAGAAAGATGTGGTAAAGGTTAAATGTAGCAATAAAGTTCCCAATTTATCATGCATAGAATTAGAACCCAAAGAAGTTTTCCATTTTGGCAGATTTCTATAATGTTCCTAAAAGTCATTAATTTCACCCAAATACAGATAAAAAAAAAACTATATCAGAAAATATTGAGGTCAAAGGAACTGTCAGAACTACTGTAGGCAGGGATCTAGAAGATCCGGGTTTTAAATCTGAAAGTTTGTCATGAAATCTTTTATTTGGCCATGGGTTTCAGAGAGCTTGCAGACAGGAGCTTGATGCAAATGCTTGGTTAGCAAGGTAGGGAAAACTAAAAATTATGAGTCCACTATTCCAGTTTGAATGATAATGGATTCTGGATGTTAAGGGGAAAATTTGGGTTATTACGATGACTGCCCAGGTTCTTTCATCATCACACCTTTTCAATCTATCTTGACCATTGATGTCAGAGAAACATATCTAGTTTTCTAAAAATATATTTTAAAATAAATAAAAATATATTAAAAAAAACCCCTGACATTCCCTAGGAATACTATTATTATCCCTGTTACACAGATAGAGAAATTGAGGCATAGTAAATTAAACTACTTGCCCCAAATCAAATGGCTACTAAGTGGCTATCAAGCAGTCTGTCTCAGAGTTTAAGCTCTTAACCTTTATGCCAAAGGTGCCTCTCAGACATGATTTATAGATCAGAACTGTGCGGCCCATGCTGTTAGGCAATCCTCTCCAGTGATGGACCTCTTCTCTTCTAACTAACCTTATCATCTACTGCTTCATCAACTGTCAGTATCACCTATACTTACTCAATCCTATCTCCTTCTGCCTTTCCTTTTGGTATTCCCCTGCCAGGATTATCTCGCAACTTGCTTCTTTCCCTAATCACACTCACATCTCCCTAGAATTTATACACTGCACCTCCTCCATGAAAGTCTCCCACAGCCATTTCCTATGGTTGCACTCCCATCACATCTACTGTCTGCATTATGAAATGTGTGCCTGGTTTTGTATTAGGTTGTTTTTTTCCCTCATCTTCCCGCAGATGCTTTGTATCCCCATTCACTGGGTTTCTCAAGGTCATCTCCCATAGAGCTGAGCAGAGTAGGTGCTTCATAGAAACAAGTTGATTTTTCTCATCAGTTTCACAATTCCTAACAGAGTAACACTGAAGTACTTCAGCAAGATTCTAATCTATGTGAATACAAAGTACTTGGAAATTAGTGCTATCTGTACCTCTTTGGGAGATACTTTATACAATCTTAAAATTCATCAGTGACAAGTTTCATCTTCTCATTAAAGATAGTAAAGAGTCAAAGGAAGACTCCCCTGGTTTCTTGTAAATTAAAAGTTTCACACCTGAGCTCTGAGTCTTTTGTATTTTGTTCAGTAGCATCATTTGAAAGCAAGTGTTATTAAACTAAGGAGTTATTTTTTTTGGAATATCGCTGGTTATCTAACCTGTAATTTGTTTCCTAGTGGTTTTCTACAGGGAAGTTAGATACACTGTGAAGATTACAAGCTTACAGTCCATGATTACATTTTATAATCAAGAAAGTAGATAGGTATGAGGGAAATTATGAAAGTTAGGGTGATATTCTTCAAATATGTGGTTAGGTGTGAGAAGTCCATTGGTAACAGTGCTTTTTCTGTGTTATTTTTAAATATGTGAAAATTATATATTATACTTTTGCTCTTAGAAAATACATTTGGATGTGATTCTCTTTTTTTTATATTTTCAAAATATTTCAGCTTATTTCCATTTTTACAGTTTTAGCCAGTTACCCTAAGTGCCTCATGTCACAGGATTAGCCTAGTCTTTGCATTGTACTGGAGTCAATGGACAAGCTCCAGGATTCTTAAATGTTAGCCAAGTCTCAAAATCCCCAGATCTTTCTTAGAAGCCTCATCAGTTGAAGAGATCTTCAGAAATACTTTTACAAGTCACACGAAAAGTGAAGTTCTTTGGTTTTCCTTCATGAATAGCCCAGATATTGTTATGGATATTTTAAACTGCATTAGAATCAAGATTCGATAAGAAATCACTTATATTCTGAATGCAATGAATCACAAAATGCCATATCATCTTTTTCTGTTATAGAGAACAATAATTTTCTTTAACTGAGACTTTTATAGACTATTAACAAATGAATCTTTTTCAAATTTGCAGCTTCTCAATACTTACGATGATTTTGATATAGGTATTGAGAAAACAGATAATGATAAGGCTATTCTTGTATTGTTGTTAAAGGAAACAAAAGAGAGGTATTCTTTAAATGTTCCAGGGAAATTCTGGGGAAAATATTTTGTGAGTGAAACAGTGCCCACCTTTTTTTGGCCTCAGAGAAGACTCTGAAAGGAGATTACAGATTCAACATTTTCACGTAAGTAATGAGTTTGTGCTGGATGTAGTGTTTTGTATCAGTTTGGCAATTTCTAATGTGTAGTCAGTAATATCAAGAACCCAAACAAATCTCAACAACCCCCAAACTCTATCACAGATTTAAATCAATCTAGTTTATTTAATGTTATAACACGTCTATATTTTGTCTAATAGGTAACGAAATTTATGGCAATAATTTGAATTGACAGGTTGCCTGTATTTTCTTCCTCCTAAGTTGTAATTCAGGACTTTTTGAGCCAGTTATTTAATTTATTTCTACTCCCTGTTTCTGCTGTACTGATAGTGAATTATAATTATAATCTCAAATGGATTTCATAATAAATGAAATAGTTTTCTTATCCCTCTAAGGCATTCAAGAGATATGGATGACACAAATTTGAACAAATTTATATATTAAATAATTATTTTTATTCACAAGAAGTAAAATTGGAGGATTGTTTTCCTCTTAACACTGTTGCCTGATGATTATCAGATCATGTCCCAAATGAATCTTATTCTCAGTGAATTCAAATACAAACTTAAAAAGATTTCCCTTGAAACTTCTTTTCCTCCTCTATTTCTGTTTTGATTAAGACACCACCATCCATCTAATTACCCAGGTATGAAACCCTATTGTAATATTGGATTTCCCACTTAATCAAACCCTTATTAGTCCATAAGTTGTTAAGTGGTGCTGATTCTATACAAAACCTATTATCACTGTCCACATTCTGCCTTTGTTTTCTCTTGACGTATTACAATAATCGTTTACTGGTTGTACCTGTTAATGCTTGTATAATCATTATTTTAAACATTCAGTGATACAGCAGATATACATATTTAAATGCCTACTATGCATCAAGTACTCTTCTGGTTTCTGAAGAAACATCCTCAATCAATACAAGATCCTGCTCTCATGGAGTGTATAGTGGAAAGGGGAATAGAAATAAGTAAACAATTACTATAAAGGACTAATGTCTCATCCCTCCTTTAAAGACTGCTTTACATATTGTATTTTTTTCTTCAGGATTAAGGTCTAAACTACTTGGCAATTACATTCCTTCACAATCTTTCCTCGACCTTTGTTTCCATGTCATCTTTTACAGCCCCAGTTCCCCACCTCCTGTTTTTCAAATTCTCTAGGGGACTCAGAATTCCCTAAGTACGACTTTACTTGGACCTTCCTCTTCTCTTTGGAAGACTGCCTTCTCACTGTCTTCATTTGGTAAAATCATATACTTACAAATAAAAAAAAGAACTTAAATACCATCTCCACGGTCAACTTTCCCGTGAATCACTTTTTGTTTTAGGATGACTCTGATGGTTTACTTTTTCTTCCATTTACATCTTAAACAATTGTATAACACTTATTAGGTATGGCATTGATACTAACTACAAAGGTGTCTGCCTTCTACTCTAAAATGCTGCTGAGGTCAGGACTGGGGCTTAATTCTTCTCTGTAAGTTCACTAGCTACATATAGCACAGAGTGAGGCACAGAGGAGGTACTCAACTTAATTTTTTTTGACTGGAATGCCAGAAGGAACACACAAATAAAGATGTTTTCTAAGGATAATTCTAGCCCTAGAGCAGAGTTACTGAAATAACAGAATGGCAAATCAATAGACTTTAATCCTAAATTACTTGTAGTATAAAATATACAGTTTTGAGGAAAAAAACAATTCCAATTCTAGCTATGCTACCTGCATGATCTTGGGCAAGTTATTTTAGCTCTTTCAGTTTCTGCATCTATAAAAGGAGGATAATATTACATACTATATGTGATTTTTCAAAGGAGTAGATGAAAAAACGTATAATTGACACAGAGTCTGGCAATAGTTGCCGCTCAAAAATGTTGGTGTACCTTTACTTTCTTTCCCTTTTGGGAGTAGTTATCTGCTTCCCCCTTCTTATTACAATTGTTCACTATGTAGAAAAAAATAGTTTTATAAAAATGGATCATTTCCGTATTTTATTGTACTTTGGCATTGACATAAAGATTCTTTTATATCTTATGGCAAAGTGAAAATAACTGCTATTTACATGTTTTATATGATACAGTTAATTCCCGGTTTTATCACTGAAATCCTTGTGTCCCAGGCAAATTGGGATGGTTTACTATCTTACACCTTGTGTGCTCAGCACAGTGCAGTTAGAAGATGTGGGATTAGAGTCAGGTCGCATGCTATTGAAGACTCTTCCACTTGGGGCAAGTGACCTTTCATAACTCACTTACCTCACTGCTTCAGTCTCCTCATTTGTACACTATATACATTCCTCATTTGTATATTTGTATATTTTTACATAATAATAATACCTCCTCCATCTCATGAGATAGAATAAGTCACTGTGGAGGAGGTGTTAATCCACCTTCTCCATTGAGTGAGGTGTGGGATTAAATGAGATAATGAGTTTACAACACAGAGAATAGTACCTGATACTATAAACATCAAACCACCCAATAACAGCTTAAAGAACGAATGAGTAAATGTGAGTATTATATCTTACCTTACCGACTAGATGTTGAATCCTAACCTAAGAAGTGTTTTTCAGAGTGAAGAAGGTTCATTACTGAAAATGACTAAGATCAATATATTTAGGAATTTTCCTGACTGTCTCAAAGGTCCACTTAAATTCTTTACACCTGAAATCAACAGGTTTGAAGTTGCTTTAAAGAACAAGATGGTTTCTCCTAGAGTAAAATAATCAGAACGGGTATTTTCTTACTTTAAATACCATACTATAATATAGAGTTTCTTAGAAATAGCTTCTGTAGGAAGTAGATTCTTATTCCTATCTAAAAAGTCATCTTGTGTCTTCTGTACTCTATTTACAAATTTGGACCTCTACCAATATACCTTAGATTACGCTGGAATTGCTTTTACCCTTAGAACTATTTGAAACCCCTAAATCTATATAATAATTATTGTTAATTTGGTTCCATGCTTTCTCTTAATTTCTTTATTTTGCTTCTTAAATTCAGAAGTGAGCCAAATAACCTTGGATTAATGCTGAAGAATAAATTATTTTATTCTGTGATAAAACAGCTGAGCAGAAATTAGGAGGGTTGATTTGCATTTATGAAAACAGTGGCACTTCTAGATTTGTTTTAGAGTAAATCTAAGATGTGAGGCTAAAGAAATGAAACATAATTTTCCTGACAGTTCCAGAAAGCAGTGGCATACCGTCTGTATCAATTAACTTCAGTAATATTCAGTACTGCACTTTTTCTACTGGAAATTACATACGGGCAAAAAGATTTCTCTTTAACTACAAGTGTCTTGTTGGCAATGAAAGTTACTGCCAAAGATGCCTAATGTTAGACTGTGGTTTTCAACATAAGACACTAACCATATTGCAAAATTTTAATAACATATGAGTTTTTAAGAATGGCTTTCTTGATTTTTTATTACATCCACATGTATAAAAGTAATATGTGATAATGATCAAATTAAAAGCACACGCATTGAAATTAGTTGATTTATGACGTTTAGATTTCCAGTTATTATGAAAGAAATAATTGATTATACAATAATCTATAGTTTAATTACCACTAGGTAGCAATGAATAATGAACATATCAGAGAATTCTCATGACTTGAAATACTCTGAAATGTTCAAAACATAAACATGAAACAGGAAATATGTGCTAAGTTTTTCAAAACCACATTAAACTGCATGTCAAATAAATAATTTTATGCCGCTTTTGTTCTTGGTTTCTGTGAAAAATTTTTGTGTGGGTAATTAAAAAATAGATACTACATCTAAATCAGCACATATGTAATAATAACTGACTTAAAAAATAAGTTTTTCAGTGTGCCAGACATTGTTCTAAGGGCTTTACATGTGTTAACTCATTTAATCCTCACACCAACCCCTGTGGTGAGTATAGTCACTAGTTCAATTTAACAGATAAGATTACGGATGTACTGCGAGTTTAAGGAACTTGTCCAAGGATACACACTGGGCAATTGGCAGAACCAGGGCTCGAAGCCAGGCAACCTGGCTCCAGAGTCTGAACGCTTGTCCATCTTGTCATATCCCCAGATAATACTTGGGTCTCCATTAGTAATTTAGAGCACATGAAGCATTACCCCAAATCTCTGTGCCTCATCTTAGAAACACATCTGGGAAAGCCATTATGGACTGGGCATTGTGTTGCTGCCAAAGATATTTTGTCCTTGAGAAGTTCTAGGATTTTAAAGCTCCATAAAGCCTTATGATAATCTATATAAACAGGAAATGTGTGCTAAGGAAACTTGCTGGAATAGCCTTTAGATTTTGCTTTCCCCATCGCTTAAACATCAGTTTATGATAATGATCTTAAGTTTCCTATACAAAGGAATGTTTTCAGAAAGAGTCCTGAAGCTTTGGGAAGAAAGTGTCATATTTTCCAGTAGTGTTTCAAATGTTGTGCTTTACTTCTGGCTTCAAAAGTGTGTTGTGATTATATAAATGATCAAATATTCAGCCTTTTGGTCTTTTGTATTATTCACTAATCAAAAGAAAACCAACAAAAGATTTAAAAATCAAACAAACCTCTGGACAAGATATATTTAATCCTAACTGCATAGGTTATTTATGGTGAGATTTTAATTATAATGGAGAAAACATTGTTAAATGAATCACACATATGATGTAAATTAAACTACCAACTACTTTTCTTTTCCCTGCCCCCCAGGAAACTTACTACTTATTTCTGAATCTTTTCTGCAATTCTTACAAAGGATTTAACTTTTTTGTTAATGTTCAATTTTGCTAAATACACTTTCTGTAAGACCTCTGTGAATAGAACTATGAAAAGTTAACATTGTGCCACAGGGCAACTTCCACTGTGCTTTGTCTTACAATGCAAAAGAATGAATGCTGAGATGAGATGTGTTTTACAACAGGTATGGTCTTTCCCCACCTTTCTTACGTTCTTAAGTGGCCCAGCAGCCCAGAAGGGCAAGCATGCTGCCCTATGAAAGAGCAAGAGGCATTTAAGCAGCTCAGTTTCTTATCATGTTTTCCAGTAAGGTGAAAACACACCAACACAACACTTCCAACCAACACAAAGATTAAATACTGACTCACATGGAGACTAAGCTTTAGCAAGCTGTGTAAAGTTTCTCTGAATTTTTCTTTGGGAGAAGACAATGGCTCCTGGATGAATCTTTTGAAAGTGTTGATAGTTTCTTTGAATAGGACGAAAATAGATGGTATAATTTGTAATAATAAAACATGAACGTCCCTAGCGGGTAGATATATGTTCTCAACTGAGAATTTAAATTGTCATATATATAAAGTCTGGATTTTTAAGATTCAAACTTACTGAAATGATCTTTAGATAAAAGAAACATTTATGCTAATAAGAAAGAAGAGCGAAAGTCAAAGGCTAAAACTATTTATGGAATCTGAAAATAGGAAAGTAAAAAGAACTAGTAAAAAGAATCTGGAGATTACTTAAAGGCTCTTTTAAGATTTTTCATGTCTTTCTGGTAGGAAACAAATAGAAATTCTCTGTAAATGTTCGGGAGCTTGATATCAAATGCATCCTGCTGCTTTGTTTCCTTTTTTCTTTTAAATGCACTATCAGTCTTACATAAAGATGCTGCTGTTCACGATGTCTTAAAATATAACTTTATATATAGAACACTGAGTTTTTAATAATCTGAAATTCTTCATTGATGGACTTCAGGGTGTCCAGAGATCTCCTGAAATTGTATACATTTATTTATATGATCATATGTCCATTTTCTTGGAAAGGAGAGTCTATGTTATTTTTGGCCAAGAAACAAAGTATAATCCATAAGGAATCTGAGTCTATGACCTGTACCACAACATCATGACTGTCGGTCCATAGGAGCCCTTAAACTCATAGACCCTGCAACTGATTAAAGTTTTTATAAACTGAATGATACTTGAAGGTTCAAATTACACCTTCATTTTGTAGGTGTTCCCATCCTGACTTTTCTTTTTCCAAATGATATTTTCAAGTTGTCTTAAATTTAAGTTTTAATTCTTTTCTAACCTCTTGTGTATTTCTCCTCAAGTAAGCCAAAGAACCAAAAGATGACACGCATGCTCTTTGGAATTCACTGACTTTTAAGCAACAGAGGAAGCAGACTGAACACAATCTTAATGTTATCCAGCTAGCCCTTCTTGCACTGGTTTTGGAATCTACCAATATATGCCCAAAAGTGTTTTTAAGTAACTTTAACCTAGCAATAATAGTGTCGCAAACACTTGAAGGGGGTTGTTTATGGGTGTATAACTAGAAATACAGTCACTCATGTCACCTTCCTTGTGCTTCTGTTGGCTGGGTATGTTCCCTTTGTCATTTTATCAGTGACCGTCTCTTCTCTATGCCTTTCCACAGGCCCGAAATAGAATAATCTTGGGTTCCTGTCTGACCCTGCTTCAGAGTCCCTACCCTAGTTTTCAAATAGTTGCAGTTTACAGGATTTCCTTCTGAAGTCTGCAGCTGAACAAACTTTCAAGGAAGAGTTCTCCAGGAGACACAACTGTGCAGATGAGTATTGGGTAGGGCTTACTGGGGCTTGAAATCACACAAATGGCAAGGAATAAAGAAACCAGGAGTTAAGAATTGAGATGAAGGTTTCTCTTTTCACGACAGCTTACATTTTGAATCATTTATTCAGGACCTTACTTTGCACATTTAATCCAGTTTATCCTATTCCTATTATAATTAGCTTTTGGTTTAAGCAGGTACACACAAAAACACTCATTTACACACATCTTATTCAGGGTAATTGGCAACAATTTCAGCTGCAGAAATATATAAAATATACACCCTTCAATCAAAGAAGAGTCTTTTTTTTTCCCTGAAGACCTCTTACTTAAAAAGTAAACCAAAATCTTATCTTTTATGTATATTTATTACAACAGTATTTGTTAAAGATAAAATAAAGCAAATTGCCATATATACTACAGAAAAATATAAAAAGAATAATTATCCTCAGGAGAACTTTAGCAAGCAGAAATGCTGTCAAAAGTGATTAATTTTGAAACGCCCAATTGTAGATTGAAAACAAAGTTACTGACTTTTCTTTTAGGATGCCTGAACATACAAAGAAATGAAATGGTTTACTTTGATTTTTCTGAACTGCAGTTTGATTGTATTTAAAAGGTATATACTTTTCCACTGTTGATTTCTCTTGGCAAACTGAGTTCATGTGAGTTTTCCTTAACTCATTGTATATTCCTTCAAAGTCTGCCATCCAGTCTTTTTACTTATTTATTTATTTTTTTACATCTTTATTGGAGTATAATTGCTTTACAACGGTGTGTTAGTTTCTGCTTTATAACAAAGTGAACCAGCTATACATATACATATGTTCCCATATCTCTTCCCTCTTGCATCTCCCTCCCTCCCACCCTCCCTATCCCACCCCTCCAGGCGGTCACAAAGCACCGAGCTGATCTCCCTGTGCTATGCGGCTGCTTCCCACTAGCTATCTAATGTATTTGCATTATTGCTTTTCTGCAGTCCTCTATATGCATCAAGATATGATAATATTATGCTCACTAGATCCTAGATTCTCTGCAGCTTCAACCTTATTTATTTTTCCTGGCTTATTTCTAATATCTAAACTATATGCCTTCTCAATAAAAAAATTTTTTGACTGGATAATAGTGCATGCAATATTTGCCCAGACTCCATATCAGATAGGATTTCACATGAAATATGGAAAGGAAAATACTGATAATCATTGTTAATAGACTTTGAAGACATTTTAATATTGGCTTAGCACTGTAACTCCTTTGCTATAGAAATGGCCTAGTTGGATCTGTTACTGGTTTATAGAAAACTGGATTGTGAATTCATATCTTAACATTACTAGTCAGGGGGACAGTAGTGAGGATATGAAAAAGTCTGCCTATTTGAGTATAAGGCTCATTCAAATCTCTTTGCTAAGGTAAAAATAAATAAACAATATTAAACATGACTATTAAATAATCATATACCTAGTAATTACAAATCTGATTTTTGAGTCCCCATGTGTTCACATTTATTTTTAAACTGATTCAGAGTAAGCAGTGAGGAAGTCTCACAAAATTGACAAAGCAAGAAGGTGAAGAGAGCTATTTACCCCATCTTTGCCGTTTACCTTGAACCTAACACATGGCATGCAACAGAGAGCAGCTCAGGTAAAAATGTCAAAAGAGGTGTTTTATATATAGCATTATATTTAAAGCATAGGTAGACAAACCAAGATGGTGTTTCAGAAGAACATCCCCTCAACAATTAAAGAGCTTCCAAGACTAACCACAAAGGAAGTATTAGGAAGACCTTCAACACTGATTTTTATTTTTAGAATTTATCTATTTCTATATCCCACATGCTGCCTGTTTCCTATGCTTTCTCCTTTGTAGGCTTTGCTTATAACTGAAAAAGCTTCTTAGTTTAAGGCATATATCTGAGTTTGGCCTAGAATCTAATCTATACATATGAATTACTTCAGTAATGAAAAATATTATGAAGTCTTCCACAACTGACAGAAAACTGCTAGAAAAATGTAAGGTAGAATTTTTGATCTAATCATACTCATCCTAAGATGTTACTTTCTGAGTATAATGAATATGCCTTTATATTTTATAAATAAGTCTAGTTTTCAAGACACATTGTAATGTTTGGATCTTATGTAAATGTAAGATATCACATGATGTCAGATAGTTATTGCTGTGAAGTAACAGGGAAGACTGGACCAGTGCAACTTCCATATATTATTACACCATCATTATCAGTGCATAATTGTTTCTCAATGCCTTTATTACTCTGATTTTCTTTGTTTGTGGTAAGCATATAAGCCACTAAATGTGTAAAGGCAAAGGTGTCATAAGATAAGTCATCAGTCTAAGACCCTATGTATAATCAATACTCTATGGCATATAAAATGTTCTACCCACTTTCAAATACTCTTTGATTATAGAAATAAATCAAAGAAATAACTAGATGGAGCAAAGAGAGCTAGCTTATTTTAGGGTATATACCTGATAACATATTTCTAAGAGGGACATTAATTCTTTTCAAGGAGGTAGAATTTAATAGGGAAGAATACAATGGAGAAGAGTTTGATTCAAAAAATATAATTTCACTTATGTCTTTCTAATTTCTCCTTTCTTTCTCCATCCTCTTTGCTTCTCTCAGCTCCCCTCCCCACTCTCCCTGCCTTCTCTCTCCCGAGATTTTCCTACATTGGATGACTACTATTTGAAAAGCATTGCAATAAATATATGAATATACTTGCTATTCAACTTTCAGCCAATTACTTCCTGGTATTTTTCTCTATTTGAAACTAAGAATAATAACCCTTTACTATGACCTTTCTAGAAATGTAAAAGGTCATATAAATAATTGACAACCATTACATAAATACTGATTTCAGGCTTGTCTGCTTTCTGGTTCTCATGATTCAGTGATTCTCTTATTATTGCAGTTAGTGTAAAAATACATACTGCAAAAATATTGCTCCTTGATAGCACAGTGTGACATGAATGCAAAGAAACTATTTTATATAAGACATAATCATGTATCTCATTTAAATTTGATTAAGGAAGTAACTGGGAACTAAATTAGCACCATCATTAGAACAGATTTTGTGATTCCTTGAATGACATAGCAAATGTCTTATAAGACCCTAAAAGTACTGTAACATATAAACAATTGGTAGAAAGCAAATTAATTTCTGCCCAGTAGGCATCAACCTTTGGCCAGCTTTTTAAGGTACCATGATACAGGTCAAGGAAGGAAGTGCTTTCTGCTCTCAAATTGATGTCCTAAACCTGAAGAGTCACTCAGCTATTAGGTGGCAAAGAAATACTTTAGGGTTCTTTTTTTTTTAATATGAAATAATAAAAACTTCTCATATCATTGCTTCATTCCTCTTCATACAAAATATAAAGAGAATTCTTGGGAAATAAGCTATAGTTGAATGGAAGAGGATAAAAATCACCTTAGAAATCATAGCAGTGATTACTGAAAAGTACCAGAGAAAGTGTACAGGGATCACTTATCAAAGTGATATAAGTCAGAAAAAGTGAGTTGAGTTAATTTCAGTTTGAGGGAACAAGTTTAGATCTATACATTTTTTATGAAGCAATTGCTTTACACCTGATTTGTATTTAAGTCATGGAAACTGAACTGGGTTTTCTTTCCCATGAAGGTTGGAGGCAAATCTGGCTTAAAGCCTAGAAGAGGGCGCTAGATGTTCTTTTAGATCCCTCTCGGGAAAGTTGTTTTGTGTCTGTGTTATAGAAACACCATCTTACTTCTATCAGGCTCAGTGGCTAAATGACAAGCGCTGTCATTTTTACCAGTGATGTTGAATAATTCAAGTCACTACTGATTTGTAATGTCATTTCTGCCAAATATACCTAAATCTACCAAGATTTGTCATTAAGAGTTAAGTTTGTCATTAAACTACAAATCGTCTGTTCATCTCTTCAATTCCAGTCACTGAAATATTAATAGACATGAATGCTATATTTTTATATTTGCAGTTAACTCTGAGAGCTCAGTTTATATAGATTTTTATTTCCATTTTTTTGCAACACGACCATCACTACTACCACCAACAATAAAATTCGTGTGCAACTGATACCATTGTTTTTCTCCTAGGGAGAAAAAAGGTGGCATAACACTCATTAGAATTAAAATTGCTAGTTTTTATTTCATATAATTTTGGTTCCTACTTATCAGTGGCATTGCTGGCTACAAAGTCTGCAACCACTTTAGTAATTATCCAACGATAAAACCAAATGACACTAAAGCATATTTATGGTTGTTACTTTTTGTATGTTATAACTAAGTAAGCAAGGGTAACTGAAAGGCAAAAGAAAAAATGTCAGTGTAATAATTTTAGGCTTTGATGGAATAATTTTTCTAAGAAAAACAAGAAATGTGCATGATGGGATTTTGTTTCCATTGTATTCCTTAGTTTTTCAAATGTTTCCATTATTCTGCTGTCTGGGCCAGCCCTCCTGAAAATATTGGTGTCATTACCACAATTTGTAGCATAAGTATTAACTGTGATAAGAAACACAAGAATTATGATAAAAACTCCAAGAACAATATCCTAATTCCATCTTGCTAAACACATATAAAATATAAACTGGATTGGCATGCCTCAGGTACCAGGGAGGAAGACAGCTGGATATTTACAAAATGACAAGAGTAAAATAATTTATGATTATAATAATACCAAGAATAATATACAAAGTGATTTACTAAACGTTGCAATTTCATTTTAAAATGCTCAATATCCTTTATTGTGTTTTTCCTCATTGATAAAATATGGCTTTGGTCAGATTGATATTTTTAGGGAAAACTGCATGTTAATTTTCTTTCTCAAAAATTTCTTCCAAATTTGCTACTTTCTGGCCTTTTTTCAAATAATTTTTCTTTAGTGAAATGGAACTTTAAATCTCTGTAAACTTACTCAGATATAAAATTACTTTTTCAGTTAATAACACTCAGTTTTAAATTCTTTTTTCTAGCCAGTTCCAAGTGGTAAAGTGGCTTAAATTCATCCCTGTTTTATTCTTGAGTTACAAATTTGGGACCTGGTCTCTAGTTTTTATTTATGACAAAACTTTCCTAGAAGAGGCAGCACTATGCTGATTGGGTGCTCAGTTTACAGATCCTTCTTCTACTTCCTTTATATTATTTTCAGAGCATTAGGTATCACAAATGTGGTTCCTGCATTTTAAAAAGTCACTTGCATTTCTGTTCAACAATATATTTTAGAAATATTTATTTCTGTATTGTTCTGTCAATTGTAAGCACAGTCCTACTGCTGTATATGGTGGCAGAAAAATTCACCTGAAATACCTACCAGCAGGAATCCTGGGGGGCAAAGATCCTCTCCCTGGCACTGGATGCGGGGCCTGGAGGCTATTTAAAAACCCTGCCCTCAGGAAGCTGGGGCAAAACGTTTCCACCCCAATGGCCGGGAAGGATCCTTTTAAGAGATAAAAATTGACATTAATCAAAAAGTATTCTTTGTGGAAAAGTTGTTGATCATTTAATTGGAACAAACCTATAATCAACAAAGAAATCAAACCTTACAAGGAAGCTATGAATTAAAAGGAATGAAATGCATTTTTATTCACAAATTTAAGAAATAAACCTAGTTTTTTGAAAAGAAAGTTACTCTTAACTAGTTACAATTAAAGAGGGTTTAGAAGCATCAGAATGCTAAGATGAAATTTCTAAATCTACATTTGACAGAATATATACAGAATTCATCTCTACATGAGCTAAAGATACCCAGAAAATAGCCACGATAGGATCTGGGATTTGTGCTGCACTAGAAGAAGCAGTGATTTACTTTAGGTGTATCAGTAAGAGAGCTTAAAATGAGGAAAGCTTCTATGCCACACAGTAATTACACATGTTTTTGAAATAGTGGTAAGAAAAACAACATAAACATTTCTTAACTTGCTTCACTTTTCTATTAGGGACAAGACATGAGAGTTTGCAAAGGTAGAACCACATGCTTTTTCATTTTTAAGAAGGCTATTGAGAGAGAAGCAAAAAAAAAAAGTAAACTACTTGGATGCTTATCCATAAAATAATATAATGAATCACAGAATAAAAGAATATCAGAGCTGAAAAGGACTTTAGAGATCATCCAGTCAAAAAAATCTGGTTTTATTGAGACCAGCAAACTGAGTCGGGGAAGTGATATCACATGGCTGGTGGACTCCCAATACAAAGTCTTTCCACTACAGATTAAAAATAAATGAGTCATTTCCTATATGGGAGATTGAGATCCCCTGAATACGAGTTAGAAACTTAGCACTTTGGAATAGTGGCATTACATTTTGGTGTCTCAGTGACCTGAAAGCTACTAAAATCATTCAGAAGAAAATGTAATATACATGCAATATTAGTGCATGGGCAGCACTGGTAATTGATATAGTATACCTAAGTTTAAATCACAGTAATACCCTAAAAGCAAGTTACACTGATAGTTGTAAGAAATGCGTCTCATTCGAGACCTCTGAAATCCCCATCAGGCACAGCAGTTTTCATATGTAGAGACCCAGTTCAAATTTAGCAAGTCCTGTATTTTTGAAAAGACTTTGCTCTGTTTTTTGACACAAATTTTGCACCTAAAGTAAGTTAAGATTTGATTTTTCTTTGAACTTTGACCAGGACTAAAGGGATGTGGTATACCATACTGTCTATATCTTGCTTCTATGGAGAAAGTTGTAGCTAAAGAAAAAGCAGCATTTATTAGATCTTTAGAGATGTTTTTATGAAAGAGCAAAGTTACAATGAATGTTTTCATGGGTGAGGCCTATATATTGTGCACTGGATTAAAGAAAGCATAGAAAGAGTGTCTTATACTGTGCATAAACTGGTTTTGTTGTGTATTTTACGGGGCTTTAGTAACATGGCCCAGCAGAGCTGGAGTCCCTTAAACATTCAGAGGTGTGGCAAAAATGCCAGATGTAAGCCAGAAAGTGCTCTGAGGTAACTTTCCATGAACAGTGAAATTAATTACTCTTTTGTTACTACATGGGACATTTATCACCGAGCATAAAGTTAACATAAGCCTGTGTGCGGTGTTGCCCACGCAAGGCATTTCCCGCACTGCAATGTTTCATCATCATCTGCGAAAACACTCATTAATGTAAGGAGCTTCACTGAATACCACGTGGAGATAATTATATATTTATAAAGCATTCTTATTTAAAGTTACAAAAGAAACGGGGATTTTACAACAGGGAAAATAATTACAAGAAATTCAGATTTTATTACATGCTGTGAAAAACAAAAATGATCCAATTTTAGCTGTGGATTTATTGAAGTCAAGTAATCAGAAGCCTGGTTCAAGAACACTAGATCATAAAGAAAAAGAATATCATCGTCATGAAGAGGAAAGTAAAAGAGACATAAATGTAATTATCTTAAAGGAAATCTGAAGGAAAACAAAAGCATGTAGAACAGTGACTCTGGATAATGTTCATCTGCTTCACATTTAGAGCTTTTTATCTGAGTTTTTGCTATTTTTGCCAACATTATTCAAAACTGTTAACTTAGAAAAGATGTCCATTATTTTAACTCCTTGAAAGAAACTAAATACAAATATTATTTTATTGCTACAATTACACTGATTACTACTTTTGTTGTTGTGACGGCCTGTCATCTTTAATAGCAGCTTTCATTTTCCTAAACTTGCTGCATCGTTCATAATGGCTTTGTTATGTTTCTTTACTGTGGGTTAAAAGGTCTTTCATTTATTGTGGCATCTCTTCCTTAAGTAACTGTCATTTTTTGTATCTGAAACAAAGAGAAAAAGTGGTGTGCATGAATATATATTCCACTGAGATATCACATTGTGTGATAATAACGCCTTAACAGTTTTCTTCTTAAGGTCAGCCATGTCGATAGAGATTGCAGGAAACACTACAGCTCTACATTTTCACAGTTCAATCAGGAAAACTGAAGTTATTCTTTGTTATAATTCCCTTATCTCTTAATTTGCAAGAAATTAAGTTCACAAACCTTTTGGAATTTGATATGAAATAATTTTAGTCTGATTTGCTCTATTTCTTAAGTTGCTGACCCCATCTGACTGGGTTTTTTTAAAGTAATGGCGGAATTTATTAATCAATTACATTGTAGCTTAATAATAAAAAAACGTCTACTATCTATACCAGGAGAAATATAAATTTCCATGAGTATTTTGATTTTAGTTACTTTCAATAGCCTAAGTATTTGTTAATACAAATTAGATTTTTATGTGATAAGAGTATTCCTCTAGCCATTACAAGTTTGAAATGTAAAATGTGTCACTTCATACATGCTTTTCTAAATCTCAAATTCTTGAGTTTCCAATTTGTTAGTGATCTTGAGTTGCGGGTTAAAGAGAGACCAACATGTGACATTAGCATTATACTGTCTGTAATATAGAGTTACCAGATCACTAGGTGTTCTGTATTTTTACTTGCTAAACCTGGTAACCCTACTCTAATATAATTTCAAACACTTATGGATATCAGATGGATAAAAGACACTATTAACTACTGATATAAGGTAAGATTAACATAAGTCACTGGTTGCAGGGGTTGGTGATTTATGTCTTTCATTAACTCAGTGGTTCTCAATGCATTTAGGGAGCCTTGCACATTATGACTGTGGGAAGACATCACTGGTGTTTAGTGGGTGGGGGTCAGGATGCATGCTGAAGGCATTGCAGTAAGTGGTATCCTGCCTGCACAAATGGGAATTCTCTCTCAAAATGCTGGTAGCACCCATTGAAAAACACTGTCCGGGAATAAAGAATCCTAAAAAAATGGTTGCTAATGAATAGGTCATATAATGAGGTAAAGAAACAGTGTGAAGAAGTTGGTGTAGCCTGTATTCTGACATTAATTAATGGAGGACTGATCACTCAGATCATCTGAGAATAATCTTGCCTGTAGAGTTAGCAGTTTTCAAAGAATTATAATAAAATATATTTAGCACAAACTCAATGAAAAACAATCCCATTTTTCATTTGATATTGCAGCAATCTCTCTGAAATAACTTTATATTAGAAATTAGATATCATTAAGAATTTGTGTAAAAGATAACAAACTATGACCTTAAACTCTTTGTGCCTCAACTTTCTCCTCTGTGAAATGAAAATAACTGACCCTACATAATGGGGCTGTTTGTGAGGTTTAAATGTGAGTAAATTATCATAAATATAAGACAATACTATTAGCCCTAATGTTTTTAAAAAAGAAACCTCTTTAGATGGGAAACAGAAATAAAGATTAATTAAATTTTCTAATGAAGAACTACCCCTCCCCCACATACATACACATATCCCCAATAGAACAAATCCTTTTTTCGAAGATTACATGTCAATAATTTAATTTTGATGCCGAAAAGTTTAATAAGGGCAGTATCCCTATAACATGAACTTTTGAGATTTAACTCCTTTAAATTGTTTCCATTAGGCTGTATTTTTGCAGATAACCATTTGATCTACGTATAGACAAAGAATGCATAGTCTTAATTCAAGACAGACAAACAATTTAGAATTGGAAACTTAAAATACATGTACGCAGGGCTTCCCTGGTGGCGCAGTGGTTGAGAGTCTGCCTGCCGATGCAGGGGACATGGGTTCGTGCCCCGGTCCGGGAAGATCCCACATGCCGCGGAGCGGCTGGGCCCGTGAGCCATGGCCGCTGAGCCTGCGCGTCCGGAGCCTGTGCTCCGCAACGGGAGAGGCCACAACAGGGAGAGGCCCGCGTACCGCAAAAACAAAAAAACATGTACACATATGTGAGTATATTAAATAAATATAGAGTATGGAAACTCTGTCTTCAACTCCTAAAATGAGTTCCTTTTCAAGCACAATATGAAATGCAAGGATGATTTAATCTGATCTAAAAACAGTAGATCACAAATAGTCACTGGGAACAATACTAAAAACAGGGATTTACACATAACATAACAAACCTGGCCCTGATATGTAGCATTTTATGTATATTGTGCCTATGTGTGGTGTGATTATTATTTGAAAGTATTGAAATAAACTGAACTTACAATCAGACCTAAATTGATAAAGTCTGTGTTATTAATATATAAATGAATATTATCTCAAAATATTTTAATTTCATTCCTTTAAATATATTTTGTGAGTGGTTTATCATAAATATAAAACTACAATAAATACAGTAAAATAGCAGATATATATGACATAAATTAGTATTCATATAGTGGAGATTTTGGGCTCAAAAATGTTTACTGTTAGGGACAAGACCAAAAATTTGGAGAGCTAAGAATTGAGTATGTATACATTCAGAGTAGAGATCCTTTCTTCACCCGTGAGTATCCAGTAAAGAGTTCTGTAACGGACACATAGCAGCCTCTTCATAACTGTGTGGTTTTGGTTAACGATGGTATCTCTGAGCTACAGTATGAATAATTTCAAAGTTCAGTGGTAACATAGCCTGTTAAACCAAATGCTATGTTGAAGGGCTGTGTTTCCTGAGAAATGCTCACTTCTGAACCTTCAGAGATTCTCTACCTCTTTCCTTATCTGTCTGTCTGTCTGCCTTCCTGCCTGTCTATCCATCTATCTATCTATCTATCTGTCTATCTATCTATCATCTGTCTAATTTCAGCTGTCCCTTCTTTGTCAGATTGTTTGTGTTTCCCTCCACTCCTTGTGTATCTCATGTATGTGCCTCTTTCTTCTTCTGTTACAATAATTTATAGCATTACACATTCTTTCTTTCTTTGAGAGAAGTAAAAGAAAACCATAAGCTCATTAGTTTTGTTTGAACACATGCTTCCTAATTTTCTGTGATGGTGGATGAAGACTCAGACTCTAACAGTTACATCACCAGTGAAGAGGACCAGCAACCGTAAGAAGAGCTATTTTCATGTAAGGCATTGGAAGAATGACTCTTTCACTCCACTGAGAACTTTATTTTTGGTCTCTTTATGTAAGCATGCAGTCTACAAAAAAGTAAGCTGCTCTGCCTAATTTGGTACAGAAAAGATTCCTGCTTTATTGTAAAGCTTGAGATGGGCCAGCTGGGAACCCAACTTGGTCTCTTCTAAGTAGATCAGAAGATGCACAGAGTGCAAGCTGAATAAGTGGATACTTCAATGATGAATGAAAAGTGACAAATTGCTCCTTAGGCAAATATCTTGCTAGGATCTAAGGAAATACTTTGCTTGCTTACTTGCTTCCCAGGCCAGTGGCAACTTTCTAATGACTAGCCAAGAGCTAACTTTTAATTAGGCTTAGAATGTGAGAGAGAATCACTCTGTTTATGAATGACTCATTCATTTATCCTTTTATCCATATGGACTTATTCATTTATCCAGTAAATATGTATTGAAGCACCTTTTTTTTACCTGGCACTATGACACATTTCTAGTACAAAAAGTGGAAATAAAATATTTTTTGATATGACACTATTATTTTCAGGAAATGATTCTAACTAAGCTAAGCCAAAGATTCAATTACAAAATTTTGCCCATTTCCTAAATTCTTATAAATGGAAATATGCCTACAATGAAATTAGTATTTTCCTTTTAGCACAGCTAATCTCCATGTAGATTCTTTGGGATAGGGAGGGTGGGAGGGAGGGAGACGCAAGAGGGAAGAGATATGGGAACATATGTATATGTATAACTGATTCACTTTGTTATAAAGCAGAAACTAACACACCCTTGTAAAGCAATTATACCCCAATAAAGATGTTTAAAAAAAAAAAAAAAGATCATGCAATCATTACTGCTTTGTTTTGGCTTCTTTTTTAATCCTTCAGGTCACTGCAATATGAATTTTATATATTTCTCATCCTGTTGTTCAATAGGTCATAATAAAATTATTGAAGCAAAAAGGGCAGTTTCATGGCTAGATTTTTATGAGTTCATCTTCAGTGCTTTTAAAAAGAAATTTTCAGATTTTCCTGAGTTATTTTTAAACTTGTAAGATATGTGTGATAAAACTGTTATTGTAAATTATTTTTAAAACTATAGCATTACAAGGAGAATTAAAATATTTTGAAGCTGATTAAGAACACTTATTGAAAAATACATTTTAATTAATATTTAATACAGAAGTTCTTTAACTTTAAAAAAATATTTTAAAAATACCTAGTTTCCTAACCTGTAAAATTAACTTGGAGTAGAACTTCCCTAAATGTCCTTTAAGCTTAAAAGTCTGTTTACTTAATTTTTATTCTACTGCTACATTAAATGAAGCCTATATTTTCCCCAAATATGGGTTCTGTCCAGCAGTCTTACCTATGTTTATGTTCAGTAGTACCTGGAATTTTAATTATCAAAAAAGTATCCTGACTAAATTTGCAATCTGCCAGTACATCCATCAGGTTTACTAGTGAAAATGCCTAGGCTTGAGGGCAAGCAGAACTCTGACTCAATCATTCACCATATGATTAATCTTGGTTAAGTTATTTACCTTCTCTGATACTTAGTTTGTTCATTTGAAAAATGGAGCTAATAATAAACGCTTACATTGGTTTATTGTGGATCATCTAGGAAGTGCCTATTAATGGCTGACAGTAAGTGTTTAATAAATTAGGGACAAATATTTCTTCTCTTTAATTCCCTAAACTTGACCTATGATTTCATGTCTCCAGGCCTCCATGATATTTCTTCCTCCTGGAAGGCCCTCTGGCTTCTGTGAAAACATGCCTACTGAACCTGGTGAGAACTTGCTACTCCTCCTGCGGTGCCCCTGTTAACGTTGGTACTATAATAGAGGTAAAATGCTATCATAAGGACAGTATTTATTTGTTTACAATTTTATGATACCAAACTCCAATGCCTTTTGGGACCTGTCAAGTACAATATATATCAGGTTGGTGACAAAGGCACTGAGTCCAGCTGAAGGGTAAAAGTTCTGGCTAAGGACAATGAATTCAAATGTTTTAAAGAACCTTGTAGATACCAAATAAAACACACCTCTTAGCTGACTTCAGCCTGTGGGCTGCCAACTGGTGACTTCTGGCTGACATGTTTGTCTTCCCCACCAGGTTGTGATTCCTTCAGAACAGGGATGAGTCATGCACATCTTATTCCCTCCTGTATAACCAATCCCAGAACTTGTGCATGGTAGGAGCTCAATGTAATAGTTATTGAGCTGAATTAAAACCATCTTAGATGAAGAGTTCAAAGCTTGACTTTATCTGGATAAATAATAGACTGAATTTTCTTGATGTCAGAGCTTTTTAAACCATGTATACTCTAATAATATAAATATCATCAAAACTGTACATAATTATTCAAGCTCAATGACATTTATAACCTTCTACTTTAAATGCTTACGCAGAGCCAATGTTTAGGAACCAGGGACAGATTAAAATTCTAGAATTCTTTTTCCTAAGAAGTGGTGATGCAGTGAACTGAAATTGAAAAGTGTGTCCTCCTGACTGAGGGTCTTGGTTGGCAGATGCCGACCCAGCCTTTTCTTTCTTGGGTCAGACTTTTAAACTATCTGTTCTTTAAAAATGCTTTTACACTTCAGGTGCCAAGGAGTCAGCTAAGGAGCTGCTAAGAAGCCTTTGTATGAAAGCTAGATCTATTTAGCTCACAGCTAACGTGTGCTATGATTTAATATTTATGAACTATGGGTATATCTGTCACATTACTAAAGGGAGGGTTGCACCTTTAGCACACCTGATAAAGAGGTCATGAGGCAGGCTGCATTTGCCTTTTTGTAATTTTCCAAGGCTGCCTACAGACCAGACTGGCCACTCGTTGCTAGCATGTATCCTGCTGTCAGGTACATCACATTGTTGCTCTATTCTGTACAAAATATGAATTTAGTTTCCCTGCCAGATATTGATGATAACACCCTTGGCAGTGTTATCTACAAAAAATGTGTTAGTACCTACCAGGCATTTCTCAATTAAGGTTAAGGTATTTAAATTCCTTTCAAAGTTTTGTTGGCTTTTTCAGAATCATACTCATTTGGTATCTATATGGTGTGGAGTAGATGGCAGGATAATTTGGTTTACTAATTACCATTTTGAAAATTGGATTGGTCTTGAAATAATCAGGGAACGCGATTGGTCTTGAAAATAATTGAGAGCAGCCAACAGAGAACAAAACTAATCAAGTCCCTAATGATTTTACATCAATTCTGTTACCGTAAATGTATGCCTGGGGTGGCACCATAATGGCAATGGTGGTGGCAAAGACACATCCACTTTTCCAGGAAGCTACTTTTTGCTTGACGTAAGCATGTGGGATTTCTCTCCACGTCATTCACTGTGACCATGCATGGTGGAAACACTTAGGACGAATCCTCCCCGAGTAGTTCCAGTTCAGATCATGTCACTTTTCAGCTTCAAAATCTCAAAATCTCCTTACTGCTGAGCACAAACCCAATACATAAGAGTGGCTTCAAAATCTTTACTTCTTAGTTCAAACATACTAGAATATTCATTGTTCCTTTAATGTGTTGCTTACTCCCAGCACAAAGTGAGAATGCTGCCTCGTGGTCTGATCCATTCTAAATGCCCTGCCTAAGTGCCACCTCTTTTAAGAGACTTTTCATTTTGTCACTGCAGGAATAATTGTCAACCACAGGGCACAAGTGCTGGAGTCAGAGGAATCCAAGGTCAAACCTTATGTGCTGTAGCTTGCTGGATGACCATGAAGTCACTTCCACTTCCTGAGGCTCAGTTCCCATTTAGGTAACATGTGGAAATAGTCAGTTATGAAGACAGTTGTACAAGGGAGTGCTTATAAAATGCCTAGCACAAAATAGACAGTCAAGGAGGACCTCCCTACCCACCTTTCTTGGCTATTTTCCTTCTCTCACATATAACACTATCACGTTTTTTTCCTTGCAGTATAATTCTTCCTGTTGATGACATATCTTATAATAAATTCCATGAAGAGCTTCTCATTTTTATATTTCCAACAGAACTTGGCATGCTATTTACATTTAGGGGTCACTTGTGACGATAACTTTTAAAAACAGCAACTACAAAGCATATCTTCTTCTTCCTTATTCATGACAATGTTATTGTTGGCTTTGATAACAACTTCTAAGTTGCAACGGGTTTAGCAGGTGAGTCAAAATATCATTAGAGTCATAAAAATGTTGTGGGGCTCCCCTGGTGGCGCAGTGGTTGAGAGTCCGCCTGCCGTTGCAGGGGACATGGGTTCATGCCCCGGTCCGGGAAGATCCCACATGCCGCTGAGCGGCTGGGCCCGTGAGCCATGGCCGCTGAGCCTGCGCGTCCGGAGCCTGTGCTCCGCAACAGGAGAGGCCACAGCAGTGAGAGGCCCGAGTATGGCAAAAAAAAAAAAAAAAAAAATGTTGTGACATGTAAAGCCACTCTCACTAGCTCCTATATTCTTTATTAACAGACAGACAGACGGACAGTGAATGACACTAACAGCCAGATATGGGGGTCTCCACACATATCCTCTCATTCATTTCTTTCAGTCTTGCCTATGTGCCCTCTCATTTATGATTGAAGGGGCAAGGAGAGAAGCTTTTGAGGGGAGAGCAATCTGAACTGTTTAAGCCCAAGAGAAAGGTGAGGCACAGTGCTAGAGATGACATTCTCTGGGGACCCGACTCTCTTAGAAACCAGCCAGCAACTTCAACTACGGCCTGAAGCAAACTAATACCTGTGTTGGGCTCTGTTTTCAAAGGAGAACCTAAATGTGAAATGAGCTTGAAAAGAGTCAGGCATTATCCAGTTTAATGTATCTTTTAATTTTTATTGAGGCTATTCCTTTCTTTAAGCTTGATGCCTTTGAGGCCTATATTAATTTAACTTTCAGGTCCAATCTGAGATAACACTCATTCCTGATAAAAAGGGAGAACATGGAAACAGACTTAAAGAAGCCTGATTTTATTACTCTTAAGCCACATGAACTGGGCATGCTGAGACTGCCTGAAATAAAGTCTCCACTGACAATATTCCAGCCTCTCTCTGTGCTACCACTTTCACAACTGTTTACCATTAGGTTATCCTTGGCGGGCCATTAGACTGAATTCAAAATGAGGATCCAAGTACATCTTGTTCTGTGAGAACTACTGAAGGAGATTCAGGGATTTCGTACAGAGAAAAAGTGAGAGAAAGAAGGCTGGCAGGCGTTGTTCACTGTTGAAAACGCTCCCATTCATTTGTTCTTCAGAGCTAGTTCCAAGACAATTTCAGACTCTTGTATCATAGATTACTGGTTCACTTAACATACATGCTTTTCATTACCTTCTAAATATTGGCTTGGATGTAAATTTGGGTAGTTTGTGAAAATGTTCTGCTAGTGGTGCTGAATGACTATAGCTTCTTGGATACAGTGACAGTGTGAGAGAAACTGCAGCTTCTGACATGATATATGTGGACAGGAAAACATTTGGAAGCAGTTTGAGTGCATTTTATTTCTGCATGGGCTCTTTGGGCACCCAGCCACTATCAAAGCATCATTTAACAAATTATGGTACCACAAAATATATTTTATGCTCTTGATGTTAGTTTTCCAGAAAGGAACCAATAAGTGTCTGGAGTTAATACCTAAGAGAAGAACAGGACTGAGTTAAAATTAAGAGAACGTTTTTATTGGCAAATGAGAAAAACTTCCTGCTTTCAAAGTATTACATTCAATTTTATTGCTATTTAAATAGGCGCATTTTGTGTACATGTTGTTGCCTTAGTACTAAAAGAAAACGATGCTTGTTTATTGATACTTTTAAGGGGCCAAGTCATTTTATTATACAGTGGTGAATTTATCACCAAATTTTACAGTTTCAGAGTTTAGAGAATAATGATGCACTTTCGTTTACATTTGATTTATAAAAAAATCCAAAGAAAACAGCTCTCTCATTTACCCTTTAAATACTGGCACCTGTGCTCTTAAATGGAGAACATCATTATACAGTCTTATTCTCTGAGGCTGTGGGTAAATGTTGTGTCATGTGAATCACCCTTTAGCACCAATAAAGTTGGGCCAGTGGAGAACTGGGGTGATGAAACTGCTCCCTGGAAGAAAGCTGTTCACCCATGTGAGGCAAATTTAGTGTGCTGGATGAGGTAATTTGCTAAATGGTACCCTGGTGCCCTAGAAGCCTTAATTCACTTCAGCTGAATGAGCAGTTGGCTCAAACTCAATCATTGAGAGTTACCCATTCATACTGAAAGGCATATAGATCTCACATTGAATGTTAACTCCAGGGTAACGTGGGTACAGGGTTGGGAAAGTAAAAATGAATGCAGCTTAATTAGAAAGCCCCATTTAAACTTGCTTTTCAAATTACATTTTCACAGCACTGAATGGCAGTGACCCAAGGAGATAAAGTATTTTCAGGGAAGGAAAAAGCAAGTGACAATATCATTTCTTAACTGTAATCACAACCTCTGAGTTTGGCGTGAGTCCCAGAAAGTTTGTATTTAAGTATAGATTTAACTGTAATCTAGCAAATTGTAGAAAAGATGCGCTGGCAAAGATAAATACTGAGTAGTGGAATAGGCTTGCGATGAAATAAACAATGAAGAGGAGATAGGTTTTGGGGTAAATGACATATATAGATCAAAGAAAAACAGTTGCATAAAGATGAAGTTTTATGTTTATGTGTCTCTGTTTATAAAGTATTGATTCACCAAATTTTTAGCACAATCTCACACAATCAACAAATGTATAAAACTTTTTCAAACATTCAGTCTTCAATGAAACAAATTTTATTTTCCTGAGATACTTTTTCTTTGATTTAAAATATGTATCTTATGAAAAAACTTGAGAATAATCTTGACTCTGTAACAATACCCCACCCAAAACAACTTTTAAAGATTAACATGCTGGGACTTCCCTGGTGGTGCAGTGGTTAAGAAACTGCCTGCCAATGCAGGGGACATGGGTTCGAGCCCTGGTCCGGAAGATCCCACATGCCGTGGAGCAACTAAGCCCGTGTACCACAACTACTGAGCCTGCGCTCTAGAGCCCACGTGCCACAACTACTGAGCCTGCATGCCACAACTACTGAGCTTGCGAGCCACAATTACTGAAGCCCAAGCGCCTAGAGCCCGTGCTCCGCAACAAGAGAAGCCACTGCAATGAGAAGCCCGCGCTCTGCAATGAAGAGTAGCCCCCGCTTGCCTCAACTAGAGAAAGCCCGCGAACAGCAAGGAAGACCCAAAGCAGCCATACATACATACATACATAAATAAATAAAAAGAAAGAAAGAAAAAGACTAACATGCTTCCAGCACATGCTGGTTATCCCACAAAAGGAACAACTTCAGTTCATATTTGGTGACTGAGGAATATCCTGCATCTCTAGTCATTATCTGACGTCCTGATGGCAGAAACTGACGGTGGCTCAATGTCTATTTCCTTCTTCCTCGTTTCAGAACCCCTGATTTTTAGCTGGTACTTGCTGGCCAGAATAAATATTTTTTCAGCTTCCTTAGGCATCCAGATGAGGCTATATGACTAAGTTCTGACCAATGAGTGTACGAGGAAGTGCCCTTAAATGGAGGAAATATGACCGTGGCTACCCTTTCCTCCTTCTTGAAGCACTGAGCTAAGCAACCATCCTGGACTGTGTGCTGAGGATAGCCACTCAAGGAAGATTCTGAGTCCTTGAGAATCATGAAGGCATCCTTCCAGCTATCGATTGCCTACCTCTGGATGTTGCTCATGTGTGGAGAAATAGTTTTTATTCTTTTGATCCACTGTTATATGGGATTTTCTGTCACTCCCAACAGAATCTAACCATAAACTGATAGTTTAATTTGTCCTCCTTTAACATGCTTGGTCCCTGAATTAACTGCATCAATATCCTGCGATGACTTCATCTCACACTTTGAATTTGAAACAACCTTCATAATTATCATTCTGGCTAGTCTAGAGTATTATTCTACATAGTAAAAACTAATGCATGACTGAATGACTCTTATCATATACTTTCTACCATTATTTAGATATAAACCTTTTACTTTTGATGAATTCTGATTGATAAATGGAAACATCCCATGGGTCATTTCTAATCTAATTTTAATGTCAGTTTTATACACGAACGCATTTTTATTTTCATTTTCAACAATAAAACAAAGTATATAGATTAAATAAAGATGGTACGCTTTGAATTTAGGAAAACAAGTAGTCTTCTCGAATTGAATTCTTCTTCCACTTAAGTTCCATTGGGATCACCTTGAGGGCAAAAAGTATTTCTGACTCAAAGAATCCAAATTTGTCAAGACTTATAAGTCAGCGTGCACTTAGACTATTCTGACAGAAGACACTGCTCAAAGCTTGGGCTTCCACCTGAATGTTAGCTGCTCAGGCTGGTTGGTGAGTGGATGGGGGGAAGGCGGGAGGGGTACAACTCTTTAGAGGATGAGATTGATATACTTTCTCCCACAATGATGCCATCCCTACCACACGTAGATGTAGCTGTTCCCTGGATTACTAAAGGGAAAAATCCACTGACAAATTTTGTGTGAAATCTAGAAATTTCTCAAAACTTCATAGAAATCTAGGATATTTAGATGGAACCCATGTGCCATTGACCCCTTCTATAGAGGATAGGTACTTTGCTCTTGGAAAAAAAGATTTGATAGAAAAAATCTTTCAGATAGCCAACCTATTCAAAACCCTCAATTCCTCAAGATAGCAAGGATCTAAGAATCACAATTCCTATAATCCATCCCCTAATACACACACCCCTTTGGATTCCTTAACTCAGTGAATGGACTTGACCATTCAGCTAATTTCTAAGTTGGAAAATTGAGGGTCATTTAGACTCCTGTCTCACAATCACCTTCCTATTCTAAGGGGTGGTGTCCTATGAAATCTATGTAGTAAATATCTTTCTTGGTCATCTCTTTCTTTCCATCATCACTGAAATTGCACAATCTTAGTTAAGTCCAGCATTATTTGATACTCTGGATTACTGCCATCACTTTTTCATTGGCTTCCCTAACTCCAGTTTAACTTCTCACCAATCCCCTTTATATTCAGCTGGCAGAAGGATATTACTAAGATCTGAATGTGTTTATGTGATTTCCCTGCTTAAAGCCTTTTAAGGGCTCCCCACAGATTTAAGAATAATGCTTGTAATTTAAATTACACTGTAATGCACAAATATATTCTTATTAAAATTTAAATAACTTAGAACAATGAAAATTCCCTTTTTATTATTCATCTAATCCCAGCCCCTGTTGCTATCATTTTGATATGGGCCTTCTCAGATGTTTTTGTATGTGATGTATGTTAACATACATAGATAGGAAAATCAACAGTTTCATTTTGTGCATTTTTTAACCAAATGAGATTATGCAACATATCTGGCTCTTAACTTGATTTTTTTATGTTTAAACTTGATTCCCTGTTTTCGAGACCCCTCGTGATATTGATCTACCGCCATCTTTTTAACTGCCTCATAATATTCACTAGAGCAAATATGCAATAATTTATCTAACCATTTTCTTCCCAGTGAGTATTTAGGTTATTGTGTGGACATCTAGAATAGTTACATAGTTGTGGAGTTCTGGAGTTGAACAATATGTTCATTTTAAAATAAGATACTTTCAAATAGTCCACCAGAAATCTATGTCAATCTACACTCCTATCAATAGTGAATGACAAGTACATTCTTATTTTCCCATCTCCTCCCTAGCACTAATATTATTAATATCCTTAATTTTTGCTAATTAAATAGGTAAAATGATTTAATTTTGGTTTTAATTTGGATATTACTAGATACTCATGAAATGGAATATATTTTCTCATTTTTATTGATCATATTTGTTTTTATGCTAATTGTTCATATTTTTGCCCCATTTATATAATGGGGTCTTAAATAATGATTTGTAGCAATTCATCATATAATTTCCATATTAACCCTTTGTTTAACAAATATCGCAATTTTTCTCTCTGTTACTTTCAACTTGTCAATCTCTCTGGCCACATCTACCAACATTGGTTTAATACACCTTCTGTTCTCACAATAAGAAAACACTTGTAGGTTTGTTTCACAGTTCTTCATATGTGCTTTTTCTGCTAATAATAAATGCTTTCCTCACCTGTCTAACCAAATTAACTCTAGTCATTCTTCAAGACTCTGCTTAAGTGTTACTTCCGCTAGGAAACTTTCTTTTATTCTCATTCTTCTTTAGATAGATCCAGTGTGCTTACCCTCAACCTCATTCACTCATCTATCACATATTACTGTATTCAAGTATTAATCCTCAACTTCTCTGTCACTTCTACTAGACTTACATACTCCTTAGGAGTACAGACTGAGCCTTTCTGCATTAGTATCTCATTACCTGCTTAATATAGGCTTGTTGATTGATTGACTCTATAAATTCAACTTTTAGGATTAGATTGTTGAAACCATCCCTCTATTAGATAATGAAATCTTAGATTGCTCTGAGAGGAACCCACAGTTCTTTCTCAAAGTAATTAAATGAATACCTTCTTCTACGTTGCTTAAATAAAAAGAGGGTGAAAAGTGGCTTGGTCCACATGACATGATAGATTAATAAATAAAATGAAAGAAAAATGCCAGGGCTATCATTCAGGTAAGGGATCTTAGAATTGAGAAGAGCCTGGACATCCTGGACATTTTTTTTGCTATTCTATTTGCATCTTTGTGACTATGCTATGTGTCAGTCTGTTTCATTGTTGGGCTTTCCTAACTAATATAAAATCAATATAAAATTTGTCTTCATAAAACTTCCATCCACTGGTCTTAAAGTTGCATGTGACAACATAAATGATATCTGGAGAGACCTATTATTTTCCCTTCCATTTCTTCCTACATTTTTGACTGTAGGATAAACATATTTTGATCTATCATACACTTATTTTAAAATCTTACCATCCTGGTTACCCTACTGTTGGAAAAAATATTACTTTGTCAATGTTAACTTTAAAATGTGTCATCTGGAACTGATCACAGTATACCAGATGTAGACTATAAAAGGGCTCTTTCATTCCTTAAATATGGTCCTTTTCTTATATCAATGGAACCTAAAATGTAGTTAGCTTTTTTGTGATAGCCATGCCCCACTGCTATCTATTATTGAGCTTGTGGCCAACTAAAATCCAGTGGTGTTTTCCAGTTGACCTGCATTAAAGACTCCCTCTACTTATCTAAAAGCACACTGCTTTATATTTATTCTTTTAAGTTTCTCTTGCTGGTTTTGACCCTTGTGATTCATACTGAATTCTTTGTACACATATAAGAAGATTAAGAAGCTCCACCAGCACTCTCTACACTTTAAATAGTCCAACAATTTCCAAATCAAGTCATTGGGAGGCACAGTTATTTAACAGAGACACAGTTAGTAAAAATCTGTGGTAAGAGCTTGGTATTATTCTTTACTAAGAAACTTGACTGTTTCCTTACCTTATACTTAACTCAGGAGTGTTATACAGATAGGGGATATTGTTAAGAATATGTGGGAAGAAAGTAGAAAATTTAGCCTAACATAATTAAAGAGTATGAGCTTTAAAGTTAGACAGACATAGATTCACATCTTGAATATGCTACCTACAAGCTGTGTGATATTGAACAAGTTACTTAACATCTCTGAATTAAACTCCTTATTCGTGAAATGGGGAACTAATAATTATAATTAGCTCTGTAGTGTTTGTGAGGATTAATAAAACTACATAGGAAAAATGCATAGCATAGTATCTGGTACATAATAGGTATACAAGAGGCAAATGAGAAGGAAATCACACCAGCAAAGTTGGTCTTTCCTGAACTAGCTAATCAACAACACAGAGGAATCCTAAAATAAAAATTATCTAATACATTTATACATTCCTAAGCCTTAATACCCGGGAATTAGAAAGCCAAGAACAATGTGGGATATCATTTACTATGATTATACTCCATTACGTGGCTATGGTCTTATATTATTATAAGTACCTTATAACCCAATAAGCACATTAAAGTATCAGTATAAAACAAAGACAGAAAAGAGGAAAAGGGAACAACTAAGGGATTACTGTTTAAAGTGACACAGGCATTAATCAGAACTATATAGATTTTGGTCCAAGAAAGCTTCTACTTTAGATAAATTGCCAAGAAAGCTTCTACTTTAGATAAATTGACAAGGTTAAAAGGATAGCTTGCATATATGCATAAAATGCTAACTGAAGGAAAAAAGCAAACCTGGATCAAAATAACCTCGTGGTTTTATGACAGAAAGTGGTAGCAGAGGTATACTTAAAAGCTGCAACTGTGCTATACATTGCAATGGTGGTTATGAGTCCAGAGCAATTTTGCAAGTTTCACTAACCTACATTTCACATTGACCTTGATGTTTATAAATGCTGCAGGGCTTGGCAATCAGTCTTTTGTGAACTGAGAATTCACTTCTTTGTAGGTTCTTAATGTTCGATCTCAATTAAAAGCTATTTAACAGCAAATTCGTGGTGAGTCCGAGTAACAGAAAAATTGGGGTCTAACGTGTGTCTGTTGTATAGTGTGAAATAGAGGAAAGAGTTTTATTACAAATTTCAAGGCAGACTTTCTTTTGGTCCTAGGGAAATAAGATTTATGACTTATATGTAATTTTTGTCCTTTGAAGGTTACATCATAATGAAATATTAAGAAAATATGGCATTTGAGATGATAATTCAGTAGCCAGGTCACTGAGAGACTGATTTTTCTAAAAGTACAAGAAATTAGCTTGCAAGTCTGCTTCAGAATCTATCAACTAACACTTAAATTTTGGAGAAACTTTAGAACTTCTAAAAAGTAGTGTTTTTCTCTTGAATCTTCTTTGTGCCTACCCCTGTAATCGCATTTCTGCCATCTTACCTCTGGCCCTTACTACCCTTGATTTTGACTATTGCAACGGGCTGCTAATTGGTCCCTTTACTTCTACTCTTTCCCTGTTAGGGTTTACTGAGTTTCCCAGCCACCCTGGAAGCAAAAGTCTCTAACAAGTGAGACTGCTGCCCCAAATGACAGCTTCCTACTGTGACATATGTGATATGTTTATATATGATAACATAATCTGACCAGGGCTCTGCCCACCGTGTGTCAATTCTGTTCATCCCAGAGTCTACCCCTGAATTTAGGCTTTCCGTTTCAAACTCTTTTTCCATGACTCTATAGGTGAACTCTTTTAGTATGACCTTTCTCTGGTTGACCCTTTAGCTCTTAATAGAATCTGAGGATAACTTCTCTGCTGCTACATTCTGGCTTCTAAATTGGTAGAAGATTATTTCCTTGAAATCTGGCCTGAATTTGACCTCTAGTTTATCCTAGCAATTATGCACAACATCCTCTTCAGGAAGAACTGTCATCTCTCCATTCTTCAAAACTTTCTATTATATTTTGGGTAGAGTTAAAATATCATGGTTTAGCATTTAAGGCTTTCCATAGTACGGCCTAACACACCTTTCCAATTTATATTCTAACTCCTCCCCATCTAAACCTAATGCTTAAGGCAGATTGAGATGCTCTCTTCAAAATACAGGAATGTTCTTGCTCTTGTACCTTTGCTCACACTGCTTCTCCCACCTGGAATGCCTTCCATACTGTCTCCTTGCCTTTTCAAATCCCAGGTATCCTTTAACTCCCAACAGATCTTTTTCTCCATAAAGTTTTCCTGACCACTCACTTCTATGAATCCCTCATATTTATATTTGTATCACGGATTTTATTTATTTATTTTAACATCTTTATTGGAGTATAATTACTTTACAATGGTGTGTTAGTTTCTGCTTTATAACAAAGTGAATCAGTTATACATATACATATGTTCCCATATCTCCTCCCTCTTGCATCTTCCTCGCTCCCACCCTCCCTATCCCACCCCTCTAGGTGGTCACAAAGCACCGAGCTGATCTCCCTGTGCTATGCGGCTGCTTTCCATTAGCTATCTATTTTACATTTGGTAGTGTATATATGTCCATGTCACTCTCTCACTTTGTCACAGCTGACCCTTCCCCCTCCCCATATCCTCAGGTCCACTCTCTAGTAGGTCTGTGTCTTTATTCCCGTCTTGCCTCTAGGTTCAAGACCTTTTCTTTTTTCTTAGATTCCATATATATGTGTTATTAGCATACGGTATTTGTTTTTCTCTTTCTGACTTACTTCACTCTGTATGACAGACTCTAGGTCCATCCACCTCACTACAAATAACTCAGTTTCATTTCTTTTTATGGCTGAGTAATATTCCATTGTATGTATGTGCCACATCTTCTTTATCCATTCATCTGTTGATGGACACTTAGGTTGCTTCCATGTCCTGGCTATTGTAAACAGAGCTGCAATGAACATTGTGGTACATGACTCTTTTTGAATTATGGTTTTCTCAGGGTATATGCCCAGTAGTGGGATGGCTGGGTCATATGGTAGTTCTATTTTTAGTTTTGTAAGGAACCTCTACTGTTCTCCATAGTGGCTGTATCAATTTATATTCCCACCAACAGTGCAAGAGTGTTCCCTTTTCTCTACACCCTATCCAGCATTTATTGTTTGTGTATTTTTTGATGATGGCCATTCTGACCGGTGTGAGATGATATCTCATTGTAGTTTTGATTTGCATTTCTCTAATGATTAATGATGTTGAGCATCCTTTCATGTGTTTGTTGGCAATCTGTATATCTTCTTTGGAGAAATGTCTATTTAGGTCTTCTGCCCATTTTTGGATTGGGTGGTTTGTCTTCTTGATATTGAGCTGCATGAGCTGCTTGTAAATTTTGGATTTATTTTAATTTTTAAAATTCTACTTATTATTTTTTTTTATTTTTTATTTTTTGCTGTATGCGGGCCTCTCACTGTTGTGGCCTCTCCCGTTGCAGAGCACAGGCTCTGGACGTGCAGGCTCAGTGGCCATGGCTCACGGGTCCTGCTGCTCCACAGCATGTGGGATCTTCCCGGACCGGGGCACGAGCCCGTGTCCCCTGCATCGGCAGGCAGACTCTCAACCACTGCACCACCAGGGAAGCCCTTATTATGTATTTAAACAATAAAATTGTTGGTGGTAGCTGGGGTGAAATAAAAATTAATAGTATGGCCCAGTGAAAGTGCCAGTGGATTCTGCACATTAAAGGAATATATATATATATATATATATATATACACACACATATATATATACACACATATACATATAATTAATTAATTTTTATTATTATTATTTTTTATGTGGAATTCAACAGGGTTTGATTCAACAAAAGCCATGGTAACTTACATGATCCCTCTCTGGTCCTGCATCCCAGAATAGAGAAAAGCCATTAGGGAGTAAAATATGATCATAGCAAGCATTTGCTCAAGCAGGAAAGAAAGAACTTTGTTATTTTCAATAAACAGGTATATATTTTATGTGTATTTTAGAAAGTACTAGGAACTACAGAAATATTGTTTATAATAATTTAAGTTCAGAGTTTTTCAATATATGAAGACAGAAAGAATATTCTTTCCAATTAAAACAAAAATCTTGCCTCTAACCTTATGTCTTTAAAAGCATTTTTAACAATGTGTATAACATTTACTATATTCTCATTTCATCTTCATAATACAGTCTTAATAATATAAATATATATTCAGCTAATCTTCCTAACAACACAATGAATAAAGAACTATTACATTCCAATCTCTCTGCATGGAAATGAAGAAATTTGCCCAAAGTCATCTAAATAAGCGGCCAATCAGGGAATCCAAGCAACTTGACTTGAGAGTCTGTGTTTTTAACTACTGCCAATGTATACAGAGTCAAGAACTTACTCTCATGTGAAATACTTCACTGGGGGTCTATAGGGCTTATTCAATATTTACTCTTACATTTGTTCATCCACTTAAAGTCCCTTTATTTTTTCATTTTTGTTCATTAATATAGCAGACACTCACTGAGCACTTATTATGTGCCATATATTGAGATACATCATGGAGAACCCTGTCTTTATGTGGTACTTGGGGAGACAAATGTGTACAAAATAATAAGGGCAAAACTGTGGTTTAGGTGCTATGTTAGATATTTGAATAGGAAATAAGAGGAATAAAAATTTTAAATAATAAAATAAATCTGAGTAGCGGAAAAAGGGAAGTCATAATACTATGTGGTGGAGGGAAGTCTTGATTTGAACCTAAGAAGGAAAAGTATTTGCCAGTGAGAAAGAGGAGAGGAACATTCCAGGCATAAGGAGCTGCTCTAGAGACCTTAAGTGGTTGAACAGAGCTGAAGTATGCACAGCAATCAGCAAAACTCATCCTAGAAAGGAGGCAAGTGCCAGATCAATGAGGCCTTGAATACTCTGCCAAAGAACTTGGACTCTCTCCATCAATCTGTGGAAAAACTTGAAGATTTTTAAGCAGGGGAGTAGTTTTATCTATTTTTCATTTTATAAAGATTATTCCTACAGCAGTGGGTAGGATGAATTGGAGTATAGCAAAAATTGAGGCAGAGATAAAACTTATGTGATTCTCTATAATTCAGGAGAGAAATAATGAGAGATTTAACCAAGTTAGTAATGGAGATGAAAGGCAGGGCACTGATATGAGAGTGAAGAAGTTAGAAACAAAATGGCTTGGTTCTGGATTAGATGTGAAGAGTAAGGGAAAGGGACAATCTGTGATAACTCTGGAGTTTATGCTGGGGGAGACGCATATTTGGGAAAAAGATTGTGACTTCTGTTTTGGACACACTCCATTTGAGCTGTGCATTTGATATCTAGATGTATAACAGCAGCCATCTATTGCATATTTGGAACTCAAGAGAGTGATATTGGCTATAACTATGAATTTGGTAATCCATGAATGGTCATCGATGGCCACAGTAAAAAGAGAAGAGGGTTGATGGCTGAATATTGGACTCTACCAACATTGAAGGGCAGAGGAAGGGGAGGACATGACAAAGAAAACAGCTAGTCAGAGGAATAACTGGAGAGTTGGGAGAGAAGGGTGTTAAGTAAAGTAAGAAAGGCTTTCTAGAACAGAATAGGCAAAAGTGGCAAGTGTTATAAAGATATATGAGATGACCAATACAAATGCATGGTTGTTTAGGTAGTATAGTCATTTACACAATGTTGTGAAAATGACTGTACTACCCAAAGCAATCTACAGATTCAATGTAATCCCTATCAAAGTACCAACAGCATTTTTCACAGAGCTAGAACAAAAAATTTTACAATTTGTATGGAAACACAAGCGACCTTGAATAGCAAAAACAATCTTGAGGAAAAAACAAAACAAACAGAAAACAACAAACAAACAAATAAAAACAGAGCTGGAGAAATCAGGCTCCCTGACTTCAGACTATACTACAAAGCTACAGTAATCAAGACAGTATGGTACTGGCACAAAAACAGAAAGATAGATCAAAAGAACAGGACAGAAAGCCCAGAGATAAACCCATGCACATATGGTCACCTAATCTATGACAAAGAAGGCCAGAATATACAATGGAGCAAAGAGAAGCCTCTTCAGTAAGTGGTGCTGGGAAAACTGGACAGCTACATGTAAAAGAATGAAATTAGAACACTCCCTAACACGATACACAAAAATAAACTCAAAATGGATTAAAGACCTAAATGTAAGGCTAGATACCATAAAACTCTTAGAGGAAAACATAGGCAGAACACTCCATGACATAAATCACAGCAAGATCCTTTTTGACCCACCTCCTAGAGAAATGGAAATAAAAACAAAAATAAACAAATGGGACTTAATGAAACTTCAAAGCTTTTGCACAGCAAAGGAAACCATAAACAAGACAAAAAGACAACCCTCAGAATGAGAAAACATATTTGCAAATGAAGCAACTGACAAAGGATTAATCTCCAAAATATATAAACAGCTCATGCAGCTCAATATAAAAAACAACCCAACCCAATCCAAAAATGGGCAGAAGACCTAAACAGACCTTTCTCCAAAGAAGATATACAGATTGCCAACAAACACATGAAAAACTGCTCAACATTACTAATTATTAGAGAAATGCAAATCAAAGTGACAATGAGATACCATCTCACACCCATCAGGATGGTGTGAACATTCATCATCAAAAAATCTACATCAATAAGTGCTGGAGAGGGTGTGGAGAAAAGGTAATCCTCTTGCACTGCTGGTGGGAATGTAAGTTGATACAACTGCTATGGAGAACAGTATGGAGGTTCCTTAAAAAGCTAAAAATACAACTACCATATGACGCAGCAATCCCACTATTAGGCATATACCCAGAGAAAACCATAATTCAAAAAGACACATGCACCTCAACGTTCATTTCAGCACTATTTACAATAGCCAGGACATGGAAACAACCTAAATGTCTATCAACAGAGGAATGGATAAAGAAGATGTGGCACATATATAAAATGGAATATTACTCAGCCATAAAAAGGAATGAAATTGGGTCATTTGCAGAGACGTGGATGGACCTAGAGACTGTCATACAGAGTGAAGTAAGTCAGAAAGAGAAAAACAAATATCATATATTAATGCATATATGTGGAATCTGAAATAGTTGGTATAGGCAGTCTTATTTACAAAGCAGAAATAGAGACACAGACGTAGAGAACGAATGTATGGATACCAAGGGGGAAAGAGGGGGTGGCATGAACTGGGAGATTGGGATTGATATATATACACTATTGATACTATGTATAAAATAGATAACTAGTGAGAACCTACTGTATAGCACCGGGAACTCTACTCAGTGCTCTGTGGTGACAAAAATGGAAAGGAAATCCAAAAAGGAGGGGATATATGTATAGCTGATTCACTTTGCTGTACAGTAGAAACTAACACAACATTGTAAAGCAACTATACTCCAATAAAAATTAAAAGCAAATCCAGTGGTTGTTTAATATTCTTATTTTCAAAATGTCAGTAGACTTAAAATATACGAGTAGTTCCATATTTAGAAAATATTAAAATGCTTTCAAATTTAACCATGACTGACTCCAATGTGGCTTTATTACTTTCCTAGCATTGCTGTGACAAAATATAAACTGGGTGGCTTAAAACAACAGAAATATATTCTCTCACAGTTCTAGAGTCTGGAGGCCTAAAATCAGGGTGTTGGCAGTGCTGATTCCTCCTAAGAGCTCTAAGCAATAATCTGGTTCCAGGACTCTCTTAGCTTCTGGAGACAGCCTGCAATCCTTAGCGTACCTTGGCTTGTAAATAGCCACTCCAATCACTGTTTCCATCTTCATATGGTTGTCTTCTTTCCTACGTGTCTCTGTGTCTTCACATGGCATTCTTCTCTGTGTGTCTCTCTCTCCTCTACTTATAAGGACACCAGTCATATTAGGTTAAGGGCTCACCCTATTCCAGTATGACCTCATCTTAACTAATAACATCTGCAGCCACTGTATTTCCAAATAACGTCACATTCTGAAGTACTGGCAGGGAGGACATCAACATATCTTTTGGGGGGACACAATTCATTCCATAACAGTGGCTAACACTGGACCCTTTCACGTATTACTATATTAAATCGCCATAGCACTCTGTAAAGAAGGCATTATTAGCCACATTTTATAGATAACATAGCTGGATTTCTTCTATTGTATTCTACATGAATGATGTCCTCTGAAGTTGAGTAATACAGCAGGCCTATTTTTATTCCTGGCTTATGAGCCTTTATTTACCAAGTTCTTTTATCCTCATCAAATCAATCATAGAATTGCAAAGATGAATGCACTTTTAAAACAATTTACACATGAAGAAAGTAGACTCGAAAGGTTTGTCAACTTATTCAATTAGATCTTATACAGTTAGATTGCCCTGCCTCCATTCCCATTGCTCTTTCTATAACATCATGATATTAAGTGTGTCAGATGTGATGTCATCTTAATAATGAAAAATGAACCCAATTGAAAGTGGTGGACATCTCCTGCTTTTGCTTATCTACAACTCATTTTCCTTTGGTCTTGGAAGAGCACATCGATTTTCCTTAAAAACCTTTTCCCTTCTCTCATTTTGTGTGGTTTCTATTTGGTAGTGGTGGGGATTAAATCTATGCTTCCATCCCTGTTGAGCTCCAGCAGTGAGCCTATGGCATGTCAGGCCAATGAAGCTCAATTCCAGGATGTTGTTACAACTATTAAGGAATAAAGACTATTATTCATTGGAATTGAAGTATCAACAGTTGGGAGTTAACCTCTAGATACAGCGACTGCCACATGAGCAGAGTGAGGCCATTATAGAATAAAGCATAGCCAAGAGACTAAAAGCAACTTAAAAAAAAATCCTAGATCCAGCCATACCTGCAGCTAGATAATGCTGGATTTCTAGTTACAAGAGTCAATAAATTCTTTTTGGATTAAGACAATATGATTTTTATGACTTCTCACCAAAATGCCCCAACAAATACATTTTATAAATAAACCTGGATAATCAATATATAAAATTGACTTCAAGTCATAATTGTCCAAAATCAGATTTCACATCAATGCTATTTATATAATCCTAGCTTTAGCAATAATTAAGTATATGATCTTTAGTAGAATAATTCTTTAGAGTCTCAAGTTTCTCACTAAATTAAAGGGGTTTGGCTAGATAGTTTAGTACTGAGACTCCCTTCCACTGTTTACTTGGTAAATTCTATAAAGACTCTTCCTTTCTTTATGAGGTCTTCTAGTGGCAAGAACTTGAAAATTTTTAAATCTTAATAAATATGTGGAATAATATTTGTATTCATAACTTGTAAGTTCTGATATTTTATTATGTTAATATCTAGTATTCAGGGTACATTATCTAAGTTAGGCTACAATATCTAATATGAATATTCTAATATTCAGGATACATTCTATTATTTAGTTAACATCAGAGCTTATTGATTATGGCTTGTCAAAGGTAGAATTATTTAGAGGGAATTTAAAACTTTCTTTCAGGATTTGTAAATCATACACATAGTTATTTCAACACAGATTCTTCTCTCTTCAAAAGCTGTTTTTATAGATTATAATGTTCATCTATAGAAATAAAACTATTAATATTACTTCAAATACACAATTTGATTTTTTTCTTTCAGTTCATTTTCCTTAAATATTTATAGTGTGCTTTGTAAATCATGGCAACTTCTTAATGTAGAAGGCTTCAAGGAGCTGATTTTGACTGCTCAGATTCCTTTTGATATTTATTCAGTTGATTACTTTATGTGCTTCTGAAACAAAATTGTCTTTTTTTTTTTTTTTTGCGGTATGCGGGCCTCTCACTGTTGTGGCCTCTCCCGTTGCGGAGCACGGGCTCTGGACGCGCAGGCTCAGCGGCCATGGCTCACGGGCCCAGCCGCTCCGCGGCATGTGGGATCTTCCCGGACCGGGGCAAGAACCCGTATCCCCTGCATCGGCAGGCGGACTCTCAACCATTGCGCCACCAGGGAAGCCCCAAAATTGTCTTTTTTAAAAATGAATTTTGGCCGGGGACTCCTTAGGCTCAATTCTGGACTTTATTCCTCTCTGTAAACAACTTCTCTCTTGGCAAGGGGATTGGCCATCATGGATATCATCTCTCTGCTGACGAGAGTCACCTCTATCTTTCACTCACTCTCTTTTCTGACATTGGGAATGGTATTTTTCAAGTCTTTTCTGCCTCTGAGGTGCTGTATATGCCAGACATTTACTTGGAACACACATAAATTTTCATCCTCTTATGACCTCTGATTATGCAGCAATTGGTCTTAAAGGGTATAAAAACTGCCTACAGTTTTTTCAGTTTTGACATTAGCCTCAGAGATCTTTGTGCATTTAAATCTCTATGTTGATGAAATCCAACACAATGTTACTATTCTCTTCTTCCTTTTTTTTTCTGGTACATAAACCATTATGTACAAATTATTTACCTTTTGGGAAAAGAAAATCTTGGATGGTAATTTTTGTCATAACCTATGTATCATGGTTTTTAATACTCAATATGAGTTGCAATTTTTATCCATTTATTCTTTAAATTTCAACCTTGCACTTTTCACCAATGGGACTGGAGGTATTGAGAACAATTTTTTAAATTTGCTTTTATTGTAGCTGAACTGGCTGTATGGCCCACTTTTGTGAATATGCTATTTCTAATGTTTGTTGTAGTTACTTATAGTAAACAAAATGCACATCAAGAAACAAAATTGAGTTATTTGTATTGAGGTGGGTGGACCTAGAGACTGTCATACAGAGTAAAGTAAGTCAGAAAGAGAAAAACAAATACTGTATGCTAACACATATATATGGAATCTAAAAAAAATGGTTCTGAAGAACCTAGGGGCAGGACAGGAATAAAGACGCAGCCATAGAGAATGGACTTGAGGACACGGGGAGGGGGAAGGGTAAGCTGGGACGAAGTGAGAGAGTGGCATGGACATATATACACTACCAAATGTAAAATAGATAGCTAGTGGGAAGCAGCCACATAGCACAGGGAGATCAGCTCGATGCTTTGTGACCACCTAGATGGGTGGGATAGGGAGGGTGGGAGGCAGGGAGACGCAAGAGGGAAGCTTTGCTTGTATATGTATACAAGCTTTGCTTGTATATGTATAACTGATTCACTTTGTTATAAAGCAGAAACTAACACACCATTGTAAAGCAATTATACTCGAATAAAGATTTAAAAAAAAAAAAGAAAAAAAGAGTGGAACATTTACTCAGCATCTAAATTTGTAGTTTTGTCAATTCATATAAATTTTATTGTGAGAAAAAATTAAGTGTAATATTTTATAATACAATATCAGTAAATAACAAAATATTTTATAAGTCCTAGGTAGTAGAATTATCATTATTATTATAAAGCATTACAAGCACATAGTTAAAAATTCAAATGCTTCAAAATAGTATTGAACAACAACAAAAAAAGTCTGCCAGCCCTTGTATCTCTTTTGCTCCTGAGAGGTGACTACATTTTACACATTTCTGATTTGTTTTTCTAGGGATTATAATAAAGATAAGTAATAAATTTTTACTGGTATTTCTTGATTTATCTGATTTAAATAGAATCAATTGACTCCTTACTAACATATTGACCTCTTCATGAGTTTTGTTAGTTACTTTTGTTAGTTATTTTTAGTTTTATCCTTATTAATTAACTCAATGCTTTTAAGTAACATTTTAAACCTCTATTAATTATTCCATCAACATTTCACTATGTAACATGAGAAAAATTTCATTAGTGTCCACCTTCTGAATTGTCAGTTATGTAATTATTTTAAATTTGAATAACCTCATATCTGTAACTATTAATATGATTTTGTTTCATTCTTTGCTTGCAGATTGATTATGAACATTTGATACTAATAAATAAGATTTATAATAGTTTGCTCACATAATTATTCTCTGCAAAACCCACTATCTCAATTAATATGTAGAGAAGGAAGGACAATTCTATCACTAAACCTGTCCTTTGAAGGAGAATGTTTCAGACCGTAAGGTTAAATGAAAGCTTAATTCTTAAACTCCATTCATTGGATAGATCATTCCATATTTCCATTTGCATGCTATTTGAATCAGAAACTTTACTGTAAATATATTTACTTTTTCTAAAGTTTTTAGATAAAATGTTGCTTCTACACTTGCATTTCTATCATTAATTTGATACCAAAACAGCTAAAGTGATGGTTTTAAAATATAAATTTGATCATGTCGCCCACCCCTATACACCAATTTCCTATTACTCCTAGGATAAAATCCATACCCTGACTCTTGCCTGTGAATTCTTGCATGATATGCCTCCTGCTTACTTCTCTGACATTCTTTCCTGCTACTGCCCTCCTTGTTTGCTGTTTTATAGCCTTCCTCCTGTTCTGTTACATTTAAAGTTTTCCATTAATAAAGGAAATTAAAGAGGATTCAAATAAGTGGAAAGATATCCCATGCTCTTGGATTGGAAGAATTAATATTGTTAAAATGGCAATATTACCAAAGCAATCTACAGATTTAATGTGATCTCTATGAAATTAACCATGACCTTTTTCACAGAACTAGAACAAATAATCCTAAAATTTATATGGAACCATAAAAGGCACAGAATTGCCAAAGTAATCCTGAGGAATAAAAACAAAGCAGGAGGCATAGCCATCCCAGACTTCAGACAATACTACAAAGCTACAGTAATCAAAACAGTGTGCTCTTGGTACAAAAATACACATATGGATCAGTGGAACAGAATAGAGAGCCCAGAAATAAATCCACACACCTACAGTCAACTAATCTTCGACAAAGGAGGCAAGAATATACAATGGGAAAAAGACAGTCTCTTCCACTAGCGGTGCTGGAAAAGTTGGACAGCTGCATGTGAATCAATGAAATTAGAACACACCCTCATGCTATGCACAAAAATAAATTCAAAATGGCTTAAAGACTTAAACATAACACACCATAAAACTCCTAGAAGAGAACATAGGCAAAACATTCTCTGACATAAGTCATACAAATGTTTTCTTAGGTCAGTCTCCCAAGGCAATGGAAATAAAAACAATAATGAACAAATGGGACCTAATCAAACTTACAAGCTTTTGCACAGAAAAGGAAACCATAAAAAAATGAAAAGACAATCTACAGGATGGGAGAAAGTATTTGCAAATGACGCAACTGACAGGGGCTTAATCCAAAATATACAAACAGCTCATACAACTCAACAAAAAAAAAAACAAACAACCCGGGACTTCCCTGGGGGTGCAATGGTTAGGAATCTGTCTGCCAATGCAGGGGACACTGGTTCGATCCCCGGTCCGGGAAGATCCCACATGTTGTGGAGCAACGAAGCCCGCACACCACAACTACTGAGCCTGTGCTCTAGAGCTCATGAGCCACAACTACTGAACCCACGTCCTGCAAGTACTGAAACCCACGCGCTTAGAGCCCGTGCTCCACAACAAGAGAAGCCACTGCAACCGGAAGCCCGCACACAGCAATGAAGAGTAGCCCACGCTCGCTGCAACTAGAGAGAAAGCTTGCATGCAGCAACAAAGACCCAATGCAGCCAAAAAATTAAAAAACAAAACAACAATTGAAAAATGGGCAGAAGACCTTGATAGACATTTCTCCAAAGAAGATATACAGATGGCCAGCAGGCATATAAAAAGATGCTCAACATCACTAATTAGAGAAAAGCAAATCAAAACTACAATGAGGTACCACCTCACACCTGTCAGAATGATCATCATTAAAAGTCTACAAATAGCAAATGCTGGAGAGGATTGGAGAAAAGGGAACCCTCCTACACTGTTGGTGGGAATGTAAGTAAAACAGCCACTATGTAAAACAGTATGGAGGTTCCTCAGAAAACTAAAAATAGAATTACTACATGATCCAGCAATCCCACTCTTGGGCATATATCCAGACAAAACTATAATTCAAAAAGATACATGTACCCCTTTTTTCACAGCAGCGCTGTTCACAATAGCCAAAACAGAAGCAACCTAAATCCAAAAACAGATGAATGGATAAAGAAGATGTAGTACATATATACACAATGGAACACTACTCAGCCATAAAAAAGAACAAAATAATGCTGTTTGCAGCAACATGGATGAAACTAGAGATTATCATACTAAGTGAAGTAGGTCAGAAAGAGAAAGACAAATACCATATCATATCACTTATCTAAAATATGACACAAATGAACCTATCTACAAAACAGAAACAGACTCACAGACACAGGTATCAGACTTGTGGTTGCCAAGGGGGGTGGGGAGGGAGAGGGATGGACTGGGAATTTGGAGTTGGTAAATGCAAACTATTACATTTAGAATGGACAACAAGGTCCTACTGTATAGCACAGGGAACTATATCCAATCTCCTGGGATAAACCATAATGGAAAAGAATATTAAAAAAGGAAGGTATATATATGTGTAAAGGAAGGTATATATGTGTAAAACTCTTTGCTATACAGCAGAGATTGGCACAATATTGTAAGTCAACTATACTTCAATTTAAAAAAAAAAGTTTTTCACCTCAGGGAAAACTTGTTTTTCTCTTTACCTGGAATATGCTTCCTACAGGTTTTCATATGACTTTTTTACCTCAATTCCCCTACACATCACATTCTCAGAGAAGCCTCCACTCACACCCAAATTCAAATAGTCCTTGCTCTCAACCTCCTCTATCTCTTTACACTGCTTTAGTTTTCCTTTTCGCAGCTGTCAACCATTTCCATTATATTATACATTTTTTGTTTATTATCTGTCTGTTACACACTAAGCCCGCATGAGAAGAATGCCTTTGCTATACCGTTGTAGCTGCTATACTCCCAGCTTTTTCTATTCTTCAGAGAAGCTACTCAACGGCTATTTGCTGAAAAATTAATGAATGATTTAATGCTTACCATACCACCAAGATCAAAGCTCTTCAATAGAGTTTTCAGCGATGATGAAAATATTTTATATATGTGCTGTGCAGTCTAGTAACCACTAGCGTATGTGGCTGTTGAGTCCTGGAAATGTGGCTAGTGTGGCTAAGGAAAAAAAATTTAAATGCAAACGGGCACGTGTGATTAGTAGCTAGTCACTAGTGACAAGATACTCTAGCTTCACAATCACACTGTTCACCAACACCCATACTGTCCTTTTATTTAAAGACATTCTTTTGGGGATTTAGGACTACTCTTCTAATTGAGTCTAATTGCTCTCAGGGCAGTTTTGCATAGCTGTCCTCGTGGGATTTCTTTCCTTTGAGCTCAGGTACCACGTTGTTTGAACTCCATTTCTTTCTGTTTCATATGTACTTATTTTAAATTTCAATAATAATTTCAGAAAGAGGGAGTTTCTTATTCCTTGCATGTCTGAACGATCATTTTTGACCCTCGCTCTAGAGAGTTTGGCTGGATTTCTTTCCCCCCATGGCAGTCCGTTCCTATTTTATGGATACAATGAGAAAATCAAATAGATTTTAAAAAAAGATTTTCTTATGTTTCCTGAATAATTTTTATGGTCAATATTTCTGTTTTTTCTCTTGTTGCTTTGCTTTTGTGCCCTTGGTTTTTCTCAAAATCTGGTAAGCCTGGTTGTCCATTCTTCTCCATTTTGAGAGCTGTTCCCCTAGCCAAGAAAGCTGACTAATTGCTATTGACCAGCAGGTTTTAAATCTAGGATGCACTAATGGATGGTGAATAGGCAAATCTACCCATTCACGGTCTCACGTGAAAAATAAGGAAGCTTGACTCTAGGGTGTCAGCACCCACATAAGAGCTCTGTTGCTCTTCAGGTATATTGCTTTACTTTTCTAGAAAGCCTGCTTCCTCTCTTAGCCTGGGGCTGTATGCCACCATTTCCAGTGGCTCTGAATACAAGGAAGTGGGGAAAGGAAGTGAGTAGGTAGGGAGGGCAACAGCAGTTTCGTAAAAATTTCTTCACTAGTCACTCTGATTTCAGAGTGCTTTCCCACCTTCAGTCTCTGCTGATTAGAAACTTCATTGTTCCTAAAAGAATGGCTCCAACAGTTTTACTTGTGGAGTTTTTGGGCTGTATACCCTGCCTCTCTGACTAATCTACTTATTCAAAACCAACTATTTGATGGTTTCATTTGCACATATTCATCAAAATTTCTAGAGATTTATCCTGTTATTCTTGACACTAATTCAGATTTTTTCCTTTTTGTGCACTGTCATTATAATTTCAGGGACTTTGGGGAGCAAGGCAAAGTTAATGGAACTTTTCATCTTGCTTTTATCAATGGCCATGTGTATTATGTAACACTGGTGATACTGGTTATATGTATTGTGAAATATTGGTAATACTGGAAATTTGTTTTTATTTTATCTGCTCTGGACTTATCTCTTTTGTCAACCTTCTATACTACTTACTCTGAAGCCCAAAGAGTATGTATCTTTATGCGTGCCATGCATTAAAGATAAATCCTATTATTTCCAATATTTTTATTTTTATTTATTTATTTCTTTGTTTGTTTTTTTGGCCATGCTGCATGGCATGTGGGATCTTAGTTCCCTGCCCGGGGATCGAACCTGTGGCCCCTGCATTGGAAGTGTGGAGTCTTAACCACTGGACCGCCAGGGAGGTCCCTCCAATATTTTTAGATTATGAGATATATTTTGGCCCTAAATTAAATCTGTGCATGCCTTGCACATATTGATTAGTTTACTACCAATTTCTACAAGTTATCAATAAATATTATAGCAAGCAATTCTTAAACATTTTAAAGTGTATAAATTATATTTTGTCTCATCATTAGTATAAGTAGAAAGGTTCAATCTAACAAAAAAATATTCATATTCTAACGTCTGGGATACTCCTTGTAAGTCCAGAGACAAAGTTGATTGTGATACTTCTTTTTATTTAACATGTATGAAATACTACATGTATACTGCCCACAAATATTGAAAAGTTGCACTACTTCCAAAAAAAAGCATTTCAGATGAAAGGCTTAGACATATTTTATCAAAGTCTTTTAAAGTATTATCTTACCTCTACTTTTCTTTTACAAGACACATTAATATTGCCTTATACATGTATATGCTTGCAAATATATACTTACATATGTAGGAGGGAGAAGTGTAGCAGAAAGCACAGGAAAGGGGAGAAAGAGGACACGAGACAGAACAGTCATGGCATTGGAAGAGACAGGAAACGAGGAAATGTGAGGGGAAAATCAGTAAGTCTAAGATTTACTCACTGACTAAACAGAAGGTAGTCAGTGGCCTGGTAAAAAGCTCACGCCACTTGCAGAACCTGAGGTGAAGTCTGCCAATCCTGAAACTGTCTTTGGGAGTCCAGTAGCTGAGTGGATGTTCTTATCATAAGAGGGGAAGTTCTGCCACAGCTAGCTGCTTGTGGTTATGGGAAAAAACTGCCATTCCTGCTTGAGATGAATATGTCTTCAATCAGCTGGAAAAAGGACCTCCCATCCCAGCTGCAGAAGGCTAAGAATCAAGTGACTTCTCTTCCTCCATCCCCTTTTATGCTTTAGTAGATAAGCTTGACACTGGAAAAGGAAATCTGATTAATACTGATCGGTTGCCAAATCTACTACTATTTTTCTTGTACCTGTGCTGAGATAACCAATCCTCTGACATGAATCAGTGAAGAACAGTTAAGTAGAGTTTAAAAAGGAGATCAGGGCTTCCCTGGTGGCGCAGTGGTTGAGAGTCCGCCTGCCGATGCAGGGGACACGGGTTCGTGCCCCGGTCCGGGAAGATCCCACATGCCGCGGAGCGGCTAGGCCCGTGAGCCATGGCCGCTGAGCCTGCGCGTCCAGAGCCCGTGCTCCGCAACGGGAGAGGCCACAACAGTGAGAGGCCCGCGTACAGAAAAAAAAAAAAAAAAAAAGAAGAAGATCAAGCTGAACCACCACAGAAGATGGCTCCTCTAAGGCAGATATAGTTGATGAAATGGAAGAGTAATTAAAAATGTGTACTGAGAATTCTTAAGGTGATAACAAGATATTGTGAAAGAAAAAGAAAACTGCATCATGGAAATTTAAAAAGCGAAGGACAATACTAAAAATTCAATGCTCATCTTTAAAAATATAGAAGACCTATCTTAAAATCACATGAAAATGGAAAATCTCAAGTGAAGATATAAAATATAAAGGTGAATTGATTCAGAATATCTAGTGTGCATATTATGTGAGTTCCAGCAAGAGAAAAAAAAAATGAGCAGAATCAGTTTCCAAGAAATAACTGAAAAAAAGTACCCTGGAATGGAGAAAAATGAGTTTTCCTCAAGGAGACATTGACAACTAGTCAGAATTAATGTAAAGAAGACACATTCTTAGACATATATAGGATCATATAAGATGAGGAGATGATCTTATACATTTCCAGAGAGCAGGTTAATATTAATGTCCCTGGTTAATAATCAGTTATATACCCTAGGTTAATAAATAGTGAGGGTCATGAATAGGCAATTGTGTGAGAAAGAATTGAAAAAGGCTAATTAAACATAAAAATAATGCTAATAACCCAATGAGGTAATGAGGTGTTTTTTACAACCAAGCAGATAGGTAAAAATTAAAAAGATGAATAACAGGTAGTGCTAAATAAAAATCAATGGGCACTCAATCCTTTAAGAGGATCCTAAATTGGTACGATATTTTGGAAAGTAGTTTGCGGTATCTGTTTTAAAAGAATATCACATATCATTTGATTTAAGAATTATATGTCTAAGAATGTATCCTATGATAATAAAAGCATGATCTGGATGTAAATTACAGCATAGTTTATAACACGAAAAAAGGGGAAGCAATCTAAACTTTTACTGTCAAGTGAAAGGTTGAGTAAAATATAATATACGAATATAGGACAGACATAAAAATGAGAGATACTTTTATGTGCAACAATATGATATTGTTGTAGCATGGCTATCACTCCCTGCCCCGTATTCATTATTCCATTTTTCTACTGTAACAGAACCCACTGTTTTATTATTTTATTAAACTTTTAAAATTGAGATATAACTCACACACTATAAAATTCACCCTTTTAAATGGTTTTAAATTCTGTGATTTTAGTATATTCACAAAGTGGTGTGCAATCATCACCGTTATCTGGATATGTTTTAAAATGTACCCAGGATTTGTTTTGATCAGGTATGGTAAGACACACAGACCAGAAATGACAGTCATGAAGGTAGACTATTTATACTTCAAAGATCTCTAGAAACAGGAGGCATAGCATACCACAAAGGGCCACATGGGAGAGCACTAGGGTTGGTCAGGAGGAAGAAGGAGGGAGGGGAAAATGTGGGCTAGAACCTTTGGCAGATTTTGGCAGGAAGGACTGGGTGAGGCAGTGTAAGCAGCTAAGGAAACTTACAATTGGCTACTTTAAATAATTTTGCAGGCTTTGGGGTATAGGGGCAGCTCCTAGTTGTCTGATACTTGGCCCTGGGGTGATTAGGATGGAGAATAATAGCTCGGGATGTGACTGCTCAATAAAGGAGGAAGTGCGGAGTGTGGCCTTTAAATTGGTTGGTTTGCATATGAAAGGTCCACTTGCGGGTGAGTCCTTCACTATCGCAAGGAAGTGGTTAGCCCTGAAAGGATCAGTCTTTCCAGAATCAGCTAGGCCCATATGTCAAAACATCAGAAAATAAAAAGGCATGATTAACATAGATAACATGATCACCAAAGTAAGGACTACATTACCCAGACTCCCTTGCCGCTGTCCTCAGCACAACTTTCATGAAGTGTTCTCAATGTGACCAGTAAGCAGTGTTCTCTCTCCTGCTGGCTAGAGGGTGGACAGGATAGGTAGAACTAGAGCAACATCTTGGTCTATGAGGCTGAAATCCCATTGAGGGGAGTGGAAAAATGAGATAGAAGGAACCTGACCACCTAATGATCATGGAACCATTATGTGGGGAAGAAACTAATTTCTACCTTATTTTAAACCACAATGATTCTAGTCATTCAGCTACTCAAAGTCAAATATAATCCTAAATAATATATTGATAATTGCTAAATTTAAAAAAACTGCATAGCATGGTTCCAGTTCTGTTCATTAAACAATATATAGGGAGGTATAGATAGAGATACATTTATATAAATTTATAGAAAATTTAGGAAGCCTATCTCTGGATTATTAATAGGGGTTAACTCTAGGGGTTGGGACAGGATAGCAGAAGAATAATCACATTATGTATTTAACAATAAGTTTTTAAATGGCAGGGTTATGATTTATTTTCACTGTTTTTTTGGTTTCATTCAAATATAAATTTTTTAAAGTCCATTTATTACCTTCTTTCATTAAGCAGATATTGAAAGAAAACATAAACTATAATGAACATCTCAATCATGGTTACACTAAAAGTTGTTGCTGTTAACAATGTATTTGTTTTCCTAAAATATCTGACTTTCTTCACATTCTGTTATTTCATGATTCACCCTGCAAGTCTGATAGTGTATATTATTGTTATCTATTGATTACGCATACAAACATAGAAAGTGTTATGCTTCTAACTATCAAAACCGAACAAATTACTTTCCTAGAGATATTTTTAAACCCATATGACAGACACCAATCACTTCTTTGTTGTTTTACCTTTAGGGAAATGCCCCTTGCTAATTCCAAACTATTCTTGTCAGTCTTTCCTTCCAGACGGGATGATATGTGACACAGTCTGGCCAGAGCGTCCTATCTACCTGGACACACCAAAGGTGGGCATGTGGCCCAACTAGGAACTACTTAGTCACTAGCTCTGCAGGGAACCATCTTTCCCAACAAGTGGAAAGAATCTGCCTAAGGGAAGCCAAGGAGAGCCTATAGAGAAAAGTAGAGGCTGTTTTTTATTTGTTTGTTTGTGATTTCACTGTCATTCAAGCCCTGGATCTAGCTGTCCCTGGATTACTGTTGGACTTCTCAGTTATGTGACCCAATAAGTTACTTTTGTTTTCCTTGAATTAGTATGAGTTGGGTTTATGTGACTGATTAGTTTGCTCTTTTATTTGGCAAGATGTTTTCCTCAATTGTTTGAAGGGTTCAGTTATAAAAAAAAATACTGTGCATCACGTAACATTCCATTTGTAAGTTGGCCAACTCACTTGCAAACTGAGTTTATTAGAAATGGTTCTTCATACGTAGAACCATGTGAAATTTCCTACATTCAAAAATTTTTGACCTACAAAAGTGGCAATTTCACAAGGTTGTTCAATTTAGTATAAGGACATTTTTCATCATTGCTTAGAAACAAAATACCAACACAATATTTGTTTATTGCAGAAAACACAATATGCAAAAATAGAAAGGTGAAAACAAACAAAATTATTCCAAAACTATAATCCAAAGATAAACACTATTATATTTTTGGTGTGTTCTCTCCCAAAAAATAAACTTGGTTTAGAAAATAATTTTATTGAACTAATGACAAGTTAATGAAACATTTGTTATTTTGGGAATATATTTAATTAAAAAAATTCACCTTACTTTCCAAAAAAAATGCTATGTAAAATTAACTTACTTTAAAAAAATGTCCTGCTCTAAGCTTTTCTTTAAGGTTTGTTTTATTAACTAATTTGCAAACAAGCTAATCTATCTAAACTGGAAAGACTTCTCTATATAATTCTCAACATATGCAGTGTTTGATAATTCCATTATTCACTACATAATCCAAATTTTAGGGTATTTAGAGTAAGTACATGTCTAGCTTATAAATAATTATAAAAAGTATCCTACTAACACGCAATTTGATGTATTATAAAAATGTTTTACAGAAACACACATAGTTCTGCTCTGGTCTACATTTTATTTTAAAATTTAAACTGAATAATTTATTTGGTCTAAATAATCTGTATTTGGTAATGTGCCAAAATAAAGGCATAAATAAAACTGGAAATTCCAGAAATGCTAGTATGGTATTGTTTTAACGATATTGTTGCTTAAAATGGTTCATTCATTTATAAAGCAACTCTCTGTTGAGTGCTTACTTTCATATATGCTAGAACTTTCCTTGATGCAGAATATTCTGAACACACAGGAACAAAGCCTACATGATTTCACAGAATTATATATGCAAGGGAGGAAAACAGAACAAAGATACAGGATAAAGACTGCCTAAGGGTGAAGAGGATGGTTACTTTAGATTTAGGTACGGTTTTCAGGTTTTCAGAAGCCAGCCTTGTGAGGATATTTGGGAAGGTGGTGGCAGTAAATGGAAACATATGGAGCTCTGAGCAGCAGTGAGATTGGTATGTTTAAAGCACACAGCTGGTCTGGAGCACAGTGGATTAGAAGGAGAAAGAGGCAGAAGACAACGTCTTAGAAGTAAGCAGTGTTCAGATCATTAAAGGCCTTGCAGGCCAAAGGAAGACTTTAGATTTTTTTCCCCCTGAGTGCAATCTGCAAATTTTCTTTTACAAAGATCACTCTGGCTGAAGAATGGGTTGTGGTGAGAGCAAGAGTGACAGCAGGAAGAGCAGTTATGAAGCAGTTGCCTTAGTCTAGGGAAGATTTCTTTAATTTGGGGTCAGAGAGTCACAAAGTGACATTAACAGGTTCTCTAATGTGTTCACTGAAGTGTAGCTAACTTGACTGTTGAGAGCAATGCTTTGTAGGAGAAGATTCAATTCTGGAAAGCAAAAAGGTTGTGAGACACTGAAAGAACAAAAAGAAGTTACAGCTTTTAAAAATCAGAATATAAAGTATTTATAACTAGATAATCATTGTTTTATTATTTCTGCATCATTGAAGAAGTGCTTTGGGGACAAAATTTAGAAACTACAAAAATAGTATTTACTGCAATACCTGCCTCTAATATTACCCATTGAGGTTAAAGTTTGAAGTAGGTTTATTTTGTCTTTCCAAAATTGATTTGCCAAGATTCTAAATTCCAGTGTGACTTTTCTCATAATGTTTCTGAGTAATTTTTTTAAGTTTTTTAAATTGAAATACAGTTGACATACAATGTTATGTTAGTTTCAGGTGCACTACATAGCATTTTGACACTTGCACATACAGTATTATGAAATGATCACCACGAAAATTCTAGTAACAATCTGTCCCATATAAAGCTTTTACAATATTATTGACCATATTCCTTATGCTGTATATTATCCCTCTGTGACTTATTATTTAGCTGGTTAGTACCTCTTTAACTGGTTAGTATCTCCTTCACCTATTTGCTCCTACCACCCATTCCTTCCCTGAAGCAACCATCCATTTCTTCTCTGCAATTGTGAGTCCTATTTAATTTTATTTGTTTTCTTTTTAGATTCCATATATAAGTGAAATCATATGGTATTTGTCTTTCTCTGTATGACTTATTTAACTTAGCATAATGCCTTCTAGATCCATCTATGTTGTTGTAAGTGGCAAGATTTCATTTTTTTAAACTCTGAATAATATTAAATTGTATACACACATCACAACTTCTTTATCCATTCATCAATGGACACATTTAAGTCATCCACCCGTTTTGAGGGGTTTTTTTGATATATGGTGTGTGAAAGTAGTCCAATTTGATTCTTTTGCATGCAGATGTCTAGTTTTTCCAACATCATTGATAAAAGAGGCTGTCTTTTCTCCACTGTGTATTCTCACCTTTCTGTCATATATTAATTGACCATGTAAGTGTGGGTTTATTTCTGGGCTCTCTATTCTGTTCCTTTGATCTATGTGTCTGTTTTTGTGCCAGTATCATACTGCTTTGATTATTATAGCTTTGCAGTATAGTTTGGAATCAGGGAGCATGACACCTCCAGCTTTGTTGTTCTTTCTCAGGATTGCTTTTGTTATTTGGGGTCCTTTGTGATTCCATATAAATTTTAGAATTTTTTGTTCTAGTACTGTGAAAAATGCTGCTGGTATTTTGATAGAGATTGCATTAAATCTGTAGATTGCCTTGGGTAGCATGGGTATTTTAACAATATTAATTCTTCCAATCCATGAGCATGACACAGCTTTCCATGTGTTTTTGTCACACTTTCAATTTTTTTACCAATGTCTGAAAGTTTCAAGAATACATCTTATACCTCAAATTTTTCCTAGATATTTTATTCTTTTTAAAAAATTTATTTAAAAAATAATTACCTTTTTATTGAGGTATAGTTAATTAACCATATTACATTAGTTTCAGGTGTACAACATAGTAATTTTTATAGATTATACTCCATTTATAGTTACTATTAAATATTGGCTATATTCTCTGTGCTGTATAATATATCCTTGTAGTTTATTTATTTCAAACATAGTAGTTGGTACCTCTTAATCCCCTATCCCTATCTTGACTTTCCACTCTTGCCTTTCCCCATTGTAACCACTAGTTTGTTTTCTATATCTGTGAGTCTGTTTCTTTTCTGTTATATTCACTAGTTTGTTTTATTTTTTAGATTCCACATATAAGTGATAACATACAGTATTTGTCTTTCTCTGTCTGACTTAATTCACTAAGCATAATACCCTCCAGGTCCATCCATGTTGTTGTAAATGGCAACATTTCATTCTTTTTTTTTTATAACTGAGTAGTATTCCACTATATAAATACAACACATCTTCTTTATCCATTCATCTGTTGATGGACACTTAGGTTGTTTTCTTATGTTGGTTATTGTAAATAATGCTGCTATGAACATTGGGTTGCATGTATCTTTTCCAATTAGTGTTTTTCTTTTCTTTGTATATATACCAGGAATGGAATTGCTACATCATATGGTAGTTTTACTTTTACTATTTTAAGGAATATCCATACCATTTTTCACAGTGGCTGCACCAATTTACATTCCCACCAACAGTTTACAAGGGTTCCCTTTTCTCCACATTCTTGCCAACATTTGTTATTTATTTATTTTTTTGGTGATAGCCATTCTGACAGGTATGAGGTGATATCTCATTGTGGTTTTGATTTGTATTTCTCTGATGATTAACAATGTTGAGCATCTTTTCACGTGCCTGTTGACTATCTGAATGTCTTCCATGTCTATTCAGGTCTTCTGTTTATTGTTTAACTGGTTTGGTTTTTTTGACACTGAGTTGTATGAGATGTTTATATATTTTGGATATTAACCCCTTATTGGTCATATCATTTGCAAATGGTTTCTCTCATTAAGTAGGTGGTCTTTTTGTTTTGCTGATGGTTTCCCTTGCTGTACAAAAGCTTTTAAATTTAATTAGGTCCCATTTGTTTATTATTACTTTTGTTTCCTTTGCCTTAGGAGACAGATCCAAAAAATATTGCAATGATTTACGTCAAAGAGTGTTCTTTTTTTTCGAGTTTTATGGTTTCAGGTCTTACCTTACCTAAGGTTTTTAATCCATTTTGAGTCTATTTTTGTAGGTGGTGTGAGAAGTTCTAATTTCATTCTTTTACATGTAGCTGTCCAGTTTTCCCAGCACCACTTATTGAAGAGACTGTCTTTTCTCCATTGTATATTTTGCCTCCTTTGTTGTAGATCAATTGACCATAAGTGTGTTGGTTTATTTCTGAGCTCTCAATTCTGTTCTATGGATCTATGTGTCTGTTTTTGTGCCAGTACAATACTGTTTTGATTACTGTAGCTTTGTAGTATAGTCTGAAGTGAGACGTATGATACTTCCAGTTCTGTTCTTCTTTCTCTAGATTGTTTTGGCTATTTGGGGTTTTCTGTGTTTCCATACAAATTTTAAAATGATTTGTTCTAGGGATTGGATTAAATCTAAAGATTTCCTTGGGTAGTGTGGGTATTTTAGCAATATTAATTCTTCCAATCCAAGAACACAGTATATCTTTCCATCTGTGTCAACTTCAATTTCTTTCATCAGTGTCTTATAGTTTTGTGAGTACATCTTTTACCTCCTTAGGTAGGTTTATCACTAGGCATTTTATTCTTTTTAATGGGATTGTAAATGGGACTGTTTCCTTAATTTATCTTTTTAGTAGTTCATTGTTAGTGTATAAAGCGCAACAGATTTCTGTGTATTAATTTTGTATCCTGCAACTTTACTGAATTCATTGATGAGCTCCAGTAGGTTTTTTGTGGCCTCTTTAGGATTTTCTATGCATAGTATCACATCATCTGCAAACAGTGACAGTTTTACTTCTTCCTTCCCAATTTGGTTTCCATTCATTTCTTTTACTTGTCTGATTATTGTGGCTAGGACTTCTAATACTATGTTGAATAAAATGTCAAGAATGGGCATCCTTGTCTTGTTCCTGATCTTAGAGGAAATGCTTTCAGCTTTTCACCTTGTGTATGATGTTAGCTGTGGGTTTATCATATATGACCTTTATTGTGTTGAGGTATGTTCCCACTATACCTATTTCCTAGAAAGTTTTTATCATAAATGGATGTTGAATTTTTTCAAAAGCTTTTCCTGCATCTATTGAGATGATCATATGGTTTTTATTCTTCAGGTTGTTAATGTGGTATATCACAAAGATTGATTTGCAGATATTGAAAAATCCTGCATCCCTGGATTGAGTCCCACTTGATCATGGTCCTTTTGGTTTATTGTTGGATTTGGTTTGCAAATATTTTGTTGAGGATTTTTGCATGTATTTTCATCAGTGATATTAGCCTGTAATTTTTTTTTGTGGTATCTTTTGTCTGGTTTGGGTATCAGGGTGGTACTGGCCTCATAGAATGAGTTTGGAAGCATTCTTTTCCCTGCAAAGTTTGGAATTTTGGAATAGTTTGAGAAAGACTGGTGTTAACTCATCTCTAAATATTTGTTAGAATTCACCTGTGAAGCCATCTGGTCCTAGACTTATGTTTGTTAGGAGTTTTTTTTTTTTTAATTACTGATTCAATTTCACTACTGGCAGTTGGTCTGTTCATATTTTCTATTTCTTCTTGGTTCAGTCTTGGGAGAAGAGTGGGGCTGGGCCATGAGGCAGCTTGTTATGGGACACTGGGGGGCCTGGGGCTAGTACTGGCCCACTGGTGGGAAAAGTGGAATCCTGGGGTCTGGCCACAGGGCCCAGGGATCCCAGAGCTGCTGTTGGACTGCTGGTGGGTGGGACCTGTTCTTGACACAGCTGGCTTTGGGGTTTGGGGTGTCCCAAAGTTCATGTTGGCCTGCTGATGGGTGGAATTGGTCTTGCAATGGCAGGCTGCATGGCTACAGTTGTCCTGGGGCTGCTGTCTGCCAGCTGGCAGGTGGACCTGTATCCCAGGGTCTCTGGCTTCAGGGCCCTGGGGGTCCTGGGCCTAGCATCTGTGCAGTGGTGTGTGGTGCCAGGTCCTGAGCTCTCTGGTGGGCAGGATCATGTCCCATGGAAGACTTTCTAAGATCAGCAGGTGGATCTAACCCAGGCTCTTTTCAAATTACTGCTTCTGCCCTGGGTCCTGGAGCATGTGACATTTTGGTGCTCCCTTTAAGAGTGGAGCCTCTATTTCCACAGCTCTCTGAATCTCCTGAAAGTAAACCCCACTGGCCTTCAAAGCCTTCACAGCCAAGTGTTCTGGGGGATCCTCTTTCTAGAGCAGGTCCCCCAGGCAAGGGAGCCTGATTTTGGGCTCAGACACCATGTTCCTTGGGGAGAACCTCTGCAATTGTAATTATTCTCCCGTTTGCGGGTTGCTATCTTTAGTGTTATGTTTGCGTTCCTTTCTTTTTGTGTGTGTGTATCTATTATAGGTTTTTGGTTTGTGGTTACTTTGAGGCTCATATATAACAACTTATATACATATGTGATTATTTTAAGTGACGATCTCTTAAGGTTCAATGCATTCTGACTGCCCTATATTTTTACACCCTCCTCTATGTTTAATGTTTTTGACATCATGTTCTACATCTTTTTGTTTTGTGTATCGTTTATTGTCTATTGTGGATAGACACTGTTTTCCCACTTTTGTCTTTTAACCTTCCTACTGGCTTTATAAGTGGATGATCTACTGTATATTTTCCTTTACCAATGAGTTTTTTCCTTTTGTAATTTTCATATTTCTTGCTGTGGTCTTCTCTTTTCCATTTAGAGAAGTCACTTTAACATTTCTTGTAAAGCTGGTTTAGTGGTGCTAAACACTTTTAGCTTTTGCTTTTCTATAAAACTCTTTATCTCTCCTTCAAATCTGAATAACAGCCTGGCCAGGCAGAATCTTCTTGGTTGTAGGTTTTTGCTTTCAACACTTTAATACATCGTACCACTCCCTGCTTACCTGCAAAGTTTCTGCTGGTAAGTCAGTTGATAGTCTCATGGGACTTCCCTTGTAAGTAACTAGTTTCTGTTCTCTTGCTGCTTTTAAGATTCTCTCTTTATATGCCATTTTAATGATAATGTGTCTTGGTGTGGACCTCTTTAGATTCATCTTGTTTGAGCCTCTTTGTGCTTCCTGGACTTGGATGTCTGTTTCCTTCCCCAGGTTAGGGATGTTTTCAGCTATTATTTCTGCAAATAATTTCTTTGCTCCTTTCTCTCTTTCTTCTCCTTCTGGGACCCCTATAATGCAGATGTTAGTATGCTTGAAGTTGTCTCAGGGGCCTCTTAAACTATCCTTGCTTAAAGTTTTTTTTTTTCCCTGTTCAGCTTGGGTGATTTCCACTAATCTGTCTTCCACATTGCTGATCCATTTCTCTGTATCATTTAAACTACTGTTTATTTCTTCTAGCATATTTTAAAATTTCAGTTATTTTATTCTTTAGCTTTGTTCTGTTCTTCTTTATATTTTAGAACTCTTTGTTGAAATTCTCACTGTGTTCTTCTCCTGAAATCAGTGAGCATCTTAATGATTATTACTTTGAAGTCTTTATTGGGTAGGTTGAAGGGATTAAAATTTGACTTCAAAAGGGATTTGCTCCATCCATACCAGCTTCTCTACCAATGATTTTTTTCTTTCTGCTTTCCTAGCCAGTTCTCAATATCTTAATTAATAAGAAGAATAGGTTCCTGTAATTAGACTGAAGGGTGGGCTTCCTTAGCAATTAAGAATTTCCCTTGTAGCTAAAATCTGGGAAATATTTCAGAGAACTGGTAGCATTATTTTAGTTTTAGCAACTGTTTCATTTGGCCCATCTTATTAAAAACAGTAATTTTAAGCTTTACAAGTTGTATGATTAAAACTTTCATTATTTGATAAATGTAGTCTTCCAGTTTTTTTTACTTGGAGTTACTTGGTGTGAAATACTTTCTGAGTCTGTCATCCATCACCTAGAAACACTGTTTCTAGGTATGACCTAGAAACATTGTTTCACTGAGGCAGAAAAATTTGGAATGTTAGAGTTGACATAAGGGAGGCTTTTGTTTTTGTTTTAGTAAATTTATTTAGCTAACATGTAAGAAATACTTATATTAATTATAAATCTTCTTTTAGGGAAATAACTAGTTTCTCTATTTCTTGGAACAAACTAAGAAATCCTGCTAAGGCTCACCCTTGCATCTTCCTCTTTTTAAGCCACCCTTCCTTTTGCTTGAGTTTCTCCAGCAGCCTTATACTTCCTATCCAGACCTGTGTTCCCTAGGCAATATCCTGGAATTTCTTGCAATGAGATATTATCTATATTAAAGAAATCATTAAATCACAGAAACTCCAGCTAATGGAAGGCATTTTTGTATACTTTCATTCCAGTGTAATGGAATACTTCAGTGATTAGGTATATGAAATAGGGACAAAGTCACAGAGGTGCCATAGCTTTCTGTATTTATGGATTGCTGTACCAACTACAACAGCATGTCTCATATATGGCTTTGCCAAAATGAAAACTGAGCTTATTTCAAGAGAATCATGCCATTAATGTTTAGGGGAAAGGTCAATGCATTATTTTCAGGCCCAAGAAACCTGAAATAGCCATTGCATCTGAATGAAAAGGAGAAAAAAAAATCACTGATGTCTTTGGCTGACATTTGTGAGGAGTGGGAAATGAATAAATTCACTCACAGTGATTGATGTAACCTAATAGAAAGGTCAATAAATTCACATCATTCTGTTGCTGCATCTCAATCATGAGTGTCTAAGTTGTGCCTACTTTTATTTCTCAGGCTGAGGAAACACACTATCATATTTCTTCACCCATTCCGAAGTTGAGATTGAGTTTTATAACATATAAGATATAGACTAGGTAATGTGCTCCTACTCTGAAGTTGATTCTGGTACAGTAGAAAAAGACATGTTCCTAAAACACTATAATGTAACATATATAGTTAAAATTTCATGGGAGAAAAACAGGTAAAATATGATTGCTGTTCAGAGGAAGGAGAAATTACAAAAGTACAGAGAAGCACAATTATGAGAAAAGCTGACAATTTCACATAAATGTAACTGACATTAGAGAGTGTTCAAATTTAAAATTGGGCTTGAAGTCCTTGAAAAATTAGGTTCCTTCTTTCCTTTACTTTCTTCCCTCTTTCTTTTTATTCTACCCCTATCCTTTCCTCCCTTTTCCTTCTGTCTTACAATTTTCCTTCATTCATATGAACTTAGTGCTTACTGTATGCTCAGCATCATGCTAGGCACCACAATAAATAAAATAAAGACTATCCTCAAGATATCATGGCCTCCCCAAATCCCCATTCCAATATAACATAGGATTTCCCCCTCTATCCAAAAGCAAGTAATATAAAATATGCATGGGGGGGGGTATGTATCGGAGATTTGGGAGGAGGGAGCTTGAGGGGCGAGTAAGATGAAGCTAGAATAGAAAATTAAGATTAAATGGAGAGGGACTTCCCTGGTGGCACAGTGGTTGAGAATCCGCCTGCCAGTACAGGGGACGTGGGTTCGAGCTCTGGTCCGGGAAGATCCTGCATGCTGCGGAGCAACTAAGCCTGTGCGCCACAACTACTGAGTCTGTGCTCTAGAGCCCGTGTGCCACAACTACTGAAGCCCGTGTGCCTAGAGCCCGTGCTCCACAACAAGAGAAGCCACTGCAATGAGAAACCTGCCCGCCGCAACAAAGAGTAGCCCCGCTTGCAGCAACTAGAGAAAGCCCGCGCACAGCAACAAAGACCCAATGCAGCCAAAAATAAGTAAACAAATTTATTTAAAAAAAAGAAAGATTAAATGGAGAATATGGGGTGGCAAGTACACTGAGTTTAACCCTTAATTAACAGGAAATTAAGGGTCATCAGAAACCAAATGAATGGCAGGATAGTTTTTCCCTACTAATGGGCAGTGGATGGGCTGCTGGAGCCTCTACAAGGGCTGTGGGCAGGAAATGTGAAGGTAAGAGGGAGGCTTAACAGGCATAAAACACAGTGCAGATGCTGCATTGCTCTCCCAGAAAAAAACTCACGGTCATTGCAAAAGGGTGCAGAGGTCCTAATATTATAGGGTAAGAGTTAAGAAACAGTAGACTTTTGGGTCATACATATAAATGATAATTATAGCACAACATGTTAAGTGCAATGTAGATATCTACCAGTATAAAGATTAAGAAAAGATGTTTCATATAAGCTGAGTCATCCCTCATAAGTAGAGTTTGCTGGTTAAGGGCGATGGGGCTGTGGGAAAGAGAGGAATTTCCAAGAAGAGGGCCAAGTATGATCAAATATGATCAGTCACTGATTCACTGAACTATTCATTTGAATATTTCATTTGAAATATGAATCACATAGTGATTTACTGTTAATAGAATATAAACTGAGGTAGAGAAGGCAGGAAATAAGGCTAAAGATATGCTGTGAGTGAAGTCCAATCTTTAGAACCTTGAATTTCTATATACAGTGGCATGAATTTTGTCCTGTGGGTGAAGGAAAGCCATTGAAGGATTCTAAGCAAGGAAAGAAAGTTAAAAATGAGGAAAAACAGGCTTGTACCTAAAAAAAAAAAAAAAAAAAATGAATTCAACAAATGGTGGTGAAATTTTCCATATGAAAAGAAAGAAAGAAAAAAAAAAAGAACCTTGACCCATTCTTCACAGTTTATGCAAAAATTAATTCAAAAGGGATCATAGACCTATATGTAAAACTTCTAGAGGTGAGTAGAAGAGAGTCTTTGTGACTTTGGACTAGGTAAAGAGTTTCTTGATACCACACAGAGAAGCACAATCCATAAAAGAAAAAAGTAAAAAAAATTAGACTTTATCAAAATTAAAAACACTTAGTCTGCTAAAGACACTCTTCATGGAATAGAAAAACAAGCTACAAACTGGAAAAATATCTACAAATCACATTTCTGACAAAGAACTGTATCCAGAAAATATTTAAAAAAAAAAAACTTTTAGAACTCAACATTAAGAAAAAACAACCCAATGAAAGAAAATGGGTAAAAATCTGAAGACACACTTTACCAAAAAAGATATATGGATAGCGAGTACACATATGGAAAGATGATCAAAATCAACAGACATAGGAAATGCAAATTAAAATGACAGTAAGATACCAATATAGACTCACTAAAATGGCTAATTAAAAAAAAATGACAGTATCAAGCATTGCTGATGATGCAGAGTAACTGAAACTCTCATTAATTACTAGTGGAAATGTAAAATGGAACATCCAGTTTGGAAAACAGTTTGGCAGTTTCTTAGAAAATTAAACATATATTTACCATTGGATCTAGTCACTTCACACCTAGGTATTTCTCCAAGATAAATAGAAATATGTGTTTACACAGAGACTTACACATGAATGTTCCTATCAGTTTTATAAATCATCATCCAAACTGGAAACAACCCAGATGTCCTTCAACCGCTGAATGCAGAACCAAACTGATGGTACATCATACAGAGGAGTACTGCTCAGCAACAACAAAGAGGCATGAATCTCAAGTGCATTCTGCTAAGAGAAAGAAGCCAGGTCTGAAAGGCTACTTATTGTGTAATTCCATTTACAGAACATTCTGAAACGCAGTTCTTCCTTAAAGAAATGTTTCGATTAATAAATATAGAAGGAAAGAGACAAATAGAAAAATCACCATTAAAATATGACAGTAGTAATTGTTGCAGGCAAGATCTGCTATGGATGATAAAATTAATGGGAAAAAGTCTGAGGAAAAACAGGATATTTGCATAGTCTAATCTCCTCCCAAATATACATTAACTACAAGAGGGGAAAAGTAATTTTTCAGTAACTTTCTAGGAGACACCACCTTAACCAAGTGACCCCTGTTAACATCCCCAGGAATAATGCACGTGGACATGATGTACCCTCGGATATAATGCATAAAGAGGGTATGCAACTTTTGTGATGTTCCTGCCAAAAATTCATAACCACAAATTGAATCATGAAAAAACAACGGACACACCCAAACTAATGGACATTTTACAAATCACTGACTAGTAGTTTTGAAAACTGTCAAGGTCATGAAAGACAAGGGAAGACTGAAGAATTGCACAGATTAAACGCAGACTGGACTAAGGAGATGCACTAAGTAATGCAATGTGGGATCCTGGATGAGTCCTAGAAGAGAGAAAGGACACTAGTGGAAAAGCTGATAAAATCTGAATAAAAGTCTGTAGTTAAGTAAATAGTACTGTACAGATGTTTGTTTCTTGGCACTGATAATAGTCCTATGCTTATGTAAAATACATCAGGGGAAACAGTGAGAGTTATATTGGAACTATATTATTTGAATAACTTTTCTTGTAAGTCTGAAATTATATCAAGGTGAAAATTTAAGGAAAGTTATAGTAATATATTCCCACAACAACAAAACAAGCATTAAGATATTCATCAAGGGATTAAGTAAGGACACTGATAGATTTCCATTCATTACTTTGAGATAATTTTTTAAATCAGAAATCACATATACAAGGGGCCAATAATTTTTTAAATCAGAAATCACATACACAAGGAGCCAATAATCATTTTAAGGGGCCAATAATCATTTTCAGTGATTAAGATTCCTACTGGTCTTTATTCACTCCTATCAATACATAAGACCATTAGGAACTTGGTGAAAAAGTTCCTAAGTAATGACTGGTTACTTTACCTTGCAGACTGGAAGGATGGTACTCATTCTCCTGAGTTTATGGATGCAAATTAATGTCTATAACATGGATTTATCTATAGCCCTTCTCAAATTTGGAGCCATCAAACTCTTTACCAGAACAAATTGCATCATTCTTTCCAAATGATTTGGAAAGAATTTTCACTTTTGAAATGAGTAAGATTTCACCCTCTAGATGGCTCTATTCAATTTTATTTAGATGTATTAAAAGGCAATATTATGTATGCATAAAGTTGTTTTTATATTCTCTTTCCTCTCCTAGTTCTTACAGTGTTATATTCAGACTGAGCAACCTGTTACTAGAATTTTTAAACTGATACTTCTTATTATAGTCTACCCAATAATTAGCAGGCTGGCTTAGGAAAGAGAGAGAACCACAGGAAGAAGACAGTAAGTTAGAAGTAGATCTAGGGAGGTGATTAGAGTGAATGACCTTGAGAAAACTCAGATACTTAAACAGTGAAGAGACAAGAATAAATTCCTTCTGAATACAGGGGAAGTTTATTCTCTCTTGTAAAGAGAGAAGTACACTCTGGCAGAAAGAAAATAAGCTGGTGATCTGAGTAGCCCTAGTGCTGGTTGAACAGTGTGATACACAGGGCCACCAGACTATGTCATTTTGTTACTGTTTCTCAGAGTCACACTTGGTTCATTTTCTATTTATCCATATGTATACATTATAATTCCAAGTGGCAAATACTTTGCAGTAGATCTCCTGAGACTCCGTTAGACTCCAGAAACTGCATAAGAATAATTCATCACTAATTTCCGTAAACAGTAAATATTAAAGATGGTAGGAGAAGAGAGAAAAATCTCTATTTCTTCTCTTTTTGTTGCCTCTCATCTTTCCTTTTCCCTCGGGTTGCATCTCTTCCTACTTTCATGCTATCAACTCTTTTCCTCATTTATCAACAGTGCTCTTTGGGGCAGCATCTTCTGTCCTGATCTCCAGGTTCTCTTGTGTTCTTAGTAATACCCACAATCTTTCTAACCTTTCCTAATCAGTTTTCTTTCACACTTTTCTCAAGAGCCAGTTCAAATATTCACCAACACCTCAGGTCCTCTACCTATCACCTCAGCAAATGATCTAGCCTTGTACATGACTGAAAAAAGGAAGGCAGGTAACTCCAAAGGCAGCTGGGTCTTCTAGCTACCAACAATCTTTGCATACCATAGTTATCTTTGTACCCGTTTAGGGTCAGTTTGGTACATTTTCTTCCAGTGCCTCAGGGATTTAGAAAAGAAAGAATACATGGGAAAATGAGAATAAGTTTTGAGATGATTTTGTCATTTAGTATGAAAGCAATCTAGGATTTAAGAGGGATGGTGGAGAATGAAACCAGAGAAAGAAGACCCAGGGACCTGACCCAGGAGGGCAGGCGTTTTGACTTTCTTATCCATTGCCAAATACCTAATGCTTAGAAAAGTGCTGGAGCATAGTAGTTAGGCACATAATAAATATTACTTAAATGAATAAATGATTTAAAGAATGCTAAGCATTTGGAATCTAAGTAAGAAATGAACACAATCTAATTTGCTTTTTTTTTTTTTTTTTTTTTTTTTTAGCGGTACGCGGGCCTCTCACTGTTGTGGCCTCTCCCGTTGTGGAGCACAGGCTCTGGACGCGCAGGCTCAGCGGCCATGGCTCATGGGCCCAGCCGCTCCGTGGCATGTGGGATCTTCCCGGACCGGGCACGAACCCGTGTCCCCTGCATCAGCAGGCGGACTCTCAACCACTGTGCCACCAGGGAAGCCCTAATTTGCATTTTTAAGCTATCAGTCTGACTGCAGTGCACACATGCCTCACTCTAAAGTCCACTGCAATCTTGGCCTTGATTCTCACAGTGGGCTGTGTCCTCCTAGTTTCTCCATCCAATAGATGCTTCTCAATCCTTATTTTATTTGGCTTCCCAGCTCATTTTATGCTAATGACCCATCTTTCATTCTTAGAGATCTGTCCTCCTTCTTCCAGGTTGTTCTGTCTGTCTCTTTCATAAGCTTTTCTTTTTAAGTCAGCCTGTTAGGGCTAGTTCTCCTCAACCTTCTGGGTAATTTCATCCTCCCGATGGCTTCAACTACTGATCACCACCCATCATTTGCACCCGCACACCAGAATCCTACCCAGGCTTCAGAGGCTTCCTGGAAGTCTTTAAATGTCCAAGACACTTCCAACTTATCACATCCAAATCAGAATTCATTGTTAACCCTCCAAATCTATTATTTCTCCATAATTTCCTTTCCATCTCCCTGCTTATGTAAACCAGAAGCTTGGAAGTCATCCAAAACCATCCCCATTCCCTCAATCCCCACATATAATCAGTCACTCAAGTCTCCTAATTTAACCTTGGAAACAGCTCTTGAATCTATTTCTTCTCTTTATCTTTCTCATCATTTTTCACTTGGATTACTATACTAGCCTCCTTACTGTTTTACCTGCCTCTAGTTTTCTCTTTCAATATGTAATTCACACTGTTATTACTTAGCTCCAGCTGTTTTCGATGCTGCCCCAACATGCCACATTCTTTCTTAGCACAAGGGTTCAGAACTTATTGTTTCCTCTGCCTGGAGTACTACCCTGCCAAACCCTAGCATGGCTTGCTCCTTCACTTCACTCAGGTTTGTTCTCTTTATCTAAAATTATATTGATATATTTAGATTCCTTTTTGTTTCCTCCAGCAGGTAAAAGCTCTGTCTTTTTCACTACTCTATTACCAGTGATTAGAAGAGTTGGCACCCAATAAATATTCTCTGAATAAAATAATGAGTAAGTTAATGAATAATTGTATCCAAAATAGCCCATGCCGCACCATATTGGGAAATACTGGCCTACTTGTTTGTTGCTCCCAGTAGACTGGAGCCAACCAATGAGCTTCTCAAGAGCACTGAGACCTTTTTTTCTCTATCTCTAGGTTTTAATAAGCAGTAGTGTCTGACACCTTGGTGGTGCTCAGTAAATGTTTCTAGGAAAACAAAACAAAGTAAAACAAAACTCTTAACCTACCTCAGTTAGTTGAGTAGCTGAATTTCACAAAGAAGTCTAATTTCTTTCATTAGAATCAGTTTCACAGAATGTTTTACTCCCTTCAACATATATTCCAAATATCCAAACCTTGATTTTGCTTACAGCAAAATTTTACCTATACTTTTCTACTTTACAGACTGTAAGATAAACACTTTATTAAAGGCACTTTTTGTTTCTTCCTGATCACCAATATGAACCTGACAGTATAATAAAGTTGGAGGTGGGGTGGTAAGTTATTACTGGCACAAACTTTCCTTACCAACATCTCATGACTCTTTCTTTTGGCACAGGAATGAAATACAAACATGTTAGGGTTAGATGTGACCTTTCTTGTTTTGTAGTACAATCTGAACTTTTCAATCTTTTGTGCAGAGGAAAATATTGAGGCTTAAAGACACTGAATAACTTGCACAAGACCCTGTGTCAAGTAGCAGAATATACAAGCAGGTGGAGAGGCAGCTATCATATTGGTGGCAACTGTAATAGTCGAAATCTTGGAGAATATATTACTTGACAAGTAAAATGCAATTCTGGGACTGGAGAAACAGTTCTTGTGTATTTATTGTCTATTTGACTGGCCTGAATCTACTCTCTGACTTAGAGTCCATGTGGACCCATCAAAATTATTTGGAAGGAACCCTCAATATTCTGGAATATTTAAAGATGGTTTGTGCAGGCCCAGTACTTTGTGTTATAGATTCTATGCTGTTCTAGAGTCTTTAGCAATGTCCCATGATAAAATAAATTTATGTTTGGGAATTTATTTGATATCCTGATTGAATTCTATTATTCCTCACTGGATTTATGATTTATTTGAGATGTAGTTAGTATACCTACATTTAGTTGTTACCTAAGCTGGGAGATAGGCACTTCATTCTTTCTCCTTTTGGTTCTTCCATATCATCATGAATTCAAACTGTAGGGCCCCATCTTCTAGAGTGTGGTTACTGCATTGTGTTTATCATTTAACCACAATTCTTATCTTTTTATAGAAGGTAGCACTTTCTCTTTTGGATATGTAGTTAATGACACTTGTGTATACATCACCTGTTACAAACTGCTACTATCCATGGTACTAATAGCTACAAGTCTGTTCTCTAACTGACGGCTTCTATTTGCTTCTTGGAGAAAATGTATGTGCTAAGCAAATGGTTTAGCTGGATTAATCTCTATCTATATCAGTTGCTTCTTAATAGGTTAATTAAATTGTGATGTGTGTTAAACAGATAGGTTCAACTTTTATCTGACACACTTTCTATATAATACAGCTTTTAATCATTTAACTTTGAAGTTTATAATAAAAGTAGTTATATGCACAAGTATGAAAGAGCAAAAGTGTTTCCAAGAACTTTATAATATGTATCTCTCGGCAATAAAACCTATAGGTAAGATAAAAATTATGCATATTAAGAATTTATTAAAGAATCTGATGAAGATTTTGATCTATAATTTTGCATTACTTGCAACTGAGAGTCAGTGCATTTATTTCTCAGAACCCCAGGATAATCTACTAACATGACTGTATAAACCTATACTGCATCTTTATCTTTGTCAGTATTATCTTTTATGCAATATGATAGTCCTTAGGGAGCATTAATTGCTAGCTATCTCTTAGCCACTTAAGGGTAATCTTGGAACAATTACCGTGTATTTATGGGAATGAGGTATTCATTTATTTATTGTCTTTCTCTTAAAAATCCCATAGCATTTGCAAGAAGATAACAGTATAAATACGCCCACTTGTCTTTGCGGGAATTATTCCTTTCCCCATCTCCACCACCCACCTCAGCATCACCACAACACCCTTATGTGGGGCTCATACTTACAAGTTAAAACTACAATGATTATTGCCACTCAAAAGCATATTGAATCTATCTTTTCTCAATTAGCCTTTCTTTTCTTTTCTTATCTTTTCTCTCGTTCTTTTTCTTTTTCTTAAAATGGAATAAGGACCTTCACCTAGGAATCATACAAATTGGGCTACGTAAGGGTCACTGGTCCCAATTTTACACAAGATTGTTAGAGATGTAAAGCAATCACTGTGTTAGTTGTTTGAATGTCTTTGTGAAATAAACTGAGTATTTCAAACTGGCAGACAAGTGCCATAGATTATCTTATTAAACCTCTTCAGTTGATTTAGAATAATTCCTACTACTTCATAGGGCCAAATTACATATAATATTATATAGATAGATAATAAAACACATAGGGATACATGAATAATTCACAGAATGTGATTTATCAAAGGTAGAAAATAAATATCTGATCTGAATTTATTGTTAGAAAATTATTTCCAGATATTTCATGCATAAATACTCATACGAGGACTTCAACAGCATACTTAAATTATTTTAAATGCTTTGCAAAGGTTCATAATCCAACTTTAAAATTATCTTTTTCATTCCAGAGAGATATAAAACAGAAGGAATAACTTGAAATGTTCATGCTAAATTAATGACAAGGAATTCAGAAAATATAAAAGAAATAATTAATATGTTGTTTCCTCTCTCTCTTTTAGATTAGTATTTTTGCTAGGTATTGTGGCATATCTGGATCTCTCCAAATTTTTCATAAGAGGTAGTTCATTCCACTCATCTAAATATTTTCCTTATTTTTAAAAAAGTATTGTGTTATTTTATTCAGATTGTCATTTATTTAATGCTATTTAATTCAGATAAGGCAAAGTGTAAAACTCTGACTTATTCACTGTGATACAGCAAAATAAAAAGCAAAGAAACAAAAAATCCCATGGGTCTGTCAAACAGACAGATCTCAGTTTGAACATCAGTCATACCACTTACTATGGGTTAGAGGTCCTTATGTGGGTTAATTCACCCGTTTGATATTCAATATCCTTCAGTGAATACTGAAGGTTCAGCAGATATGCATAAGAGTTGCCATGAGAATGAAATGGTAAACTATAGTACCAATAATAGCTACCATTTAATGCGGCTTACTATGAGTCACATGCTATGCTAAATGTTTTATACATTTATAAAATTAAACCTTACAGCATTCCTATTGGGTAGGACTTATTTCGGCCCCATTTTACAGTGTGGAAGTAAACAATAGAGATGTTAAATCATCTACCTAAAACTTCACAAGACTTCAGTGGTAGGAGTGGAATTCTAACTGATGTCCATCTGTTTGGTTATCTATTGCTGTGTAATAAACTATCCAAAACGGAGCGGCTTAAAACAACAACCATTTTATTATCTCTCATGATTTTACGGGTTGATTGGACTGAGCTGGGTGGATACTTTGCTCCACAAAATATCATCTGCAGCTGCAGCCATCTGGCAGTAGAAGTAGGGGCTGTAATGTCTGAGATGGTTCTTTACAAAGTTGGCACTCAGTGCTGACTATCTGCTGGGAGCTCTTGTGGAGCTGTTGTTGACTAGAATGCCTCAGTTCTCCTTTTTGCAGTTCTGTGTGTGGCCTCACCATATGTACTGGCTTTGCTCAACATTGGAGACTAAGTTACATGACAGAGTGTTCCAAGAGGATAAGGTCCAGTGTACAAATATGTAAGATGCTTCAACTTGTATCACACTTGTTAATGTCCCATAGGCCAAGGCTAGTCACATGGACAAGTCCACAATCAATGTGGGAGAGAACAACACAAGGGCATGAATACTGGAAGGTTCTTAGTAGAAGGCCACTAAAGTAACAGCCCATGGCAACAGCTGAAATCAAAAGCAAACTTTTGCATCCTCCAAACTATCATGGCTATCAGTAATTTTCTGTTCTCCTTGGATAGCATGTTGGCCAATGCATTGTGAGAAGGACTTTGGAGTTTCAGACACAGAGTCAGTTAAATGTTTTTGGTAAGCTTTTACACTTTCCTTCTTCCAAATATAACATGAAATTTCAATTTCATCTAAATGGTTTTAAAAGAAATTTCAGTTTTACAAAAGAAAAATGCCTCTCAAAGAGATTATTTTTATGAGTTTATAATGCCGTACTATATTGAGTTTTATGTTATAACTCATTAGTGAATAAAATAAGGAGAAATATTAAGTTATGCCTTATCATTATTCAAATAAAAGTGAATATATTGCAATCTATTTCTTAGATGATATGATTAGTTTTGGATTTCTGAGGAACTTTTTTCCCAAAGGAATGGTTTTGATCCCACTATTTCTGTAAACTCTGGATTTTTATTTCAGAAATTGTAATGCTTTTCTTCATTTTATATAAATTGAAATAATATAGCTCTAATGGCATTTATGTAGGTAGGTTCCATAAAGAACTTTTTATTTAAAAGTTTTCTTTAGATAAAGCATTCTATATTTGTATATGACATTTATTTACAAACAGAACAATTTTACCTTAATGACCCCAAATATTTTAACTGTTTCTCCTATTAATATTGAAATTTAGGCAGGTTCAGAAGAAGTGAATTGCTTACAGAAATTAGGAAAAAATATATAACCCTTTACCTTGATTTATTATTTCAAGTTAAATTAGCAAATGATTTACAGGTAATAAAAAAACATTTCAAAGCTGTTTGGTGACCAATGCAAACTCTGATAATGTCATAGACTAATATCAAGACTCCAAGGGACAATATCTGAAGATGATATCTGAACTAAGTTATCCCCTAAATGGCTGTGATGTTGCTATTAAGCTTTTTTTATTTATTTAAGGAATTGAGACAGATATATAAAAGAAGAAAATCAGTACTTACTTTTTGTGACAACACCTTCTAAGCGAATGATATTTGGGTGGTCAAACTGACCCATGATACTTGCTTCTCTTAAAAAATCTCTTCTTTGCCGATCCATGTGGCCACCTTTCAAAGTTTTGATGGCAACTGGGATCTCTCTTTTCCCTGGTGTTTTCAAACGCCCACTACAGACTTCTCCAAATTCACCTTAAAATATGAACAAAAGTAGTTAGTTGTTTAAACAGAATACTTATATTCCAGAAAAACTGAATTGTCACAAAGTACCATCTTTTTGTTTTTTAAGATGATGACTCTCAAGTGTGCCATTTTTACACAGAGATCTCTTCCTTAAAAATTAAACTTGTAATGACAATATGTCTGATCAGCATCATTTGTAATGAATAATGAAATGCATTTTCATATACTGTACCACAGGAACTTCCATTGATAGATATCCCTGATCTGTTGAGAAATTATGACAGGCAGAATGGGTGATGCTAATGCAATTCTATAGAAAAGCAATCACTCCATAACATTTCCTGTTCCTGTTCTCAATACTGATATATGGGCCAAATTCCTGCTCTTTTCAGGGAATCCATCAGGCATATGTACTTGATTTGATTGCACAGGCATATGTCTGGGCTTCACTGCCATTAGAAATCAATGCTAGGGTCAACTGGTATATGAACATATTGAAAAGACCACACTATAATTATAGTTAATTAACTATAATTACTTATTATAGTTGAGTTCACACAGGTTACATGGTTTGAATACAAATACAGTAAAATTATCTACAGTTCAGCAATGGCTCCAATGGATAGATTAAAAAACAGCCAAATATTTATCATGAATTTACTACATATATATCCAGTGCTAGAGTGCTGTGGATTTCAAAGAAGTATAAGAGCTGGTCTTTGTTCTTTGTAGCTTATAGTCTAGAAGGAGAATTTAGATGAAACACTGAAACACTTAGGAACCTAAGAACCAATCCATGCAAATGTCGTATTATTTAAGTAAGAACAATGGGAGCTGCAAGACTTCCTGGAGGAGGTGGAAACTTTTGCTGGACCTTGAATGATGGTTAGGATTCAGATATTCAAGAAAACTAGCAACATTCCAGACAGGAGTATATGGAGAGAGGGAAGTGAAGACAAAGTTTCAACGGTCAGAAACAGTAAAGAGAATGACATGGACGTAGGGCAGTAAGGAGACAAGGTTGACTAGAGGGGTTATTGAGGGAAGGACGGTCAGAGACTTCTCAGTGCAATGCAGTAAATTCAATAAAGCTTGAGATTTCATATTTAATTTTTCTATGGTCAATTCCCTGCATTTACTTAAAAGCATGATGCTTGATCCCCAATTTATTCATCTATAAGTGAATATAATAATGAAACCTTTTGTAATTCTATAATGTTCCTTCCCCATAAGGATACTGGGAAGATCAAAAGTGATAATGCATATAAAAGTGCTTACAAACTGTAAAGTACTATTTATGTGCTTTAAGTTATATAAATCTTTGGAAAGGTGAAAGAAATAAAAATTAAAATATCTTCAGTTGGTTTATTAGCTAGCAGTTCTGGTCAGTAGCTCGATGCTATGTAAGTTTAAGTGTAGAGGATCAAATTAAATTTTTGCAGCACCACAGATTATCCATATTTTCTTTGAACCAATTCATTACAGTCAACTAAATGTTGACTATTCATGAATATTAATTATATTTCGGTATAGATGTTAAGATGTTTTTCTAAATGAAAAAAAACTAGAAAGGAAATAAGCCAAAACTTTGCTTCCTAAATTATGTGTAAACATGTCCATTAGAAATAAAAAGCAGGAGGAGGGGAAGACGGCGGAAGAGTAAGATGCGGAGATCATCTTCCTCCCCACAGATACACCAGAAATACATCGACACGTGGAACAACTCCTACAGAACACCTACTGAACGCTGGCAGAAGACCTCAGACCTCCCAAAAGGCAAGAAACTCCCCACGTACCTGGGTAGGGCAAAAGAAAAAAAGAAAAAACAGAGACAAAAGAATAGGGACAGGACCTGCACCAGTGGGAGGGAGCTGTGAAGGAGGAAAGGTTTCCACACACTAGGAAGGCCCTTCGCGGGCGGAGACTGCGGGTGGTGGAGTGGGGGAGCTTCGGAGCCGCGGAGAGCGCAGCAACAGGGCTGCGGAGGGCAAAGCGGGGAGATTCCCGCACAGAGGACCGCTGCCGACCTGCACTCACCAGCCCGAGAGGCTTGTCTGCTCACCCTCCGGGGTGGGCGGGGGCTGGAAGCTGAGGCTTGGGCTTCTGTCGGGGCACAGGGAGAGGACTGGCGGCGTGAACACAGCCTGAAGGAGTTAGTCCACCACGGCTAGCCGGGAGGGAGTCCAGGAAAAGGTCTGCAGCTGCCGAAGAGGCAAGAGACTTTTTCTTCCCTCTTTGTTTCCTGGTGCACGAGGAGAGGGGATTAAGAGCACCGCTTAAAGGAGCTCCAGAGATGGGCACGAGCCACGGCTAAAAGCATGGACCCCAGAGACAGGCAGGAGAAGCTAAGGCTGCTGCTGCCGCCACAAAGAAGCCTGTGTGCGAGCACAGGGCAGTCTCCTCACCTTCCTTCCGGGTAGCCTGTGCAGCCCGCCACTGCCAGGGTCCCGGGATCCAAGGACAACTTCCCCAGGAGAACGCGCGGCGCACCTCAGGCTGGTGCAACGTCACGCCGGCCTCTGCCACCACCCCACACTCCGTGCCCCTCCCTCCCGCCAGCCTGAGTGAGCCAGAGCCCCCGAGTCAGCGGCTCCTTTAACCCCGTCCTATATGAGCGAAAACAGACGCCCTCCTGCAACCTACACGCAGAGGCGGGACCAAATCCAAAACTGAGCTGCTGGGAGCTGTGAGAACAAAGAAGAGTAAGGGAACTCTCTCCCAGCAGCCTCAGAAGCAGCGGATTAAAGCTCCACAATCAACTTGATGTACCCTGCATCTGTGGAATACATGAATAGACGACGAATCATCCCAAATTGAGAAGGTGGACTTTGAGAGCAAGATTTATGATTTTTTCCCCTTTTCATCTTTTTGTGAGTGTGTGTGTGTATGCTTCTGTATGAGATTTTGCCTGTATAGCTTTGCTTCCACCATTTGTCCTAAGGTTCTATCCGTCCTTTTTTTTAAAAATTTTTTTCTTAGTTATTTTTTGATTTAATAACTTTATTATATTTTATTTTATTTTACTTTATCTTCTTTCTTTCTTTCTTTTTTCCTTCCTTCCCTCCTTCCTTCCTTCCTCCCACCATCACTCCCTCACTCCCTCTCTCCTTTCTTTCTTTCCTTCTTTTCTTCTTTCTTTCTTTGTTCCTTTCTTTCTTTCTTTCTTTTTTTCTTTCTTCCTACTTCTACTAATTCTTTCTCTCTACTTTTTCTCCCTTTTATTCTGAGCCGTGTGGATGAAAGCCTCTTGGTGCTGCAGCCAGGAGTCAGTGCTGTGCCTCTCAGGTGGGAGAGCCAACTTCAGGACACTGGTCCACAAGAGACCTCCCAGCTCCACATAATATCAAACGGCGAAAATCTCCCAGAGATCTCCATCTCAACGCCACCACCCAGCTTCACTCAACAACCAGCAAGCTACAGTGCTGGACACCCTATGCCAAACAACTAGCAAAACAGGAATACAAGCCACCCATTAGCACAGAGGCTGCCTAAAATCATAATAAGTCCACAGACACCCCAAAACACACCACCAGACGTGGACCTGCCAACCAGAGAGACAAGATCCAGCCTCATCCACCAGAACACAGGCACTAGTCCCCTCCACCAGGAAGCCTACACAACCCACTGAACCAACCTTAGCCACTGGGGACAGATGCCAAAAACAACGGGAACTACGAACCTGCAGCCTGCAAAAAGAGGACTCCAAACATAGTAAGATAAGCAAAATGAGAAGATAGAAAAACACACCGCAGATGAAGGAGCAAGATAAAAACCCACCAGACCTAACAAATGAAGAGGAAATAGGCAGTCTACCTGAAAAAGAATTCAGAATAATGATAGTAAAGATGATCCAAAATCTTGGAAATAGAATAGACAAAATGTAAGAAACGTTTAACAATGACCTAGAAGAACTAAAGAGCAAAGAAACAGAGATGAACAACACAATAAATGAAATTAAAAATTCTCTAGATGGGATCAATAGAATAACTGAGGCAGAAGAACGGATAAGTGACCTGGAATAAAAATAGTGGAAATAACTACTGCAGAGCAGAATAAAGAAAAAAGAATGAAAAGAACTGAGGACAGTCTCAGAGACCTCTGGGACAACATTAAACACACCAACCTTCGAATTATAGGGGTTCCAGAAAAAGAGAAAAAGAAAGGGACTGAGAAAATATTTGAAGATACTATAGTGGAAAACTTCCCTAATATGGGAAAGGAAATAGTTAATCAAGTCCAGGAAGCACAGAGAGTCCCATACAGGATAAATCCAAGGAGAAATATGCCAAAACACATATTAGTCAAACTGTCAAAAATTAAATACAAAGAAAGCATATTAAAAGCAGCAATGGAAAAACAACAAATAACACACAAGGGAATCCCCATAAGGTTAACAGCTGATCTTTCAGCAGAAACTCTGCAAGCCAGAAGGGAGTGGCAGGACATATTTAAAGTGGTGAAGCAGGAAAACCTGCAACCAAGATTACTCTACCCAGCAAGGATCTCATTCAGATTTGATGGAGAAATTAAAACGTTTACAGACAAGCAAAAGCTGAGAGAGTTCAGCACCACCGAACCAGCTTTACAACAAATGCTAAAGGAACTTCTCTAGGCAAGTAACACAAGAGAAGGAAAAGACCTACAATAACAAACCCAAAACAATTTAGAAATTGGGAATAGGAACACACATATCGATAGTTACCTTAAATGTAAATGGACTAAATGCTCCCACCAAAAGACACAGATTGGCTGAATGGATACAAAAACAAGACCCATATATATGCTGTCTACAAGAGACCCACTTCAGACCTAGAGACACATACAGACTGAAAGTAAGGGGATGGAAAAAGATATTCCATGCAAATGGAAACCAAAAGAAAGCTGGAGTAGCAATTCTCATATCAGACAAAATAGACTTTAAAATAAAGACTATTAGAAGAGACAAAGAAGGACACTACATAATGATCAAGGGATCAATCCAAAAAGAAGATATAACAGTTGTAAATATTTATGCACCCAACATAGGAGCACCTCAATACATAAGGCAAATAATAACAGCCATAAAAGGGGAAATCAACAGTAACATATTCATAGTAGAGGACGTTAACACCACATTTTCACCAATGGACAGATCATCCAAAATGAAATAAATAAGGAAACACAAGCTTTAAATGATACATTAAACAAGATGGACTTAATTGATATTTATAGGACACTCCATCCAAAAACAACAGAATACACATTTTTCTCAAGTTCTCATGGAACATTCTCCAGGATAGATCATATCTTGGGTCACAAATCAAGCCTTGCTAAATTTAAGAAAATTGAAATTGTATCAAGTATCTATTCCAACCACAATGCTATGAGACTAGATATCAATTACAGGAAAAGATCTGTAAAAAATACAAACACATGGAGGCTAAACAATACACTACTTAATAACGAAGTGATCACTGAAGAAATCAAATAGGAAATCAAAAAATACCTAGAAACAAATGACAATGGACACACAATGACCCAAAACCTATGGGATGCAGCAAAAGCAGTTCTAAGAGGGAAGTTTATAGCAATACAAGCCCTCCTTTAGAAACAGGAAACATCTCGAATAAACAACCTAACCTTGCACCTAAAGCAACTAGAAAAGAAGAACAAAAAAACCCCAAAGTTAGCAGAAAGAAAGAAATCATAAAGAACAGGTCAGAAATAAATGAAAAAGAAAAGAAGGAAACAATAGCAAAGATCAATAAAACTAAAAGCTGGTTCTTTGAGAAGATAAACAAAATTGACAAACCATTAGCCAGACTCATCAAGAAAAAAAGGGAGAAGACTCAAATCAATAGAATTAGAAATGAAAAAGGAGAAGTAACAACTGACACTGCAGAAATACAAAAGATCATGAGAGATTACTACAGGCAACTCTATGCCAATAAAATGGACAACCTGGAAGAAATGGACAAATTCTTAGAAATGCACAACCTGCCAGGACTGAATCAGGAAGAAATAGAAAATATGAACAGACCAATCATAAGCACTGAAATTGAAACTGTGATTAAAAATCTTCCAACAAACAAAAGCCCAGGACCAGATGGCTTCACAGGCGAATTCTATCAAACATTTAGAGAAGAGCTAACACCTATCCTTCTGAAACTCTTCCAAACTATAGCAGAGGGAGGAACACTCCCAAATTATTCTACTAGGCCACCATCTCCCTGATACCAAAACCACACAAGGATGTCACAAAGAAAGAAAATGACAGGCCAATATCACTGATGAACATAGATGCAAAAATCCTCAACAAAATACTAGCAAACAGAATCCAACAGCACATTAAAAGGGTCATACACCATGGTCAAGTGGCGTTTATTCCAGAAATGCAAGGATTCTTCAATGTACGCAAATCAATCAATGTGATAAACCATATTAACAAATTGAAGGAGAAAAAACCATATGATCGGGCTTCCCTGGTGGCGCAGTGGTTGAGAGTCCGCCTGCCGATGCAGGGGACACGGGTTCATGCCCCGGTCCGGGAAGATCCCACATGCCACGGAGCGGCTGGGCCCGTGAGCCATGGCTGCTGAGCCTGCGCGTCCGGAGCCTGTGCTCCGCAACGGGAGAGGCCACAACAGTGAGGCCCGCATACCGAAAAACAAACAAACAAACAAAAAAAAACCATATGATCATCTCAATAGATGTAGAGAAAGCTTTTGACAAAATTCAACACCCATTTATGATAAAAAACCCTCCAGAAAGTAGGCATAGAGGGAACTTTCCTCAACATAATTAAGGCCATATATGACAAACCCACAGCTAACATCATACTCAATGGTGAAAAACTGAAAGCCTTTCCACTAAGATCAGGAACAAGACAAGGTTGCCCACTCTCACCACTCTTATTCAACATAGTTTTGGAAGTTTTAGCCACAGCAATCAGAGAGGAAAAGGAAATAAAAGGAATCCAAATCGGAAAAGAAGAAGTAAAGCTGTTACTGTTTGCAGATGACATGATACTATACATAGAGAATCCTAAAGATGCTACCAGAAAACTACTATAGCTAATCAATGAATTTGGTAAAGTAGCAGGATACAAAATTAATGCACAGAAATCTCTCACATTCCTATAAGCTAATGATGAAAAATCTGAAAGTGAAATCAGGAAAACACTCCTATTTACCACTGCAACAAAAAGAATAAAATATCTAGGAATAAACCTACCTAAGGAGATGAAAGACCTGTATGCAGAAAATTAAAAGACAGTGATGAAAGAAATTAAAGATGATACAAATAGATGGAGAGATATACCATGTTCTTGGATTGCAAGGATCAACATTGTGAAAATGACTCTACTACCCAAAGCAATCTACAGATTCAATGCAATCCCTGTCAAACTACCACTGGCATTTTTCACAGAACTCTAACAAAAAATTTCACAATTTGTATGGAAACACAAAAGACCCCGAATAGCCAAAGCAATCTTGAGAACAAAAAACGGAGCTGGAGGAATCAGGCTCCCTGACTTCAGACTATACTACAAAGCTACAATAATCAAGACAGTAGGGTACTGGCACAAAAACAGAAAGATAGATCAATGGAACAGGATAGAAAGCCCAGAGATAAACCCACGCACATATGGTCACCTTATGTTTGATAAAGGAGGCAGGAATGTACAGTGGTTAAAGGACAGCCTCTTCAATAAGTGGTGCTGGGAAAACTGGACAGGTACATGTAAAAGTATGAGATTAGGTCACTCCCTAACACCATACACAAAAATAAGCTCAAAATGGATTAAAGACCTAAATGTAAGGCCAGAAAGTATCAAACTCTTAGAGGAAAACATAGGCAGAACACTCTATGACATAAATCACAGCAAGATCCTTTCTGACCCACCTCCCAGAGTAATGGAAATAAAAACAAAAATAAACAAATGGGACCTAATGAAACTTCAAAGCTTTTGCACAGCAAAGGAAACCATAAACAAGACCAAAAGACAACCCTCAGAATGGGAGAAAATATTTGCAAGTGAAGCAACTGACAAAGGATTAATTTCCAAAATTTACAAGCAGCTCATGCAGCTCAATAACAAAAAAATAAACAACCCAATCCAAAAATGGGCAGAAGACCTAAACAGACAGTTCTCCAAAGAAGATATACCAAACACATGAAAGAATGCTCAACATCATTAATCATTAGAGAAATGCAAATCAAAACTACATTGAGATATCATCTCACACCGGTCAGAATGGCCATCATCAAAAAAATCTAGAAACAATAAATGCTGGAGAGGGCATGGAGAAAAGGGAACCCTCTTGCACTGCTGGTGGGAATGTGAATTGGTATAGGCACTATGGAGAACAGTATGGAGGTTCTTTAAAAAACTACAAATAGAACTACCATATGACCCAGCAATCCCACTACTGGGCATATACTGAGAAAACCATAATTCAAAAAGAGTCACGTACCAAAATGTTCATTGCAGCTCTATTTACAATAGCCCGGAGATGGAAACAACCTAAGTGTCCATCATCGCATGAATGGATAAAGAAGATGTGGCACATATATACAATGGAATATTACTCAGCCATAAAAAGAAATGAAATTGAGCTATTTGTAATGAGGTGGATAGACCTAGAGTCTGTCATACAGAGTGAAGTAAGTCAGAAAGTGAAAGACAAATGCCGAATGCTAACACATATATATGGAAGTTAAGGGAAAAAAATGTCACAAAGAACCTAGGAATAAGACAGGAATAAAGACACAGACCTATTAGAGAACAGACTTGAGGATATGGGGAGGGGTAAGGGTGACCTGTGACAAAGAGAGAGAGAGGCCTGGACATATATACACTACCAAAAGTAAGGTAGATAGTTAGTGGGAAGCAGCCCCATAGCACAGGGAGATCAGCCCAGTGCTTTGTGACCGCCTGGAGGGATGGAATAGGGAGGGTGGGAGGGAGGGAGACGCAAGAGGGAAGAGATATGGGAACATATGTATAACTGATTCACTTTATTATAAAGCAGAAACTAACACACCATTGTAAAGCAACTATACCCCAATAAAGATGTTAAAAAAAAATTTAACCAACATGCTTGTAGCAAATTGGGGAGCAATTTATTCAAGGAAAACAAATTAATTTCTGTAAGAACAATGAGATCTGTTTTGCTTGAACTCGTCCTTGATCTTTGCTCTCCATGCCAGTGGTAGCCTTGAAAAACAGCCCACATCCCTGGTACCAGAAGGAGCAGCATGGACTGGGAGGGCCTTCAAAGCCTCATTCCCAAAGAAATGTCATTGTTTTACATGTCTGGTGGTCCCCTGGAAGACCTCACTTGAAAGGCTTGCCTTTGACCTGACTGAGAGCTGTCTAGTAAGAAAAGCTTTTCCTCATGGATCATTTTTGGAAAACATTTTCAGGCAAATATTTTAACATGGCAGTTGCATGAGGCAATGGATAACAGTTGGGGGCAAAAAACAGCCCAACTGAAAAGTTTAAAAAGAAAAGCTGAGGAATGAGATGTCCACAAAGACTTTGAAATGTTCCAATGTATTCCTGGGAAACTGGAAGACCACAAGACATATTCCTGGAAATCTAGGAAAATAACTGTTAGCATTAATAAATGAGTTCAGCAAGGTTGTAGGATATAAGATCAATATTATTTCTACACACCAGCAGTGAGTAATCCAAAAATGAAATTAAGAAAACAATTCCATGTGTAACAGCATCAAAAGAAATAAATACTTAGGGAAAAATTTAACCAAGTAAGTGCAAGATTTACACTGAAAAGTATAAAACTGTTGTAAGATCTAAATAAATATAAAGACATGCTGGATTCATGGACTGGAAGATAATCTTATTAAAATGTCACTACTTCCCAAATCGACTTATGATTCCATTGCAATTCCTATGAAAATCCCAGCTGCCTTCTTTCCAGAGATTGCCAAGCTAATTCTAAAATTCATATGGCAATCAAGGAAACAGAATAACCAAAACCACGTTGGTAAAGAACAAAGCAGGAGGACTCACACATCCTGGTTTCAAAACTCAGTTCAAAGCTACTGCAATCACAGTGTGGTACTGGAATAAGAACAGACATGTAAATCAATGGAACAGAATTGACAGGATAGAAATAAACCCTCATATGTATGGTCGATTGATTTTCAACAAGGGTGTCAAAACAATTCAATGTGGAAAAAACAGTCTTTTCAAATGATGCTGGGACAACTGTACATCCACACACAAAATAATGAAGCTGGACTCCTACACTTCACACCATATATGAAAATTAATTCCAAATGGTACAAATATCCAAATGTAAGAAGTAACGCTATAAAACTCTTAGAAGAAAACACAGGAGTAAATCTTTATGACCTTGCATTAGACAACAGTTTCATAGATATGATACCAGAAGCACAAACAACCAAAAGAAAAATAGATGAATGGGATTTTATAAAAATTAAAATTTGTGCTTCAAAGAAAGTGAAAAAACATGTAGAATGGGAGAAAATACTACAAGTGGGAAGAATAAGATGCAGTTGGCAGAAGAAAAGTATAGTAGTTGCTAGGTATGACAATCTCAAAATTTTGAACTATTACAAATAAAACAGCCACTCTAAATCACGGCAAAGGGCAGACTCATGTTATGTTTGTTTTTAGGGTTTATGCCTTTCTAAATCTGAGAAGCTGCCAGGATTCTAGTACCTAGCAAAAAGTGATGACAACACCCTGAAGTATGTAAGTTTTTGTGTGTACATAGCTATCTAAAGGAAACCAATGCTAGTTGACTGGGGGAGCATTAGGGCAGCTCTGTGACCGCAGCTCAATTTGCTTTCATAGTGTGGCCACACCTCCCTCATTGATATTCTCAACAATGGGGTAAATAATTCAATAGGGATAAGGCTTTGATTTTCCTCTTATTCTCTCCTAGTGCTTATGTTCTTGTTACAATATTGATGTACCACAGATAAGCCAGCATGTGAATGTGCTCTGTTTGGTTAAGTTATATAGCCTTTATACATTGTAGAGTCCTTCAGTTTCTAAAATCATGGAGCTTGTATTGTTAGAACCAATGAAGTGACTAAAAGAATTTTTAAAAATAAGCCATCAGTCTGGACCTGCATAGGTGAATGAAGGAGAAACACTTTAAAGTCAGAAAAAAAAAGTATACTTAACATTTAGGATTATCAACCACTGCTGGTTTTCCATAATATATTTCATTCCTGATTTTATCTGAAAGAGATGTGATTACTACCACCATTCAAAAAGTGGTACTTTATTAATTAAAAAGCTCTTGGCTCATCTTTGAGGTAGATTTCGGATTTAAAATAGACTACCACACTGCTAATTACTTCATCTGATGTTTGTCAATAACACAGAGGTTTCATTCAAGAAACCTACTGACTTATAATTACCTGAAACCCAGTGATGAATCAAGGTTTTGTGGGGCCTGAACCTCATCTACTTTGGGAAATCCTATCTAATAAAAACATGCAAAGTTATAAATACAAAAATCGCTAGGACCCCTCTCAAGACCTTGGAAGGGACCTCTGCAAGTGAGGAGCCCTGAAGCCTAAGCTTCATTGAATTCATGATAAATCCACCTCAGCTGGGCCCTTTTCCAAACTTTCTTAATGCAGGCAAATTATAAACACCCCAGTAATATGTCATAATAGGTAGTAAAATGACTTAACTCGAGGTGGCATCTTCCCTTGGTGGCTAGCCTTTGGAAAGAGGTGCAATAAAGCTTATGTCTCACCATGGCAAATGTTTCCTGAAGCAAATTAGCTTTGTCTATTAGAAAGACTTATCCCCAAACAAAGACTTGCTATACCGTGACAATCTTTTGAAAGTAACTGTGAATGAATTTTAGGAGTACAGTACTAATTTATTTCCAACACCAGATAGTTCTGATTCTTTCACTACCTTTTTCTGTCATTTAAGAGGAACACAAATTCAAAAGGAACAAGTTGGTGCCTCTTCCATTACAAATCTTTTCTAACCTACCACCCATTTTCTACTTCATCACCCCCCTCCCTCACCTTGTTACCCTGCTGCATAGATGCTAGAAGGCTCTCATATATGTTTTCCCATCAACATCCATCTTTCTCCTTCCAGTATGAAAGCTTATTGGGGACAAAGTCCTTGCCCTATGTGTCTTTGTATCCCCAGCACTTAATACAGTGCTGACACACAGTGGGCATGGCACTCAGTGAATGTTTTGGAATGAATTCATTAATTTTTAAACTGTGATTGATTGATTTCCACAATGTATTTTCCTGTGTTGCCTACATAACTATAGTGAAACTCTGATTCTTATAAGGAACTCTTGGTGTTATAGGATGTTTAGGAAAGGTGGTGAGTTTAAAAAAAAAAAAAGAAATAAAAAGCAGTCTAGCAAGTTTTATATATATGTATACATATAGTTAAAAAAATAAACAAACAAGCAAACAAAAAATGCTGACTAGAATGTGGTCCCTAAGTTCAGTGTATGTGATGTTGGGGTTTTAGAAATCTTACATAATTTGACATCAAAACAAGAATAGTTTTTTTTTTTTTAACTTAATGATGCTTTCAACTTATTGGAAGTTAAATGTTCTTATGTTCACAGGAGAAAGAAGCCATAGTTTTCCAGTTTTGTTTGTTTGTTTGTTTGTTTGTTTTGCGATACGCGGGCCTCTCACTGTTGTGGCCTCTCCCGTTGCGGAGCACAGGCTCCAGACGCGCAGGCTCAGCAGCCATGGCTCACGGGCCCAGTCGCTCCATGGCATGTGGGATCTTCCCGGACCGGGGCACGAACCCGTGTCCCTTGCATTGGCAGGCGGACTCTCAACCACTGCACCACCAGGGAAGCCCCCGTTTTCCAGTTTTGTTTGTAATGTTTTTAATTTTTTAAAGATTTTCTCTTAGACATAAAAAATTGGCAAATGATAGAAATTTTCAACATTTTTCTATTGAGGCTGTGAACCTTGAGAGTAAAGGTATATGTATGTGTTTAAATTAATGTCCGATATATCCAGGCCTACTAAGATACTTGAAATTCCTTTTCAGATCACTCTGGTTTGCTTTAATGAATATCTAGAAAAAAACAAATATTGTTTCTTCTTTTATTTTGCCTTAATAAATCTGTTAGTACATATAAAGATTCAGCAATATTTTAAAACCTCTCACCTGCCATGAGCCCAGATTGCAAGTGATTTTCTGTTAACATTTCGTAGTAATTCAAATAAACTTTTGAATATAGTGAAATGAATAGCAAACTCTGTTGGTATTTTATCAAGACAGGCAGAGTGGCAATTTACTTTGGTCTTCTGTTGTGTGAAATTCATGTAATCTTATTAACACCAGGCAGGTATTTTCTTCATGTCAAGCTTTGCATGATCAAGCTGTTATCACACTTATTTCAGTGACACTAAATATGGCTGCCTCAATTAAAGATCTGAGACTCCTAGTGCATTCTTTAGGCATAGTGTAAAAAATTCAGTCATAGAATATATTAAAACTCTTATCTGTGGTAAGCCTGGATGAATCAGACAAATCAGCCAGAAAGGAAAAAATATTTTAAATTAAAGCATATTTTAAAATATTGCCAAGGACTGATCCATTATATGATTGCCCTTGTAGCAAGAGTGGAGGCCCTGTATGTAATCATAGGTAAGAGAATTTATCCCTTAATAAAATGTGAAATTTTATATATACTGTTTAGTCCATCATTAACTCATCAACTATAGGAATATGTTGTTAAATACTTTTTCTTCCCTTTACCAACACAGTGTCACCATCATTATTACAAAGCTAGCACTTATATAGTGCTTATCATGAGCCAGGTCTAAAAACCTAAAAAATATTTTAATCTTGACAACAAACCTTTGAGGTGGGTACTGTTATTATCTTCACATTACAGATGAGGAAACTGAGGCATATGAGCTAAGTAACTTGTCCATGGTAACGTAATTACAAAGTGGTAGAGCTGTAATTTGAATCTAGGCAATCTGGCTCCAGAGTCCATGCTTATAATCACTATTCTCTGCGGTCTGAGATATGTATCATTGTTAATACTTGTGTTAATATGCTAAATTCCCAGTTAGTAACAATGATGTCTTCAAACTCACTACTGTATAGTGTTCAAACACGTTAACTGGATATGCACAGGTAGATGGAATGATAAAACCATATATTAGGAATCCTTCACTATAAAATGGAGACCTCGGTTAAATAGGTTGTATATTAGATGGTCTGGAAAAATCACTACAGTCTATCTAGTTTCAAGAGAGTCAAGAAAAATATATCTGGGATAATTGATCTTCTGCCACTGACAGCCCACGCACTTGCTAACAATCCCATCTCTCTCCCTGGATGGTGTTAAAACCTTTCTGGACAAGCAATTTTGTTGCATGGTATATAGGGTTATATTAAATTATCAATTAGAATTGGATTTTCCACATAAAGCCTATATCGTTTAACTAAAACTGTGGAGGAGGGTAGAGGCAACAAGGGACAATCTGTCTTGGAGGATTATCATATCAACATCCCCTGGAGGCTTTCTGAAAGTTTGCTCCCCCTGTTCTGAGATTCTGGTACTCCCTTACCTCCAACCCCTTGAGAGTCACTGAAGCAGAAAGCCATGCTCCTGACAGTTTTTTAAAACATACCTCTCTCCGTGTCCTCAAGTCCATTCTCTACGTTTGCGTCTTATTCCTGCCCTGCCCCTAGGTTCTTCAGAACCATTATTTTTGAGGGGGAAGGGTAAGCTGGGACGAAGTGAGAGAGCGGCATGGACAGATATACACTACTATAGATAGCTATATATAGCTATATATAGGACAGATATACACTACTATAGCTACTATAGATAGCTAGTGGGAAGCAGCCGCATAGCACAGGGAGATCAGCTCGGTGCTTTGCGACCACCTAGAGGGGTGGGATAGGGAGTGTGGGAGGGAGACGCAAGAGGGAGGGGATATGGGGATATATGTATATGTATAGCTGATTCACTTTGTTATAAAGCAGAAACTAACACATCATTGTAAAGCAATTATACTCCAATAAAGATGTTAAAAAAATAAATAAATAAAATAAAACATACCTCTCAGGTGTAATGACATGCTTCTTTCATCACACTTGCTGTTTCCCTCTGACGGGAACACTCTCTACAAGTTGTTCCCCTTCCTCCCTTGTCTCCACCCTGCTCAGTTCTTCTCTACATGATGGCTTCATATAAGCAGCAAATGCCAAGCTTTCCCCTCTTCAGAAACTTACTCTGATGAACCCATCTCATTTATTCCCCCACCAACATCAGGTCCCTCCAAATGAGACAGAAAAAAATAGCAGCTCTACAATCAGAAGCCGGCCTCGCTCTCAGAGCTAGGCTATGTTATTCTCCTATCAGACATTATACCAACATCAACCAGGTTACTCTGAGATACAATAAAATGAGACGGAGCAAGGCTACTGCATAATTTTGCCTAAGCACAGAAAAAAGGCAAGGTCACATTGCCCAAAATACTAAACATCTCCTCTCTTGGCTAAAATGAGTGACTGCTACTTCTCTACCAATTAAAACCTTATTCTTGTTCTAGTCTCCCTTCCCTGTAGATAAGACTCACTGAGATACTATGGTAGAAGTCCTAAAACTAAGGACCAATATTATGTGCTGTTTGACGGGGGAACAGGGAGGGCCTCAAATGGCTTTACCACGGGTTCTTCTCCTCACTCTGCTCCCACAGATAAGGCCAAACAACCGCCTTATCAAACGGATAAGATGCAGTTCCTCCTCATCCCTGAGTGACAGGTTCTCCTGCCAGCCTGGGGAATGATTCAAGCAAGCCAGTCACATCCTGCTGAGAGTATCGGGGGTACCCTACCATCTTGACACTACAAAGCCTGTCTCCCACAGCCCCCGGTTGTCCACTGGTTTCCCAAGTGTAGCCCAGGTGGCCCTGTGTGGCATATGGTGTCCCTCCTCCCCCCCGCCCAGGCTGTAAGTATATGGAATGAATAAGTACCTGTTAATCTCACCTGTTCAGTGTAAGGCATTGTGTATTTGGCCATCACAGGGTGATGGAGGCACCCAGTAGGAGGCCATGAGAACAGATATTCAATTGCAGATTTGCCATTGCTTTCTGACAGCATTTAATCCAGAGCAAACTCCTGCTTTCTTGGACTCCCTGCCACATCACCCAACCAAAACCCAAGTGCTATAATAGGTTCTTTCTAACACCTTCTTACTGACACACACTAGAGTTCCCCATGGTGTGTGTTTTCCCTTGCTGAAATGAGCAACAAATCCAGCTTTTTCAACTATAGTGTGTTCCTGGGGTCTTTGGCTTGAGAGCATTAGTATAACATATTTACTGTATAGCACTTTTAACTATGTGAAATTATCTTTGAAATTCATTTTTAATTAGTTTACTCATTTAGTAACTATCCCTCCATTTCAACACTTCCCCTTAATTCCATCCAGTCAACTGTAATCTAAGTCATGATGGCACAGGGATTAACTGTCTCTATTTCCTATTGTACTCTCAGTGCTTAGTACATAATAAGCACTTCTTTAATATTTGCTGCATGAATGTGGGGAAAACACAACTCTAGACTCAAAGTTGGGATATCTTAGAGAGAGTAAAAATTTTCCAATTTTTGCTCTTCTTTCATTGTATACAGTTAACCTCAATACCTTCTGTATTAAGTTAAAAAAAATTAACTACAAACAATCCAGTTTCATTTCTGAGTATAAAGGCAACAGGAAGAATAGTTTAAAGTGTCATATAAGGAGTAAAAAAAATAAATAAAGTGTCATATAAGGAGTTAAAAAAGAAGAGGCATAGAGGAAAATCATATAACAGATTTTTAATTCAGTTCTAGAGGGATTTATTAGTCTCTTGAGGTCTTAAGGTAAATTCCATTATTATTATCAGGAGGGTCACACACCCCATGGCATTCACTGTCTGTCATTCAGGGATGAAATACCAGAATCCTTATGACTAATTCTGTCTGGTTTCTTCCATATATGAAAGAGAACACAGCACACCTCCCACATATGAAAGAGAACAATATCTTTTTGAAAACATAATCTCACACCAGTTGAAATGATATTTGAATGTTTCTGATTCAACTTCACAGAAAGGTTCAACACAATGCAAGACTTCTCGTGTTTAACAAGGCTTGTCAATAGGAAGAGTCGACTAAGACATGGAAGAGGACAGGTTTACAAGTTAGGGCTTCTATTTCTGGCATCACCACTAATTTGTTTTGTGGCATTAAAGGAAGTCATATTACTTTTTCCTGCTTTAGTATCATTGTGGATAGTTTAAATACTTACCACCTATTTTCCTGAGAGATAAATGTGTAAATTTTTACAAAGCTTTTTAGTCTAAGAAAAATTCCATGTAACCACTGAGTCTTTTAAAATTATACTGATACCATAGAGAGTATGTTAAATATGTCACTCTAAGTATCCTTCACTGCTGGGTTCTTAAAGCCTAAGCCAGGAAGCAGGATTTCTTTAAGACAGGAGAATGACTTCCTTATCAAACAAGGGGGTAAGGATTTCTTTAGTGAATGAGGTCAGTAACGCATTATCCATTTTTTCCCACACCACATTCCAAACATCAGACAGCCTCTTTTTCTTTCTGAGTAAGTTTTTATTCTTTTCTGCTAAAACAAACTCCCAATTATAACTCTGTCCTCAAGAAGATTAAAGTTTTCTCTATCTCTGACATCATAAAGTCCAGTGTATTACTCACTTATTGAATATTCTTATTCATATTATTTTGACTTTTCAAACTCACTGTTACCTCTACTCCTAGAACACTTTTTTAATCCAGTATCAGCCTCTACCACAGGCCTCTCATACCACCTGCTTTCTTCCCTCAAGGCAGATTGAAAGAGCTCTTTAAAAAATATTTGCATTTCAAAACTCTGCTTGATGCTTTTTAAAAATTTATTCTCTATGCTGCCATCAGAAGGACCATTTTAGAAATAAAATCTAATTTCCAAAAATCTCTGTGACCCAGAGAAAGTTACTCAGTGCCTTTGAGTCTCCGTTTCCTTATCTATAAAACGTGACTATCTGATTTGCAGAATTATAAGAAGTAAAGGTACCTAGCACTGCCTCTGGCAGCTCCTACTGTTACTACATATTTTCACTAGCCTTGCGGCCACCCATTCTCTGCAAATGAAACCTAGGACCGGTTCAAACACCTGCCAGTCTCTCCTCCCATAACCAGGCTGCTGAGCACTCTGCATTGGATAGAAGTGTTACTAGAAATATATAGTTCTTTTCTCAGCTATAGTCCCTTTTCAGTACACACACTATCTCAGGGTAATATCTTTCACTACCACCAGCTACTGCCTTTACGTTGTTAAGTTCCATATCTACGCTTGCAGCTCAGACTTCTCTCTTGAACTCCAGACTTGCATAACTACCTAGACGTCTTCTAAGGGCAATCCTATCATTATCTCCTATAGTAGCTGGCTTGCACTATTATTAAAAAATACCACAGATTGGGTGGCTTAAACAACAGAAATTTATTTTCTCACAGTTCTGAAGGTTTGGGAATCTAAAATCAAGGTGCCAGATTATTGGTTTCCTGTTGAGAGCTCTCTTCTTGGCTTGGAGACGCCCACCTTCTCACTGTGCCCTCATGTCCTTTCCTTGGTGAGGCCATGGAGAAGGAAGAGATCTCTCCCTCTTCCTCTTCCTATAAAGTCACCAATCCTATCATGTTAGGATCCCACCCTTATGATCTCATTTAACTTTAATTAAAACCTAGAAGCCCTATTTCCCCATACATTCACATTGGGGATAGGGATTTAACATATAAATTTTCAGGGTTGGGGGGACACAATTCAACCATAATCTCTCTTAAAACCTGCTTTTCTGTCTTTATCCCTTAATTCATTTAGTAGCTCCAAAGACGTTCACATTCTAATCCACAGAATCTGTGACTATGTTACCCTATACAGCAAAAGGGATTGAGATGTGATTATCCTGGACAATCCAGTTGGGTCCAACGTAATCATAAAGGTTCTTATAAAAGGGAGGCAGGAGGGAGAGTCAGAGAAGGAGATGGGATGATGGAAACAGAGGTAAGAGAAGTCAGAGAGAGATTTGAAGATGTTATGCTGGTGGATTTGAAGATGGAGAAGGGAACTTGAACCAAGGAAGGCAGGAGACTTTTAGAAGCTGGAAAAGTCAAGGAAACAGATTCTTCCCTGATGTGCCCAGAGTGAATCAGCACTGTCAGCTCCCTGAGTTTAACCCAATGAGACTGATTTTGGACTTCTGACTCCCAGAACTGTAAAATAATTAATTTGTGTTTTATTAAGCCATTAATTTATAATAATACATGGATGGCTTTTAGCTAAGAGTTAGTTCTCAAATATTAGTTTCCATTTTAGGCTGGATAATATCCTCCATTTAAGCATGATCCTTTATTACTCTCCAATGCCCCCCTTTTATATTTTTCTATTAACAACACTTCTCTCATTAGCTGTAAGTTTTTATTCATTCATTTCTCCATTACACTGTGAAAATTTTGAGCACAGGGATTTTGTCTTCATTTTAATCCCCAGTGTCTATCATCATGAACAGCATGGGTCTAATGTTTCCTGACTGCATTATTGGACTGACATCCTCATGACAGACACCTTCATCAGTATTGAATCCTCTATGTGAAAGTACACATTAAAAGTTTTCAAGTGTTACTTGAGTGGGCAAGCGTGAGACAGTATCATTTCCCCCAGCATGTATGATTTCCTGCACTAGCACAAATAAGACATTTTGGAATTCAGTCAGGCAGTAAACATAATCAGTATTCACAGCAGAGGACTTGTGTTTAGTCAAGCATGACTAAGAGAAGCTAGTAGACTGTCAGCTGTAGTGGTCAAAATGTTTTCAAAAATGGGAGAAAAATCAGCTTTCCAAATATACAGAGGTGATTATTTTGATTAAAAAGGCCAGTGAGTGTCCTGAGTTACTATCAAAAGTGATATTACACAATTTTTTTTTTTTTTTTTTTTTTTTGCGGTACGCGGGCCTCTCACCGTTGGGGCCTCTCCCGTTGCGGAGCACAGGCTCTGGACGCGCAGGCTCAGCGGCCATGGCTCACGGGCCTAGCCGCTCCGCGGCATGTGGGATCTTCCCGGACAGGGGCACGAACCCGTGTCCCCTGCACTGGCAGGTGGACTCTCAACCACTGCGCCACCAGGGAAGCCCTACACAATTCTTTAATTGCAATAAAGACTTTGAATAGCTTTAATATACCAAAGGTTTATAATAAACCTATATTAGTTCATTTTATCTTAAAGAAAATATGCATAATCAGTAATGACTCTGTAAATTAAACCATGATTCAGAATTGTAGACATTTTAATGTGATTATTTATTCTCAAGGGATAGTAACAGGCGCATGTTCTAATAAAATGAACATTAAAAAGTTTGTTTTCATGTTAAAGCGCTATTTTCACTAATGTGAACATGATTTTAGGCAAACTTTTATTCAGTCAGTTTTGTCCTTCAGAAGACATTCATCGTAGTTCATCTTCTGAAAAGCTTATGCTTCATTATTTTATTTATTCAGAAGATGTTTTCACTGAGTCCTAGATTGCAATATATACCATTATTATATGTGTTTCTAGGAAGGAAATACTGTTGCAAATTAAACTATGAGTGCTACCAATTGTAGGATGCTACCTAAATTCAGTGAAATTAAAATGAGAACATTTGCTAGAGCAAAAACTTGAAAGGAAAGAAGCTATCACCCATAGGCCAAATAACTGAAATACAATCTCATTTTGGTGTATATACTTCTACTCTATTTCCTAAGCATAAAGTTTATATTATTTTTCTTAAATGTGCACTAATACTATATACTATTTTTCTGTATATAATTAAGATCCTTTATGGATTAACTATTATAGTATATGCAGTTTCCATGCTATTACATATAACATAACTTATCTTAACAAATTTCTCTTTAAAGAGCTTTGCAATCAGCTTTTTTATTATTTAAAAGACAGTTTTTACCATCAAATGTCATATGAGTCATTATTATAAACATTATAGAGCAACATTTTTGCCATTTATAATTTGTTATAATTTCACTCCTTTACGCTAACTGAACAAATAAGCACTTAGAATATTATTATTGAAACAAACCCCAAAGAAGTGAGGAAATAATTTTTGTTCAGTGATATATCCAACCTAAGAAAACTGCCTACCATTATATTTCATTAATACCAAAATACAAATCAAACAAACTTTTCTCAGCCCACAGATTTGTCTGGGGAATAAAACTTTAATATTCTTTGAAAGCATTTCTGTATATGTGTTTTGGAATTACATGTTTGGTAAAATTTGCACCCCACCCCAACCCTCAAAATTTAGATCCTAAATTTCCTTTGTGGGGAAAAAACTGTTAAATACTGATACAGTTTATGGAGTGGATATAGGACAATATAGGATCTTGTTCCTCCTGAGGTGTTGTAATATACAATCTTCTAGAAACTTGTCTCCTTTATTCAGTTTTTAAATTTATTGCCACATACTGTTTATATTTTACTATCGATTTTTAAATATTTATTTATTAGTAGCTATATCTTTTCCTTTGTCATCTGTAACATTGTTTACTTATACCTTATATTTTTCTTGATCTTTTTTATCAGTTTTATAATTTTATTAACATTTTTAAGAAAATAATTTTTTATTTTTTCTCTATTATGTTTTCTATTTACTGTTTTTAATCTTTTTGTTACTATTTACCTTCCAGTTTCTTTGTGATTATTTTATTTCTCTTTTTCTAAATTGTTAAGTTGGATGCTTAGCTCATTAACTTTTAGTAGCTCTTCATTTCTAAAATAAGCATTTTAAGGCTATATATGTATTTATAGCCTTAAATTGTACCACATGAGTTTTAAAATGTGATTTTTTCATTTTGTACCACATGAGTTTTAAAATGTGATTTTTTCATTTTATTTAGCTCTAGAGATTTTCTCATTTATATTAAAATAAGCCATGAGTTATTTAAATGTTATTTAATTACATTAAAAATAACACACAAGTTATTTAAAACTATGTTTTAAACTGTCTAATTTTTTTATGTTACCTTTCTATTTATTTCTAAGCTAATTGTACTTTGGTTAGAAATGTATTCTATAAAAATCTGATTTGTTGCAAATTGCTTCATGGCCTAGTACATGGTCAGTTTTCATTAATATTTTTGTATTTTAAGAGAATGTGATTTGCCTATTTACAGATGACACGATACTATACATAGAAAATTCTAAAGATGCCACCAGAAAACTACTAGAGCTCATCAATGAATTTGGTAAAGCTGCAGGACATAAAATTAGTATAATGAAATCTGTTGCATTTCTATACACTAACAACAAACTATCAGAAAGAGAAATTAAGGAAACAATCCCATTAACAATCGCATCAAAAAGAATAAAATACCTAAGAATAAACCTACCTAAGAAGACAAAAGACCTATACTAGGAAAACGTAAGACACTAAGGAAAGAAATTGCAAGTGTCACACTAATGGAAAGATATACTGAGTCCTTCAACTGGAAGAATCAATGTTGTTAAAATGACCAAGGCAATCTACATTCAGTGCAATCCCTATCAAAACACCAATAGCATTTTTCACAAAACTGGAACAAATAATCTTAAAATTTGTATGGAAGTGCAAAAGATCCCCAAATAGCCAAAACAATCTTGAGAAAGGAGAACAGAGCTGGAGGAATCAGGCTCCCTGCCTTCAGACTGTACTACAAAGCTACAGTAGTCAAAACAGTTTGATATTGGCACCAAAACAGACACATAGGTCAATGGAACAGGATAGAGAACCCAGAAATAAACCCACACACTTATGGTCACCTCATCTAGACAAAGGAGGCAAGAATACACAATGGAGAAGAGACAGTCTGGGAACTTTGTGGTTCTGGGAAAACTGGACAGCTACATGTAAAAGGATGAAATTAGAACATTCTCTAACACCATATACAAAAATAGACTCACAATGGAATAAAGGTCTAAATGTAAGACTGGACACTATAAAACTCCTAGAGGAAAACATAGGCAGAATACTCTTTGACATAAATGGCAGCAATATTTTTTGAATCCATCTCCTAAAGTAAAGGGAATAAAAGCAAACATAAACAAATGGGACCTAATTAAAATTAAAAGCTTTGGCACAGCAAAGGAAACCATCAACCAAACAAGAAGACAACCTACTTAATGGGAGAAAATTCTTGCAAATGATATCACCGATAAGAGATTACTATCCAATATATACAAAGAGCTCATATGACTCAACATCAAAAAAACAACCTGATTAAAAAATGGGCAGAACTCCTGAATAGACACTTTTCCAAAGAAGACATACAGATATGCAAAAGGCACATGAAAAGACACTAAACATCGCTAATCATTAGGGAAATGCAAGTCAAAACCACAATGAAATATCACCTCACACTTGTCAGAATGGCTATCATCACAAAGAATACAAATAACAAATGTTGGCAAGGACATGGAGAAAGGGGAGCCATTGTACACTGTTGGTGGGAATGTAAACTGCTGCAGCCACTATGGAAAGCAGTATGGAGCATCCTCAAAAAACTAAAGATAGAACTACCATTTGACCCAGCAACTCTCCTCCTGGGTATATATCTGAAAAAGAAACAAAAAACAAAATAACCACTCACTGGAAAAGATACATGCATCCCAATGTTAATAGCAGCATTATTTTTACATTTGCCAAGATATGGAAGCAACCTGTTGTGTCTATCAACAGATGAATGGATAAAGAAGATGTGATATATATATATATAAATAAATAAATATATATATATAAATATATATATAAATGGATGGACTTGGAGGGCATTATGCTGAGTGAAATAAGTCAGAAAGAGAAAGACAAATACTGTATGATATCACTTATATGTGGAATCTAAAAAGTACAGCAAGCTAGTGAATATAACAAAAAAGAAGCAGATTCACGGATATAAAGAACTAGTGGTTACCAGTGGGGAGAGAAAGGAGGGAGGGGCACACAGGGGTGGGGCAGTGGGAGGTACAAAGTATTAGGTGTAAGATAGGCTACAAGGATGTATAATACAATACAGGGAAATAGCCAATATTTTGTAATAACTTAAAAGAATAAAAATAAATAAAGGGAATGTGATTTGGCAAATTTAGGTTTATCATTCTATCTATATATCCATAAGATAGAATCTGTTAATTATATTCTCCACTCCCTCTAGCCTCACTGATTATTTTCTACTTGATCTAGCAATTAGTAAAGAAAGTGTATCAGAAATTCCTACCATATTGGCAGATTTATCAATTTTTGATTATACTTCTACTGTCAATTTTTGCTTTCCATTTTTGGAATGTTTTTATATACCTCCTTGCTGAAAGATTTAAGAAACTAAAGTCCAGGACTGTTATCCCTAATACTGAATGTCACCTTAGAAATTATGAAAATATTGTTCACAAAGTGTTAGAATAGGCAACCCTTTGAGCTTGAGCATGGCCATTGAAAAACTATTTCTTAATATACTTTAACTCATTGCCTCCTATTACATGAAAAGAATAATAATAGCCAAGTAGGTACTAAGCATTATTTTAAGCTCTTTATATAAATTAATTCATTTAAAATGTACATTACTGAACTAACAAATTGTGGAAATTTAACAAATAGTAGGACCTTCAAGCTTGTTTAAATAAACCACTGATAGTATTAGAACTAATTAATTCAGGGATGTCCAGAGGAAAACCATACATTTTGGAATCTCAGTGGAGATAAACACTTCTCTCCATAATGTCTACTAGTACCACTCTCATTGCTGGGGTGGATTACTCCTCTCATCCAGCAAGAAAATTCTGGGTTTTTTTTTTTAAGGATATAAACAGTATATGGAATATATACCTTGAAAATTCTTATCAACCTAGCATTCTAGGAATGCATTTCTTAAGCAGATCCTTAGATTTTTAATCCATTCAAAATCTACACTTTTGGTATGGTACTTGCAACTCCAAATTTAAGACTATATATTAATTCCAGTGTTCCTAAATTAGCCATGAATAGCAGTAGCCATCCCAGATTAGAGGGCACCAGTTATCATGTTTGAAAGGAAAAATAATGGGTTGAACTCTGCTACTTGAGCTCTGCAAGAATATCTGTTAAAATCACATAAACAACATCTAGTCTTATTTATTAGATTAAAAGCTCAAGAAATGGTTGACAACCGCAATATTATCATGTTTCAAGTACTTTCTAAGTTTTATCACACTGAATTTTACAATCAAATTAAAAAATGTAAATTAAAAAACCTCAATAGGCTAATGGAAGACAGAAGTAAAGAAAAATGCATTTATAATAATGTGAATATATATCATATGACTCATTGAAATTCAGATTAATGAGCAGTAGAATTTTCAGAAACTTTAAAAAACATTTTGACCAGGCATATAAGACTGCAAGCAGAGCAGAGAAAGATGCTAAATAATTTTTTGTCATTGTTTCTTTTCCTTTTTTCTTTTTTAAATAATGGAAGGCCAGATGATTCCTTTGAATTTCACTGCACAGAAAAGCATGAACAGGAATATTTCATGTTTATGTTAATGGAATAAACAAAAGCTGCATGTCACTTGTCATGGATGCTGCTAAATAACAACAGAAAAAATATCCACAACTTGAGTAAAATATATTGCATTTAGTCTGCATATACAGGGAAATTTTTATTTGAGGTATTATAAAACTGGTATTTCCACACACTAGCTGCTATCTTTAGATAAAAACAGATCAGTCTATTTATGGATCCATCATTTGCTTTTATGTTTTACTTAATCAAAAGTAAGCCCAACATGCTCTTTAACAAAATATTTTGAATCATACGGATTTTTAATTGATTTTTAATGTTAGAAATTTAAAGTTTATTTAGGAAGATAAATAGGAAACAATTCTAATAGTCTTATATCATGTTGTGAAAAATAACATGAAAAGGGCTTTGGGTTAAAATAAGGGAGAGAGTCAAAAATAAATATATATTAGAAGAATACATTTATTTTTGAGGTATCTCCAGGGATTGTCTCATTTTGTAGAGCACTGAAAACATAGTAGGTCTGGCAATTGTTTAAAGATGGTAGCATAAACATGGGCCTATCTCCCTTCCCAGTCTGATGCCCCTGTAATAATAGAAAAGAAAATCACTAGGTGTAATCCTTTAGGATAAAGGACCAGAAATGGGACTTCAGTGGATGAGAGTTAGCAAATTTTTAAACATGGAAAGTGATTGGGGAGTATTGATATGTGTAGTAGGGTACAAAAAAGAAGAGAAAAGATTGTTTTCGTTGAGAGGAGAGAAATTCACATGGCGGAAACACAGATGGACTCCTGGCTCAGGTACACCCATTATGGCAAAGGGCAGGAGTGAGAAGTGGGCCCCAAACAGGGTAAGGGTATATTCCAAAAATTTTAAAGGGAAGAACTGACCACTAATTCCTACAAAATATCAGAAGATTCTTTCCTAGAAAAAAAAAATTCCCAGGGAAACTACAAACCACATATTGGCATTTGAGTATCTCCAATAAAACAGGTCCTTAAGTGCCCAAAATGTCTCATTCAGAGCCTCCAGAGGGAAAAATATTTTTAACTTACAATTCTATGCCCAAATTACTTATTGCATTTATTGAAAAGACATTTTCAGATCTAAAAGAAAATATAACTCATCTGCAAACTTTCCACCCTCAGTTAGGAAGCAAATGGAAGGTTTGTTTCAGCAAAATGATGATGATAGATAAAGAGGAAGATCCTGTGATAGAGGAAATAGTGGCTTTAACTTAAATGACCAGGATAAAGGATGAGCCCCACGTATCAATCCAAATGGAAGCAGGAGAATAGGATTTAGGAATGCAGGTGCTCATGTGTCAGAGTCTGGATATACTGGATGTTGCTCTAGTTTTAGAACAGTGTAGAGCAGGTTTTTTGTTTTTTTTTTTCCAAGGACCAGATAATAAATATTTTAGGCTTGTGGAAAATTCTGACTGTATTGCAACTACTTAATATTACTTAATTCTGCAGTTGTAGCATGAGGGCAGCTATAGACAATGACTAAACAGACGTGCAGGGCTGTGTCCCAATAAAACAGGCAATTTGGCCCGTGGGCCATAGTTTGCTGAAGCCTGCTCTGGAGAGGCTCAGCCATGAATTCATGCATTACCAATAGGACATAGAAGAACAAACCTACTCTGGAGAAGGTGGCATCATTAAAAAGGACCTACACAATTCAGTAGTCAGGTTAAAAGTGGCTAAATCTTTCTGTTTTCAGCGTGACAAAAATGACATCTGAGTACCAGGAGCTCCTGTATTAGAAATCTTAGCAGAAAAGGCCAAAACATTTTATAAACACCACATAGTAATTTGAAAATAAGTTGTTTTTACATTTCCACTTTGATTATAGGTAAGAAACTACCATAAGTATAAAAAATAGCATGTATATACATTGGAATAATATACAAGACTTTAATATTTAAAGTTAAAAAGGGAACATCAGTTACAGAGGTTAACAACTACATTGAGAGGAGAGGTGGGTGTCTAAGGAAGCTAAATCTTTATGATAAAAGAAAGTCAACAGACAATGTCTAAAGTAAAAATAGATATGGAAGTAATCATGGGACTTACAAACCAGAGTGAGTTAAAAAGTATTGTCATAGATGAATAGGACCTGGAGTTAGATGGAGAGTCAAGAGGAAGAACGGAATGCTTGTGCTTTTCATTATAAGCCCTTCTATTTTCTTTAACTTTTTAGATATGTGCAAGCCACTTTGGTTTTGAAAATTAAAACAGAAACTGAGACTTGTTCTATGTGTCTTGCTGAATTCCTGCATTCTTACTGGTATCTCTGCTGCCAATCACTGCTTATTGAAATCCTCCTTCCACAAGACATCAGCAAAATCATTTTAACTGCAAGGTTGTGTAATTCTTCTAACATTCTTTAGGTGCTCTCCAGTCTCTTTAGGATGAAGTCATCTCTTGTGTCGGTCTTCTTTGATTCCTCAGTTTAACTTGTCTGCATTTTCTCTGAGAGGCTGATGGTCCCTTATCATATCTCCATCACAACACTCAATCCTGGCATGTATAAGGTGAATTACTATCTTGGCCCCCTCACTCCAATACTATACCAGGCTATGACCCTTTTGAGGATAAAATTCATTTAATGTATGAATAAATGCTTTCATCATTTTTGTATATTGTAAATTCTATTCAATATATCCATTCATTAAAGTTTATGTAGCACCTTCCACATGGCTGAGGACACAGAAGTGAGTGGGAGAGACAAAGAGGAAGACAGACAATGGAAAAAACAAAATAGAACAAATGTATGTCAGTTGGTAACAACTGCTGCAAAGAAAAGGCAGAGTAAGGGGGAAAGGGAGTGTGGGAGGAATGTTGCTACTCTATAAATGTCCTTAGAGGCTCAACATCCATTCATGATAAAAACTCTTACCAAAGTGGGTATACAGGGAACATATCTCAAAATAGTAAAAACTACTTATGACAAACCCACAGCCAATACAGTACTCAATGGGGAAAAGTTGAAAGTCTTCCCACTAAAATCTGGGACAAGAAAAGGATGCCCACTCTCACCTCTTCTACTCAACATAGTATTGGAAGTCTTAGCCACAGCAATCAGGTAAGAAAAAGAAATAAAAGGTATCCAAATTGGAAGGGAAGAGGTAAAATTGCCATTATATGCAGATGACATGATACTATATAGAAAACCCTATAGACTCCACACTAAAACTACTAGAACTGATGAACGAATTCAGCAAAGTAGCAGGATACAAGATTTACATACAGAAATCAGTTGCATTTCTTTACACCAACAATGAAATATCAGAAAGGAAATGTAAAAAAACAATACCTTTTAAAATTGCAACACAAAAAAGTAAAAAACTTGGGAATAAACCTCAACAAGGTGGTGAAAGACATACACTGAGAACTATAAAGCATTAATAAAAAAAATTAATACAGGAAATTGAAGATGATTCAGAGAAATGGAAAGATATCCCATGTTCTTGGATTAGAAGAATACTGTTAAAATGGCCATACTACCGAAAGCAATCTACAGATTTAACACGATCTCTACCAAATTATGCATGACCTTTTTCACAGAACAAGAACAAATAATCCTAAAATTCATATGGAGCCATAAAAGACCCAGAATTATGAGAGAATCCTGAAGAAAAAGAACAAAGCAAGAGGCATAATCATTCCAGACTTCAGACAATAGTACAAAACTACAGTAACCAAAACAGCATGGTATTGACCCCAAAACACCCCTATGGATCAATGGAACTGGATAGAGAGCCCAAAAGTAAACCCACACACCTATGGTCAATTAATCTTCAACAAAGGAGGCAGGAATATACAATGGGAAAAAGACAGCCTCTTCAGCGAGTGGTGTTGGGAAATTTGGACAGTCACATGTAAATCAATGAAGTTAGAACATGCCCTCTCACCACACACAAATAAACTCAAAATGGCTTAAAGACTTAAACATAAGACACGACACCATAAAAATCCTAGAAGAAAACATAGGCAAAACATTCTCTGACATAAATCATACCAATGTTTTCTTAGGTCACCTCCCAAGGCAATAGAAATAAAAACAAAAATAAACAAATGGGACCTACTTAAACTTAAAAGCTTTTGCACAGCAAAGGAAACCATAAAGAAAATGAAAAGACAACTTATGGAATGGGAGAAAATATTTGCAAAAGATGCAACTAACTAGGGCTTAATTTCCAAAACACAGAAACAGCTCAGACAACTCAACAACAGAAAAACAAACAACCCACTCGAAAAATGGGCAGAAGACCTAAAGAGACATTTCTCTGAAGAAGAAATACAGATGGCCAGCCAATAGGCACATGAAAAGATGCTCAAAATTGCTAATTATTAGAGAAATGCAAATCAAAACTACAATGAGGTACTACCTCACGTTGGTCAGAATGGCCATGATTAAAAAGTCTACAAATAACAAATGCTGGAGAGGGTGTGGAGAAAAGGGAACCCTCCTACACTGTTGGTGGGAATGTAAGTTGGTGCACCCACTATGGAAAACAGCATGGAGTTTCCTCAGAAAACTAAAAATAGAATTACCATAGGATCCAGCAATCCCATTCCTGGGCATATATCCAGACAAAACTATAATTCAGAAAGATACATGCATCCCTATGTTCATAGCAGCACTATTCATAATAGCCAAGACGTGGAAACAACCTAAATGTCCATCGACAGATGAATGGATAACGAATATGTGGTACATATATACAATGGAATATTACTCAGCCATAAAAAGGAACAAAATAATGCTATTTAAATCAACATGGATAGACCTAGAGATTATCATACTAAGTAAAATAAGTCAGACAGAAAAGACAAACACCATATGATATCACTTATATGTGGAATCTAAAATACGACACAAATGAACCTATCTATGAAACAGAAACAGAATCAGAGACATAGAGAATAGACTGGTGGTTGCCAAGGCGGAGGGTGTTGGGAGAGGGATGGATTGGGAGTTTGAGATTAGCAGATGCAAACTGGTATATATAGAATGGATGAACAACAAGGTCCTACTGTATAGCACATGGGAACTATATTCAATATCCAGTGATAAATCATAATGGAAAAGAATATGAAAAAGCATGTATATATACGTATAACTGAGTCACTTTGCTGTACAGCAGAAATTAACACATTGTAAGTCAACTATACTTCAATTAAAAAAACACACAAAAAATAAATGTCCTTAGAGGTTTTTCTAATAAAGTAACATTGCCCCAGGGTTGAAGGATGTGAGGGAGGAGCAATGGTGTAACTCGATGGGGCATCAAGTACAAAGGTCTTGAGATGGGAGTCCATGAGACATGTTTGAAGAAGAGGAAGGAAGAAATTGGTTCCAAAGAGCAGTGAGCAAGGGAGAGATTATAGGAGATGAAGTTAAAGAGGGAGCTGGGTAGGTGAATCAGCTTTTACCATGAGTCAAGAAGTGATTAGAGGGTTTTGAGCAGACTGAAACAATCTGCTTTACATCCCAAGGGATCTTCCAGTGCTATGGGTGGAGAACATACTACAGAAGGAAAAAGGTGGGAGAAAGGAGGCCAGGAGAGATGTTGGTGGGTTGGGCCAGGGATAGAGCTGTGAAGTGTTAAAAAATGGCTAAAATCTGTGATACATTTTGAAGACAGAGCTGACAGGGTTTGCTGAAAGGTTGATGTAGCATATAAGAAATGAGAATCATGCTTCAAATAAGGGAAATGTGTAATCTCACCTTAAAGAATGATCTCATGATGATAGTCAATATCCACATCAATGCTGGTCCTGCTAAGGCGCTTGGTGTTTTTGTGGATCAATGTACACAGAGTTAGTTAGTGGTAGTAGTGACAACCCAAAATACCCCTACAGATCACAGCAATCTTCCAGCAACTAGGATGCAGTTGTCACATCATGGAGCTGGGAAATGACTGTTGATAAAAGATCGACAGATGGCTGGAATAGAAGGAAGAAACAGCCAAATTCACCTAAGACAAATAAAGATTGTGGTAAAGAAGGATAGTTTAAGAAATAGCAATTGCACAAGTGCTGGAAGAAGATATCCTTATGGAGGAAGTGTAGGTTCACAAACATAAAAAGTTATCTGTGGCACTGTCTGTTCTCCATGACGGCGGCAGGGGTTGAGGGCATGGCCAGTGGGCAGCATGCCAGAGTCCCAGTCAGTCCGCCGAAAGATAAAACAGAGCCATGGAGAGATGAAGGGACTTGCCTGAGGACCACACCTGGAGCTCAAGATACAGGAGAGAATAAAGAGAAGGGCCAGAGAATTTAACCATCAAGGAAAGAATCCTTTTTGAGAGGTAGTGGACAATGGAGCACTGGAGTGGAACTTTGAAAGACTGATGTCATGTGGCTGACAGGGTCTTGGTGCTCCAGCCAGGAGTCAGGGCTGTGCCTCTGATGTGGGAGAGCTGAGTTCAGGATAGTGGTCCACCAGAGATCTCCCAGATGCACATAATAACAAATGGTGAAAGCTCTCCCAGAGATCTCCATCTCAATGCTAAGACCCAGCTCCACTCAATGACCAGCAAGATACAATGCTGGACACCCTATGGAAAAACACTAGCAAGACAGGAACACAACCTCATCCACTGGCAGATAGGTTGCCTAAAATCATAATAAGATCACAGACACCACAAAACATACCACCAGATGTGGTCCTGCCCACCAGAAAGACAAGATCCAGCCTCATCCACCAGAACACAGGCACTAGTCCCCTCCACCTGGAAGCCTACACAACCCACTGAACCAACCTTAGCCACCAGGGACAGACACCAAAAACAATGGGAACCACGAAACAGCAGCCTGCAAAAAGGAGACCCAAAAGACAGTAAGTTAAGCAAAATGAGATGACACAGAAACACACAGCAGATGAAGGAGCAAGATAAAAACACACAGCAGATGAAGGAGCAAGATAAAAACCCACCAGACCAAACAAATAAAGAGGAAATAGGCAGTCTACCTGAAAAAGAATTCAGAGTAATGATAGTAAAGATGATCCAAAATCTTGGAAATAGAATAGAGAAAATACAAGAAACGTTTAACAAGGACCTAGAAGAAGTAAAGAGCAAACCAACAATGATGAACAACACAATACATGAAATTAAAAATTCTCTAGAAGGAAACAGTAGCAGAATAACTGAGGCAGAAGCACAGATAAGTGACCTGGAAGATAAAATAGTGGAAATAACTACTGCAGAGCAGAATAAAGAGAAAAGAATGAAAAGAATTGAGGACGGTCTTAGAGACCTCTGGGACAACATTAAATGCACCAACACTTGAATTATAGGTGTCCAGAAGAAGAAGAGAAAAAGAAAAGGACTGAGAAAATATTTGAAGAGATTATAGTTGAAAATTTCCCTAATATGGTAAAGGAAATAGTCAATCAAGTCCAGGAAGTGCAGAGAGTCCCATACAGGATAAATCCAAGGAGAAACACCAAGACACATACTAATCAAAATATCAAAAATTAAATACAAAGAAAAAATATTAAAAGCAGCAAGGGAAAAACAACGAATAACACACAAGGGAATCCCCATAAGATTAACAGCTGATCTATCAGCAGAAACTCTACAACCGAGAAGGGAGTGGCAGGGCATATTTAAAGTGATGAAAGGGAAAAACCTACAAACAAGATTACTCTACCAAGCAAGGATCTCATTCATATTCGATGGAGAAATTAAAAGCTTTACAGACAAGCAAAAGCTAAGATTTTCAGCACCACAAAACAAGCTTTACAACAAATGCTAAAGGAATTTCTCTAGGCAGGAAACACAAGAGAAGGAAAAGACCTACAATAACAAATCCAAAACAATTCAGAAAATGGTAATAAGAACATACACATCGATAACTACCTTAAATGTAAATGGATTAAATGCTCCAACCAAAAGACACAGATTGGCTAAATGGATATAAAAACAAGACCCATATATATGCTGCTTACAAGAGATCCACTTCAGACTTAGGGACACATACAGACTGAAAGTGATGGGATGGAAAAAGATATTCCATGCAAATGGAAACCAAAAGAAAGCTGGAGTAGCAATTCTCATATCAGACAACACAGACTTTAAAACAAAGACTATTATAAGAGACAAAGAAGGACACTACATAATGATCAAGGGATCAATCCAAGAAGAAGATATAACAGTTGTAAATATTTATGCACCCAACATAGGAGCACCTCAATACATAAGGCAAATACTAATAGCCATAAAAGGGGAAATCGACAGTAACACAATCATAGTAGGGGACTTTAACACCCCACTTTCACCAATGAACAGATCATCCAAAATGAAAATAAATAAAGAAATACAAGCTTTAAATGATACATTAAACAAGATGGACTTAATTGACATTTATAGGACATTCCATCCAAAAACAACAGAATACACTTTCTCCTCAAATGCTCATGGAACATTCTCCAGGATAGATCATATCTTGGGTCACAAATCAAGCTTTGGTAAATATAAGGAAATTGAAATCATATCAAGTATCTTTTCTGACCACAATGCTATGAGACTAGATATCAATTACAGGAAAAAATCTGTAAAAAATACAAACACAAGGAGGCTAAACAATACACTACTTAATAACCAAGAGATCACTGAAGAAATCAAAGAGGAAATAAAAAAATATCTAGAAACAAATGACAATGGAAACACAATGACCCAAAACCTATGGGATGTAGGAAATGCAGTTCTAAGAGGGTAGTTTATAGAAATACAATCCTACCTTAAGAAACAAGAAACATCTCAACAACCTAACCTTACACCTAAAGCAATCAGAGAAAGAAGAAACAAAACCTTAAGTTAGTAAAAGGAAAGAAATCATAAAGATCAAATCAGAAATAAATGAAAAAGAAATGAAGGAAACGATAGCAAAGATCAATAAAACTAAAAGCTGGTTCTTTGAGAAGATAAACAAAATTGATAAACCATTAGCCAGACTCATCAAGAATAAAAGGGAGAAGACTCAAATCAATAGCATTAGAAATGAAAAAGGAGAAGTAACAACTGACACTGGAGAAATACAAAGGATCATGAGAGATTACTACAAGCAACTCTATGCCAATAAAATGTACAACCTGGAATAAATGGACAAATTCTTAGAAAAGCACAACCTTTTGAGACTGAACCAGGAAGAAATAGAAAACATAAACAGAACAATCACAAACAACGAAATTGAGACTGTGATTAAAAATCTTCCAACAAACAAAAGCCCAGGAACAGATGGATTCACAGGCGAATTCTATCAAATATTTACAGAAGAGCTAACACCTATCCTTCTCAAACTCTTCCAAAATAAGCAGAGGGAGGAACACTCCCAAACTCATTCTACAAGGCCACCAGCGCCCTGATTCAAAAACCAGACAAAAATGTCACAAAGAAAGAAAACTACAGGCCAATATCACTGATGACATGGATGCAAAAATCCTCAACAAAATACTAGCAAACAGAAACCAACAGCACATTAAAAGGATTATACACCATGATCAAGTGGGGTTTATCCCAGGAATGCAAGGATTCTTTAATATATGCAAATCAATCATTGTGATAAACCATATTAACAAATTGAAGGAGAAAAACCATATGATCATCTCAATAGATGCAGAGAAAGCTTTTGACAAAATTCAGCACCAATTTATGATAAAAACCCTCAAGAAAGTAGGCATAGAGGGAACTTACCTCAACATAATAAAGGCCATATATGACAAATGAACAGCCAACATCGTTCTCAATGGGGAAAAACTGAAACCATTTCCACTAAGATCAGGAACAAGACAAGGTTGCCTACTCTCACCACTCTTATTCAACATAGTTTTGGAACTTTTAGCCACAGGATTCAGAGAAGAAAAAGAAATAAAAGGAATCTAAATCAGAAAAGAAGGAGTAAAGCTGTCACTGTTTGCAGATGACATGATAGTATACAAAGAGAATCCTGAAGATGCTACCAGAAAACAAAATGAGCTAATCAACGAATTTGGTAGACTAGCAGGATACAAAGTTAATGCACAGAAATCTCTGGCATTCCTACACACTAATGATGAAAAATCTGAAAGAGAAATCAAGAAACACTCCCATTTACCATTGCAACAAAAAGAATAAAATATCTAGGAATAAACCTACCTAAGGAGACAAAAGACCTGTATGCAGAAAACTATAAGATGCTGATGAAAGAAATTAAAGATGATACAAACAGATGGAGAGATATACCATGTTCTTGGACTGGAAGAATCAACGTTGTTAAAATGACTCTACTACCCAAAGCAATCTACAGATTCAATGCAATCCCTATTAAACTACCATTGGCATTTTTCACAGAACTAGAAGAAAAATTTCATAATTTGTATGGAAATGCAAAAGACCCCAAATAGCCAAAGCAATCTTGAGAAAGAAAACGGAGCTGGAGGTATCAGGCTCCCGGACCTCAGACTATACTACAAAGCTACAGTAATCAAGACAGTATGGTTCTGGCACAAAAACAGAAATATAGATCAGTGGAACAGGATAGAAAGCCCAGAGATAAATCCATGCACCTATGGTCACCTTACTTTTTCTTTTTTTTTTTTTTTGTGGTACGCGGGCCTCTCACTGTTGTGGCCTCTCCTGTTGTGGAGCACAGGCTCTGGACACGCAGGCTCAGCGGCCATGGCTCACGGGCCCAGCCGTTCCGCAGCATGTGGGATCTTCCCAGACTGGGGCACGAATCCGTGTCCCCTGCATCGGCAGGCGGACTCTCAACCGCTGCGCCACCAGGGAAGCCCGGTCACCTTATTTTTGATAAAGGAGGCAAGAATATACAATGGAGAAAAGACAGCCCCTTCAATAAGAGGTGCTGGGAAAACTGGACAGCTACATGTAAAGAAATGAAATTAGAACACTCCCTAACACAATACACAAAAATAAACTCAAAATGGATTATAGACCTAAATGTAAGGCCAGAAACTATCAAACTCTTAGAGGAAACTATTCACAGAACACTCCATGACATAAATCACAGCAAGATCCTTTTTGACCCACCTCCTAGAGAAATGGAAATAAAAACAAAAATAGGGCTTCCCTGGTGGCACAGTGGTTGGGAGTCTGCCTGCCGATGCAGGTGACACGGGTTCGTGCCCTGGTCTGGGAGGATCCCACATGCCGCGGAGCGGCTGGGCCAGTGAGCCATGGCCGCTGAGCCTGCGTGTCCGGAGCCTGTGCTCCGTGGCGGGAGAGGTCACAACAGTGAGAGGCCCGTGTAAAAAAAAAACAAAAAAACAAAAAAACAAAAAAAAATAAACAAAAATAAACAAATAGGACCTAATGAAATTTAAAAGCTTTGCACAGCAAAGGAAACCATAAACAAGACAAAAAGACAACCTTCAGAATGGGAGAAAACCTTTGCAAATGAAGCAACTGACAAAGGATTAAAGGATTAAACTCCAAAATTTACAAGCAACCCATGCAGCTCAATATCAAAAAACAAACAACCCAATCCAAAAATGGGAAGAAGACCTAAATAGACATTTCTCCAAAGAAGATATAGATTGCCAACAAATACATGAAAGGATGGCTCAACATCACTAATCATTAGAGAAATGCAAATCAAAACTACAATGAGGTATCACCTCACACCAGTCAGAATGGCCATCTTCAAAAAATCTACAAACAGTAAATGCTGGAGAGGGTGTGGAGAAAACGGAACCCTCTTGCACTGTTGGTGGGAATGTAAATTGATACGGCCAGTATGGAGAACAGTATGGAGGTTCCTTAAAAAACTAAAAATAGAACTACCATATGACCCAGCAATCCTGCTAGTGGGCATATACTCTAAGAAAACCGTAATTCGAAGAGTCATGAACCACAATGTTCACTGCAGCTCTATATACAATAGCCAGGACATGGAAGCAACCTACATGTCCATTGACAGGTGAATGGATAAAGATGTGGTTCATATATTCAATGGAATACTACTCAGCCATAAAAAGAAACAAAATTGAGTTATTTGTAGTGAGGTGGATGGACCTAGAATCTGTCATACATAGTGAAGTAAGTCAGAAAAAGAAAAACAAATGCCGTATACTAACACATTATATGGAGTCTAAGAAAAAGAAAAAAAAATGGTTCTGAAGAACCTAGGGGCAGGACAAGAATAAAGACACAGATGTAGAGAATGGACTTGAGGACAGGGGAAGGGGGAAGGGTAAGCTGGGACCAAGTGAGAGCTGGCATGGACATATATACACTACCAAATGTAAAACTGATAGCTAGTGGGAAGCAGCTGCATAGCACAGGGAGATCATCTGGGTGCTTTGTGACCACCTAGAGAGGTGGGATAAGGAGGGTGGGAGGGAGATGCAAGAGGGAGGAGATATGGCGATATATGTATATGTATAGCTGATTTACTTTGTTATAAAGCAGAAACTAACACACCATTGTAAAGCAACTATATTCCAATAAAGATGGTAAAAAAAAAAAGTTATCTGTAATAAAGTAGTGGTTAATAAGAGCATGGGCTTGAAACCAGAGTACTCTGTGGCTGAATATGGCTTTATTATGTATAAGCTGGTTCATTTTGACCAAATAATTTAATCTCTCTAAGTCTTAATTTCCTTGTTTGCAAAATGGGCATATGTAATTCTTGTGATTTTTAGCATTGTGAGGAGTGAAAAAGATGACAAGTAAAACCTGTCTCAAGCTTATAAACTTTAGTAACTCTTGCTTATTATTAATATCAAAGAGAGACTACCTTTCCTGAAAGGATGAAGCAAAGGAGGAAAACATGGTAGATTCTGGCAGGAACAGAGTATCAGAGGTTTCCATTTAAATAAAGAACTTCATTAGACTACATGGAAAGCCCATATGCTTCAAGTTCTAAACAATCCTTACATAACACACCTTCCTATCCTGTGTTTATTTATTCCACCATGAAAGCAATAAATGAGGGGCTAAAAATGATCATAAATTCCTGCCTTGCTGCTGTTTCCATCTTTCAAAAAGTTATCAGGAACTGTTACTTTGATTTAGTTCTGAATAAAGCCCTTTGAAGCGTGAACTTGGGAGAAACTGATCATTTTAATTTTAAGATACCTAACAGCCTAGGAAAAAAGTCTTGTCCATAATTGTAGATGTTAAACTTCAGGGTGGCAGTTTAAAAAATTGTCTACAGATTGAGACAAATTCATGTTCAGAGAGTCTATAAAGAGTGAGGGATAGGTATCTATAAAATAAAGAATTCCAACAATGCAAACACAATTATCCTAAAAAAGAAAAAAATTAGAAAGTGTACTAAATAACTGCAGCACAGGGAGCGCTGAGCTTAGTTATTATAAAGACACACAGCTAAATTGTAAGGCAGAAAAACTCAGGAATAACACTGGAAAGGACGATAATTGTACTGCCTAATCTAATTGAGATGGAGAACGACCTGGATAGTTTAGGAAAATTCACCTGTATAAACCTGATGAAATTTAATAGGAATATTTATAAAGTGGGACTATGAGAAAACATGTAAGTTTGGATAGATAGACAATATATATGGTTTATATAGATGTACACTGTGGCCATATAAATAAAATATAGCCCAGCATCATAAAGTCAATTGAACAAGTATAGAAATAGGCCTGGCTTAAAAGCAACTCATTTGAGAAAGATCACTGGGGATAAGCTGGTAGTAAACTGTCCCTATGCCATCAGTGTGTGGCAACTCTTCAAAAAGCAAATGCAAACTCAGGCTGCATTAATTGAGGCCTAGAAGGAATGGTGCTACCCTGGTTTCTGCATTGATTAGAAAATATTTGGAATATTGAGCTCAATTCTGAAAAGATTTAGAGAAAAACTCTAGTTCTCCAGAGGAAGGTTATCAGAATGAATGAAGTATCCAGAAAGCATGTCAGATGGAAATGTTTGAAAGGTTTAGACAATTTAGGCAAGAAAGGAAAGATTTATGAGGTTCACATGTTGTCTTCAAATATTTGAAGGGTCATGGAGTAGTGCGGAAGAAGGCTTAGGTTTACTTTGTGTAAGTTCAATTTTGCAGAACCAGTACCAGTGTGTAGTGTTTTAAGATTATATACAGGGCTATAAGGAAGCATACTGTTACTCACAAAGATTCTCGATTTATTGGAACTGCTCCTAAGGAAGGGAATAGTCTTCCTGGTGAGGTAGTGAACATTTTCACTGGCAGTGTTCTGATAAAGGGTGGATGGTTAATTAGACTCTACTTTATCTCATCTGCTTCTCACAACAATTATGAAATAGAAAGTCATTTTCTTTTTATTAGTTGCCCGATAAAAGCAAAAAACATTCCTCTTTTCTTTAATCATTTTACACTAAGTCATTAAAAACTAAAACTGAAAAGGCACTAACCATTACTAATAGCTAAGAAGTAGGACTAGAGTTGTATTTGCTTCAAGAAAAAGGAAAATCCTAGGCTTTGAAGAGAAATTAGGTATAATAAAGAGCAAGTGTCACCCAACTCTAAAATCTCTTGAAATTGCCCAAAATTGCTCTTCACAATCTCCACGCCTCTTATTCTATCACTTCTGTCTCCCCCTGTCTAAACTGCATTTTCTTCATTTTGGCATTCCTTCTCTTTCAAATGCCATCTCCCTTATGCGATCTGATTGACTAGTTTGCAGTTATCTCCAGATTCTTTGAATTTCAGTAGTGATTTATATGTATCTTTTGCTCACTTAAGATGCTGCTTCTTTATATTTGTCCTTTCTACCTTATATACTAGACTTTCCTTAGCTTCCCTCCTGAGCCTGAGTTCCTTTTTTATTCATTTTAGTAAACCTCATAGTACCTACTCATAGTTGCTAAATAAGGAAAACATGAATATCATTCATTAGGAGTGCAAAGCAAAAATGGTCTTGGAGACAAAATAGTAAATAAACTCGTAATATGTTATTCAAACTAGGCTTGAAAAATAATGTTATTTTTTAAACCATCAGCTATATGGTGGATTGTAAAACATGACTACAAATTCCTCCCAACTCTGTATGCCTGCCCCTTCACAATGTGACTTCGTTGCTCTTCTCATCAAGAGGTAGAATCTGTTTCTTCACTTTGTTACGTTTGGGCTGGCCTTGTGACTCACTTTGACCAAGATATAGTGTCAGAATTATGTTGTAGGAGTTCAGAGCCAAGGTCTAAAGAGGTCTTACAACTCTTTTTCTCATCTGCTTGAAACACTACCTTGAGATGTCTAGCCTGTGGGTGGAGGTGAAGCCATATGGAACAGAGATGAATCATCCCTGCTTAGAACCCCCTAGACAAACCACCTGACAACAACATGTTCAGTTGAGCCACCATTATGGGAGTGACCTCACGTGAGACCAAAAGACAAAACCCCCAGCTCCACCTGAGCCCAGCCCAGACTGTTCACCCATAGAATCATGAATAAATGAAACAATTATTATTTGAAGCCATTTAGTTTGAGGATGGCTTGTAACATAGCAATAAATAACCTGGACAGGCTACAAAGACAAAAGCCTTTAGTTAAATACACAGACAATTAGACTGAGAACACAAGTATCACTATGGGAACAATCAACTAATTACCTTATGCTAGAAGAACTACAGTGTGGCATAAGCAAATCATATAATCATATAATTCACATCTTTCTGTTCACCAATGTAAGAACACACATGGTCTCTCAGGCAGCATTATTGAGTGTGTGGCACTATTAAATAATTGTAGAACATAAACAACCTTTTACTTCTTTACAAGAGAGAAATTTACAACTGTATCCAATTTTTATATGAACTTATCCCCCAAATGTATTTTTAATGAGTCTGCCATCTTTAATACATTCATATTAAACTTAAAACTCCAAATGAACTTCAAGTTTGGAAGTTTACTATATGAGATAGGTAGACTTCAAAGATGGCCTGCAATGATCCCTGCATCCTGGCATTCATGCCCTTGTGCGATTCCCACTGTGGCCTAGACCTAGTATCATATTTATAGCCAATGCAATAAGGCAAAGTGATGTGATGTCACTTCCATGATTAGGTTACAATAGATTGTGACTTCCATCTTGCTAGCAGACTCTCTTTCTGGGTTTAATGAACTAAGCTACCATGTTGGAGAGGTCCATGTGGCAGGAATCTGAGAGTGTTCTCCAGCCAACTGGCAATGAGGAATTAAGGCTTTCATTGCAACAACTCTCAAACTGTACCTTGATAGAAGCCATATAAATAAGGTTCGAAGTGTATCCTTGACTATTTGAGCCTTCAGATGAGACCACAGCCCTAGCTGACACCTTGATTGCAACCTTATGAACAACCTTGCAGAAGCTAAGCCATGACTGAATTCCTGACCCATAGAAACTGAGATAGTAAATGTTCTTGCTTTAAGTTTTAGGGCAATTTGTCATGTAGCAAGAGATAACTAATATACTATGATAAGGGATAAAAACTGTTGCTGTTGATGTGTGGGTCTTCTTTTTTCTATTTTGGCTCTTAGCCTTAAGAGAATGTATCATTATTTTAATTTTTTCTCTGTATATAAGATGTATCCAGTCTTCCCCTATCTCCTTGGAGTACTTTTTTGAAAATAGGTTTCAAGTTTCCTTCATTTCATCAAATATTTTAACAATATACAAATTAGAAGAAAAAGCCAAAGGGGAAAAAAGTTTGAAAATTAATCAGTACCTCGTAAGTTATAAAAATTTTTCAAAATTACCTCATCTGTTATACAAATGCAGTACAAAATAAAATCTCAGTGTAATCTTTTCTGTAAGATTTTGTATTTCACTATGTGAATGCAAAGGCATATAATAAGTTCTATAATTTTGGTCTAATTCATCAAGTAAATTATTAATATAAAGTATTTCAACTACTATAATTCACAATTGTCCTCTATAAATTTGGTCTTTTGTCTCATTTTTATATACTTTGTATATAATATGCATTCGATTTTATATTATATTGTGTTGTACTTTAAATTCCATATTAGGATTTTTGTTGATAACCAGATAGACATAGTCATTTACAATAATTATTTGGAACTAATTCTATATCCTTTCAGTCATTCATTCATTTATTCATTTGTTTATTTATTTAACAAGTATTTCTCAAACAACTACTATGATGAGGCAACTTGTAAGATTGAGAAATGTATATGTGAGATAGCAAATGTACACTAAATGGCCCCCCAAAATAAGAGGTAGTGTTGAAATGTAAGTAAAATAAAGTTAAAGTCTATTAAAATTGATAAATTAACCTAAGTTCTTAGATGTGCCAGGAATAAATTGATGACTTATTTACAATGATTTTACATTAAGATATTGAAATAAATTTCTTTTGTTAAACTCATTTCATTGTATGGCTTGTTTAAATAAAAAATAAACACATATATGATAATTATAATCTCACAAGATGTAGGAAAAATTAAGTTTTGAGTTTCTTTAATTAAAAACAAAAAGAAAAAAGAAAAGCATTTGTTGAGATGGGCATAGTTCTTACTGTACTGACAAAAATGAAACTTCATTTTTAATTACTAATTTTCAACGAACTGAAAATCATAGGTATCATTTCAGTTACCTAAGCCATTAGCTTTTGAATTTTTCATCAATATGCAATATTTTAATATCTTACACCATAATATATGTTGAGAGTTGGGCACAGAGTGTCATTCTTCTATCCATATTAACTGAATATAAAAGCTATATCTCTTTTTAACCTAATAGTCATTCCCACCTTTTTACTGAGTGTCTATAGCATGACAGGTTCTCAATATGTGTCATCTCTAACTCTTACATGAATCCTGCAAAATAACTATTATTATTATGAATCTATTTTATAGATAAAGCAAATTTCCAAAAGATCAGTAAATTGCAGAAGGTCACTGAGTGAATTAGTAGCAAAGCTGTGATTCAAGTCTGCATCGGTGTGCCTTCAGTCTCTGTGTTTTTAATTCATATCATAATGTCCAGGGAGAATGGACTGTGAAATAAAATTCATATTTTATGGCAAAACAAGAAAAATTTAGACAAAAATTCTTCTCTGCCTTCTGGCCTCCTTTCTCCCACCACTGTGCATTGTGTATCTGCATTATCGTCCAGACCTCCCTCATGGGCAGAAATACCTGCTCAACCATAAACAGCAACATTCACCTAGCATCAACAAGACAGCTCCTTAAAAGATAACATTACTTCTTGATCTTGTAAGGGGTCACATGACCCACCATGATGATGCTTAGATCTGGATTATGTAAATTTCTCAATAATAAGATATTTGATCTACAGCCATCTGTCTCAGAAAACTTATATAACTGTGCTTTGACTTTTATCAGGTGGAACAGTTCTCAGAGCTTTCTGAGATGCTCTTCCCAGGTTAAAATCCTCAAATTTGGCTCGAATAAAATTTTCCATTTCTTTGTTAGATTGACTGATTTAATTTTTTGTCGACAGGGTAAAGCCCATCTTTCATTACATCATTTGATTTAGAAAGCTATGGAATTCTTGAGTAAAAAGCACAGAGATCTTGCCAGAATCTGTTGTTGATCCTACTTTCAGTCTATTGGTTGGACAAAGGAGTTTCCTAGAAAAGAAAATGAATCTGACCTCTACCATAAATCCTTTAAGTTGAAAGACAAGGACAAAATTTGTATCTGATAAGATTATCTCATCTAAAGATAGAGGAAATGAGCCATAAATTCAAGTTACTCTTTGTAAAAGTAAATTGTGCAACCGCATCTGGAATACTGCCTACGTTTCTCATTGTCATGTTGCAAAAAATTATACTATAGCTGTAGAAGAGGAACAAAAATAATAAAGGGGATGAGAAAGTTTAAGATAACTAAGATTAATAGATTCTAAACTACAGAGAAGAGGTTGGCTGAGGGATGGCAGAGGAATTAAGAAAGGTACATAAAGCAAGCATTTTGCTTTGCACATTATCATGTGCAACTATGACCTCAAACGGGAAAGGCAATAAGGGAATCAAATATTAGGCTGAATAAATCACTGATTTGACATTCACTTTTTATATCCTTTTTGTTGTCCTTTTGACTTTCTTTTACCTGCAGATGATTGCTGAGAAACCAACAGCTAAAAGTTCCTGACTTTTCAAGGAAGAGAAAAAATAATGGTGACAGTAAGCCAGGAGAAGACAAGGCTGATACTGGAGGTGGTAATGAGTTTTGTATAGATAAAGGGACAGAAATATGAATGATGGGGAGATATTATGCATTTCCGTTGAGACTAGGGAAAAAGGGAAGGTCAAATATAAGAAGGGTGCCCTATGGGCTTAAGAGACATAAGAACGATTTTTTTTCAGTGGAATAATGTTTCAAAATTTTAGATACTCTGCAAGTTTTTCATAGAATGGTTTAGGTTCAGTACTACCCTGAAAAAGAAATAGCCTTCCAATGACCTTTTTCAGCCCATGATTAAAATTTAGTTTACTAGTTTTCTCATTATCTCTCAAAGTATGTGTAAAATAATGATTCTACCCTAATCTGACTTGGCTCTCTTAGTCTGGGAATTTCTGTTTTACTGTTTCTGTTTTCCTCTGGCCACAGTATTTCATTTTATCATGCAAAAAGTCAAAGGAGATAGATGATCTTTATCGTCTCCTATGCAACAGAGCTACTCACTTCATTTAAAGGGAAATGTGCATTTTCATGGAAATTTTGGCCTGTATTGATGAACTAAGAAAGATAAACTGCCACTATTAAACATAATAGCGATATACAAAAGAAAAAAGTCCTAGAAAACACATTTTAAAAAATAGTAAAATTTACACTGAAAGATAGCATATATAATTTAAGAATATACATACAGCCTAGATATTGGATAAATTAAATTTTCCAAGGATTTGTCACATAATATTTGGATGGTTATAAAGTTGAAAATCCCAGGACAAAGGTTGTGGAAGACAGGTTGAATACATAGGTCTTTGATAAGCATAATGACTTAATATGAAAAATCTAATTAGCTCAGTGCCTTTTTATAAGTAGATATTAGTCATCTAATAAACATTTTTCAGTGGACATGTTAAGAAGTATCATAGGTTAGGTGTGATATCATTTTCCATGCTCTTTTCTTTCTTTTAATGTGACTATTTTGGGGTTCATTTTTTAATAACACATTTAAGAAATAATGATTATATTATATTTCTCCCAACTGGAAACCTGGAAAGCATTCTTGACTATTTCTTTGCCAAAAAACATGGAGGCCTTGCAGATTTTTCCTCAGCAATGAATTGTGAATCTAAGCATCCTTCTCTATCGCTACTCTCAGTGCCTTAATGGGACCTGATATCTTTCATCTGACAATTATCAAGACTTGATATCTTGCCTCTCTTTCCCATCTTCCCCACAACACTCCCCCTCTGTACAGCATCCACATTTCCCCTTAAGTCCTTTAATTTACACTTCCAAGGGGAACAGGAATATCTAATGCACACAGATGATAAAGGAATTTGAGAAGAAACAATCAAATGGGTGGGGAAAAAGTAAAGAATATGATGCAACCAGAGTAAAGTATTGACAGTAAAAAGTTGGGCAAGTAAACAGTTGTGCAATTATGTTGATGAGGTTCAGGGCGGGCTGCCCCAGAAGGTGCCACTTTGGCACGAGGAGTATTTTGAAATGTAGATAATCGAGGCCGAACAGATGCAAGGAGAGCTTTATACCACCCTCTTAACTGCCTAAAACCACTTAGATAGAGGGTCTGGTCCAGGAAGAGAGCTAACATCAAAGATAATTACAAAGACTAAGAGCTAGGTGCCTAAGCTTGCAGGGGGCAGGGGGCAGGGCCTTGAGATCAAATTCTTCTGTGCCCCATTTTCTCTGTAAGGCTTGGCAAACATTTGTTTACCAAACATTTGCTCTTCCTATCCTCCTATGACTTGTCTTCCTTCCTTCTGAAACCCCAAACCCCACCCGCTTCTTCTCAGCTCAAAATGGCATATAAGCTTCAGTTGCCTGCCTGTCAGTGAGAGCCTCTCATTGTCTTTTTGGGGCTCCTGTTGTACATAATTAGATTTTTTCCTCCTGTTAATGTCTTACGCCAATTTAATTAACAGACCAGCCAAAAGACCCTAGAAGGGTAGCGGAAAGTTTTTCCTCCCTTACAATGTCATGGATGTTAGAAAACTCTATTAATTCCTTCGTTTGACTGAACAATGTTTTTTTTCACACTGCTGCTGAGCTTTAGGAACATGACCTAATGGGGTTAAGTAACAACAGAGTAGTACAGGCCAGGGGCACAAAGAGGGAAGTTATATTACAATAGCTTTTTCTCATAAAGCATTTTTATTTTTATGATTTTTCTGAAGATAGTAAATGATCACTTAGCATATTGTTTGAAAGCTGAAATAGTCAAAGATGAATAATTATAAAAGGGACACTGATGTTAATCCTATACACCTATACATCTTCTGTCTTTGCCAAAAAAATGAATCCCACTATGACATACTAGAGTTTAGACAGAGTAGGGAGGCCGTGATATTAAAATAGTCTCTTTAATAGTTATGGTTTGCTTTGGCAATATCTGTCATACTTTTTTTCAGGATAAAATTATATTTTGGTTAAAAAAACCCAAACACTAAAGATAAACTGAATTTATTTGTCTTGCTAACTAAAGAATGTCACTAGCACTAGCCATCCAGCTCTATAAGGACTGAGTTATTAGCCACTGCAGCCACTGACCTTTAATACACCCTGAAAGGAGTTCAGGGCAGAAATCAGGAATGAAGGCACTCTGTGTTCTGGGAAAACTGGCAGAACAAGTCTTCAGCTAGTTAGATATTTTCTGGAGAAAATTTTTATGAACCTGGATTCTTGTATCTTCCCATACTTAGAAAAGCACTAAAACCATTAACTAAGATATCTGTTCCTCCTCATGACTATGACTAGCTGCAACCTTCTACCGAGTTGTGAGATGTGCGCTTGGTTGTACGTATCCCACTTGCCAAATCCCCCTTTACCTCTTTGGAACACTTTCTCAGAGCTATCTGAGAGGCTGTCTCCCAGGGAATAGTCCTCAGTAAGACAATGAATGAACTCAACTCGCAGTTTTTAAATTGTGTAGTTTGGTTTTTTTTCAGTTGACACTTTGCACACCTCAGACACTTGATTTTTCTCTCTCAACAGATTTCAGACATTGGTGTTTAAAATATGCACAAAACTCTACAACAAGAAATACTTCTCCTGTACCTACATGAGCATGGAACAATGCAGTATGAAAGGTCATACCATTGTTTTCTCAGGGGCCAGAGGAAGAAAGTCAAATATAGGGTGCAATGGAATTACTCAATCTCCTCTCTTTTCTATTCCTCTGCTGTCTTAAGAAAAAGAACCCCCAAACTAATGGATATAACGCAATCACTCTTTTCAATTATGCCTTTAATGCCTATTGACATGCTTTATGTTCATCAGAAGAGAAGAGAGAATCTGGTTCCATTCCAGGTTCTTAATCTTTCTGATAAGACAACCTCTTTGACTGTGAGCATCAAGATTTAAGTGTATAGGACCCTTGTGTCAGCTTTCAGAGGGAAAATAGGCCATGGAGGAGATGAGATGATCCGTGGTGCATAAGGAGTGAAATGACATAAGGAAGGGCTCTCTCCAAATTTCCTGGAATTCTCAGTGTAGTGCTAGCTCTCTGTGAAATAGTCAGCTTCGTGGGTGTAGTCACCCAGCACCTTGAGTTTAGAAGTGCTCTGCTGTTTAATGCTCTGTTGTCACTGTCTTGAAATTCTTAATAGTCTTTTTAACAAGGAACTCTACATTTTCATTTTGCACTGGTCCCTGTAAATTATGTAGCCAGTCTTTCTGGTGAAGAAGAGTTTTGAAAGGAGGAAAGCCTTCTGGTGTTTGCAAAGACATGATACCCAGCTGGAATGGTATGTTCTGCTCTCTCTAAAGGATTACACAGATATCCAGCATCTAGAGGAGGACAACACCCCCCTTCAGGATTCAGCCTTCCTTCTCTATTTAGTAGCACATTCCCCTCCCCTTTTTAGCTGCATGCATGGCTGCCCAGTCAGAAGTTATATTTCCAAACTCTCTTGCATTTAAGTGTATCCACGTGATTGCATTTGGACCATTGAGACGTGAATAGACATGCTTGCAATTTCAGGTTATTGCCTTAAAGACAAAGCTAATTGTCCTAAAGGCAAAGGCAAAGAGCCCAAACTCTTTCCTTTTCCTTCTCATAGACCAAAAGGTAGATGTGCTGGTGACCAGCTTTGACCATTCAGAGGATAACATGCTAGGGGAGGGCAGAGCAAAGAGTAGAAGGAACTTGGGTCCTTTCAAGACCTTTTGCATGAGAGCTCCTCTGCCAGCATGGATTACTCACCTTGGGTCAAGGACTTGCAAGAGGAACACATTTATATTCTGGGGTCTCTTTGTTATATTGGCTTGGCCTGTGCCCTAAGTAATGTACAGAAGAAATTCTTGGGGTCTGGTTCATAATAAATTTGTATTTATCCAGAATAATTGAATAATATAGTGTTCTGAGTATTTGAATATTCTACATACAGAAATTATTAGTTTGCATTAAAATGATATAAAACTATATTGAACCTAATTTTATACTCAGTGAGTCTCAGAACACTGCTGGATCTTGCAGGACCTCAAGGTCATCACTGTGAATACTAATTATAGTATATGTCTGTAGACGTTGGGTTTTAAGTAAATCTGTAATAACCTATGACAAACTCCTGAAGTTGCATTTCCAAAATAAATTCCTGAATCACTCTAGTTTCATTGTAATTTGTCTCAATACTGAAAGGATGACTACAGGATGTTAAAAATAACTTTCATGGATTTTCTCATTGTTTGGAAACTGAATTTGGGCACTTGCAATACTTTTTAAAACAATAACATCATATATACAAAATAATTTTACTTCTCATTTTAAAAAATTTTTCAGTGACTAAAACTGCTAAGATTTAAAATAGTATGTTGATAAACCAGTTACAAAACCATTAAGGAATCGTAACTTCAAAAGTGTAGACTTTATGTTTACCTGCCCCAATGACTCTCTCAATGCGTATTCTTGAGGGATCGATCTCCTTTGCAAATTCATGGACTGCTAGGGATGGGTCTTCATATGTATCTGGATCTATGTAAGTTTTAATTCCTGGGAAGTGTACTGCAACAAAATAAAAGACTGAATTAGTTCAAGGGTATTCTAGTAATCAAACATCTTGTGAATATTTGAAATGAGGAGTGACGTACTAAAGTAGTCATTCTTTTTTTTAACTGAACTATAAATGACTCACAATATTATGTTAGTTTCAGGTGTACAACATAGTGATTCAGTATTTTTATACATTACAAAATGATCACCACGATAAGTCTAGTAACCACCTGCCACCATACAAAGCTTTTAAAATTTTATTGACTATGTTCCCTGCACTTTACATTACATATCCATGACTTATTTAATAACTGGAAGTTTGTACCTCTTTCTATCGGATAATTGCTTTACAATGTTGTGTTAGTTTCTGCTGTACAACAAAGTGAATCAGCCATATGCATACATATATGTGTTTTTGTTTTCTTCAGGAAAATATCCAGAATTGGAATTGTTGGATTGCATAGTAGTTCTACTTTTACTTTTTTGAGGAACCTCCATAGTGTTTTGCAAAGTGGCTGTACCAATTTACATTCCTGCCAACAGTGCATGAGGGTTTCCTCTTCTCCACGTCCTTGCCAACACTTGTTCTTTGTTGTCTCTTTGATAATAACCATTCTGACATGTGTGAGGTGATACCTCATTGTGGGTTTGACTTTCATTTCCTTGATGATTAGTGATGTTGAGCATCTTTTCCTGTGTCTATTGCCCATCTGTATGCCTTCTTTAGAAAAATGTCTATTTAGCTCCTCTGCCCATTTATTAATCGGGTTGTTTGTTTTTATGATGTAAGCATTCTTGTTACTTAAATTCAATTCTCTTTTCTATTTTTGTCTCCCCCCACCCACTTGCCATCCCATTAAAGCTTTGAATACTTGGACTCAAAATTTTATTTACCTAATTCTCGATGTAAAATGAGCTGGTAATTTCAGAGAGAGTGAGCTGACAAGTTCCATAAGACACATTTTTATGATATTTCTGTAAAACGTTTAATCAGCTCACTTAGCCACTAGTACCCATATATTTTACATTTGATCTAGCTCAGGACATGGGGGAAACAAAGCATAAACCTTCTCCCCCTCCAAAACATAAAAACAAGCCCCTTAGAGTCCCTCCCGGACCTTTGTACTCTAAGGCACTAGGTTTTCCTGAACTCATGTCCTAGTCCTGTGGTCTCTCCCCTTCCAGAAACTCTTAGGCAGTAAAGCACAGACTTCATGGCACAGTGACAGGGAGGACCACTACACTGTGGAAACGGCCCTGTCCTGCGTTCTTGTATTTGCTTCCATGGCCAAATTGCACATTGTCCTGGAAAGGACCCATTGTCTACCCTGGAGGGGAGGATAAGAATCAAAGGTCCAAATCTGGTCGCTGACCAGATGTAGCTGCTCCTCTTTCCCTGGTGGGTGCTCACAGCCCACAGGCAGGTAGGAAGATGAATAGGGGTGGCTAGAAAATTGGATGTCTGGTTGCATATTAATTTGCAACTTCTTCAGTATGTAAAGTAGTCACAGACTGCCTGTGGATATTCCTCTGTTTTGCTCACTGGTTTCTGTTTTCCACATCAGGTTGCTAGCTCCTGGAGGACAGGAGATCATTTCTTATACATCTTTGCACCTTTCCAAATACCTTAGGTGTAGTTTTATAGGTAATAAACACACAGCAAACCTTTATGGAATACGAATTAGTAAGGATTAAAAGATCAATGCTAAATTTGTGGCAGAGTAAATTATATCTGGTTTTGCTGCTTCTTAGATTTTGAAAACCATACAACACCCTGAATTAAGCATTGCCTAGGTCTCCTTAGAAACATGCTCTTGCAAGAATATCTCAAAAGCAAACAAACAAAAGGCAATAAAATGAGTTTAGAGGAGGTGATGAAATGCCCATTATTAGCAATAATTTGCTTCATGAGTTCTTCTATGCCTGTTGTCTTCTTTCATTACTTTTTGCCTCCTATCTTCTAGTACTGGATTTGAGAAGATTAGTACTTCCCAAAAGAGCTCCAGAAAATCATATTTCTCGATAGATTTGACTGATTCTGAAATGCCATGCTTTTCTTGACTTCTCAAACTCAAGAATTTGACTTTAGATTGGAGGAAACAAGAACAGATCATTTGTACCTCAGGATATTTTTGTAACAGTAGGAGTTGTGATTTCAGATTGAATGCTAGAAGCTCAAAGGCTACTATGAGATGATTAGTAGTATCATATTGATAACATTACTTTATGCACAGGTAACAGATGCCATTTATTAACTCATACATGGTTTTAACATTTAACCATTCAATAATTTAAAGTGATATACATTCTACAGAATAAACTGATTAGTTAGTATCACTTTTTTTTTTTTTTTTACAATATATGTAGTATAGGAAAAAAAAAACCCAAACTTAGTTTCAATTTTGAATATCTGGTTACTACTTATTCGTGTCTTCTTAAACATCTGTTTGTTATCTTTCTTCTATTGTACCTGGCTGCCTCAGGTTATTTTCATTGCTTCTTGCTGGGCCCATCTGGTTTAGTTTATGCTAAACTGCTAGTTGGAAAACAGGTAATAAATACCTCAGGAGCATCTTTTTCTTTTGCAGTTCATTACTGAATTCACTGCAGTGAATCTTAGGGTTGCTCAGCTTAAGTCATTGGTCCAAGTGTCTAGATCCAGGTTTCTGCCTCTGTCTACATTACTTTCAGCTCATCCTTTGCCTGGTATCAGCTGTCTCGGCTCTCCCTTCTCTGTCAGGGCAGTGAGCCTCAAACTCTTTGTGAAAAGAACCACCTAAGAGAGCTTCCTGAAAATGCTTATGTCTTAGCCCTACCCTGGACCTTCTGAGTCTGAACTTTGGTGAGTAAGGGTGAAACATTCTAATGCAGCTTGTCCTCAGACCTCTCTCTGAGAAATCACATGAGCCTTAAAAATAGCCCTAAAGCATCCCTCTAGTTTATAATTTCCTCACTTAAATCCTTTCCGTTAGCTGGAGGGTAATATAGATCGAAAAGTCCCTTATAACTTGAGCTCAATTTGAAATAGAAGATGAGTTTAAATAGTTAAACAACTTGCCTCACATATTATCTCTATACTGTGGTTAATTAGAGGAAATCCCTTTCTTGTTAATTCAGCGTCTCATGCCAGAGAATCTGTCTTGACAAAGTAGTTTGCAATTTGGAGGTGGAGGTGAAGGTGGGTGTTGGGGAGGAGATGGTGGCAATTATCAAACCAACTATAGTGGTAATTATAGCTTGCTTGGGAAGAGATCCTTCAAATGAATATAACCTTGTAGTCAGCTCAAGGATTTCATACATATTCTAAGAGTTAAAGAGCTGATTTTCTTTTTTAGTGTTAATGAATTGTAAATTGATTTGTTATATGTTAAATGACAGTCCCTGTAAGAGGGAATAAGAATTCCTTAATATTTCTATGGCTAATGCTCCACTAAATAAAACCAACTAATGTTTTGGAGCCATTGTGAATGGTAAATAACTAGATATAATCAGTCATCTTGTATTTTTAGCATATTCAGTCTGTTGTGTTTTCCAGCAAGCAGAATTAGGAAAAAGGTATTATCATTTAATGAGAAGCAGGTGCAATTTCCACCAGCAAACCTAGAAACCAGATGAAAAGTCTTAATGCTGAAAGGTTGGAACTGAATTTCTTTGGCTTTCACAATTCATGGATACAAGTTTAAAATGAACTCTTGAAGTGCTGGAACAGTAGAAAATCATGGAATACAGTCACTGAATTACTTACAATGCCCATTCTGTAAGTCCTTTCTTCTCTTCTCTTCTGACTTCATTTTGGCCTTTATATACCATTGACATCTTTAAAAAACGTAAACAGAATCTTATTTTAGTAATTATGCAGGATAAGAACCAATATTAATTAAAATACTTATCACCCATAGGCAAAAGTTATAAAGACCACTTTTAAGAACATATTTATAACATACAAAAATACTCCATAGAAGGTTTTTTTTAATACATCAAAATTAGCCCCAGATAGGAATAAAATACTCTCAAGTGGATTGATTGATCCAAATGATAGGAAGCTTAGAAAATATTTAATAACAAGCAATAACCATCATGTCTTTCCTTACATGGTCTCTAATAGCTAGTTGATGAAATGCATTAAAAGTCACAATGGAAAAATTGTTTTTGATTCAGAATCTCAGAAATTTAGACAACTGTCTTCCAGTTTCAGTGCTAAACCTCATTTTTTTCTTTTAATATTAGAAATGTGGTGGAGGCATGTTCTGTGCTTTCTCGGAAGAATCACGCTCTGAAGAACGGGCAGGTGCTTATCTCCTATGACTTCTTCAACATGAAAAATTCGGCAACATCCACATTATCTGACAGCTCATCAAGTTGCTAATTCCAAATGGTTAAACAGAACACATCTGTGGTGCACAACCCAGTCTTTCAGTGTGAATTTGGTCTCAGATCCCATGACAAATTGCATATTTATTCAGATACGTCTTACAATTTTCATAGAATAATTTCCAGTGAATGCTCCCCTAGCATAGTGCTTAAAAGATGCTCCAGAATGAATGCTTTTATCTTATGTAATTGAACTTGTTTTTTTCCAGTATGTAGAATGTTAAGGCAGTTTCTGATGTCACATAAATTGGCAAACATGGAAATTGTACTAAATTATTTTCAACTTTCAAGTTTTTTGGTTATTATTAAATCTTTTTAAAAATGGTATTCAAATTCTGCTTCAGGAATCCCAAATAAAGATAACAGTTGAGCCCAAACCTCAGGTTTATTAGGCCAATTTTATTTAGCCTAAAATGACTGTGAAGTCTTTTGTCATATTTATGTGTAAAGGCAGTATTTTCTGATATTTCAATGAAATGTTTTTCTACATGTGTATGTGCTATTTAAATCACTGTTTGCTGAAATACTCTGTGAGGAAATAAGGCCTTAGCTCATGTTCTACAAATACATAAAATACAACTTAAAAATCAGAACCAATTTTGCTACATGTTGAATCACTATTAAATAAAATAGAATTTGAATCAATTTCCATTATGAACTTAGAGGCATTCTTTAAAATTGACAATAAATATGACACTGCTATTAAAATGAACTCTGAGACACTATTAATTGCAAGAATCATGCTATGTCTATTAATACACCTGAAAATTTTAAGTGAACATAGGGGTAAATGTGCCCCTCTTACAATTAATTTCATAAGGCAGTCACCATTTCAACTTAACCACATTAGAATATCCTCGTGTTTCTTTGTTCCTTGATTCCTTGATAAATCCTTGTTATAACTAAATCTGATACACTCTTAACAGGTAGCAGTTACATTTCCTCAGGGACCCACACTTGATAAGTGTCTAAGTAATTGTCAATTTATTGATATATACTTCTAGTCTGCTGTCAAAATTTCAGATATTTTTTCATATATGCATATCCTCTATAATTCTGTAATGATTTTTAACAAAATATTGGTATGTAAGAGTTTTAAAAATGAATAAAACAAAGGGTGTTCATAGTTGCTGAACTACTGGCTCTGAAGGTAATTTCTGGGCATCATCAAATAATCAGGGTTTCCCAGTAGAGCTGGTGTACTTTAGCTGGAGTCAGTAAGGATGTGTATTGTTTCACTGGCATTATTATTACAGTTTTAAATCATGACACTGATATTTTGCTGTATCAGGAAAACTCTCAAGGTATTTTGTGCCACTATTGATAATCTAGATGGAATAATTTCCCCTTGTAGGAGTGAAAATATGATCTGAAGACTTCACAATTTCTGACAAAAGTCTGGGCCAAATATCAAGGGCTCAATAAGAAATGACACTTATTCTTTTAAATAATTTCATACACACTATCTTCATTCACAGCTCTGCATTGTCAGTAACTGACTCATGGAAACAATCTAATATGTTTAAAAATCAATAAAGCATTTTAATGCTTTGTGATACCAAACTGTGTAAAAATAGAAATCTAAGGTTTAGATGGATGAAGCACTTTGACCAGCTAGTTGGGATTCAAGTCTAGGTTTTTTCTACATTAAATTTATTGTTATTTTAAATTTTCATCCATATTACTCTTAGGCGGAAAAATAACTTGATTTATACAACCATTAATATAGTTCTAATATAGATCCTTTCAATATTTAATGGATAGAATAAAACATTTCTATAATATTAAGTTTATAAAGCACTTTATATATATTGTTCAGTTTCTCTGTTGAATTATTTTTTTTTCCAAGCAAAATCCCTTTAATGGTATAATTTGATTGCAGTAAAGGAAAAACCCAGACGTAACTCATTAAGTAGGATTTTATCACTCATTGTTTTCAAAGCTTCCATATTCAGGGAACTGTTGACACAGAGAACTTGCCATGGTGGTTCTATTGCCACATAGAGTTCACTGTCAGAGTGGAACCTGCCTTGACCCCTTTTTCTCACACGTATACTTTGCTAAGTTTAAAAGCCCCTGAACACACAGTGTATAAGAAGAATGGCTATTCACAAATCTTGGAAATACTGTGGTATAATTCAGTTACCTTCCAGTGATTAAGAAGAACAAAGTAAGAATGACGAGGAGAGTGAATCCTCCCACGGCCGCGGTGGCTATCACGAGAATCTGCCCCTGTTCTGCTGCCATGTCAGAAGCTGAAACACAGGTACGATATTAGTATATCTCTGGGTGACGTTTCACTACAAAATTGTTTTACAACTTAGTATATGCTTGAAAATATGGTAATGCATACCAAAAAATCCCACCACATTTGCCCTTTATTTGGCACACAAGATGCAAACCCCAAATGAGGGCTGAAGACTGAGGTCATAACCTACCACATAACCCTTTCTTCTTTTTTGCAAAAATACCAAGAAAGCAGATGGATTCCTGGTACCCCTCATTTTAAGATTAAGTAGGTTTTGCAAAATTAAATCAGCAGACGCACTAAAGGATTTTGTTTATATAATTGCTAAGTTATTTACTTGAACACTTTTGCCAACTGTTGGGCTACACCCTGCAGGCCTGCAAACCTTGTAAATGCCCAGCTGAGAGACAAAAGAAAGAGCCAGAAGACAGTGACAGAGACAGCGATGGTTTATTGGCTAGGGATTCTTACAAGTCTGTAAGTCCTGGAGTGACACCCCATTGTGGACAGCAGAGAGCAGACAGGACACAGTAGCAGCCTTCACTATAGAGGCGGGGTGGTGCTACCATTTATAGGGGGAATTGACTTCAGGTTGGCTCATCAGTTACCAGGGAAACCAGCAGCTGGTACAGGTGGCAAGCATGTAGGCAATTACTGATTAAACCCTATAATTAAGAGGATTGTATAGTCATGTGAGTAGGGTGTAGGTGAAGCATGGGCTGGTCTAGCAGTGGGTGGACAGAGAGTAAGAGGAGAGCCATCTTGAGTGGCCTGACCATCCACCAACAGGCCAGGCTTTACAGACTGTTTTGATGTCTGTTTTCACAAAGTGAAAAGGCTATTATTGCACAATTTAGAACAAACTTCTTTATATTTCAAAGAACTTAATTCAAACATCAAAGTTATGAATTCCCACCTCTAGAGCACAAGGGTATACATAGTAGTTGCTTAGATGTTTGACTAGCAGTCATTGAAAAAATGACATTTAAAAGCTTCCTTGTTTCAGGAAAAGTATAGATTATGTATGATAATAGCATATTACTTCTCTCATTTACAAAACTGTATCAAAACTGCAAGGTCTGCATGTTTCACTAACCTTCCAGGAATCTTTTAAAATATCTTAGTTCAATTAATTCATTAGCACTTTTCCTTCTCTGTATTACTGAAGTTTTAATGAGATACAATTTTATTGGACGGCATATGGGCAGTTGCTTAATAATAGAAGTAAGGAAACTGAAGCTCAGTGAAGTTAAAGAACTTGATCCAGCTCACACATGACTATCACCAGAATTCAGGCTTTACATATTTGTTTCATTTCTCCTTTCTATGCTATAACTTGCAATAATAATTCAGTTAATTATCAATATTCTAAAACATTAAATCAATCAGTGCCTCCAATATCCCTTAACTTAAATAAAACTTGATTTTTATTTAGATTACTATAAAAAATGATTAATCAGTTGAAAGCAGCAAACTGAATCAAAGAAAGAATATAACTGAAAAGCAAACTGCTTAATTCTCTACCATAATAATTTAAATTTATTAAACCTGGGTACTTTCCGTAGAAGTAGATCCTTTTTCTGGGAATCAAGTACGGGGTAAACTATGTGCAAATCATAGCCAGAGTAATAACTTTCTCATAAAAATGACATATCTACTAGAGAATATCTAAACCTTAAATGCTATTGTTGAGTCAGTAAGAAACCAGTTAAGCATTTAGGAGGCTTTTTAAGAAATCTAAATGTAAATAAAAACAAAAGTCATTTATGTTCAGGTTTTAGTAAGAAATTTACTAAACCTTGGAATTAGACCTTAGACACTATGATTTTTTGTCTTTTTTTTTTTTTTTGCGGTACGCGGGCCTCTCACTGTTGAGGCCTCTCCCGTCGCGGAGCGCAGGCTCCAGACGCGCAGGCTCAGCGGCCATGGCTCACGGGCCCAGCCGCTCCGCGGCATGTGGGATCTTCCCGGATCGGGGCACGAACCCGTGTCCCCTGCATCGGCAGGCGGACTCTCACCCACTGCGCCACCAGGGAAGCCCGGTCACTATGATTTAATCAAGATATTTTCAGGCAATCTATTTCAGTGTTGAGTTGTAGCACACAATCTGTGTAGAGACAAGTTAAATAGTTGAATCTTATCCAATAAATAACGTACTGAAGGTATTTTATTAGGTCCTCACTGGATTTCCTAATCTTCAAAATAACACTGATACCATGGGAATTAATGTGTGCTTTAAAATGTCACATTTTCTCATTGAAAATTATTGAATAACAAATTGTAAGGAGTAGATGTTATAGAAAACATTAACTTTTTGAAGATAAAGGAGGTAGCATTTAAACAGAAAACATTATTTACTTACCAACTGGTGTATTTGTAAAATATATAGTTCAAGAGTTTTAAACCTAGAGCATGTATCTTCATGGAAGCCAGGTAGCAAGTGATTTATTGACACCATGTATTCAAAGTTCAGATGGTGGAGATGATTATGTAATTGGGTGCCTTTGGAAAATCAGATTACCTCATTATAGAAAATTGTGTTGTTTAATTTAAATAATTGCTCAGTAAAATGCCAGTACTACTAATATATCTTCTTTTTCACCCTTGTGATTACATATTTATGAACTTTGCTTCAATTAAAACTTTAATAGGATAACAGTATTAAGATGTGACACTTTGAAAAATGTGTATTTCTGCATAATTGTTTCTTAAACATCTGTATTAGGAATTCTAAACACTCCTCTGTGGAGAATATTATATATATATATATGTATATATATATATATATTTGAAAATAAGTCATTTGAAAATAAGAGTATATAATGTGATGTACTATTATACTGATAGTAAAGTTCTCTGGATGATGGGGCTGGGTTGATTATGAAAACATTATGAATCTCATCATCATCATCAATAGCCATATGTACTCAATAGTAAACTATCCTCTAGCAGTATGCCTAGTGCTTCAAATTCATTATCAAACATATCTGCACAACATCTTAATAGGTAGGTACTATTATTATTCCTAGTTTAAGTGGTTATATTACTTGCCTAAGGTCACACGACTTGTACACAAGAAAGCTGGCCACCCAACCCTGATTTATCAATCTCCAAGTCCATACTATTGCCACTATTTTGCACCACCATTTACACTAACAGAACAACTGGCTTGGGGCTCTTCTGTGTGTTCTAGAACCATCATGGCCTTGCTTGACCTTGGTTTTATGTCTGTAAAAATGAGAATGTTGAATTAAATATTCTTAACACAATCCTTCAGAGCAATTTTACTATGATATTGTGTTATTCACTAAGGCTGCAATCAAATACTGGGAAGAACAAGATTTGCCATATGGAAATAAGAGGAATTCATAGGACCTGTGCTTCAGCTCTTGGTCTGGATAGGGATAATTTCTGCCTTTTTATTGTATTAATGTAGCCAAACACAGGTCTCTGACTTTATCTCAGGATAAAGTCCAAAGCCCTTAACTTTGTTAACAAGGCTCTCTATAAATGGCTCTAGCATATATCTCCAGATTCATCTCTCATCATTCTCTAACCATGCTAAATTTCTGCCAGTTCCTTCAATGCGCTGGACTTTCGTGGTCAATTCCTAATCAATCCTCCTACATGAACATCACATCATTTTCTGGTTGTTTAGATTTTGTTAGGTCCCTAGATATATGTTCCCATAGACCCTTGTACTACTTTTATCCATAAATTTCTATCATGTTTTATTGAAATTACCTTTTTTTGGTAATCTTTCTATTAGATTGCAAATCCTATTGCAGGGACTTTATTCACTATAATATCTATAATATGTTGAATGAAGACACCCTTTCCTCCTCCCCCTCCCCCAAAAGGAATTTGTAGGTGTAACTGAGGACCTCAGTCATCCTGGATCAACTGGGTGGGCCCAAATCCATGAAAAGAGTCCTTATAAGAGACAGGAGAAGAGAAAATAAAGAGGAGAAGGCCAGAGACAGAGACTAGAGTTATGCAGCCACAAGCCAAGGAATGCCTGGAGCCACCAGACAGTGGGAGAGGCAAGGAAGGCTTCTCTCCTAGAGCCTTAGGGGAGAGTATGCTTCTGCTTCTGGCTTCCATAACTGTGAGAGAACGAATTTGGTGTTTTAAGCCACTATGTGTGGTAATTTGTTATGGTAACCCTAGGAAACTAATACAGTATTTGACCTACAGAGTTTGATACATGGTAGTAGCTCAATAAATATTTGTTTGTGTGAATGGTTTGAATGATTGTGTGCATTGGATGATTCCCATATAAAACAGTCAGATTAACCTAGGGTAATCCATATTCTTGCCTTCCACTTGATATGTAGAGATTTACCTTGAAGGTAGTAACATTATGTATATGAAGTAAGTCTATCCAACACTATTTTAATCAGAGGACTCTAATTATTCTGTATTATTGGAAATAATGCTTCCTGGAAGGCAGGGACTACTAGAAAGAACAGACTTCTACATTTGATCAGGTTGAGTAGATTAAGTTTATAAATGTGAATCCAAGGTTAAGAATTTATTAGTTCATTCAATAAATGTTTATTGAGCACCTATTACATGGCAGGCACTGAGACGGACTCTAGGGATACAGTGGTAAACAATAAACACTGTCCTCCTGGATTTACCGTCCAGTGGGGAAGATAAACAATGAGCAAATAATTACGAGTATACGAACTGTTACAAAAGAGAAACTGTAAGGTGCTCTGGAAGAGAATAAACAGCCTTTGACGGTGAGTCAGCAGAGTGGGAGTTTGGAAATATGATGTGTTGGAAGAAGGAGGAGGAGGGGAAGGAAAAGGAATAGGAGGAGGGAGACAGTGAGGAGTTGTTCCTTGTTTAGAGGTCTCAAAGACTTGATTAATGTAAACAGACACTTCGACAAATAAACCATAAAATCATCTACCAAGTGGATTCCATAAAAATAAGTATAGCTACAAATTCCTCTGTTGTGAAAACTTTTCTATAGTACCACCTATTCATGTTTTCAATCCTGAGAAGAAGCTTGCTTATTTCTAATTAGTTTTGTAGGAGAAATGTGTATACAGAGCAAACCTGTCCTTCAGAGGTAACACAATAAGAAACACAATAATCTATGGTAAGAAATAAAATTCAATTGTGACTAGGTGATTGGGAATGTTCCTTTGCTTAATGGAATGAGGTTGTAGTCTTAGAAAAAGATAAGTATATTAAAATGATATATTTCATTCTATGGTTTGGAAAGAAGCATACTTCCTTAAGAGGAAGAAATTACCCCAAAAGAGTTGTAAATTTGTTACTGAGCAAGGACTTAGTACCTACCCAATGCCTGGCATAAGTCAGGATGACATTATTAAGTGAGGTTTGCTTTAGATATTGCTATTTAAAGAGAAAAAAGTGAAGCTCTTTACTTGGAATCCAAATACTTAAAAAAAATAGATTTCATGTCTTAAGGAAAGTATGAGGGAAAAGCAATTTGGCTATTTTTAACCAAAGAATTTTCTTCTATGGAGGCATATGATTTTGTCTCACTGTAATCAAGATTATTCTAGTTTATATTTACATTTCAAAGTAAAATCTGTTATTTGTATTCTGTGTCATTTTCTATGCAATAGCTTTTGAAAGTTAACTCTTTTCTGTTTTAACATCTTTTTAAAGTTACGGAAGACAACATTTACATGATTTTTTTGAATAAAGCATTTCTCAAAATGTTGCCCAGTGAAATAAATTTGTTTCATATTCACATGTTTTATTTATGACTCCCAATTTTAGATGAAATGTCAAAATTTCAAATACTATTATCTCAACACTTTACCAAATGATTTTTTTAAACACAGCAGAAATCTCAACAAAGTAATGTATGGAGAGCACCCATTAAATTAACCTTAAGGTTTGTTGACGATCGATTCAGGAAATCCTTAGCATTATTTTTTTCAGGAAAAAAATTCCCCTCTCAGGATATATATTGCAGTCAGGATTGGTTTAACCTCCTGAAATGAGGCATATATATATAAAGACGTAGCAGTATACAATGGAGACTCATGAGTCTGTAAAATCTCACCACTGTATGGTCATGTAGACATAAGAGTGTGAGATAGCAATGAAAACTGAACAAATAGTTCTCCTAGATGAAGATAATCTTGGGATTTTGTAGATGGTGTTATTCTCTTGGCCACCTGGACTTGAAGCATGAGGTCATCTTTGATTTTACCTTTCCCTATAACTCCAGGTCCAAAGTCAAATTATTATTATGTCTTGTGTTATCTTGTTTTTATTACCACTGGTACTGCCTCTAAGGCTTCAGCCTCACGTGATTAAGCTACTTTTATAATTTTCTATTAGACTGCCTTTCCACAGTGTCTCTTCCTAATCCAACCCACATTATGTGGCCAGATAATTATACTTCAAAATAATACTTAAAAATACTCAGCAAATAAAATGATTTAAAAATTTAAAAAAACACAAAAAACAAAAAAACCTCAGACTTTTCTATTGCCTAGAGAGTAAAATCCTCCCATCGCAGTAAGTATACCATTCTTAGAGATGTCCAAGACTGAAACTTTGGACTCAGCCCTTACATAATGCAGGCAGATCATCAATCCTGTCATTCCTATATTTTAAAGTATTTCTTAATTCATTCCCATTCCCTCCTATCCCCACAGCTATTTTCTTAGTTCAGATACTCATCTTATCACATGTATTTGAATTCAGCTAGATGGCAAGTTCAATTATATGGAATGCGGTGGAGCAGTGGCAAACAAGACAGACGTAAAGAGCCTCTGAAGAAACATCTGACAGATGTTCACATACTAATGAACGCAGAGTTTACTCATAAAGCAGCTTCAGTGCCTCACACTCTTACTTCAGACATGTTTATTGATTTCCAAGTTCACAAAGCAGATACCTGAAGAGAGGGAATTGAATGGAAGTGCACACTGCTAGGCTGACTGAAAGAACAACTGGGAAAACTGAAAATCTGACATAAAATTCCAAAATATATACTACTCTGGAGGCAGGAGTTGAGGATCAAATAGCCCTATAAAATTCAAGGAGCACCAAAGGACTCACTATGTTAGAACTCAATACATTAACACGATCATTCAAGGTCCATTAAAAAATGCTGAGATATGTTCAAGATATTTTATATAAAAGGACAGGAGTTTGTGGATGCATTATTAGAAAAATATTCAAAATATTTAAAAATTATAAAAATAATACTTTAAAGACCAAACCTCTGTCTGAAAACTTCAACTATCAAAAATGATTCAATTTCTGAAGATTTCCATTTTTTGGCCCATTTCAACTATGTCATAAGCTTCTTGAGGGCAGAAATAATATCATTCTCCTTTCTGTATCACATGGGATTAGCACAGTGCCTTACACAGTATAGGGATTAATCAATGCTTATTTTCATGAAGAAGAGATAAAGAACACATTCTAGATGTAAGGATTAAACATCGCTGACTATAAAAAGTTTTCATGTATGATTTGTTTGGTAATATTAATGCTTAAAAATGTTCTAGTGACACAAAAAATTCCCCTACACTTTTGTATTTTGGCATTTAATATGTTCAAAGATAAATTAATAGAAAATAGTGTGAATAAACTTCTTTATTCAAATATCCCAGCCTAGGGTTTGAATGAAGTAGCTATTTAGAGGAAGAGGTATTGCCTGAGATTGTACTAAGATGTTCCTTTTATATTCATTCAACATTTGGTGCCATCTACCAAAAGGAAAAATATCCCTAAGACTGGTATACGAGAGAGAGGGAGAGAGAGATAGTGAGATAGATAGATAGAGAGAAAATAGCAAGAAACTCTCTGATACACTCTAGGAAGCCAGTTACTGAATTCTCTTCTCAGCTGGATGGAAACAAACCTCATGAATCATTTCTGTTGAAGTAAAGACCCTTAGCTGGGATTACACTTTTTCAGAAAATTATTTCACATGCGTGCTTTCCTCCACTGCTCTGTCATTTCTCCAGAAACAATGCAATTCAGTACTTCAAACTGTGGCTACATTGGGACACAGAAGACTTCAAGATTCACTCTTCTTGATGACCTTAATTTACTTGTCAGATAAAAATGCCAAATGACACAGGGATAATTGGAAAATGTGAATGTGGTACAACCTGATGGAGAGGCAGAAGCAGAGGCAGGTAGTGCAGCAAGATGAAACACTTGTCTTTTTCTTTTTTTTAAAGAGATTTTTGTCTGCATTAATAAATGGTCAACATGCCTTGCTACAGGTAGGCTTCATGTGACAAATATCAAAGAACAAAGAAAAGAGATTGAGGCATTTAAACACCTGGAACTACTGTTAACATTCTAAATTTCACGAGTTTAATTTGTAATTATCTATATTTCATATAGTTACTGGCAGTTGAGATAGATCTTTGATAACATTTTTTTTTGCAATTGAAATACTCATGTTGCCAAAGTACATATTTCATCATTTTCTTTAAAGATCCAGTGTACAACAGAATTTCCTTACAAATTTCACAGATTCCCTGGAATACTGATCTGGAACCTATTATGTTCAATTTCAAACACTATTCAACAAGTATCCTAATAATAATAGTGGATATTTACATATTGGTAGGCATATATATGCACTTGAGGTTATAGCTTTTAATATAAAGGTTAGTGTGGTTTGAGGTTAAGTAGGTTTGTCATTAAATGTATAGAGATCACAAATTTCATAGGCTTATAAAATAAAGGATTTATTTAGGATCTGTTTTTCATAAAAATATTTAAAGAAAAAATCCTGATAAGAAACAGATTGATTACTTAGAAAAAGTTGTACAGATTTTCTTGAGGAAATCCTCTTCACTGACACATTATTCATTCAAAAACAACAAAATGTGGCACATATATACAATGGAATATTACTCAGCCATAAAAAGAAACGAAATTGAGCTATTTGTAATGAGGTGGATAGACCTAGAGTCTGTCATACAGAGTGAAGTAAGTCAGAAAGAGAAAGACAAATACCGTATGCTAACACATATATATGGAATCTAAGAAAAAAAAAAAAAGGTCATGAAGAACCTAGGGGCAAGACAGGAATAAAGACACAGACCTACTAGAGAATGGACTTGAGGATATGGGGAGCGGGAAGGGTAAGCTGTGACAAAGCAAGAGAGAGGCATGGACGTATATACACTGCCAAACGTAAGGTAGATAGCTAGTGGGAAGCAGCCACATAGCACAGGGAGATCAGCTCAGTGCTTTGTGACCGCCTGGAGGGATGGAATAGGGAGGGTGGGAGGGAGGGAGATGCAAGGGGGAAGAGATATGGGAACACATGTATATGTATAACTGATTCACTTTGTTATAAAGCAGAAACTAACACACCATTGTAAAGCAATTATACTCCAATAAAGATGTAAAAAAAGTAAAAAAATAAAAATATACTTTAAATATTTAACAAAACATTTAAATAAACCTGAAACAACTTTAATTTTTAAATTTTAATTAAATATATCAAGTATTAGTTTATACAAATAAAACTATTTACAATTCCAAAAAAAAACCCCAACAAAAATATTAATCATTTAGAATGTGCTAAACACTATGATATAAGGATTGGGGAGACAAAGAAAACTAAAGCATATTTTCCTGTCTTCATAGTAGTCTCTCTTTAGCAAAGGGGTTACAGATGTAAGCCTTAATTGTAATATAATAAAATTGTTGCTAAAATGGAGGTACATGTGAAGGTAATGAGGGAAGAGTAGGAGAGTAATAACCTTGATGGGAAGAAGTGAAGGAAGGTTTATAAAGGAGGTGATTCCTAAGCTAAACCTAGAATGATTAGAATAAATTTGCAAGTCACCAAGGTGATGAGTAGATATTGGGACATTCTAGTTTGAAGAAATGACCTCATATATATGGAGACACAAAATAGCTCACCATCTTGAGTTGCTGTTTCTGTGTACTTTGTGATGTCTGAGACACAGATCAAGAGGCTGAATAGGAGGTTGGAGAGAGAGAGGCAAGGGATGGATCATGACAATTTAAATTGACATCACGCTTATGTTTTTCTCAGGCTACCATTCATACTCAGGTTCAGAGGTAGAGTTGATGGAGATGTGAGTTTCATCAGAATTCCCATTTTCACTGGAGATATAAACTCATGTATATATATAGGAAGGACTTGCCTGAAGATAAATCCAACAGAGAAGAAAGCAGAACTGAGACCAAGAAAGTATTGAGTATTGAGAACATAGTTGGAGAGCCTGGATTTGGCCTGAATCTCATGCTACTCCTTGACTTTGGTTACAGAAAGCAATAAAGTCCCACTTTTTATTAAGCCAGTTGGGGTTTTGTTACTTGAAACTGATAGTCCTATTTAATATAATGAACCAAAGGGGAAAGAATTTGGTTGTATTTTTCCACATGCATATCCTAATATGAGGGGACGGGAGGGTAAGTGGGTCTTTATATTTCCAAACTAGGTACTAATAATTTCTCATTGTTTATGTTGCTTGAGCTGGATGTTTTCTATCTCCATTTACTATTTTTTAAAAAAAGTTTAATGTTGAACACAGCCTCCTGAGTATGTTTGTCCCCACAATGAGATGGATAGGATAGGAGGGATAAGGTGAAATGGGATGGGGGGTGGTTACTGACCTTTGTTATACAAAGAATATCAAATGCTCTGCCTGAAGAGATTCCTTTTTTTTTTTTCTTTAATAGACAGATTCAGAGGGAAATCAGTCCTGTCTAGCATATATTTAGTGGATCTCATGCACTGATTTAATAAAAATTGCATGGATGTAAAAACAAACAAACCCAAAATAAAAACAAATGAACTGACATTTCTGGCAAGTTTAGCGTGACAGCATGTTAAAATCAGATTGTGGAAGAATCTGCCCAATTTAAACCCATCTAATTATAAACTCATTACTACCAAATCTGGAGCTAAACAAATTCCTGTGGAAGACCTTTACTTAATTTTCTCAGTTAATGATAAAGCAGATTTGAGGCTACAGTTGTCCCTTATATGGCTTCAGTAGAAGTATTTGTGAAAGCACAGAAACCAGCAATGTTGGGGTGGGAGTGTAATTTCTCTGTTTTATGGACCCAAGCACGGTGTCCCAAGTAATTTAGATCCCAGACATCTAACAGGGACCTGTTACCCCTTAAGCCAGAACTCATTTGATCATCCCCTGAAAGCAAATAAGTTGTAGGGCAAGTTTTTGGATCATTGTTTGAAACTGTTTGAAGCCTGTTCTGAATAACACCAAACTATTTACCTCAACCTTTAACCAATCACTATAATTGGTTCTGGAAAGATTCAAGGAGAATCAACCCTATTTTAAAAAGGGCCAATCTATAGTCCTACAAAACTATGGCTCGATTCAATTTTCTCAGAGTCCCTCAATTATTTATGTTAATTGCTTTCCCTTAAACGATGAGTGAGGTCTCCAACTTAAATATTTTGTATTAGAAGCAAGAGGGTTTTGGGCACAGTATTACTCTACTGTTTAATGTTATTATTTTCAAGAAAATAAGGCTGTTTGCTTTGCATATATATCTTCCACTAAATTTTTTTTTTTTTTTTTTTGCGGTACGCGGGCCTCTCACTGTCGTGGCCTCTCCCGCTGCGGAGCACAGGCTCCGGACGCGCAGGCCCAGCGGCCATGGTTCACGGGCCCAGCCGCTCCACGGCATGTGGGATCCTCCCGGACTGGGGCACGAACCCGTGTCCCCTGCATCGGCAGGCGGACTCCCAACCACTGCGCCACCAGGGAAGCCCCCACTAAATTTTTAATTCATTGCCTAGAGGATCAAGTTAACTTAAAACTGAGGCTTAGTATTATGATTCCAAAAAAATGAGAGTAAATGCCACTCTAAACGAATGGTGAACTAACGGGGAAAATTTTCCTGACATACCCATTCACAATTTCATGTAATATAAACAGGCATTGTGTTTAATTTATTCACCTTTTAAACCAATATCTTCACAATTTGATACCGATTGTAGACAAACTGCATATGTGCCATCTTGGTAGACAGAAAGATAAACCTCTTCCTATATGTTGATGATATGGGTTTCATTTTCAACAACTAGAATTGATTTCTGGCTACAAACAATTCAGCTATTCTACTGCTTCAGAAAGAATTGTATAATCATCAACTTTATCAAAACTAAAATCATTTTCTTTGGCAGACAAAAGGCAGTTGATCAAAACTCTACAAACTAGACAACCTATTCCATTTTGTACAACATACTTCTTCCATGGCTTATCCTGGAAAGCATGCTGCAGAACTGTGCAGCTGAATATATAACTTTTTCCATGGGAGCAGTCCTCCTTGGGCTTCTTTTTGATGACTTGGAACACTTGCTTTGAAAAATTTCCAGGCCAGAATAATCTTTTTTTTCCACAGTATCCTGTGGTGTGGAACTCCAGGCTTTCGATTGAGAGTACGTTTAATTGTGGGAGCAGATCCAAATCTGCTTCCAAAGGACAATCTTTGCTTTGCCTGCAGCCCGTTTCAGTGCAAATGTGGGGAGATTTTATTTTTGCATGAGCAAGAATATTGGTTGGGCATCTTAGCTTTAATAGCAGAAAGATTTCTGCATCTTCTTCATCTTATTTTTAAAGCACTTGCACCATCCCTCAATACAAAAATAGAGAATTCACATTCTAAGCACTCATTAAAGACTAACCTTAAAATTCTTAGTAAGCATCTCTTAGGATATCTGTTCAGCCCTGTCTCTGAAAACTGCCTCTACCCCAGGGTAGGGCTTTGGAAGACTGTTCTCTCTGTCTCTGGCTCCCAGACAGGAATTGGATTAGGGATGGAGATCTGACTCAAACTGGGCCACTCACAGTCTCTCTTCCAGGAATTTGGGATTAGGATTCACAGTGTTTAGCAATTTTGATCCATGATTGAAATGAAGCAGAAATGTGAGTTTGCAAGTCATGGGGCAGATAGATACCCTTTCCTAAATGAACACAGATTCAGGGAAAAATAGTCTTTCGAGAGAGAAACAGAGATGAGTGGCTGTGTAGAACAAGAAAAAGACTGGCTGCTTTCATTTCAAGAGTCTTCCGATTTCTTGTTTCAGTCCTTTTTGAAGCCTAGGTTTACTCCCCATGTTTCCACTGTAGTCCTCTCTGGGATATTCTGGTATCTCTGTTTCCTTAACTTAGCTCATGGTATACCACCATGGAAAAAACACCTTCAATCAGTGACACTTTACCTCCATCAGGTCTTCTGTCAAAGGTTGTGGTCAGAAAATACCACATGAAACAAACTTCTTCATTTGGTGAAAAAGCTCTGCTTGAGGCCATTATCCTCAATGCCCTCCATACATATTTCCTATAGCATTTGTGCTTCATATTATAAGAGCGTGATCACTTCTCTATTCTCTGGCTGCTGCCAGAAATCTCAGAGGCAGAGATGGTGCACACATGCATCTCTAGTAATAATTATCAAAACAAGACTTTGTTCCTTCTTGTTTTTATGGATCTAATTTTCTACTTCTAGTTCTAAGTTATGAAACATTTTGTACATGTGTCTTAAACTGCCTGGAATGTTTTTAGGGAGAAGAGAATTGCCAGTGAAAGAATCAACAATCCCCTGTTTAGTTAATCAAGCTTTCTGAGAAAGCATCCCCATAAAAATTAAGGGCAGTTTAGATACGTTAGCATATATGTGGGAAAAGCATTCAGCAAGCATTCAGTTTTCTCCCTAAAACATGAAATGTGACTATAACTATAATTCTCTCTTAACTCTAATAATTGATACTAATGATTTAGATTAGTTATATATATGCTTGGGTGTGTTCTGTTAAACAATATTCTTGATTGAGTAATTCTAGATGATTAACAAAAGGTGTAACAGAGGTCACTTCTATCCCCTTTAAAACACATGAGAAGAATTTCTAAATTCCATATACTTACTAGATTGACTGATTCATGTGTTAAGTACTTTTTCCCCCCGGCAATGGAGGTGCTCATATAAAAACTCAAGTGAGTTTTTATTTTATTATTTTTTTTCCGGTACGCGGGCCTCTCACTGTTGTGGCCTCTCCCGTTGCGGAGCACGGGCTCTGGACGCGCGGGCTCAGCGGCCATGGCTCACGGGCCCAGCCGCTCCACTGCATGTGGGATCTTCCCGGACCGGGGCACGAACGCGTGTCCCCTGCATCGGCAGGCGGACTCTCAACCACTGCGCCACCAGGGAAGCTCTTTTTTTTTTTAAAATGTAAGTCTTTTTAAAAAATGGTTTTAGTTCTTTTATTTATTTATTTATTATTTATGCATTTATTTTTGGCTGCATTGGGTCTTCGTTGCTGCACTCAGGCTTTCTCTAGTTGCGGCAAGCGGGGGCTACTCTTCGTTGTGGTGCACGGGTTTCTCATTGCGGTGGCTTCTCTTGTTGCAGAGCACGGACTTCAGGCGCGCAGGTTTCAGTAGTTGCGGCATACAGGCTTAGCTGTTCTGCAGCATGTGGGATCTTCCCGGACCAGGGCTCGAACCCATGTCCCCGGCGTTGGCAGGCGGATTCTTAACCACTGCACCACCAGGGAAGCCCAAGTGAGTTTTTCTACACCGCTTCTCTTCTGAAGATTGACAGAAAGTATTCTTCTCATTGCTTTTGTTTTACATACTGAGTTTTGGCATTCTTCACCTGTCCTAATCCCCCAATTTCCACAGTATAAGCTATTGGAAGTCTGAAGCTAAGGTTGCATATGAGACTCCCTCAAATATCTTCCCAGTCATGGACTAAGTAAGATGCCCCTTCTCTCCTTATGTATGCAAGTTCTAAGGACTTAGAGGTCTCTGGATGTCACAGATCAATGCAAAGATAGTATTACCCTATCAACTTCCTATTTACTCACTTGTGGCTTTCATTTTCTGTAAATACTAAAGTATTTATCTTAAGCAGTAAGAACACTGGGGAAAATGGTGACAGAGACAGTTTCACATGAAGTTTGTTTTTTAAATAAAAACTTGTTAAATTTATATTGCCTGCTTCTATTAATAATCTCAAGGGTAGGGTAGAGTCTAATCATGAATGATATATTTTTATAATCCAAAAAACTATTGCTGAATTCAAGTAAATAGCAATTGTAAAGGTACATAACTTAAAAGAAAATCACCATGAGTGTTAACTGGGTATCTTAACTGCATGTTTATGTTTAATACAATTTGAAATCTATCAGCACAGTAGCCAGTTAAGCAAGAAGAGAGAGGGGAAAATGACAAAAATACAGCTAGCTAGCTATAAAAAGATGCAGCTCCTAAGACAGATAAATACAAACAGTGAGAAGTGGGTCTCTAATGGACAGAAATTAGCTGTCAACAATTTAGAAGGATTCAAAAGGCATTTTGAGTTGCAGTACAGAAAATGACAGTAGAAAGAATGTGCTAAGCGCAATTAGATAACCCTAAGGCTCCTTGGTATGTTTCCACTTGGTGCTCTGTCTGCCAGGCAACACAGGTTTATTTGGAAAAGAATGGAGTATCCCTCTTTCCAGTCATTATGCAAGTAAAAAGGTGATTTTATAAAAGTTCAAAAATTCTCAAACCTGCATCTATTCCATAATTTGAAAAAGTAAAATCCTTCCTCAAATAGGATATTCTATGCTTATTACTTATAGAAGTAATAGCATAACTAATACCTATTCTGAGTCAAAATATAGTTTTCAATATAAAGATAAATGTGATTTTCTGTGGGTTGCTTATTCTTTTGCAAGGAAATCAGTTGTTCAGTTATTTATTTAATTTTAAAAATTTATACTGGGGTAGGTGGCTATGGGTACATAAATCATGTCATTTCTATTTGAAAACTGAAGAGGATTCCACATAGGGTAACCTAAGGGAGGTTTCTTGCCAGAATTACATTATTTTTCTTCCTTCTTAATTTTTTCTTCTTTCTATTTTTTTTTTTTTTTTTTTTTTTTTTGGAGATGAGTGGCAGCTGATTCACAGCACAGGCTCATTCAAAAATTCATATTGGACTCAGTGAAGGAGTCCCCCTCAGATGAAGGGTAGTAATTATTATAATAACTAACCCTTTTAAAGTGCTTATGTATGTAATCCACAGTTCTAAACATTTCACATGTATCAACCTATTTCATCTTCAAAACAATCATATGAGACAGTAGTATTATTAGCTTCACTTTATAATTGGAGAAACTATGGCACAGAGAGGTTAAGTAACCTGTCCATGGTTATGCAGAGAGAAATGGCAGAACCAGATTTAAATACAGATAGTCTAGTTCTAGAGTTTGACCTAACCATTATGCTATACTGTCTGTTGGCGTTAAGACTTTTTGTAATTTAAGTATTTAAAAGAAAGGTGGCCCAAACCATAAATAATTTGATTACTATTGGAACAGGAGAGACAGTGGTTCTGGGTCCACAAGATAATGTTGTTGGAATGGAACTGATGGAGGCTCCCTGACTTGCCTCCTATGCTGGCTAAGATCCGATATCTCACAAGTTCAAGTGTGGAGCTTCCTTGGTTGAATCCAGTTCTTCAGTGCGTAACCCCTGGAAAGTCAGCTCATCTTGGGGAATCTCACTCATGCTTATATGTCACCTATAAAAATTAAACAAAAGCTAACACTAAGACTAGCCTACTAGTCTCAAGGGTTAGCTAATGGGCATGAAAAATAAATGTCAGAGGGAGAAATCAGAGAATGACTTGATTGCCATTGTAAAATGTCTACATGCAAGAAGATAATAAAGAATAATGTTTTGTTTCATTTTTTGAATGAATGAATTTTCTTTTTTTTTTTTTGGCTGCACTGTGTGGCACATGGAACTTCCCTGACCAGGAATCGAACACATGCTCCCCCTGCAGTGGAAGTGTGGAGTCTTAACCACTGGACCACCAGGGAAGTCCTTGTTTTGTTTTTTAAATACAGTTTTGAATTTGCTAGAATGGAATGTTAGAGTTGAAAATTAATACCAATAAAATCAGTATTAATAACCAATACTTACTGAGCTCTAACCACATGAGTGCTGGATAGTCTGCTAAGTACACACACTGAGTCACTGCATACTCAGAACAACACTAGAAAGTAGGTGGTATTTTCTCCATTTTCCAGATGTAGAAACTGAGGCACAGGGAGGTTAACTGACTTGCCCAAGGTCTGATATATAGAAAGTGATAAAGATCTAAGTCCAGGGTTCAATACAAAGCTTGAGCTCTTTTTTTAAAAAATTGATTAATTAAAAAAATTAAAAAAAAATTTTGGCCGTGCCCCGTGGCTTGTGGAACTTTAGTTCCCTGACCAGGGTTTGAACCTGGGCCCTCAGCAGTGAGTGTGGGGAAAAGCTTAAGCGTTTAACCAAAATCCTTCTTTATTGCTTCTTTAGTTGTCTATTTGTGAAATATCTGCCAAATTGAATTGCTCGAATCAGTTGCTATCATAAAAAATTTCCTTGTTCTTTATGCTTTCCTTTATGCTTGTTCTTTATATCTTTCCTCTTCTTCAAGACCAAGGGCAAGGCCCTTCTCTATGAAGGATTATAAATTTTATTTATTTCTGGCTACGTTGGGTCTTCGTTGCTGTGCACAAGCTCTCTCTAGTTGCGGCGAACGGGGGTTACTCTTCGTTGCGGTGCGCGGGCTTCTCATTGCGGTGGCTTCTCCTGTTGCAGAGAGCAGGCTCTAGGTGCGCGGGCTTCAGTAGTGGTGGCTCACGGGCTCAGCAGTTGTGGCGCACGGGATTTATTTGCTCTGCAGCATGTAGGATCTTCCCGGACCAGGGATCGAACCCGTGTCCCCTGCACTGGCAGGCGGATTCTTAACCACTGAGCCACCAGGGGAGTCCCCCAAATTAGGATTATAGTGAGAGTTAACATTTCACGACCACAGGAGGAGGGAGGCACTCCCTAACGTCCCCTCAGCTTTACTTTCCTTCAGAGCACTTCTCATCATCTGTCTTAGATGGAGTTTCCTGGGATGCAGACTCTGCAGTGGGGCTCTGCATGCTATAGGTTTACTGAAGAGTGACCTCAGTACGGACACATGGGGCAGTGAGGGAAGCAGAAATGGGAAAATGGAGTAGCTGAACTGCGATGTGGTGGCTACAAACACCTCAGCCGACCTCAGGGAGTTCTGGAGCCGACTTGGCCCTTCACAGTTGTCCTGAATTGAAGTGATGGGACTAATCTTTGTGCCTCTTATTGATCAGTCTTGAATTCTGACTGCCCCTGGGGAGAGGAGATGTCTCTGGGGCATTCAACCTCTTTTGGACAGAGGCAATGTTGGGAAAGGAATTCAGCTGTGAGTCTTCAGCAAGCAGCGTTCCCATGAACTGAAGGGATAAATGCCTGGGTCCTGAAGGGGAGATTGAGGCAACACATCTTAGCTCTGCATCACCTGACATTCTGAATATCTTACTTATTGCCTGTTTATTGTCTCTCTCCTCTCTAGAATGTAAGCTGTGGAACAGCAGGGATCTTGGTCTGTTTCTGTTGTATCCCTAGCATGTAGAATAGTACTTAGTAAAGAATACAGAATGGGTTCTCACAGATATTTGCTGAATGAATCAGTGTACAAACAAATGAATACATGATGAGAAATGATGAGAAAACTAAAGCTTAAACAGACTAAATTGCCCTCCTTAGGTACTAATACCTAGGGAGTAGCAGAGCTTAGATGCTGATCCAGACTGGTCTGGAGTGGAGAAATCCTCAAAGCCAAGATACCAAGTCCTATGTTGCCTACCTGAATGTATCATTTTCCTTTACCAATTAGAACAAACAACCAAGTAACCTAGCCTGGGACGAGTCAGTGACACATTTGTGTGGCACATTAGTCTTGGCGTCTAACTTTGCTTTGCTAACATATCACCTTTACCTCTATGATATCTAGATTCATGAAGTTTCCCAGACAACTTAATTTCCACGACTTTTTCAATATCCAGGACTGACCAATTTTCGCTGAAGGTTTGGCATGGGGTGGCTCAGCTCCAGTTTTCTCAAGAGGCTCTGGTGAGCAGGTCATAATTCACTGTGTCTTGAAAGTCCAGAGACCAAATATGAACTGTCAAGGAGAAATATGCAGGCTTACACGCTGGCAGAGAGCAAGCATGTGTTAGAATTTAAATTGATAATTCCCAGCGTTCCAGCGCCTTCTGTAGGTGAATTCTTAAGGCTAAAATAGTCTCTGGGGAATTTGGAAGTTATGACAGCTATAGGTGTGACAATGAAAAAGATATTTGGAAGGATTTATTTTTAGTGTGGATAAAATGAAGGTGAGGAAATAATTAGATGTGTTAGCAATGGTTCCAGGAAAGTCCATTATGGAAAGTTTGCTCTGACTGCCTTGCCTGTCTCCAAAACTACAAATAACTGGAAGAAAAATAAAAACTCAGGAAGATTTTAGCTTCAGTAGCAAGGTAAGGGATGGCATGGTGTGGCCCCTGCCTATGAATCCAGCCCCTTAGCCTGTATTTCCTGTACCAAGATTATCACCCCCATCATTCCTTATTCCTATCCTTGTACACTCTGATGAAACTGCTGGCTCTCTAATTAGAGTGTGCATCAGAAATACTTGGAGTTCTTGTAAAAACAGAATGCTGGGTCCCACCCCTAGACCCCAGAGTTTCTGATTCAGGAAGTCTGAGGTGGGGTCTGAAAATCTGCATTTCTAACATGTTCTCAGGTGTTGCTGGAGGCTTCTGGTGCAGGGTTCACATTTTGAGAACCACAGTCCTAGGCATATTGAAATTCTTTCAGTTATTAGAAAGTTCCATACTCTTTCATCTCTACCTGCACACACGAGAGACTCCCCAACCCTCTTATCCCACCCTCCATCCCCATCATTTTCACAGCCAGGTTTTATTTAACTTTAAAGTCTCCTTCAAGACGTTATTTATTTTTGGAAGCTTTCCTTGACACGTTTGTTTGGATTTTTCTCCTTGTGCCCCTCGAGGCATCGCATGTAACCCTGTATTGTAATCTTGTGTAATTATCTGAACTTCTCAACTAACTTTTGTGAAAGTCAAGAACAAGTTTATTCTTTTCATCTTTGAGTCCCCAGTGCCTGCCTTTATATCTGGCCCTCATTAATATTTTTTGATTGAGTGAAGGAGTGAGGAAATAAATCGAACAGCTGAACATTCTTCTGCCTTCTTTAGCTCTTGCTGCTTCCTTTCAAGTGCCCTTCACTTTCTTTCTCATCATGTCAAATTTGGAACAAACTTTGTATCAGATTTAGAAATAAACCCATTTACTTCCAAGGATAACAGCTTATGCAACACTATTGAAAACACTGCCAATTTCATTCCTTCATCTCAGAATGAGAATAGGAAGTGTGTAAAAATGCATAATATATGTATATTATATATTCATATATAATATATGAATATAAGTATATGTATAATGTATAGGTATACACATATATGTATATATAAATATACATATGTATGCTAACTTCATTAAGTCATACTGCAATGTTTATTGTTTACAGAAATGCTGAAACTGATTGTTGAAAAAAATCATTTAGTCTGCTCTTCTGTTTTGTATACAGCATATAGAACTATTTAATTAAAAAAATACCTATAGTGCAAGAGCATTTTTTAAAGGATGCTCTGTTTTCCAAAAGCTTAAGAGAATATGGATTCAGTTTGTGGTAAATCAGCTGTTTTATAACTGGCAGCATGGTGGCCGCTCTCTGCTTCTTTGCCTGTTGCATAGTCGGTAATGCGCTCACGCATGTCTTGCTCAGGTTTGTGCACACACAGCTAAGTCTTTTAAATGGTTCCTACTATTATTTTGCCAAGAATTCTTATTACTCAATTTAAATTCACTGAACTACTGTTTCCCTTGAAAAAGTAAAGTGTAACGCAAATACTTAAGCTGCTTCTTGATTCTTCACACAGGCCTTGGTAGAGCTGGCTGGGTTTATGTTATAAACATCTGTCCATTCAGTATTGGGACTTCACAGTGAGATAAAGGCAAAAGCAGATAGATGCCTTGCATTGGGTTAATACACATTTAAAAGATGTTACGTTAGATAATTTAAAATTATTTTTGCTGCGTACTGGTACCGTGGTAAGTACAATTCAAACTACGTTATATCTTTATGTTTTGACATCGGCAGATAGTATTTAGTATTTATGTACTTTCCATAAAGTACTTTTCACCTGACTTGGACGTTTTGACAACTCTTTCATTCAACTCTCAAATTTTTTCAGCTCTGGAAACGATGGACTACCAGGTGGATAGAATTCAATCGGGAAATAGGAAATAAAGCTATGAAAGGAACCAAGGCCCTGTGCTGTGTCATCCTTGCAGTCCATGGCTTCTAAAGGACACTTTCATCCCAGCATCATGTGTTTCTACCCTGCCTGTATGAACCACATCTATGTATTGCCACTGGGCATCACCCTACAGCTAGCTGGAACTACCCTAACGCATTCTAGAAGCAACGACTGAACATCACAATACTCCCAACGCTGTCCTGAGAATAGTAAATGATCATGCAACAGATGAGGGTGAGAGGTCAATCATAATTAATAAACATACGAGCAGTTCCAGATAGGTTCCATATGGTTATATTAAGAGATTAGGTTTATCTTTGCTTTGCCCTTTATGCTTTTCTAACTAAAATATGACATTAAAAAGCCACTTTACAATAGAAGTCAATACAGCTGATTTGTGTAGTCTAAAGAATGGCTCTAAATCTTCAAGTATTACACAGAGAATATATTTTTCACTAAATTTGGAGCAATTTAAAATGTCTTAAGAACGTTTTTTGCTCTGTTAAAGAATTCAAGGTTGAAAAGTCAAATAGCTTGACAGAAAAATTCAGGCAATTTATATGATGGCTGATAGAAGCAATCCATCTCATCTCAAATCAAGTCAAATTAAAATTAGACTTTGGGAATGACACAAATAAGGAACTCTGTTACAAGAGCCTCTAGTGAGGTTAGTGGTGAGCTTCTTGAAGACAGAGAGCATATATTATTTATCTTTGTTTGTTTTTTTTCTATTTGTCAGGCACTTGCATAGCAATACATGAAGTAAAAAATGAATAAGAAATGGCTCCTGATCTCAAAAAACAATTCTAGTCAAGGGATGATGGCTTATATCCCAAAGAAATCATATTTTTCTGTATGTTGCTGCAGGTTATTGGCTTAAAATAAAACTATATTCTGTTTTAAGAAATAGATCCATTGCTGTTTGTTAGTTCCCTTTTAAATATGATCCAAATTGTAACACTGCACATTGATATACACATTTTACAACTTCTAAGTACCTGTTAACAGTGAATGATTTTCTTTCCAGCCCATTTAGCAAAGTTATAGTCTTTAATATTTTTCATATTAAGGCCTTCAATCTGTCCTATGGTACATAAGCCCAGTCCCCATCATTTAAAATCTTTTTTGGATCCGTGCAAAACCGAAGCAAAATATTTTTGTCAATGCAGGCTTCTTAAAAGGAGACTTCCATTTTCTATGCAAATAGTTACTTTTCATCAAGTCCCAGCACATTTAAGGTAATCAGACTAACTGCATTATTTTGCCCCTTTAGAATGGCATACTAGGTGTACCATGTGTGCATTAATCCATAAATCTACATTAAAACACATATAACCCTCTGAACTTGATGCATGATGATTTGTAAATAATTATAGTTTTCTGAAAATCAAACACATTTTATTCTAAGGAGGAATATAATTAGTTAAGGAAGAGTGGAGTATTGGAGTTAAGAATAAGAAATAATCATGTAGAAAATTAGAAGTAATGACCAACCTGAATAAGAAAAGTGAAAACACTGAATGGGTAGAAAGGGAACTCAGTCCTGGTTCCAAGCATGAAAAGAGTCTAATGCCATAATACCCTCATTTTAACACTTACTAGCTGTGAGGACCTGGTAAGTTAATAAACGTCTTTGTGTTTGTTTTCTAATCCATAAAATAGGCATGATAATAGCACCCCCTTCAAAGGTTGTAAGTATATTAGTAGCCATAAAGAATTAAATAGTGCTTGAAGCATAATTAGAACTCACTAAATATTATCTGTTTTTATAAAATATCAATGTTAGAAGTTACATTAAACTTCTATCACAACCTCCTAACCAAAGCAGGGATTTCCTTTATGACATGCTGAATAAGCATCCAGCTAGCTTCAGCAAGAAGTCTTACAAGAGGTCTTCATTGTATCATAAGGTAGGCCAATTTATATTCAGACAACCTAACTGCTAGAAAATTTTTCTTGCCTACTGATGTTTCTTTTTAGACAGCTATGGCTGCCAACATTGAAAGTGTGCTATTGATTGAAGATTATTTCAAATTAAAGTCTTATATACTGGAATTCATCCTCCTCTGGGTAGACTCATAAATATGAAATCTGCCTCCTTCTTGATTAATTAACTTTTTTATTACTCCACCAGGGTCAGCTGGCCCTCTTTCTGCTTCATCATTAATAATCATCCTCAAATTTCTGGCTGCTGTTAATAATGATGTAGCTAATTTCATCCTTGGTAATTAAAGCAGTACAGATTGGGTTTCAACCAATAGACTGGATCAAACATATAGAGATTTTTTTTAAAAAGATGTGTAAGGAGGGATATCTATTTAACAACAAAGAAGTCATTTTACTCTACCTCAAATACCCCCAAATTTTAGAATTAACAATTAATTTGTAATTAAAATTGCATATATCATGTTTTTACATGATTCAAATCAGTTACAGCTTGTTACCCAAAATATAGCAAGCAATGTTGCTTACCTGTGGCAAATAAAATATTTGATTCTTTCTTTTTCGACTGGTAGGCAATATGCTATTCTTCCATATTTTGAAATTACACATTCTTCATTTATTTAATTAAATGTGTATTGGAAACTACGTATAAGACATTTTATGAGACACAAAGATACACAGGTGACAGTTCTTGACCTCAAAGTGCTAGCAACTTAGTAAAGAAGTAAGCCCTCACACAATAAAATATTACAGAAAGTCTGAGGAAAGAGTGATTACTTCTCACTGGATTGATCAAAAACACTTCAGGAGGTGTAGCATGTGAGCCGGACTGACTATTTGTAATGTGATAGGTTTCTGAATATGCCAGCTGGGAGTCACAGACACAACTTAGATAGGATGAAGATTCAGAAAATTTCATGCATGAGCATTTATACATTTTCCCAGGGTATATGTTAACTAGAGGAAAATAGAACAGAAACGATGTCAATTTGGATTAGATTGGAGGAAGACTTGAATATTTGTTGAGAAACTCACATTTTATTCAGTAGAAAATACCCAACGATTTGGAGTTTTTAAGTGTAGAAAGTTGAGTATAGAAAAATTAGTCAAATGAGGGCATGAAAAATAGACTAAGGAAGAAGAAAGTAAAGACACGATCTTACACCTTAATTTTCAGGATCATTTCCATACATAAATTGTTAAAACTAATCAAACTGCTTAAATATGAAACCATACTAAAAATAGCTAAATTTTATGGGTGTTTTTAAAATAACTAAGTGATTAAATTTATTCATTTGTATCAACATAACACTTTTTGTATAAATGTGTAAGATGTGGCATAAGATTCTAATTTGAAACACTTGCCATGATTCAGTAATTTATACTTTGGTTAATTAATCATAATGACTTTTATGTAGTTATTTAAGTGATATAAATCTAGTCCATCATTACTACTTTTGGTAAATAATGGTATATTTTAAAATGTTGACAGATGTGGCTTTGGTGCTACAGAAGTGCTTCATGTAGCTTACAGGTAAAAACCTAAATTTACATATTATTAAAATTTAAGGTGTAATTAATCTTTTCAGGGAAAAGGAATGCATTGCTTATATGTTGGCTGTGTATTAACTCTACTGGATCATTTGGATAACCACTAAGGCAATGGAAGAGATAAATTACATGTAAAATTCCGGCTTTAAGCTATGGATTCTCCTACCTTTTGATAGCTTCACAAACTGTTGTACAGTATATAAGTAAAATGTTTAAGTTGACTGCAATCTAGCAGGATATATTTTATTTTGGTTTAAAAAAATGAACCCATAAAAGTATTTTTTGTTTCTGTAAATTACATTTGAATATTAGATAAATCTTGGTTGTGTTTTAAATAAAAACAAATGTTTGACTGCTTTATCATTAAATTATTTATTTTGAACAATGTACATGTAATTTTAACAGATGATTGTTAAAATTGAATCAAATATGGTTTTTCAAGCAATTTGTAAGGATATGGATAACATTATTGGTTATGTAGATAACTTTTCAATTTTAATTCTCATCTTTTTCTCTGTTGAAAAGAAGCACATTTTCTCTAGAAAATAAGCTCAGAAATAAAAACAAATATGAGGCAGATAAAATTTTCTGTTGTTTCATTCATATAAGCCAAAAAAGCCTGTACTTGACAGTGTGTATGTGTGCGTGCACGCCAGTGTGTGTGCGTGAGTGTGGGTGTGTTTGATACTTTGGGGCATAATATGGATTTTATATTAATTTTGAGAAAATTCTTATATTTGAGAGCTTCTAACACCTATATATTGTTCACCTATCTTTCGAGAAGATCCACATGGAATATTTATATATTCTTACTTTCTTACTACTGATTCTGTAGTTTATTGTAATTTTGTTAACTCTATTCCAAAAAGATGGGGGGATCAATTACAGTACCTAATAAAAAGGCCTGTACACAATAGCAGTTCAATAAATGCTGTTAGTGAACATAATATTTAGCTATACACTATTAGTCCTAAGAGAGATTAGCAGACATATGAAATGTCTGTATTGAAACACAAAAAGAAAGTGTTTTGTGACTATATATGAGTGACTTTCTACCTACTTATCTATAGATCTATCAGTCAATTCTCTCTCCCTTGTTCTCTCTCTCTCTTCCTATATAACATAGGGAATGAGGTTGTTCTATAGACTTAGGAAAAGAGGATCCCAATAGCTATAGTTCAAGTAGGCTCTTTTTATAGTGCTAACAGTCATAGTTAGTACTCTTTAAACTTGCTGGCCAGTTTCCACTAGCATATTCTGACTCTGGAAAAAAATCCAACCTCTGGTCTAAAAACAAAGCAAGAGGAGTCATGGTGATGGCTCCTCAGAACGAGAGAAAATATTTGCAAATGAAGCAACTGACAAAGGATTAATTTCCAAAATTTACAAGCAGCTCATGCAGCTCAATATCAAAAAACAAAACAAACAACCCAATCCAAAAATGGGCGGAAGAACTAAATAGACAGTTCTCCAAAGAAGACATACAGACTGCCAACAAACACATGAAAGGATGCTCAACATCACTAATCATTAGAGAAATGCAAATCAAAACCACAATGAGGTATCACCTCACACTGGTCAGAATGGCCATCATCAAAAAATCTACAAACAATATGCTGGAGAGGTTGTGGAAAAGAGAAACCTCTTGCACTGTTGGTGAGAATGTAAACTGATACAGCCACTATGGAGAACAGTATGGAGGTTCCTTAAAAAACTAAAAATAGCACTACCATATGACCCAGCAATCCCACTACTGGGCATATACCCTGAGAAAAACATAATTCAAAAAGAATCATGTACCATAATGTTCACTGCAGCTCTATTTACAATAGCCGGGACATGGAACCAACCTAAAAGTCCATCGACAGATGAATGGATAAAGAAGATGTGGCACATATATACAATGGAATATTACTCAACCATAAAAAGAAACGAAATTGAGTTATTTGTAGTGAGGTGGATGGACCTAGCGTCCATCTTACTTCATTTTACAGAGTGAAGTAAGTCAGAAAGAGAAAAACAAATACTGTGTGCTAACACATATACATGGAATCTAAAAAAAAATGGTTCTGATGAACCCAGGGGCAGGACAGGAATAAAGACGCAGACCTACTAGAGAATGGACTTGAGGACCGGGGACGGGGGAGGGTAAGCTGGGACGAAGTGAGAAAGTAGCACTGACATATATACACTACCAAACGTAAGGCAGATAGCTAGTGGAAAGCAGCTGCATAGCACAGGGAGATCAGCTCAGTGCTTTGTGACCACCTACAGGGGTGGGATAGGGAGGGTGGGAGGGCTGCGCAAGAGGGAGGGGATATGGGGATATATGCGTATATATAGCTGATTCACTTTGTTAAACAGCAGCAAGTAACACAACATTGTAAAGCAATTATACTCTAGTAAAGATGTTAAAAAATAAATGAAGCCACTATGTTTGTAGAGTACAAGTAATCAGTTAAGAACATTATAATTTTGAAAAAGAATTGTTTCATATTTTATATTATCGTCTCATTGGTTGTTAGCAAACTAAAATTTGAACAAAGTAAAATAGGTATAGCTAAAGGGAATGACATTATAAACTACTTTGTTTTGCTTGTTTTAAAAAATTTGAATTAGACCATCAAATGAGAGAGTACCTAATTTCACCTTCCCACTTCACACCCCATCTCTATGCATCATAAAGTCAGTTAATTAAATAATACACAAGAGAGACCTTAATAAGGAAGTTGACATTACAATAATTCAGACAGTACTTGAAAAACAAAAGCTATAAAAATTTAAAGATGCACTAAGAGGGTATGTAGATAAAAAGACTGATGCTGTCAGTTTGGATTCATATCATTATATTCCTGAATTTATAGTAAACCTACGCATATCTTACTATGACATTATTCATTGAAATTCTCTCCTGGATATAAACAGCATGCTTTGAAAATGCAATTTAAAGTTAACCAGATAAAAAATGATCCTTTAAATAATTTTTCCTCAGGCTGTAAATTGACTTGGGAGCCACTCTATGCACCCAAACTCCAGGTTTACACAAACATATTTTTCAAACTCTTCTCAAACGCTGTTGTCTCTTCAACAGTATTATAAAAGTCACTTTCATGACATTTATAAATCAGTGATTCAGAATATGGTTTTTGCTGTCTGCTGCTGCTGTCAGGTGCTTCTAGGGTTCTAATCCTGCACCTCCACTCATTGGTTATCAGATTTTGGTAAAGCTACTTAAGTTTCTAAAAAGAGTTATAATCTTAGCAGAATTAAAAAGATAATTTGTGTAAACTGCTCAGCAGACAGTCTTGCACATGTTACTGGTCATATTACTCCTAATTAAAATCCTCCCATGAATCTTCAATATCTTCATAAAGCGCAATAAGCTTAACATGGCCCAAAGAGCAACTTCGTCTTGTTCTTGGCCCCTGTATATAATTCTCTGCTTTTAGCTCCCACCATTTAATTTTTCATGTCTCCTCACTGTAGTCACACCAAATAGTTGGCTCTTCTTTAAATTTTTCATGCTGTTTCAGGTCTCAGCGCTTTTGCTATTCCTTTATCACCCTTCTTTAAAGAATGAGCCACTGCGTCTCATCCTCCAGACCTTCATGATCTATTCATGCTGAATTAGGGCAGCTTCTCTATGCTCTCATAGCACTCTTTGCATATCTGTCTGGTAGTACATGTCATTCAACCTTGTATTTTTTAATTGAAACTTTAATTTTCCTCCCACAAATCTAGACTATAAATTATGAAAAGGCAGAGGTTGCAGGTCTTATTACTTTTTTATCCCCAGAGACTCACGTAGAGTATGGCACATATTAACTGTCCTATATATTTTTCATTGAATGAATCAATATTATACTGGGTCATTGTAAGTATGGGACCTTTCTGCTAAGGAGTTTCAAAGTACTTATCTTTTACATAACATCTGAAAGAATTTTAGTCCTGAAAGTACAATAAGTTGAAATTTAGAGTTAAAACCAAATACAATATTTAGATCAGAACTTATGTTTTCTTATTAGACTAGATTGCTTTGTCTAAAAGTCCCAGACAAACATAAATGAATTATCTAGATTTAGACCTATGAGTTTGAGAGTACATTTCTGACTTGATGATATAATACTCAAAAATGTCATACTTTTAAAAAGTTAGGTGAATTTCTTCTTCTGTGAAATAAGACACAATAAACACACCCTGGACAAGACAATGATGTGACTCTTCCCTGGACCAAACTTTCCTTGAATTGTGTCCTTGGCTTTGCACCTAGATTAAGTCTTGACATGTGGGCAGGGAAGAAAGCAGTCAATAGGACATAGCAGGGACATTTTTTTGAATATTTTATATTGCTTTTGATTATGGAGTTTTGTGATAACTACATTCCCAATAATTTCGTCTCTAGCTTGAAAAGTCAATAGTGTTCAGTGGGATTACAAACGACTATCACAGATATTAAACATCCAGGTTATAAGTATTCTTTTTATTCCTTTGTTCACTTTCCCTCCTTAAGCTGTATTCCTTCTTAATTAAATATTTCAGTGTTTTTCCACTTTTTAGTTAGATATAGTTGTAACGAAAAAGTTCTTATGGATCAATGTTGTTCATTAACCTAAAAACAACAACAGAACACTCTTTCTGTCATATAGTTAGAAACTCACATAGCTTCACTTTCAGGGAGTGATAAACTGGGGGAATTGTGGCTTAATCAGTGGTCTTACCATTAGCATTTTATAATTCCAATGGAAGGACTTGGCAGGATGGTAGAGTACTGGCCTTGGAAGAAGATAGCCCTTAGTTTCAAATTTTAGCTTAGCTTTCTTACCAGCTGCATGAATCTGACAAGTTGCTCAATTTCCCTAGGCTTCTGATTTCTCATAAGTAAAATTAGGAAAATAATACTGGTCTCATTGGATGTTGAAACGTTTAAAAGAGACAACACATGTAAAATACTGCACATCATTTTTGGCACCTATGAGAATAGGCTCAATAAATGCTAGACATTATTATTGTTATTCATAAATAATTTTTAAAATAAAGTTGCTATTCTTGAATTCTTATGCAAATACAGGTATTTTAACAGTGATGGGAACAGAATTTTTTTTTTTTTTTTTTTTTTTTTTTTGCGGTACGCGGGCCTCTCACCGTTGTGGCCTCTCCCATTGCGGAGCACAGGCTCCGGACGCGCAGGCTTAGCGAGCGGCATGTGGGATCTTCCCGGACCGGGGCACGAACCCGTGTCCCTTGCATCGGCAGGCGGACTCTCAACCACTGCGCCACCAGGGAAGCCCCAGAATTTTATTATAATTAGGTATTTAGATATTTTTCCATCAAAGTACATAGCAAAAGCCACCTATATCATCCTTACAAAGATAGCAATGTGATGGATTTCTAAAATTGAAAAAATAATTCAACGGTAGAACTGGGTTTAGAATGAACATGACATTTAATGCTATGTTACATGACTTTGGAATGCCTCACTCCCCTCTTCTCCCATTTTAGTTTTCAATGTTGATGCTATGAAATTAATTTGAGTTTCTAATCAAGCCCATGCATCTAATATTTAAACTTATAATGTGCATTTCAGGGGAGTTTGTCTCCTGACCACTGTTTTTATTGATCTAATATAACAAGCCAAAGCTGCATAATTTTGAACTAACTGCTAAAATCATTTGCTCATGGCTTTACTCTCTTCCAAGTATTCATTAGTATCACATTATGATGCCAAGACTGGCGGACAATTAGGCTAACACCACCCAGTGAGACTCTCTGTGTTGTGGCCTGAGTGATGAAAATATTTAACGATAGCACCAAAGCATTAACTGAAACGACTGTATGAGTATTTACATGAACAGAATCCTGCATGATGAGACTATTCAAAATTTGGGACATCAGATTTTCAACTATGAGGTCACATTGGAACCACACTAAATTAACATCTTATTTTATATCTTTGTGTGAAACTTACTTTCATCTCCTGTTTCAAACTCAAACTTCTGACTGTATCCACTGTACCCTGTTGCAGTCCTCACTCGGATATGAAAAATGTACTTGGTGGCTGGCTTGAGACCTGTGATGATGGCACTGGGGGCCTTGGACCTCGTGGAGGAATAGGAGAGCTGCTGCTCATGGTCCTGGAGACAGAAGAGAAGAGAAGGGGAGTGAAGCAGGGTTATTTTCCTTTACCTTGACACACTGTAAAGTCAAGCTGAGGAATTCTGCTCTCTCAAAAATACTGATTAAGAACTGATGCAAGCATGGTTTTCCATAATTTAGTGCTTCGTTTTTCACCAATTATAATGCATATGATATGGTCTTGATTTGGAAACTTTTTAAGAAAGATGATGATCTTGTATTTTTGGTGATTTGGATTTCTGACCCAACTCTAAGGAATGGTGGTGGCGTGAAGAGCATGTTTACACAGAATGGCAGCTGCATCTTGAATAAAATGGGCACATCAGATCAGACCGGGCCAGCAGCAAGCAAGGAGCAAGGGTGGGAGAGTTCAAGTACCCGCTACTCACTTCTACCCGCAGGTAGTGCCAAAATGCCGGCGCTATCCGTGGGTAGACCTGTGGGTGAAAGGAAAAATAAATTAATTGTTTTTTTAAAGTTTGCGATCTTTTATCCCGAATCAACTGCATTGTTCTGAAACTCAGTGATTCCCCAGTAGTAACACTGAAGTTGAAGCAACTTAAGACATAAAATGATGAAAATTTTCCTCTGAGGGAGAGTTGACTCCTCTGCAAAATACCACAGTTTACTTTGTAAAGATGTACGAGATACATACTGATTGTGAGGTAGATTTTTTTTTAATCAAAAACAAATTTATGGTTACCAAAGGGAAAAGGTGGGGCGGGGGAGAGGGATAAATCAGGAGTTTGGGATTAACATACATGCACTACTATATATGATAGATAACTAACAAGGACATACTATATAGCACAGGGAACTCTACTCAATATTCTGTGATAACTTTTATGAGAAAAAAAACCTAGAAAGGAATGAATATATGTATAACTGAATCACTTTGCTGAACACTTGAAAGTAACACACATTGTAAATCAACTACACTCCAATAAATTTTTTCTTAAATACACACACACACAAAAAAACAGTACATACTTCTTATTTTCAAAGAACCCTCTGGGAGTATATGTTTCAACTGTGTTGACTTCTTGCCCTCATTTAATGCAGCCAAAAGACCCTGGGCTTGTGTTGCACCATGAAGCCTTTGTCCGGTTTGCTGTTTTTATTTTTTATTTATTTGTTTTTTAACATCTTTATTGGAGTATAATTGCTTTACAATGGTGTGTTAGTTTCTGCTTTATGACAAAGTGAATCAGCTGTACATATACATATATCCCCATATTTCCTTCCTCTTGCGTCTCCCGCCCACCCTCCCTATCCCACCCCTCTAGGTGGTCACAAAGCACCGAGCTGATCTCCCTGTGCTATGTGGCTTCTTCCCACTAGCTATCTATTTTACATTTGGTAGCGTATATATGTCCACGCCGCTCTCTTACTTCTTCCCAGCTTACTCTTCCCCCTCCCTGTGAGGTAGATTTTAAAACGGTCTGCCTGTGAGGGAGCATCAAAGACACAGCACAGTATGAAAGACAGCACACCTCAGAAATCAGCAGGACTGGAGGCTTGGTTCCCAGTCACCCGTGGTTAACTGCCAAACTACCTCTTCTCACTAACAGGAACCACAACTGACTGAATGCCCTCGTCATTCAGGGTCTTTTAAGTGGGCTGTCTTGTCCACCACCTCAGAACAATTTACTTGTGCCTTTAAGAGACTGTCCACAATATGCTGGTAGTGGGAACACATTAAAGTCAATACTGTTTTTGTATAGTGTTATTGTTCAATAACTTTATAATGGTGTTCTAGTACGGTATCTGAAAAAAAAATTTTTGTATGAACAACTCTTCTAAATTCATAGGTCAAATTAGGCTACCAGGCCCTTGAGTTAATTCTCCACTATTCTCATTATAAAATATCTAAAGATAGAGATTCTCAGAGATGGAAGTAACTTTCAAGATCATTAATTAAGTCACTCATTTGATGCTTAAATTCGATCTATAATATTCCCATCAAGATTTCATTTAGCCTTTGCCTGAAAATATCTGTTGTTCAGGAGACCTTCCAGGCAAACGAAGTAACCTACATACATGCAGAATGTATCAAACTGCATTTATTGTCTGGTGATGCTATAAGATTTAGAACTATGAAAATCATTTTCCTTAAGCTACTTTTGAGAAAAAAAATCCTTAAAGATCATTTTAAAACTTTATGGCCTTGTTTGTCAGAACTTTATATGCTACATGGTTATTCTCTGTCTAGCTGAGGAATTGAATTTGTCATCTATACCCCAAATACAACTGTTTATTAAACACAAAGTACAAAGAAAAATGAGTAAACAATAGCAACATTTTAAATAAAAAAGACAAAACAGATAAATTGTAACTTATATTTATCCCTAGGTCATTTCCAGATTAGAAAGTAAATAAATATCTGTCTGTTATAAAATCCAAGAAAATAAATTCTATAAAATCATTGGTGGCAGTAATTATCTGCTAAGGGCCTAAAGAAGAAGCTTTCTAAGATGAAGGCCTTTATAATTAGGGGGTTTAACACCCATATTGTGGAGAAAGAAAGTTTGTGTTCTATTGGAAGAGATAATACTGTTTCTGGTAGAAATTTGTAAAAACTTTTGGATTGTTCATTCTTACATAGAAGAGGAGAATATTCCACCTCTCACAGAATTTTCTGCAACATTAGAGTTATGGGGTATTCTGAGTAGCATTGCACAGTATGAAATTATGATTGAGTGAATTTTAAAATCCTGAAAAAAAGAATTTAGTCTTATCCTTAAAGAGAGGAGATACAGATTGAAAAATTTACTTAGAATGGCACCATAATAATTACACATTATGTCTTTGCTGCTTCACAAAAACATAGCTAAATAGTAATTTATTACTCAGTAAAGTTACAGGGAGCAAAGGACTCTTTTTGCAAATAGCTTTTAGCATGTCTGCTGTTATACAGAAGTGTATCTGTAGCTATATCCCTGAAATAAAAATCATTAAGTAGGAAGTATGCTTACATGGTTCCTCAGCCTACAACACAGCAGTGTGGGGGTAGCTGCCTTGCCTCACATCTTGCCTCCTCGGAGCATGCCAAGAAAGAGAGCTCAGAGAACAGTCATGCGAATTCCTGCTTCCAGTGCATATCAGCCCCCTCTCCTCCTGGTGTTTCCAAGCTCTTGGGAAACTAAGTTAGCACTTACCCATGAAAAGCATAGGGCACTTACTGTCCCAGAACTTTGGCTAATTGCCTTTCTCCTGACACATCAACTCCAATTCAAAGTAGCTGTCACCAGATAGAGACAGTGTTTTGCTGCAGAGCCATCGAGATCTCTTTATTCATCCATGGGGGCTCAATTCTGAACATGCTTGAATAGGGTATGTGTGAGAGTTTTTCTAGAGTTTGTACCATATGGAATTGCTATTTGTATAATACCTATGTCTTCAACTTTCCTAGGTAATACATTCCATTGTTCATAAAACTATCTTATAAGTTTTTTACCCTTGCTAAATCCATAATAAAATCTTCTCATTCTTAATATTATTCATTTTAGTACTTTCTTTTTTTTCTTGATCAAGCTTTCCAGAGGCTTGAACCAACTTTTGGCTTTATCTCTCTATTGTTTCTTTGTTTTCTATTTCATTTAATATCTGCTCTTACTATAAATTATTTTCTTTCTTCTTTTTTTGTGTTAATTATATTGTCTTCTAACTTTTTACATTTCATGCTTAACTCACTAATTGTCAGTACACCTTTTCAAATACAATTTAAGTCTACAAATTTCACTCTAAGTACTGCACTACTATACTTCATAAGTTTTCATGATATATTATCAACCAGTTCTGAGTATTTACTAATTTCCATAAATACACTATTTCTTTTAGTCTTTGTGGCAGATCCAGGATTATTATTTCACACTTTTAAGGGTCAAAACAGGTTGTCAGGCAGTAAATAAATGGCATAAAGTGAAGCTCCAAAGGCATAACCCCATGGGTTGCAAAGTACACTGGACTGTGGATAGGAGAGCACTGGCAGTCTTCTGTACTGAGAAGCATTAGCTCATTGGCTGAACGTGAAACAGTTTTTGCACTACTTCCCCTTGGATAAGCATAAATAATAATATCAATCATGGGACAAATCATTTAGTAGCAATGCACTTTAATGTACTGTTATGTATATCATTTCCTAAAATAAACATATAAACAATTTCTATTTTATATATTTGTATTCACATATACTGAAAACATAGTTCAGAACTATAGTGTGAACACAGAGCATTCACTGTCAAACAATATGCATGTATTACTCTCTAGAGATGTAGATTTTTATTTAAGGTTCTCTTCTCAAGGGCAGAGTCTGCAGCTTAGTCTCAGGAATTGCCCCGTCCCAGCTGCTGAGGATCTAGGTTTTCCTGGGAGTCTAATCTTATTGTTACATTGAACCTTTCATTTGCTTAAAATACTGACTCTATGTTTTATCTCTATAGATGTCAACTCTTCATGGTCACTAACAGGGATGTTCTTACTAGAGTCTGGACCCTCTTAGCATTCAATCTGAAAACTAACTTAGTTAAAAGAAATAGGTTCAGGTGTCCAGTCACTATGGCTGCATCTTTCTGCAACCAGAGGTAACATGGTCTGTTATCAACAGAAGGCAGCATGTAAAGAATTCTGGATTAGAATTCTCCTGTCTTGGCTCGATTTATGTTCTGCCTCTATTATGTACCTTGGTAAATCACCTTCAAGACTTTGATTTGCTCATACAGAAAATTCATTCATTGCACCGACATTCACTGAATGCTCTCTATGGGTATGGTTTTAGGGCTCTATAGTAGATCTGGCTTACATAATCACCAAAGTTCTACATAAGCAATTATATTCTATAATTTTTGTATGTTAGAAATACAAGTCTGCTCTCTTCTGCTGTGATTGATTCTCATCATGCCTCATCTTAATCTCTTGAGTTTACCGTCCCACTTATGGAAGTAGATGCAATAGGCCCACAAAGTGGTCATCTTCTGGCTGGTTTGCTTTCTCTTAAAGTCTTTGGGTCTAGGGGGTTTTCTCCAAGATGTTACCACATTGTTGTATTTTTTAAAAATGTTAAACTAATTGGATTACATATGTGATTAAAAATTATGTTGTAGAGTTTTTTTGTACAGATATATAGATCTAAATATATATCAGCAATCATAAGATAACAACCATGATTTATGCAGTGCCTTACAATTTGCAAGGTGTTTTCACACGCATTCTTTATGTAGTACTCATAATAACCTTGTGAAGCAATAAGAACTGGTAATATTTTTAGTCTCACTTAGCATATGATGAAATTGGTGCAGAAAGAATAAGTAACTTACCAAAGCACGTCACATAACTAGTCAATGGCTTCTGTTAAAGTTGTGCTTTTTCACTATCCAATTTAGGCAGATATGTGCAGGGCAAAAATGCTTATAAATTAGACTTTGAGCCAAGGTTATTTTTTACACACTTTATGTTCTTGATTATCTGATCACTAGAAATAACTTCAAATTTAAGACAGACTGTGAACCAGATAGTAATGATTTGATGGCATTAGAATACTTTTATATAAATAGTTCCTCAGTGGTAGAAACAATTTTCAACATTGAAAATTTCAAAGATAAAATTATTTTCTACTAAGGTTAACACATCCAATCATTCTGCCTTTATTTTTTTTCTATTTTGATATTATGTCATATAGACAGATTCTAGGAAATTCCAAGGGGCTTATAATTCACCCAATCTTCCAAGGAACATAAAATATTCATGTTTGGGGCTTCAGAATAGAATTTTTTTGATAAGGTCCAGGAGATTCTTCTAGAATTTTTTATGCATGATGGTACTCTACATGGCTTTATTCACAGAACAGTACTAAGAGGACAGACTAAAAGCATTGTTGGATTTTCCTTTATCCTTTCAAGTAAGTCATGCCAAGTTTAAGTCATCATAGGTAAAATAGGTAAAAGTGCTATTAAAAATTAGCACTCTACTACCACAATCGTTATTTTTTTTTTTTTTTCTTGTGGTACGCGGTTCTCTCACCGCTGTGGCCTCACCTGTTGCGGAGCACAGGCTCCGGACGCGCAGGCCCAGCGGCCATGGCTCACGGGCCCAGCCGCTCCGCGGCATGTGGGATCCTCCCGGACCGGGGCACGAACCCGTGTCCTCTGCATCGGCAGGCGGACTCTCAACCACTGCGCCACCAGGGAAGCCCCCACAATCGTTATTTTTTAATTAGCAATGTCCTAATTAAGCCAATGGTAAAGTTCCTGTTCTACTGGCTAGGAGATTGAAGCTATAGAGTCCTAAGAAAAGAAAAAAGTGGATATTAATAGCTCTGCTAGGGGTCATCTAAGTCATTTTTTTGTCTCTTTTCTCTTTCCATTTTTGTGTCTGTCTTTCTTACCCTGCCTCTCTGTCACACATACAAACACACACACACACAAACACACATTCATCAAACAATTCTTGACAGAAGACTGTTGAGATGTCTGCATAATAATCTCTCAAAACTAAACAAATTAAAACCACATTTAGAACATGATTCATTACCTGCAGAAAGATATTTTCCCTGATAAAGCAAGAATTGCACAGCCTAGAAACATAAAGTTTGAAAGGTTATCAAAGAATCCTGTTGCCTAAACAATGGTATTAGCAAACCTGAAAATATTTTACTTGAATGAAAGGAAGTTATTTCACATGACCCTAGGAAAAGGAAAGCTTGTGTACTAGATCCTGCCAGAGTTTAACAATTGCTTTCCAAAGAAGAGAGACAATGAATTTGGTGTATTTTATTTTATAGGTCATTATAATAATGAGCCCTACCTGGGCACAGGTACTTATCATACCCTGGCTGAAAGATTCCTTAAGATTTTTCATATTTTTACTTTGATGCTGCAATCTCCTGATTACTAATGTGAATTCCCAATTGCTATAGAAGTAGAAATAAATATATTTGTTCCCGGAAGGGACAGGCTTCTCTAAGATCAATATATGGGCATTGTGCTTTGTTCCTCAGTTTGCTTTTGAATTTAATTAGAATGAGTCAATCTCTGAGTCATGAACTCCTAGTGCACTCTGGTTGTAGGACTGGTAAAATAGAGCATCAGAATGAGCTGTGTGAGCCCAGGAACTGAAGTTATAGCATGTCCATAAAATAGGCATACTTATATAAGAGCTTATAGTCCTAAAAAGTCATCTATTTTCATTCTTGTATCAGTTGCTTTGATTCATCCCAAAGAAGTGTTAATCTATACCATTTTTTAGAGCTTTTTAGAGAGAGAGATATCTTATCTAAAAAGATATCTAAAGAGATATCTTTAGATAAAGAGATATCTTTTTATTCTACTCCAGGCAAACCATAAGGTACACAGGTTCTTCCTAATTATCTTACTGAAATTTAAAAACAATTGTTTTTTTTAATATGTGGAAAATGTCTCTCCTAATGATTGAGCTATAATAAACCATCATTTTCTCTCTATTAATTATGACTGTCTACCTAGAAATTCGTAGAGGATTAACTGAAAAGGTTTAGAACTAATAAATCAGTTAGTTAGCCAACATACAATTATCAGTTGCTTTCCTATACACTAGCAATGACCAGTAAAATTATATTTTAAAATATTCCACATACCATAGCAACAGAAACCTTATAATGCTTAAGTATATGACAAGAAATATGCAAGACCTGTATGAGTAAATCTGTAACAGTTTGCTGTATAAAAAAGAAAATCCCTTATTTTCGTAACTGTAATTCAAAGATCTTTTGTAGAATACTACATAGTAGCAGTAAAAGTAGGAATCTTATTTTTCTTTGTTCTTGAATGGATTAGCTGTTAATGTGGAACTGTTAAATATAATCATGTCTGATTTAGGTTTTTAGTAGATATCTAGGTGAGAACTTTTCTTCCTTTTTCTTACAATGTAATTTTGTTTGTATTTTGTTTTTAAAATGTGAAATGGATTTTGAATGTTATAAAACAATTTATCTGTATTTGCCAAGGTGATTCTATGTTGTTCACCTTAATGTAGTATATACTTGTGAAGAACTATCTTTGCATTCCTAAGATAAACCTTACTTGTTAATACTTGGTTATAATATAGTTCTAAAATTTTTATTGCAATTTTGGATTCAGTTTGATAATATTTCAAATAGAATTTTTATACCTCTCTTTATAAGTGATCTTGGCCTAGAGTTTTCTTGATTTTAGCCTTTTTTATTATCAATATCTGGTTATACTATTTGGGTTAAGCTATATTTAAGAGAATGTATTACGAAAATTTTCATTTTTTAATGTTCTGCAATAATTGATATAACATGGTAATTATCTGTTCATTGAAACCTTAATTGAAAGACCATTTCAGGGACAGATATTTGACCATCTTTTAAAATTATTTCATCCTATATTCAGATATTCTTCTTATTCAGTTTTGGTAATCAACAGAAAATTATCCATTACATTTATATAGTACATTTATTGATGTAAATTTACAATTAGGCTTGTCCTATTATTGAAAATCTCTTCCATAAATAACATTTTCCTCCTTCTAGTCAAGCTTGTTTATCAGTCTTCAAAACCACTGGATTTTGATTTTTTAAATCAAATATACTTTTCTTGATTCAGTTTCATTAATTTTTGATTTTACACTTATTCATTCCTTCTTCCTCATCTTTTTAAGGTTTGGATATATATGTATCTCAATGTCTTTCATTTTAGAATAGTTTATAATTTAAGTCTTTTACCCTTTAATATGTGTTATTTAAGATAATATTCTAAATTTTCAAATAAATAGATATCGGGGTGAGATGGGGGATTTTTTAAAAAATTTTTAATTTTGTTGCATGATTTTCAAGGAATGATTCAAAGAATGAAGGAATAATTTTATACTACCTGACTCCTTCCTCTAGTTATTTCAATGCGTATCAATATATATCCCTAAGTAGTCAGCAATTTCCTCAAAAATGTGATATATAGTTGCTTCAAAAAACAAAACAAAACAAAAAAGCAAAGGAATGCTGGATGCATAGTTAGTGTTTAATACATATCTACTGATTGATATTCACAAAGGAATACCTAGCCATCATTTAACACCTTGTGCAGCTCTGGTCACATATCATTGGGAACTGGACTACTAGAACTCCTGCTCCAATGTAGGAGCACAAATTGGGATGGCTTCCAGCTCACACTGATTCTCCTGTGACCAGATCTAAATTAGCCCCACAATCAGGAGAAAAGGGGGCTGGTGCCCAACAAAGCTGATTGCCCTGGAGATAAAAGCAAGTGAAAATAATTATGGATTTCTTATCCAATGACACTGAATCCATCATGAAAAATACAGAAAGAGAATTACGTTGAATAACCTCAGCTTTTCGGACTGTTGCCTTCCTGAGTCTAGAACATTCTGCTCTGCCTTGGATTCTACATTTTGACATCCTTAAATAATCATCAGAGTTGGGTTTTGTTGCTGGTAGCCAAAAGAGTTACCTTCTTTTCTCACAATCATTTAAGTACACAAGAGGGAGTTTCTAATTGGGGGAGAGAAGGGGTTAACAAGCTGGTTGGTAGGGTGTTCTAAGTTAGTGGGTAAGGTGTTCTGAATTTTTTTTAAAGTAAAAATTGGCTACTGCTATGACAAAATTACAAATTAAGCATAAGTAAGAAAAATGTAGAAGTAGATATTCTAAGTACACAATTACTTTTTGACTGCACTTTTGGAGAAGTATCATTTAGTATACCACAGCTATAATTTACTATAATCAACTTTTGATTATCCCCAGTAATCCAAAACAGGAGATAACCCTAAATCACTTTTAAATGCATTCATGAGTTTTTTTCTTATATTCCTTCCAATGTGTATCTTGTTTCACCTAAAATGAAATTAAATGCACTCCTTGAACATTAAATGTTGAGCAATAGTAGGAGATGGCAGCAAAGTATACCTGATGGGAGCAGTATATTGCTCTAGAATTAAGCATTCGTAATTGATTTTCAGAGAACAGATAAGTTACATGTAGATAATTAACTGCTTGAAATTGTGGTTAAATTTACTTTTAGGGAAAATGGCTAGATTATTCCAGTGTGACCTTTACAAAATACTGGTGCTAGAATGAGACCAATGGAGTCCTAGTGGTAGTCAGTTTGTCTATGAAAACTGCGAAGATTATACAATCTCAAAGGGTCAGGCTTGTTGTAAGATAAAAAGCCAAATAACACGTAAAACCCTTTTACAGGCTCCAACAAATGTGTTTAGCATTATTTCTTTCTTTTAGGAGTTATTATCAATAGGTGGTGCATTTAATTTAGGGCAATGATAGACCTATGCCTTGAGGTAATTCTGCAGATGCTGTGAGAGATCTTTCTAAAAATTTTATAAGTGTTTTGCTTGCCTGTTAACCTCTATATTCTCACGGCTTAATGCAGTGTTTCAAGCATATTGTAACCTCTCATAATTACAATGATACATGATACATCATGATACATTAGCCAAGTATACTGAACAAATATATTAATGAATTAATTGCTCTATATGTTTAGCTTTTAAATTATACATATTGTTACAGCAATTTAAAATTAGTGTGCATAAATGAATGATAATTCAAATGAGAGATGAGAAAAATTGTTTTGCTGGCTTATGGTACTTCCATAATCAAAATGCAATAATATTATGTCATTATAGCTGGCTTGTTTTCTTCAGAACATTGTGGAGAACAGCCAAGATTCTACTTGTCAAAAAATACTTTGCAACACAATATGCTTGAAAAACCTAAGATTTGTGCTGAAATATCTTTTAATACATATATATTTTAATATTTATTCAGTTTTAACTTTCCCATCTGTCTTTGTGTAACCTACCTTATTGCAGATGGGATAGAGATTTTTCCTCCATGCTCTATTACTCTATAAATGTTTATAATGGTGTTCAAGTAGAAATTCAATGTTTAACGCTTGATACCTGTCTCTGAAGGAAGTGTCTCCATCCCAAAATTCCTTAATGATTTTCTTAAAAGTATGTCATACACAAACAACAACTTTAAATTTATCATTCATTTTTAAGGTTTTGGGTAATTTATAAGAATTTTAAAACTATGTGTAAATTTGGTGATAAGAATAATAACATACAGATAGAAAAAGGAGGGAACATATGTAGAACAAAACATTTTTAAAATGCGTATTTACTGAAGTATTGAGGATGAATAAAATTATTTATCTAAAAAGGGAGAAATGAAAAGGAAATTATAATCACTATAAGAATATTTGAGGATTACACTTAGTTTAGACATTTTTTAGAAAAGTTTACAAATTACTGCTGATGTCAGTAATTTAGGTCAAGTACTAAAATAGCTATATAAAAGGCTAAAAAACAACTTTTATCATAAAATTAGGGTAAGTTATCAATAAATGCCACTGAGAGGAAAAAACCACACTAAACATCTTTGGAAACATTACTACACATATGTTGACTTCTTCAAATATAAATGGTATTCCAAATGTCAAACTGAATGTTTTCAAAGTTAAACCATTGGAAGAACATGGCTGAATGGAGTGGCATAAAACTAGAAAGGTAACACATGCATGGTACTTTGATTAATTCTTCCTTAATTGTGGAATGTGGATTAAAAAAATAATAAAGCTGGGAGGTATAACATGTTTTTTAGAAAAGAAAAATATAGAGCAGTTAATTTTTTTCACAATAGTACTCATTGAATTATATGATAGGTAAGAAATATGAAGAATAGTAGAGAACAAGTCTTTGAAAATGAAATAACTAGACAGTAAATGTAGGTGACTGGCCTCCAAAACTGTTTCTTCATTGCTAGATATTCTGACGGAATTAAAGTGAATAATAAGGAAGGTAAGATTTATAGATAAGAATAATAAAGAAGGCAGAATTTCACTAGAGTGAAATTGCCTTAGAATATGAAAAAAAAAAAAACCGCTTTGTAGAAGTGTCCATGGAAAAACAGTTATCTTCTCTGAGTATCATTAAAGGCTTACATTTGTCCAAATTAGCCGCAAAATATGGTGATACAAGAGCTGCTTCTTGCATTGAAAAGGGGCAGAAATTCATTTAAATGTACAAGCATGAGAATGCCTTAGTCTCATTTAGAATAGGAAGAAAACACTTTCTGAAGATTTATTTTTCATTTTTATCTTTCCCATTTAAATGTATGTTGTTGCCATGGTGAAACTTTAATTTTTTTGTTATATTTGTTGATGGGTCTTAATTGTGATCTGATGACAGATATATTTGTTTTGTTCAAAATTGAAACAAAGATATCTATTAAGATTGATGTACCTAGGGGCAAGACGGGAATAAAGACACAGACCTACTAGTGAATGGACTTGAGGATATGAGGAGGGGGAAGGGTAACATGGGATAAAGTGAGAGAGTGGCATAGATATACATACACTACCAAACATAAAATAGCTAGCTAGTGGGAAGCAGCCGCATAGCACAGGGAGATCAGCTCAGTGCTTTGTGACCACCTAGAGGGGTGGGATAGGGAGGGTGGCGGGGAGGGAGACGCAAGAGGGAAGAGATATGGGGACATATGTATATGTGTAACTGATTCACTTTGTTATAAAGCAGAAACTAACACACCATTGTAAAGCAATTATACTCCAATAAAGATGTTTAAAAAAAAAGATTGATGTACAAAGCTACAAAGCATAAGTTATGTTTCAAGGAATGCAGTCCCACCTCCTCAAAAGAGAGATTTTAAACCTTCTTTGTAAGTGATATCATCTTGACTTGAAAAGTATCCCATTATACTCTAAATAACTCAGTATTTTCAGTTAATGATCTGAGGCAGTCATTGCCTTTAAATGTCCTCAGAGGACTAGTAATATTAAAATGTGCATCAAATGAATGCCTCAAGATTTATAATAAAATACAATAAATAGGTTTATCAAGATACTGTGACTGGAAACTGAGTAATATCTCATCACTGACAGAAAATAAGTAATATAATATTAATAAACATTGCAGTAATTGACAGCTTCCCACAGATCACACACACACACACACGGTTCTTCTAGTTTCAATGCTGCTGTTTAAAGTCAAAGGAACTTATAAGTGTGTAGATGACTACAGACAGCGTTAAAAGCAAGAAAAGGAATTCAAGGCAAAGCAAACTCATTTTCCAGAAATATTATTTTAATCTGCATCATTATCAAACAATAGATGTATATTATTTATTTACTCCATGTATAAACTAGTTTTGAAATCAAATTAGAAAAAGAAAATTATGATGAAGTAATAAGTTAAATTTAGGGTAAAATAAAATATAATCTGGACCACAGTGAAGAAGTTCTTTGCTGGTAGTCACAAATGTTGCCCATTTTAAGTATTCATGCAGTTTGTTCTTGGTGGGGGGTAGTGGCGCTAGTAATGGATGCTTTTTCCTTACACATGCAGAAATCTTCTTATTTTCAAGTTTGGGTAATCTGATCTGTATAATTCTATTTTATTTGAAATGACCACATTGGCACAACCCAATGTACAGTCCAGATTCAAAGAACTGAAAAACTTCTTCGTGGAAGTTTTCTTTTCTTTTTTTTGCTGTACTTTTCTAAATTAACTATTTTTTTACCCTACAATATCTCCAGATACAATTATTGAAATAGTTTTAAAGTTTTAGAATTTCATACACATTCAAAATTAATAAATTTGCTTTGGCTTAGTACTAAAATATACTTATTTTTAAAATTAGTACAGACTAGAAACAAAGCAGGTAATATAATATTATGTAGATCTAAAATCAAGTACTACAGCAGATTAAAGATGGTGGCAAATTCTTTTACACCCCTCTCATTGAAAAGTCAGATCTTTGCCCCCCAACCCTTGAATCTGGTCTAGCCTGTAACTGATTTGACCAATAAAGTAGTGTAGAAGTGAGACACTGTCAATTAATTGCCCAGTCTCTAAGAAAACCGGCAATTTCCACTTTTTGCTTGGAGCTCTGAATTGTATGGCTAGCCTGAGACTGTTAAGCTATGTAGAAGACCAAGGTAGCCACTTGGAGGAGCCCTGAAGAGAGAGGAGGTGAGGTGGGAGAGAAGAGAGGGAGGGGGAGGGAGAGGGGATGATGATGAGCTCCTAAGCATGGCCATTCCTCAGGTGTTCCAGCCCCTAGCCTATTTTCTATCATCCCAACTGAGGTCCCAGAAATTGTGGAGCAGAGATGAGCTGCTCCTGATGTGTCCTGTTCAAATTACCTGACCCAGAGATTCATGAGATGTAATACTTATTAGTTGTTATTTTTAAGCCACTACCTTTTGGGGGTAGTTGTGCAGTAACAGGTAACTGGAACAAGCAGATTGACCATTAACTTGCATTTCATAGACCTCTAATACGGATTGATTCTATTTTTTGTCACTAGATTGGGTGATGATATTTTGAAGATTCTGTCTTAACACATGAAACTCAATCAACTTAAACATTCCAATTATCTGATTCTTTGGAAGAGTCAGATAAATTTTAGGCCTGCAACAACAGGTTAAATTAGTCAAAACAAATCAATTGAAAGTAGAAACAGAACATAATATAGTTAAATTTTTTTTAATGTTAACACTTTCATAGTATTATTTTGCAGGCTCTATAAGCACTCCCAACACCCAGAAAATCCTCAAAGCTTCTCTGTGAAGTAGGTCTTACAAATGACAAGACTGAGATACAGAAAGATCAAGTAAGTTGTCCAAGGTCACTCAATAAATTAGTGATAGAGCTGGGATTTGAATCCAGGGAGTCTAGCTCTGGATTCTGTGCTGTTATTTATTACACTATGTAGCTTCCAATATTAAGTATTGTACTACAGCCACATATCATTAAGAACTTTAATATATTATGTTAGAGTTTATATTCCCTTTTTATTAATATATTGACAAACACAGAGGTAAAGATAATCTAGATTCTATATATTACAAATAATTCACAGTCCTAATCATAGTATGAGACTGACGTTCACAATACTTAGTCTAACAAAGGTGTAAATAGCTTGTATTTTGTTGCTATTTCATGGGATTTTGAGTACTCATCAAATCACCTCCTCTTTTTACAAGGTAATAAGGCAAGAGGCTCATTAGGAAGAATAAAACTGTTATTTCTTTTGTCACAAAAATTAAGTATCTAAACTCATCTATGAAGGGCAAACTAGAAAGAGTAAGCCAAACTAATTTCCTTTATTTGAACTTTCATTTCAATTTTTCTATCATAGTGAGTTTAGGAGGATATCTATGTTACAGATCAAAAAAACTAAGAGCTTCTCAAGGCTTTATTCTGAGATTACTAATTCTGTTATAATTTCAACAGGATATTCTATATTTACTTGTAAACTGATGACCTTACTAATAATTAAAGTACTGAGTTGGAATTTAGAGATACAGTGCTGTCTTTCTCTGACTCACAGAGAGATGAATGTAAGCATGTCATAATATTACTGAGCCAGAGCACATTCAGATGAAAAATAAACATAAAAACCTCAGCTCCATCCACCTCACAATATTGTTGTGTTGCATCAAATGAGAATGCATATGAAAGCATATTGTAAACTAGAACGTCCTCTTCATATACGAGATAGAATTGTTATTGTTGCTATTGGTATTATTAAATAGATGTCTATGTAGCTGGTGGAAAAATCTGTCACTTAGGGTAAGACGTAATATTTTAATAATGAATTATATTCTGAGTTAGTAGATGGGAATTGCATTCGTTATTTAGTAAATTAATCACTCAGAACTACAGAAACTTTCATCTTTTAATTCCATGTCAATAAAGTTAGTAGGAAAAATCAGCTGAATGCCCAGAGTCTGATGTTTTATGTGATTAGGGATGCAGTTGAGATCTATGGGTGAGAATAACACCAATGTCTAGAAATTTCTTCAGATGACAGATCCACGTTTAGAGTTCACTACTTGGGCCTCAAGTTAGTACTTGCATCTGTGAGCATGACCAGTTGACTACTTGCTAATGTAGCTGTCACTGGTACAATGAATTAAAAATAGTGATTTGTAATAATCCTTAATGTGACATGTTTCAGGAGCTAAGAGGCACTATACATCTGTCAGCTACCGCCACCTACTTGTCATGTTACAGATGAATAGCAATAAAAAACCTTAGCCACTGTGCTAACCAACCAGTGAACTAAGTCTTCAGAAGGACTATATGGTGGTCTTTTAAAAATATGTAGCTGTTAAATATATTAAGGTAAAAATGTTATGATGCACAATTCACTAAATAGGAAGAAAATTACCAAGGGGTTGTTGATAGCAGCAGTTGTAATAGCTAAACACATTCCGGCATAACTAAATTAGAAAGATTTCGTCCATCTACCTGCTGTGATTTACCCCATGAAATCACAAGAATCAAGGGACATATGGGAATAATGATTGCATTGATTGCCTTCTTTAAATGTCCTTGTGTGATACAGAAGGATGAAATATAGGTTCTGGGAGCAATTTGCCTTTGCTAACTGAAGCAGCCCAAAACAATTAATTTACACTGCATTCAACCATAAAGAACTGCAGAATACTTCCTCTGCTAAAGCTTTATATTTTCTAATTAAAGACTTAGATTTTCTATTACTAAAGGTTTAAGGAGTATCTAAATTAATTCTAATATTCTTCCTTTTTCAATCATTCTGTGGAGATGTTGACACCTCATAGTATTCAAGTCATTAGTTTCTAATTAAAATATATACACATATAGGAACATAAACCTGTCTTTTTCAACATATATAAATTGAGACAAAATTTCAAGAATAAACACCTAAACAAACTCAAATAGTGTTTACCATGAAACTTAGAAACATTAAAGGAAAACAACTTTTCAAATATTAGAATTCGTAATAATGAAATTTTCTAATTTTCCAATGATATACTCAAGTAAATGGAAAATGTCTATTTTTACTTATTTTCCCCTAAAAATATTAGATCAGTGTGGATTCTACAAGGTCACTGCAAATATATGATATTAAAACACAGCCAAATTCTGCAGCAACACAAGTGTTTTTATGAGCAGCAGGTGTATTCTTTGAAAGACAGTAAAGCTATTAACAGCTCAGTAAGGAGTACATAATACTAGGCTGTTAACTCAGCCTCCCTTATAAGAGTACTGAGGAAGGACATTTTGAAATCATTAAGATAAATGCATTTTCAAAAGTAGCCAATGTGAATGCTTTAGGAAGAGAGGTTCATCTAAACTTTATCTCATTAAAGTAATGAATTTAGTCTTGATTTGAATACGCCCATCCAAAAAAATTATTTAATTACTCTGAATAAAAATCAAATCATAATTTTGAAACCAAATATGTTCTATTCATGATAAGTATTTGAAAATGAATTCTAAATTATTTTATTTTTTGAATTTGAGGCTTATTCTAACACAAATCTACAATACCTAGCACAGGTACCTGCCATCTAAGAATTTGGTAATGCTATTTTAATGAATGAATGAGTGATGTCCTAAGATATTTTATAAATTGTTGACATTTCAGTTGCTCACCTTGGAAAAATTATTTGTGATTTGACTCCCATGAGGACACCTCTAGGTATCTGTTTCAAAGTCAGACAGACTTTGGTTTTATTAGTTTATTGTAATTATTTTTTCCTATAGTTGCCTCACTCATTAAATCATTTAAAATTTTCTTTTAATTTAAAAGGAATGAGGCTGTCAAAAATGTTTCTGGGTACAGATTATTTGAGGCACAGAATATTTTATGATGCCCAATAAACTATATCTACTTTTTTTCATCTTTTAAATAAGAATTTTATAATGAATTATTTAATTTGATTTAGATATAAAACTATGTAGGGGCTTCCCTGGTGGCGCAGTGGTTGAGAGTCCGCCTGCCGGTGCAGGGGATGAGGGTTCGTGCCCTGGTCAGGGAGGATCCCACATGCCGCGGAGCGGCTGGGCCCGTGAGCCATGGCCACTGGGCCTGTGCGTCCGGAGCCTGTGCTCCGCAGCGGGAGAGGCTACAACAGTGAGAGGCCCGTGTACAGCAAAAAAAAACAAAAAACAAAGAAAAGAAACTATGCAGTATTTAAAAATTAATAGAAATAGAACAAAACATATTTAATTTTTTTTCTTCCTTAGAGCTCTTGCCTCAAATTCATGCTTCAGTGAAATAAACAAAACTACACATCAGAATGGCAGAGTTACTTAATAAAAATGTTGGATTGATTTATACTGGCACTGAGGATTATTTTTCCACACCCCTCATTCCGAAAGTAAAGAACAAAGGATAAAGAGGAAAAAAGATATAGACATCATTTAAAAATAATGTTCTCCTACTATAAAAGTATGAGTGAGCTAAAATAATTCCTCACTTGGCAGCAGGAGTTTGGCTTAAAACAGCACTTCCCAAAGAGTTTTCCATGGAACGTTATTTCCAAGGAATATGTGTTGTTATGGTTAAAGAAAAAAAAAGTTTTATGACTGTGTAAGTTTGAGTCTTCTGGGGAGCAGATTCCAAAATGTTGTTGAAAGTGAAGATATTTATGGAGCAAAATAACTGTGCAGGTAAAATCTGTGCAAGGAAAGGGATCAAGTTAGACAAGGAGAGCTTTCAGACCACAGTGAAAGTCTGATTCCTGTGAAAAGAGAGATGAAGAAATATAATTGGGTTGAAAATGCCTCGGATGGCAGTGCAATTCTGAAAGTCTCTTGGCCAGGTATATGGGAGCCCCAAACAAGTTCTGCATTCATCAAGAAAGGCCTGGCTCTACTACTAGGAGCTCAGGAGGAATGGTAGATCCCACAGCAGCTGGAGACCTTCCTTTCAGCAGGTTCTCTCTTGAAGGGAGATCTAAGTAATGCACTCTCATGGCTGCCACCCGGGTCATATAAATTTAGAAAGCACTAGGTTAAATAAAATTAAGTAGGTTACTTTGCTGCAGGTTTCCCCCAAGCATTTAATTATGCCCATGTGTTTTGTTAAACTCCAGAGATGGAAAATATATGCTACATTTTCCAAATTGATTTGACCATGCAACCCTATGGTGATTTTAAAAAATTCCATCTATTAAGACTAGCTCTACAGTACATACTTTGAGAAACATTAGTTTAAGATAATCTGTATTAATATAAATTCTGAGATACCATAAGCAATATAATATGAACTGTTTTCTGTCTCAATGGTACCATTAGCTCAGATTTAGCTCTTTCTTCCTATTCAAGCCCCTACCTCTTTCACAGAGGTATTTACTATCCTTGTGTTGGTCATATCCTTGCTTAAAGAATGTGCTATCACATCAGTATGAGTGCATAAATAATACATTGTTTAGTTTTGTATGTCTTTGAGCTTTCTACAAATATTATTATACTGTATGGACTCTTCTGGGACTGCATTATGTTTCTAAGGTTTATCATACTGTGGCATTACATTTTTTCATAATATTCAATTATATATTATGTTCATGTACATTTGTACATAATGTTCATTCATTTTCACTAATATATTGACTTATTTCAACATACAATTTATTTACATCTTTTTCTAAAGATGAAAGTTTGGATATTTTTTTGAACAATTTTTCCTTAAACATTGCAGGACATTTTCTTGACCACATATATAAGATTTTTAGGAGTAAAATTGCTGGGTCATTGAATATAAAAATGTAGAAATTGATAAAATTACTTTCCAAAATGATTTATCAGCTTACACTGATTCTAGAAATGTAAAAGTTCATATTGCTCTGCGTCATCTCCAGTTCTTAGAAATCTCAGATTTCTTAATTTTTGCCAATCTATTATGTGTAAAACGTTATCACATTGTGGTCTTAATTCACATTTTCCTTATTACTAATGAAGTGGAGCATCTTTTCTTATACAGGTTGATTTTTCTATTGGGTTGTTCTTTTTATCGTTCTCTAGGATTTCTTCATGCATTTTGTATAATAATCCTTTGCAAGTTGTAAACATGGCAGCTGTATTCTCCCAGTTTGTGGCTTGTCTTTTCGCAAGCTTAATAGGGTCTTTGGAAAGAAAGAATTCTTAAAATGAAAGTAATCAAAGTTAGTAAGTTTTCTTTTATTGTAAGGTCTTTCATTTCATTTATGAAATATTTTCCTTACTGAAGGTAATAAAGATATTATTCCATATTTTTCTTCTAAAATGTAAAAAGTTTTTCCCATCACATTTACATCCTTAGAACATTTGGACTTAATTTTTATAAATGGTTTGAGGTAGGGATCCAGTTCCTTTTTCCTTCTTTTTTCCTTCTAATATAGATTGCCTGGCACAATTTCATGAACAAGACATACTTTTCCTAATGATCTGCAACGTCACTTCTGTCACGTTACAGGTTCATATATGTGTAGGTCTGTTTCTAAGTTTCTCCGTTATGATACGATGGTCGTTTTCTCATTCTGCAGCAGTATCACTTAGCCTAATAACTATACTTTAGAGTGCTTTTTTTATATCTGTCAAGGCATGTAACCCTGGCTTAGTTTCACCAAAAATGTCATGCTCATTCATGCCCTCCCTTTTTCTTCTTTGCTATACCAATTTTAGAATCAGTTTTGACAATTTCTACAAAAAGACATGCTAGAATTTTTATTAGAATTGCATGGAGTCTACATATCATTTGGCGGAAAAGTAGTCTCTCTTATCCATGAATGTGAACTCTCCATTTATTTGAGCGTTTTTAAATCTTTCTATCAAGTTTTAAAATTGTTTTGCCTATATTGAAAAATATTTTAGATTTATCCCCCAATATTCTACAGATTATGTTGTTATTGTAATGTACTTTCTATAAAAATTGTTTGCTGCTGGTGTGCAGAAATGCAATTGAAGTTTTATAGCCAGGCACCTTGCTACAATCTTATTAGTTAAACAACTTGTATGTAAATTTGGTGAGAATTTCATATCATCTGGAATAATGTGAGTTTTCTTTTTACAATCTGTATGATTTTATTTTATTTTTAAATTTTTAATTTAATTGAAATGGTTAGGTCCCACAATATTTAATAGAAGCAATGTTAATAGACATTTTTATGTAATTCCCATTTATAGGACCTTTAGTTTAATATTTCCCCCACTAAGAAGAATATTTGCTTAATTTTAATTACCTTAAGGAAGTTATCTTATGTTCCTAGTTTTCTAAGAATTATACTCAAGAATAGGTGTTAGTATCAAATGCCTTTTCTGCATCTGCAGAAAGCTTTCTCCTTTAATTTACTAACATGGTAAATTGCATTTACAAATTATTTATTGTTAAAACCCAGTGCATTCCTGAAATAAAACTAATTTACTCATTTTTTTCTTTTTTTAATAATCTGCTGGATTATTTGGCTAATATTTAGTTTAGAATTTTCTATCTATGTTTCTGAGTGATATTTGCCCGTAGTTCTTATTTCTGCTGTCCTATTTTAGTTAGGAAGTTATTCTGTTCATAGAGAATACATTTCAGAGAATTCTCTCTTTATTTTCTGTTCTCAAGAAGTGTTTGCATATTTTTGGAATGATGTGTTCCTTGAAAGTTGGTAAAGTGACTTCTAAAACCAGGTTTGACATGTATACACTGCTATATTTAAAATAGATAACAAGAACCTACTGTATAGCACAGGGAATTCTGCTCAATATTCTGTAATAACCTAAATGGGAAAAGAATTTGAAAAAGAATAGATACACGTATATGTATAACTGAATCACTTTGCTGTACACCTGAAACTAACACAACATTGTTAATCAACTGTACTACAATATAAAGTAAAAATTAAAAGAAAGAAAAAACCCCATCTAAGCCAGAAGCTCTTAATTTTTGAACAATTTTTATACACTGTTTAAAATTTAATAAACAACTATTTAAATAACTATTCAAGTTATCTATGTCTTCTTCAGTCAAATTTAGTAAATAATATTTTTATGACGTTATTGCAAGGTTTCACATTTATTTGTATAGAGTTGATCTTGGTAAACTCACTATCTTTTCAATCCCTACAATATTTGTTATTCTACCACCATTATTATTCTTATTATTAGTTTCTTGTTTCTTTTATTTTGATCAGTCTTTCTAAAGTTTATATAATCAATTCATCAGTTCAACTTCTGGTTTTGTTGATCTCTATTGTATCTTTGTTTTCTATTTTCCTATTTCTGCTCTTGTAATTATTTATTTCCTTCTACTTTCCCCGGGCTTTTTCTTTTGCTAAATTTGTAAGTAGGATGCTTAGCTCATTCATTTTTGAAATTTATTATTTTATAATAAGAGAAGTTGTTATACATTTCCATTTATGAACTGCTTACACAGCATGGTGTGCTTTCTGCTATGTAATATTTTTATTATTTTTCAATTAGATGTACTTCAATTTCCTTTATGATTCCTTCTTTGACTCATGAATGCTATTTTTACCCAGTATTTGAGTTCTCTTCTTGAAATATTATTATTTTATGTAGGTAATGTTTGTTCAGATTTATGTATATGTTTATTATTTAATTTATTCACTTCTTGCTTCTTATACTATCCTTTTGGAATCATTTTTCTTCTAACTGAAGTCCATCCTGTAGGATTTCCTCTATGGTAGGTCTTTTGGTGATGAACTCTTTTTGTTTATCTCTAAAATGTCTTTATTTTACCTCTGTTCCTAGATGATTTGGAGTTGATAAATGTTTTCTATCATAACTTTGAGAGCAGTATTCTTAAATTTTCTGTTTTCTCTTGTGCTAAGAAGTCTGCTTTAATTCTAATTGTTGTTCCTTTGTCAATGGTCTCTTTTATATGTCTAACTAATTTCAAAATCGTGCCCTTTCTCTATATTTTTTATATTCTGCAATTCTACTGTAGAATTCATGCATTCTACATGTCTAGAAACATGAGTTCTTATTTTTCCTATTTTGGATATGATGTACTTCGTGGATTCATTGGTTCTAGGAAATTTACAGCCATTATTCATGTATTACATGCTCTCCATTCTTTCTGTTTGTGCTTTCTTAAAATCCAGCTCAGTATATGTTAGATTTTATTATTCTATCTTCCACATCTTTTGTTTTTGTTTTTGTTTTTCTTTTGCAGTATGCGGGCCTCTCACTGTTGTGGCCTCTCCCGTTGCGGAGCAACAGGGTCCGGACGTGCAGGCTCAGCGGCCATGGCTCACGGGCCTAGGCGCTCCGCGGCATGTGGGATCTTCCCGGACCGGGGCACGAACCCGTGTCCCCTGCATCGGCAGGTGGACTCTCAACCACTGCGCCACCAGCAAAGCCCCCACATCTTTTTATTCCTCTTTTATATTTTCCTTTTACTTGTCTCTCTTATTATCATATGTATAAAGATACATAATATACGATATGATTTTTTAATCCATTGGTTGAGTTTTTTCTTAAAATAATGGTATTTTTTCATTTTAGAAGTCCCATTTTTCCCCAATCTGCCTATTCTTCTTGTCCCTTTCTAACTTTCATGATTGCATTTGTTACTTTTTTTTATCATTCCATATATAGCTGTTCTATGTATGATTCTTTAACATATGTAGTCCTTGGAATTCTAAATTTGTTTCTGATTGTTTCTGCTGATTCATTCATGCCTTGCTTTTTCCTGTGCTTCGTGTTCTTTGATTGTGATCTTATTGCCCGATCACAGTCTGTAGTGTCTTTGGGTCCTAAATTTCAAAAGATTTTCTCTAGAAAGAATTTATTTGTACATCTGCAAGTAGCCAGAGGCTGCTGCTAAGATGGTACCACTTCAATTTTCTTTGAGCTACTTGGCTGAAGATCGGAGACCCAGGATCAGTTCCCCTTTTTAGCTGGTGGTCCAATACTCTGACCCTGACAACGATGCTTTCAGAGCACTGAGAGATCTACTCTCAGAGAAACTCCACTGTACCAGAATGACATCTGTGTTTCTCCTCCATTCTCTTTTTTTTTTTTTTGATAGGAAAGGGGAGTCCTTGAAATTTTATTTTAGTTTTTGTGAGACCAAAATTACCATCAACAGTATGCCTTACCCATACCTACTTATTTTGCAAAGAAAGAACCTTTCAGAATGCCTACTCTGGCATCATTCTAAAACCCAGTAAACCAATTTCTACCAAGACTATGTGACACAGCACTGTTTTTTCAATTAAGATAAACATAGGAGAAAATAAAGTAGAAGTTTAGGAGTGACAAATCATTCATTCATCCAATCATCTATTTCTCAATTTCATTGAATTATTACACTATGTCCAGCAGAGTACTAGTTGCTGGAGATGCAAAGATGCATCAGATATGATCTCAAGAGGACTCACAACCGAGCATGGGGAGGTAAGCATGGTCACAGGAAGGTCTGCAGTAACTTGCAATTCCTGTTGTCCCTGCAAAATCTTCTTCACGTCGCAATTCACATATATGTTTAAAATAAAATAAAATTGCAATGAAAGACATATGGGAACTATACTTGTTTATATACTTGTTTTAAATATACATTTGATCATAGCATACATTTCCTGAAATAATGTAATATTTTATTCTGGATGCATTCCAAACTAAGTATTTTGGGAAATTAAATTTATGAATCAAATGTACTGTTATTATGATTGTAAACATTTTAAAGAAAGACATTTATAAACACCTGTCTTGATTTGAGCATTTAAAAAGAAAAATAAGTGAATGAGAGTTATAAAATTGACTTATTTCTTAAGGATTGAACTGGGTAAAAGTCACTGAAAGTTAAAATGGTATTAATGAAAGCCATGAAGATATTCTATAATCACAAAAGGCAAAAAATTTTTAGTGAAAGTTAATTATATCTTAAGCATTTTTAAACAAATATAATAAAGTACTACTTAAAATTTTAATCATCCTTAACATGAATCTGTAGTGCTAAACATCATACATGTTGACATTCAATAGATATTCATTGAATCAGGCAAGGAAAGAAGAGGGAAGAAAGGAAAGAAGGAGGGAAAGATGGAAGAAAGGAAGGGTGGCAAGGAAGGAGAAAGGAAGGGTGTCCTTGGGTTTCTTCTGCACACTGTTTCAGTCTCATCTCCTCTTCCTCACTTACTATATTCAAGCCACGGTAAACTGTCCCTTCCTTGAACTTGCGAACTTTCTTGAACTCCCTTTCTGTCCTGGGTTTTCACACAAATGTGTCCCTTGCGTGGAGTGCTCCTCTCTTCCTATTTTGCCACAACCATTAATATTAAATATCTCCCCATCCTGGGCTAATCCCTAAATCAAAAATGAAAATGTTTTATCTCTATAATTGCTTAAAGTTGTATCCATAACGGATTTTTCTTACAGAGTTTCATTTAATGCTAAATTCTAATGTAACTTTAGATTGTAAAAGAGTCTTGGATTTAATTTTCAGGAGACACCATAGTGTAAAGTAAAGAATTCTGGATTTGCTATTAGATAGGTAGCAAAAACGTGTAGCTCAGGACGTGGTACATAATGCGTACTTAATATATTTTAGTTCCTTCTTTCCTTTCCTGTCTTTGTTCTTCACTTTTTCCTGTATTAAAACAGAATATTAGTACAAGGTAAAGTGTCCATCTGTAAGAATAAAAAAGAGTAGGTATTTTAGATTTCTGTCTTCCGCAGATTACAGTACTAGACCAAAAACTGGGTTCAGAATGTCTGGTAATTAAGTAAAACTGAGAAATATATTTTATTTTTGACAATAAACTATATAATACTAAAATTAGAAAATCAGATTTTTCCTCAAACAATACTCAAGTAGGAGAACACAAGTGCTTTTGAAAATAAAGACTATCGAATAAATCAGTAGATAATAACTTCAACTGATGTTTTTGAAGGCAGAATACAGGCATATTATTGAATTTCAACTGACTGGAGAATTTTTTTTCAAGGGGCTTAGATAATGTATTGTAGACACTTCTTACTGATCATCTAATTTAATAAAGGGATAGAAATCAGAGATTGCACATGAATGTGTTTGTAATGTCCATTTTGTGGTCTGCTCCAAATAAATCCTTAAATGAATTTCCTATAAGACCTAGATTTCATTCAATTCGAAGACTACTTCCTTAATAAGTTCCTCTAATAAAACGAAGACAAATACTTCCTGTCTACCGACTTTGTTAAAAACCCAGGAGAATTTTTTAATCTAAGGATATACACATGATCAAGTTGGTAACCATTGCATAGGACCAGTTTAAGTTTGTTTTGACCCTTTCACAAATTCATATCCTAACCTCAACATGTATCATGTTTGGGATATTTTATACCATTTTATACAGTTTGTCTTCATTTCAATTTTGCCTTCAGGTGTATTTTCGTCTAGAAAATTTTATGAGCTTCAAGGTATCAAAGGAAAAGATAAGATAGAATTACAAAACACCACTCACCTCTGAAGACTAATTAATATTGGATGATTATAATTGGACACATGCACTAATATTAAGAGAAGCAGAATGTGATAAGTTTAAAAACAAAAAAGTTGATGAATGCAGATGCTCAAATCAGCTTTGCCTTGCCTTAGATTACAGATAACTACTCCTAATGACTATTTTAACTATTTTTTCCCATAATTTTTCAGTGACAGCAACATCATCATACATAGTTTGCTTCATTTTATGAGATTCAACGTTTGCATGCCAAACAGTGCTAACTGGAGAGGCTTCTAAGTTACGTTTTTAGAGCAAAGCCACCTGGATTACTCTGTTTTCCCCAGAGTGACCCTTCTGTTCTGAAAGAAAGACAATGAGGAAATTCTCTGCAGGCCATTTTAATATGAAATACAAAAGCTTAGAAATCCAAAGCACGAGAGAGGCATGGACATATATACATTACCAAACGTAAGGTAGATAGCTAGTGGGAAGCAGCCGCATAGCACAGGGAAATCAGCTCAGTGCTTTGTGACCACCTGGAGGGGTGGGATTCAGAGGGTGGGAGGGAGGGAGACACAAGAGGGAAGAGATATGGGAACATATGTATATATATATAGCTGATTCACTTTGTTATACAGCAGAAACTAACACATCATTGTAAAGCAATTATACTCCAATAAAGATGTAAAAAAAAAAAAAATCCTTTCTAAATAACTGAAGAAAACCATCAGGAGTATAGCCAGCTAGTCTCTTAATGGAGAGGTCATGAGAGACAGTAAGCACAGAACCTCTCTGAAGAGTACAAGGAACATTTGGTGGTTTATAATTGATTTTTCTGGGCAGATACATTTTTTTTTTTCAAATAGTAATTATATCAGTGTCATTACTAATGGCCGTTGCAAGGGGCCTTGCTTTATTCTCCAAGGCAACAATTATGTCTGGTCAGAGAAGCCTCATAATTATTTCTACTTATTTGAAGTAGCATACAGACTTAGGTTTTTTCCCCCTCATTTAAGAATCTAAGACACTTAAGATTTCCCTTGGGGAGTCAGGATAATAATAGCACAGCCAGGATATGTAGCAGCTTACTACACATCGCTTACTATGTGGGAATAAGCCAAAAGAGTTTTGCTGTAATAGTTTAACTCCCAGAGCACTTTTGTAGTAATATATTTTTTTCTAAATTTTAAAGGTCTGATGCATTTCTTGAGGATGTTAAGTTTCTAAATTAAGAAAGTGTGGGAGTTGAGAAAGATGGCGGAAGAGTAAGACGCGGAGATCACCTTCCTCCCCACATATTCATCAGAAATACATCTACATGTGGAACTGCTTCTATAGAACACCTGCTGAACGCTGGCAGAAGACCTCAGACTCCCAAGAGGCAAGAAACTCCCCACGTACCTGGGTAGGGCAAAAGAAAAAAGAAAAAACAGAGACAAAAGACTAGGGATGGGACCTGCACCAGTGGGAGGGAGCTGTGAAGGAGGAAAGGTTTCCACATACTAGGAAGCCCCTTCGCGGGCGGAGACTGCGGGTGGCGGAGGGGGAGGCTTCGCAGCCGCGGAGGAGAGCGCAGCAACAGGATGTGGAGGGCAAAGCGGAGAGATTCCCACATAGAGGATCGGTTCCGACCGGCACTCACCAGCCTGAGAGGCTTGTCTGCTCACCCGCGGGGACAGGCAGGTGCTGGGAGCTGAGGCTTGGGCTTCAGTGGGATCCCAGGGAGAGGACTGGGGCTGGCGGCGTGAACACAGCCTGAAGGGGCTAGTGCACCACGGCTAGCCGGAAGGGAGTCCGGGGAAAAGTCTGAACCTGCCGAAGAGGCAAGAGACTTTTTCTTCCCTCTTTGTTTCCTGGTGCGCGAGGAGAGGGGATTAAGAGCGCTGCTTAAAGGAGCTCCAGAGACGGGCACGAGCAGCAGCTAAAAGCGCGGACCCCAGAGACGCGTATGAGATGCTAAGGCTGCTGCTGCCGCCACCAAGAAGCCTGTGTGCGAGCACAGGTCACTCTCCACACCTCCACTCACCGGAGCCCGTGCAGACGCCACTGCCAGGGTCCCGTGATCCAGGGACAACTTCCCCGGGAGAACGTACGGTGCACCTCAGGCTGGTGCAACGTCATGCAGGCCTCTGCCGCCACAGGATCGCCCCGCATCCGTACCCCTCCCTCCCCACGGCCTGAGTGAGCCAGAGCCCCCGAATCAGCTGCTCCTTTAAACACGTCCTGTCTGAGCAAAGAACAGACGCCCTCAGGCGACCTACACGCAGAGGCGGGTCCAGATCCAAAGCTGAGCCCCCGGGAGCTGTGAGAACAAAGAAGAGAAAAGGAAATTTCTCCCAGTAGCTTCAGGAGCAGCGGATTAAATCTCCACAATCAACTTGATGTACTCTGCATCTGTAGAATACCTGAATAGACAATGAGTCATCCCAAATTGAGGAGGCAGACTTTGAGAGCAAGATATATTACTTTTTCCCCTTTTTCTCTTTTTCTGAGTGTGTATGTGTATGCTTCTGTGTGAGATTTTGCCTGTATAGCTTTGCTTTCACCATTTGTCCGAGGGTTCTGTCCGACCGTTTTTTGTTTTGTTTTTTACTTAAAAAAATTTTTTTTCTTAATAATTATTTTTTATTTTAACTTTATTTTATCTTACTTTCTTTTATGCTCTTTCTTTCTCCCTCCCTTCCTTCCTTCCTTCCTTCCTTCCTTCCTTCCTTCCTTTCTTTCTTTCTTTGTTTCCTTTTCTACTTTTTCTCTCTTTTATTCTGAGCCGTGTGGATGAAAGGCTCTTGGTGCTCCAGCCAGGCATCAGGGCTGTGCCTCTGAGGTGGGACAGCCAGGATCAGGACACTGGTACACAAGAGACCTCCCAGCTCCACGTAATATCAGACCGCTAAAATCTCCCAGAGATCTCCATCTCAACACCAAGACCCAGCTTCACTCAACGACCAGCAAGCTACAGTGCTGGACACCCTATGCCAAACAACTAGCAAGACAGGAACACAACCCCACCCATTAGGAGAGAGGCTGCCTAAAATCATAATAACGCCACAGATACCCCAAAACACACCACAAGACGTGGACCTGTCCACCAGAAAGACAAGATGCAGCCTCATCCACCAGAACACAGGCACTAGTCCCCTCCACCAGGAAGCCTACACAAACCACTGAACCAACTTTAGCCACTGGGGACAGACACCAAAAAAAACGGGAACTACAAACTTGCAGCCTGCAAAAAGGAGACCCCAAACACAGGAAGATAAGGAAAATGAGAAGACAGAAAAACACACAGCAGATGAAGGAGCAAGGTAAAAACCCACCAGACCTAACAAATGAACAGAAAATAGTCAGTCTACCTGAAAAAGAATTCAGAATAATGATAGTAAAGATGATCCAAAATCTTGGAAAAAGAATAGACAAAATGCAAGAAACATTTAACAAGGACCTAGAAGAACTAAAGATGAATAAGCAATGATGAACAACACAATAAATGAAATTAAAAATACTCTAGAAGGGGTCAATAGCAGAATAACTGAGGCAGAAGAACGGATAAGTGACCTGGAAGATAAAATAGTGGAAATAACTACTGCAGAGCAGAATAAAGAAAAAAGAATGAAAAGAACTGAGGACAGTCTCAGAGACCTCTGGGACAACATTAAATGCACCAACATTCGAATTATAGGGGTCCTGGAGGAGGAGAAGAAAAGAAAAGGGACTGAGAAAATATTTGAAGAGATTATAGTTGAAAACTTCCCTAATATGGGAAAGGAAATAGTTAATCAAGTCCAGGAAGCAAAGGGAGTCCCATACAGGATAAATCCAAGGAGAAACACGCCAAGACACATATTAATCAAACTGTCAAAAATTAAATACAGGGGCTTCCCTCGTGGCGCAGTGGTAGAGAGTCTGCCTGCCGATACAGGGGACATGGGTTCGTGCCCCGGTCTGGGAAGATCCCACATGCCGCGGAGTGGCTGGGCCCGTGAGCCATGGCCGCTGAGCCTGCGCGTCCGGAGCCTGTGCCCTGCAATGGGGGACGCCACAGCAGTGAGAGGCCTGCGTACCGCAAAAAAAAAAAAAAAAAAAAAAAAAATTAAATACAAAGAAAACATATTAAACGCAGCAATGGAAAAACAATGAATAACACACAAGGGAATCCCCATAAGGTTAATAGCTGATCTTTCAGAAGAAGCTCTGCAAGCCAGAAGGGAGAGGCAGGACATGTTTAAAGTGATGAAGGAGAAAAACCTACAACCAAGATTACTCTACCCAGCAAGGATCTCATTCAGATTTGATGGAGAAATTAAAACGTTTACAGACAAGCAAAAGCTGAGAGAGTTCAGCACCACCAAACCAGCCTTACAACAATGCTAAAGGAACTTCTCTAGGCAAGAAACACAAGAGAAAGAAAAGGCCTACAATAAGAAACCCGAAACAATTAAGAAAATGGGAATAGGATCATACATATCGATAATTACCTTAAATGTAAATGGATTAAATGCTCCCACCAAAAGACACAGACTGGCTGAAAGGATACAAAAACATGACCCATATATATGCTGTCTACAAGAGACCCACTTCAGACATTGGGACACATACAGACTGAAAGTGAGGGGATGGAAAAAGATATTTCATGCAAATGGAAACCAAAAGAAAGCTGGAGTAGCAATTCTCATATCAGACAAAATAGACTTTAAAATAAGGACTATTAAAAGAGACAAAGAAGGACACTACATAATGATCAAGGGATCGATCCAAGAAGAAGATATAACAATTGTAAATATTTATGTACCCAACATAGGAGCACCTCAATACATAAGGCAAATACTAACAGCCATAAAAGGGGAAATTGACAGTAACACAATCATAGCAGGGGACTTTAACACCCCACTTTCACCAATGGACACATCATCCAAAATGAAAATAAATAAGGAAACACAAGCTTTAAATGATACATTAAACAAGATGGACTTAATTGATATTTATAGGACATTCCATCCATAAACAAAAGAATACAATTTTTTCTCAAGTGCTCATGGAACATTCTCCAGGACAGATCATATCTTGGGTCACAAATCAAGCCTTGGTAAATTTAAGAAAATTGAAATTGTATCAAGTATCTTTTCCAACCACAATGCTATGAGACTAGATATCAATTACATGAAAAGATCTGTAAAAAATACAAACACATGGAGGCTAAACAATACACTACTTAATAACGAAGTGATCACTGAAGAAATCAAAGAGGAAATCAAAATATAGCTAGAAACAAATGACAATGGAGACACGACGACCCAAAACCTATGGGATGCAGCAAAAGCAGTTCTAAGAGGGAAGTTTATAGCAATACAATGCTACCTTAAGAAACAGGAAACATCTCGAATAAACAACCTAACCTTGCACCTAAAGCAATTAGAGAAAGAAGAACTAAAAAACCCCAAAGCTAGCAGAAGGAAAGAAATCATAAAGATCAGATCAGAAATAAATGAAATAGAAATGAAGGAAATGATAGCAAAGATCAATAAAACTAAAAGCTGGTTCTTTGAGAAGATAAACAAAATTGATAAACCATTAGCCAGACTCATCAAGAAAAAGGGAGAAGATTCAAATCAAAAGAATTAGAAATGAAAAAGGAGAAATTACAACTGACACTGGAGAAATACAAAGGATCATGGCAACTCTATGCCAATAAAATGGACAACCTGGAAGAAATGGACAAATTCTTAGAAATGCACAACCTGCCAAGACTGAAGCAGGAAGAAATAGAAAATATGAACAGACCAGTCACAAGCACTAAAATTGAAACTGTGGTTAAAAATCTTCCAACAAACAAAAGACCAGGACCAAATAGCTTCACAGGCAAATTCTATCAAACGTTTAGAGAAGAGCTAACACCTAACCTTCTCAAACTCCTCCAAAATACAGCAGAAGGAGGAAAACTCCCAAACTCACTCTACGAGGCCACCATCACCCTGATACCAAAACCAGACAAAGATGTCACAAAGAAAGAAAACTACAGACCAATATCACTGATGAACATAGATGCAAAAATCCTCAACAAAATACTAGCAAACAGAATCCAACAGCACATTAAAAGGATCATATACCATGATCAAGTGGGGTTCATTCCAGGAATGCAAGGATTCTTCAATATACTCAAATCAATCAACGTGATACACCATATTAACATCTATCTCAGTAGATGCAGAGAAAGCTTTTGACAAAATTCAACACCCATTTATGATAAAAACCCTGCAGAAAGTAGGCATAGAGGGAACTTTCCTCAACATAATAAAGGCCATATATGACAAACCCACAGCCAACATTGTCCTCAATGGTGAAAAACTGAAAGCCTTTCCACTAAGATCAGGAACAAGACAAGGTTGCCCATTCTCCTCACTATTATTCAACATAGTTTTGGAAGTTTTAGCCACAGCAATCAGAGAAGAAAAAGAAATAAAAGGAATCCAAATCGGAAAAGAAGAAGTAAAGCTGTCACTGTTTGCAGATAAAATGATACTATACATAGAGAATCCTAAAGATGCTACCAGAAAACTACTAGAGCTAATCAATGAATGTGGTAAAGTAGCAGGATACAAAATTAATGCACAGAAATCTCTGGCATTCCTATACACTAATGATGAAAAACGTGAAAGTGAAATTAAGAAAACACTCGCATTTACCATTGCAACAAACAGAATAAAATATCTAGGAATAAACATACCTAAGCAGACAAAAGACCTGTATGCAGAAATTATAAGACACTGATGAAAGAAATTAAAGATGATACAAACAGATGGAGAGATATACCATGTTCTTGGATTGGAAGAATCAACATTGTGAAAATGACTCTACTACCCAAAGCAATCTACAGATTCAATGGAATCCCTATCAAACTACCACTGGCATTTTTCACAGAACTAGAACAAAAAAATTTCACAATTTGTATGGAAAAACAGAAGATCCCAAATAGCTAAAGCAATCTTGAGAATGAAAAATGGAGCTGGAGGAATCAGCCTCCCTGACTTCAGACTATACTACAAAGCTACAGTAATCAAGACAGTATGGTAGTGGCACAAAAACAGAAATATAGATCAATGGAACAGGATAGAAAGCCCAGAGATAAACCCACACACATATGGTCACCTTATCTTTGATAAAGGAGGTAAGAATATACAGTGGAGAAAAGACAGCCTCTTCAATAAGTGGTGCTGGGAAAACTGGACAGGTACATGTAAAAGTATGAGATTAGAATACTCCCTAACATCATACACAGCAATAAGCTCAAAATGGATTAAAGACCTAAATGTAAGGCCAGAAACTATCAAACTCTTAGAGGAAAACAGGCAGAACACTCTATGACATAAATCACAGCAAGATTCTTTTTGACCCACCTCCTATAGAAATGGAAATAAAAACAAAAATAAACAAATGGGACATAATGAAACTTCAAAGCTTTTGCACAGCAAAGGAAGCAAGGCGAAAAGAGAACCCTCAGAATGGGAGAAAATATTTGCAAATGAAGCAACTGACTAAGTATTAATCTCCAAAATTTACAAACAGCTCATGCAGCTCAATAACACAAAAACAAACAACCCAATCCAAAAATGGGCAGAAGACCTAAACAGACAGTTCTCCAAAGAAGATATACGGATTGCCAAGAAACACATGAAAGAATGCTCTACATCATTAATCATTAGAGAAATGCAAGTCAAAACTACAATGACATATCATTTCACACCGGTCAGAATGGCCATCATCAAAAAATCTAGAAACAATTAATGCTGGAGAGGGTATGGAGAAAAGGGAGCACTCTTGCACTGCTGGTGGGAATGTAAATTGATACAGCCACTATGGAGAACAGTATGGAAGTTCCTTAGAAAACTACAAATAGAACTACCATACGACCCAGCAATCCCACTACTGGGCATATACTGTGAGAAAACCATAATTCAAAAATAGTCATGTACCAAAATATTCATTGCAGCTCTATTTACAATAGCCCGGAGATGGAATCAACCTAAATGTCCATCATCGGATGAATGGATAAAGAAGAAGTGGCACATATATACAATGTAATATTACTCAGCCATAAAAAGAAACGAAATTGAGTTATTTGTAGTGAGGTGGATGGACCTAGCGTCCATCTTACTTCATTTTAACAGAGTGAAGTAAGTCAGAAAGAGAAAAACAAATACCGTATGCTAACACATATATATGTGATGTAAGAGAAAAAAAAAAAGGTCATAAAGAACCTAGGGTTAAGAAGGGAATAAAGACACAGACCTACTAGAGAATGGACTTGAGGATATGGGGAGGGGGAAGGGTAAGCTGTGACAAGGTGAGAAAGTGGCATGGACATACCAAACGTAAAATAGATAGCTAGTGGGAAGCAGCCGCATAGCACAGGGAGATCAGCCCGGTGCTTTGAGACCACCTAGAGGGGTGGGATAGGGAGGGTGAGAGGGAGGGAGACAAGAGAGGGAAGAGATATGCGAACATATGTATATGTATAACTGATTCACTTTGTTATAAAGCAGAAATTAACACACCATTGTAAAGCAATTATACTCCAATAAAGGTGTTAAAAAAAAAAAAAAGAAAGTGTGGCATTGTTTTCAAAGAAATTTGTTTTTAAAGAGATGTACTGGGCTTCCCTGGTGGCGCAGTGGTTGAGAGTCCGCCTGCCGTTGCAGGGGACATGGTTTCGTGGGGTCTGGGAGGATCCCACATGCCATGGAGCGGCTGCGCCCGTGAGCCATGGCTGCTGGGCCTGCGCGTCCGGAGCCTGTGCTCCGCAACAGGAGAGGCCACAACAGTGAGAGGCCCGCGTACCGCAAAAAAAAAAAAAAAAAAAAAGAGATGTACTGAGTAACAGTTAGAAAAGATGAGTAGAGTTTAGAGGACTGGTTGAAGCAGTGAAACGCGTCTATTTTTAGGCATTCCTTTATTGAGATATTTATTTGAGTATATTAGATAACACAAATCCAGATACAAACTTCTTGGGAAATGATCTTTCTTGATTTAATTTTCCACTTACACACACACACACACACACAGATTCATGCAACTCTTTTGGTTTTTTTCTATACTTAAGAGTTAACTTATTAAATATTCCCATGGCTCCTTATATAAATATGCACTTAACTTGTTTTTTATACTTTAACTAATATTGATTTGGGAAAAAGTTCAAATATTTAATTTTTTTAATGACCTGGGAAGCACTACGTTCGTTCATCTAATCAAGTTTAGAAATCTCTTTCATAAATTAAAATTTTAATTATTTATACAATATTAACTACTTTCCTATGTATCTTTACTGTATTAGAGTGGTTATAAAGGGAGAGGAGACTTCTGTTGTTTCCAAGGGTGGCTTAATCCTTTTGTAAACCAGGGAATTGTGTTCTGGTGAGACCTGGTCTACTTTAACTATCAAAAATTGTTGAGGTCATGCAAGAGTCAAAACAACATGAATTCTTAGTTATAGCTGAATACAAGGCCAAAGTTCTGTATAAATTTTTCTGTTTAATCTTCATCAAAAGGAGTATGCATGGGATTGCTTACTTGGAAATGTAGTTATGTTGTTTATGTTACTTTAATTTTAGAGACAGAAAAACAACTACAAGGGCTTTTAAATGACATGACTGAGTTATTTGGAAAAAAAGAGATCATATGTATATGTGTTAACTTCATATGTGTATGAAGTTAAGCTTTATATGTTGAACTTTGGACAGAATAGGCTAATCTTCTGGGGAAATTCTAAAAAATGGAATGGCCATATCACTGAACTATCTAGAGTATGTTTTAAAAATTATTGGCGTTTCAGAATAGGTACATTGCATTTTCTCAGAGATAATTATTTTGTTGAAGGCAAATTGAAATATCATAGATTCTTCCAAGAAGCCTGATATGGTGGCCAGCTTCCAAAACTGACCCTGATGATCCCCACACCTAGTATTGGGTTGGCCGAAAAGTTCGTTCAGGTTTTTCCATAAGATGTTACAGGAAAACCTGAAGGAACTTTTCGGCCAACCCAATATTTATACCATTATGCAATCCCCTCCTAGGGTTGAACTGTGTGTCCAATAAAATATGACAGAAGTGATCGTAATTGCTAAGATTAGATTATAAAAGACACTGCCTCTTTGGTGTTAAATGTGCACTCTCTTTTAGATGTGATCAGGTCCCCGTGAACAGTAGCTGAAGCTTTCTGCCCAAGTCACATGAATGAGCTGGAAAAAAAGTTGCCCTGCCTCTTTAAGCTTTCAGCTGACTGCAGCCCATGACAGCTTGTCTGCAACCCCATGGGAGACCCAGAGCCAGAACTACCCAGCTAAGTCACTCCTAGATTCCTGATTCTCAGACATTTTGTGAGATAATACATACTCATTGCTTAAAACTGCTCAGTTTGGGGGTAATTTGTTACGTAGCAATAGAAAACTAATACATTTGATCTGTACATGAGGTTAATGTTCAGTATCTTTTCCTATAAGGGAAGTAGCTTTCAAATGGTGGTGCTTTCTGAGACAATACAGAATATTAGAAGAGGACTAGCCTTGCATTCAGGACACCTGTATGTTCAATATCACACAAGCCACAATTCTTCTGGGTCTAGCTTCTTAATAAATATCAGAGAGTTAGATTAAATTTGCCCTAATAATCATTCATATTTTTAACTTCTATACTTCTAAGAGGGTTCTGACGCTCTCAGTTTGGAAATCTCTTTGTTTGTGAAATCTTTACTTATTTACCACAACATTGCCAACTTTTCGGTATACCTCTATTTTCATGAATGATTGATAATTAGAGAGAAAGGTTTCCCTGGTGGTGCGGTGGTTGAGAGTCCACCTGTCAATGCAGGGGGCACGGGTTCGAGGCCTGGTCCTGGAGGATCCCACATGCCGTGGAGCAGCTGGGCCCGTGCGCCACAGCTGCTGAGCCTGCACTCTGGAGCCCGCGAGTCACAGCTGCTGAGCCCGCGTGCCACAACTGCTGAGCCCGTGCGCCTGGAGCCTGTGCTCCGCAGCGGGAGAGGCCACCGCAGTGAGAGGCCCACGCACCACGGCGAAGAAGGGCCCCCACTCGCCGCAACTAGAGACGGCCTGCGCACGGCAACGAGGACCCAGTGCAGGAAAAATAAATAAAAATAAATAAATAAATAAAATAATTAGAGAGAAAAGGTTGCTATTGCAAAGATGGTACATGAGAGAAAGAGAATGTTTGGCTGCTGTGTATCCTCTGCATAACCTACTTTGGCCTTTAAAGAGTATACAGAAAGACACAGAAGAAATGAAACCATGAGGTAAGACATGAAAAGGTGGACCCATTAGAGTAATTTACCCTACCTAGAGAGTAATGAAATAATAAAATCTGCCAAAATAAATAGAACACCATGCTTCATGAATTATTCTCATATATAAAAAACTTAGAAGAGTGAGAATCTTGTATCAAAGCAAAATATGGCCTGTATTGTCATCAATATATCTAACGTGTACTTGGAAAGTACAATAGGAATGAAACTATTTTCCATGTTTATGGCTATACTACTCTAGAGTTATGTCTAATTTCGAAGAAAAAAATTTTCTGTATCTTACTTAATGTCAAATGTTTTATAGTTCATAAACTATGTAAATTCATAATTTAAGATATCAATTTTTGTAATTTCCAAATTAGAATGTTATCACATGCTTATACTAAAACTTCTTAAGTGACAATAAAATAATATTATGGGATGGTATCAATTGATTAATATTGATGTGGATGGTAATTTTTAAATGTTAGGAACTGGTTCTGTGCCCTAGTTCACACATTCGTTAATGTCTTTACCCCTGTTTTACTTATTACCATATGATCTATAAAATAGAATAATCCTTTTGATGGTCATGCTTGCACTTTGGGTAAGATGGCACTCTGTTTGGGTGACAAAAATTTAAAGGACCTACTGTGCCTACTAGAACCATATTAAAATTAAAACTGGTAATGACACTGAAACTAATACCAGTTTTAGTAGGGTCTATGTATTGAATGCTTACTCTTTCCCAGGAGCAAATGAATGATTTACATTTAAAAGTCTCATTTAATCTATTCCTCATAATAGCTTATGTGGTTGTTATCATTTCTCTCCTAAGAGATGAAGAAGTTAAGTGTTAAGGAAATAAAACTTGTTGCCTATGGTCACAAAGCTAACTGGTTTCAAAGCCTGAATTCTAACCCAGGGCTGTCCAAATCCACTATGACTAGATAGAATATTTATTATTGTATAAAATATTTTGTTTCACAAATATCAATGTGAATTGACTAAAAAGCCACCAAAAGTTAAAAAAGCGACAGAAGAAAAATGAAATAATCAACAGTCCAGTCACTTTTAACGTTCCATCAATATCTAAATATATTTTTATCATAGTTTCTTATTAAGTTGCCAGCTGGAGGTTGAAATCTAAGTGGTAATCATGAAGTAGGTAGGTGTCTCTCAATTAGCTAGCAGCTAATTAACTTGTCTTAAAATGAATTAATATAAGTAGAGTGCACTCAGTAAACTACTATTTGTTAACATTATTTTTGTTTTTTCATAATCCAAGTTAAGTATTAACACCAAAATGTTTTTCTCTACCTTCATTCAAGATTGGGAAAGTAGTTTTAAGGACTAGAAATGTGCAAATATTTTAGCTTCTAACTCATTTTTGTTTTCCTAATTCATCCAACAAAATCAAATCTTGGCCTTGCAATAAATAAGGGTTCTCTAGCTCCAGAAGAACAGGTTTCCCAATACTGGACACACTATAATCTTGGATGTTAGACATTCCCTCCAGCAATAAAAAAAAAAATCTGCAAATCAAGTCAGGCAGCAGAGGCACACAGAAGCTTACATATTTCTTAAATAAAAAGTAGGATTTTCTTTATAATACTGCAATATTTTGAAATCTATGGGGTCTAATAAAAACCATGCTTAAAAATGCAGTTTAAAAACACATACACACCTTTCACAGAAGTATTTATTGGAGTGAACTATTCAAGGAAGAAACCCCACTAAATTCCTGACTGACTACTAAGAAAAGTTGCTAGCTCTACCTTACCCTCTGTATGGTCCATATTTATTTCCTCTATTAGCATTTGCTAATAAATCCCTGAAGGAAAATGGGGCTAAACAATGCACTCTGTAAACAGCCACCTCGTATTCTATAGGAAATCTCGCAAGATAACTTCACATGATTTATCATACAATTACAGGCTTTAAAATCCTCAGAAGAAATGAATGCATCTTTGTTCAGTTTATAGATTTCCTCATTAAGTGCAAGATGAAACAAGTAGTAGTACAGTATCAGAAGAGAAAAAAGTAAATTTATGAATTGGTAATTATGTTTGTACTTGTAGCCCCAAATTGTAATTGTTTAAGGAATAGGCAAAAATATGGTTGTATTTTTAACTGCACTTGAAAGAGCAAAACTTACATTTCTCCCAAGGGAGTATGACTCAGTCAACACTTTAACAAGGCCAGTGATCAGGGGAAACTTGCTAAGGGTTAGATAACATAATCTACCAGAGTTGCAATTCTTAGCTTCAAGATTTGCCTACAGGCATTATACAGTAGTATTTACCCTTTCATCATTTTAGGATAGAAAGTTAGATATCTGACTTGTACATTTGGCTTTCTGAAGTAATAACATTATATTTACATTTTACATTAATGGAAGAGCAGTTCTTTGAAGGCTGAATGCAGTCTGAATTCACGGCAATATCACACTCAAATAATTGGTGCCTGTCTATGGGATTTTTGTTTGTCTGATTTTCACCAAACTAGATCAGAAATTTAGAGGAAGTTTGAATTTGTGTCCTTGTTACTTCCCAGAAAAATTTTTTCTGAAGGAATGAAACTATAATGGAAAAATGCTAATTTTGCATACTCCAAGGCTATCCTGATTCTGGTGGGCACTAACCTAGACACCTTCCTAGAGTAGTTTCTAGTATTCTGTCCCACCATCTGCCCCTACTTAAAGGGACATTTGTGATCCTCTTAGAATTTGGTATTGTGGGTTCTATAACCTCTACTCCAAGCTGTATGTTCCATTGTATTATTTCTTCCCTCCAAACAATAATTTTTAAGAGGAGGTAGAAATTTATAGGAGTAGTAATTAATCTTTTTTAAAATAGACTTATATTTTTATCTTTTCTTAGAAATGCAAAACTTGGTTGTAAATATATAGATTTCTAGATTGTTGAAGAAACTGAATTACTCTTTCACCCTTAAGATTTTTATATACTTTCCTGTAATTTTTTAATATCTCATATTTTCATTGGAAATATCAAATCTCTCATTCCTTCATTACTCTTACTTGATAGTTTCTTATCAGCTTGCATAGCAAAGCCAGACACAATAAAATAATAATAAGCTTATGCAGTCATGGAATTTCAGAATCGGAAAATAATCTAGTTTACCCTAACCTCATCAAAAAAGAGATGAAGACATGGAATTCATTAAAGTGATGATGAAGCAATTTAAGAAAAGTCTGACCAGGAATATCAAAGCAACTGATTATGACTTCAGGATGTGAAATTGAATTAAAATGTTACGAAATTTAGAGCTGACTGAAATATAGCAAGTAGGCAGAAGTGTGATTAATGAGCAGCCTTAGCTAGTATTACAACATCAGCGCTAAGATTGCACTTCTGGTGACTACATACCACCAAAAGAATCCAGGCCCTTTGAGCACAGTGAAGTGGGTATTGTTTTATTCTTGAAAACCAAAACATAAACTTTGATACTCATTATGCTTATAACCTCCATTTCAGTCTATAAATTTAGATATATTCTAAAGTTTTAAATGAAGTATATTTACTTAGTTCTACCAATTTTGCTTTTTCCTCTTTTGGATGTATCAAATCTTTGACATACTAAATCTAGCTTCTGTAATTTTAAACAAATCCATTTTTCAAATCAAACAAAAGGTAGTATGACTCTTATGAAACAGAAGACAATTTAAAGCTAGAGGAGTCAGTAGACATTTGTAATTTTCATATGCGTGCAAACCTTATACTAGATGTGTAGTGCAAATGTCTTTCAATTTCTTTCTATTCAGATACGTCCAAATCATACAGATGCTGCTGTTGATGCAGTGCTGGCACCAGTCCCAGGTTTGCGACCACGAAAATCTCTGCTCCAGGCACTTTGGGGACTCCCTGGGCTCACTAAACCAGACAGGCTTCTACATAGGGTGGTGTTTGCTACACAACACGGAAATTGGCAATGAAATCTCTGTAATGAGTGTTTGTATCAGTAAATTCCCTTGCCATCCATTTTTTATCAGGTAATGTTGTTTTAATTAGTACCAAATGCTCATATCCAATTTCTCTGTGGTGGACATGGCAACAAATAAGAATTATGAAAAGAAAGGAAAAAAGAGAACACAAAACTTTTATTTAGCAGCTCAGGAATTTGCTGATTCCATTAGAAACAACTCAATTGTATCTGAAACTGACTTGGTCCCTTATTTACTGCATTTTGCTTTGGATTAATATTTTAGGTTCAAATATCACACGAGACATGTAACATCTACAGAGATTCTAGCCAGTTATAAAGATGGTTCAATATTTAAGTTCACATGTATGTTTAGAGGGTTGTGGTTATTCTCCCTCTATCCATACCTTTAAAGTGAGGTAATGGAGAAGTGGTGCCTCTAGAGACTTAGAGCTTCAAGCGTGGTCCTGGGAGAGGCAGTGCTAGCCTTCCCTGTGAGCTGTTTCAAATGTAAACCCTCATCCCACCTCCTTTAAGCCACCTCCGGTCAACTGAATCAGAACCTGCATTTCAACAAGTTCCTCCTGTGATCCAGGAAATCCATAGGCCCTTTCCTCAACCACACTTTTCTTAGTTCCTATATGAAAACCATGTTTCAATTTACATGCAAGTTTACATTTACGTTACAAAATGTACACCTTAGATGGTCATTGTGGAAGGAGGATGCAGAGAATAAATGAGATATGTTTCTGTACCTAAACAGTGGATAGAGGTAAGAGTAGCATTCGTGGAAGCAAACAAAATTCTCTTCCACTTTTGGGCAAACACCTAAGTGAAGGAAATACAACAGAAGAAAATAAGAAATGTATCTTGACAATTTTGTACGGAAGGAGAGAAGGATTCTTTTCTTTTCCAGTTGATTATTTCTACAATAGTTGCTTCATATATTTTTAATCAAATAAAGATGCAGATTTACTGCTTATATATTTTAGGAAAAAAATAGTATTTATTGAATTGTTATCTTGGGGGAAAAACTACCCTGAGAAAGTAGAATAAGAGGGGAGAGAAGGAAGAAAGAGACTTATTGTGCAAAGTTTGTTGTTGAGAAGTAAGAGACTTTTACAAAAGATACCAATGATTCAACCTCCTATCGAAAGAGACTACTTTAAATCATCCCTGAGCGATGAAATTATTTCCCATAATGAAAAGCTTCCCACAAATCTCTTCACCTTTTTTCTTTAAAACAATACAGTGTTTTCATGACATGAAATTACATCTTTTATATAAACCTCATAGATACTCAATTCTATAATTGGTAGAGTAAGTGAAACAATGGCAAGTTAAACAAATTCAGAATTTTATAATTATTGACCATCTGTATATAAGAAATGTTTCCTTTCTTATGATGAAATTTCTTAAGCAAAATCTAAAAACTACTGACTGGTAAAAAAAAAAAATTAATGAGAGAATTGTAAGGAAAAGACTTTACCATTCATAGGTCTTTAAATATTGGATGTAAGAATAATGAACTATTATGGAGGATTCATGTTTGCAAAATGAGCTACCAGTTGGTAATCAATGGAGCTGTACAACACCCTGGTGAGGAAGGTATATTTTATTGCTGCCATTTTATAGATGCAAAATGGGCAGCAGAGAGTAATGAAGAGAACCTAGAAAATCAGCATCAGCAGAAAGCACTGACTTTTCTGAGACATCCAATTGTGATGCAAGTAGGTGTTAACAACCACTTATTGCCTGGGTTATTTTGGTGAAGTTACTTAGGTTTCTTGTACCTTAGTTTCTTCATCTGTAAAGTGGGAAGGGTAATAGTACTTATTACAAAGCATTGTTATTGGAATTGAATTGCTTAATACATAAAAAACACTTTTAAAAGTATCTGGCATATAATTGGCCAACTATCGTTGCCTATGAATTATGAGCTATGTGCCTTTCTGAGTGCTAAGGATATGAACGTGGACAAAAGAAATCCCTGCCCTTGTGTGCTTACATTCTATTTATTAACAGAGCATTGTCTCAGCTGATGGATATCAGTGTGTGTCCGTCTTATGAACAGGTAGAAACAGGAAGTTCTCGGAGCTTTCTTTCTTTTTTTCTTAATTGTTAGGGGTAATTTCACAGTGGTTGGTAAGTTGTTTCAATTTCCTCTGAATGAGTTCTGAACAAAGAAAGGATTTTATTACTTTCTTTAGAATCTGACTGAAAGCAAACAGTGGTGTTAGGCACTGACTCCAGGTTGGGTGACAAAGACAAACAAGAAAAGATCTCCTTTATTCAGGGCCTTCCAAACTAGTGAGGGAGTCAGATACACACATAAATGACTCTAATCAAGACAGTCTTTGATAAATATAATAAAAGAACAAAGAAGCAAGAGAAAGAAAAGTGCTACGGGCAGAGAAACAAAGGAGAAGAAAAATTAAAAATGTGAAAACAAAGGGTAAAGAAAGGAGGTAGGAGCAGAGCTAAGGGAATGCTGTATTTGATGTTCAATGAGAGTTTTGATATTTAGTGACTGCAAGAGGGTCTGCAACATGTCGAAGGTGGAGACTGAGGGGTTGGGGACAGATGATGTCTTATTGACTTATTGAAATAACTTTCTAAGCCCAAGATGGAACCGCTCCCATCCAGAGTGCCAAGTCAGCAAACCAAAACTTTGATAATTTTTTGTCTCTGTAAAAGCTCTGGGATCAAAAACTCAGTATATCCACAGATGGCCAAGAAGCACATGAAAAGCTGCTCAACATCACTAATTATTAGAGAAATGCAAATCAAAACTACAGTGAGGCACCACCTCACACCAGTCAGAATGGCCATCATTAAAAAGTCTACAAATAACAAATGCTGGAAAGGGTGTGGAAAACCGGAACCCTCCTACACTGTTGGTGGGAATGGAAGTTGGTGCAGCCACTATGGAAATCAGTAGGGAGGCTCCTCAGAAAACTAAAAATTACCATGTGATCCAGCAATCCCACTCCTGGGCATATATCCAGAGAAAACTATAATCCAAAAAGATACATGCACCCCTATGTTCATAGCAGCACTATTCACAATAGCCAAAACATGGAAACAACCTAAATGTCCATTGACAGATGAATGGATAAAGAAGATGTGGTACATATATACAATGGAATATTACTTAGCCATAAAAAGAATGAAATAATGCCATTTGTAGCAACATGGATGTAACTAGAGATTATCATACTAAGTGAAGTAAGTCAGAAAGAGAAAGACAAATACCATAAGATGTCACTTACATATGGAATCTAAAATATGACACAAATGTCATATTTCTGCTATCTATGAAGCAGAAACAGACTTACAGACATAGAGAACAGATTTGTGGTTGCCAAGGGGGGCTGGTGGGGGAGGGATGGACTGGGAGTTTGGGGTTAGTAGATGCAAACTACTACACATAGAACGGATGGACAACAAGGTCCTACTGTAAAGCACAGGGAACTACATTAAATGTCCTGGGATAAACCATAACAGAAAACAATACAAAAAAGATTGTATATATATGTATAACTGAGTCACTTTGCTGTACAGCAGAATTAACACAACATTGTAAATCAACTATACTTCAATTAAAAAAAAAACACGCAGTATATCCAGTTACCCAGTCCCCAAATGGCCAAGCCAGCTCTGGGCTCTATACTTCTTTCCTTGTTCATTCTCACCCTAAACAAGGTTAACTGTGTGGCTCCAGCCAATCAGATATTTTCTCTTTTTCTCTCCCTTGTTCTTTACTCCTTGTGCTATAAAAGCTCCCTGCCTTCCGGCCCACTTGGCACTTCCTGAAAGGAGACCATCCACTTCATGAAGTGTTATATAAAGTGCGTATCACCTAAATTGTCTTCATGGTTTTTAACAGTTCCCTCATTATGAGGAGGCTCTACTTTGAAGAAAAGCATTGTTAGTAAGTAAATACAAAATATAAACTTTTTTGGTAACATACGTGACTTTCTTCATTATTTTAAGTGACTTTTCATATTCAAACTATATTCATGTGAGTTTAAAAAAATAAAATACTTTTTGAGTATGAAAAGAGAAAACCAAGAATTGGGGGAGTATAATTAACTGAATAGAGAGCATCTAATTAATTATAACCCACAAGCAATATATTTTCTTCTTCATAGCCCTTTCATCACACACACACACACACACACACACACACACACACACACACACACACATAGAAACAAAAGACAATCATAGCAGGGTTTTAATTTTTATATATAATTATGATGTGAAGATTATTCCCTGTGATGTATTTTTTAAAATGTGTGTATGTATTTAATTTTAGTATACATAAATTCTTTGAAAGATAGTATAACATATCTATATAACTGTACAAACACAAACATAGCAGCATTTGCAAACAGCTAAAAATGGAAGAGATTATCTTTCTGGACCCTTATTTACAGATGAGAAAACACGCCTAAGAAAGTTAAGGTCTGAGCCAAACTCAAATTTTTGAACATTTACGCCAATGCCTTTTTCTAAGCAAAGGTCACTGGTAACAACAATATGTGTTTGACCTCAGATATTTGTAGACACTTCACATTCTAAGCAGCTTAACTTCTCTCCTGATTTACAGAATAATGATCCTAACACAATAACTTAATAAAACAGCATGGATTCCTCAGAGAATGGAGGAATATTGATCATTTGTGTATTAATTAAGTTTAGCAATATACTATATCTTTGATTGAAAGGAAATGTAAAGTTTAAATGCCATAAATTAAAGACTGAGGCGCCAATATTAAAGACTGAGGAGACTGTGGATATCATAATGAGCCAAGGAGTAAAATTCTCTCCTAGCTCTCTGAGCATTGAGGCGCCTTAGTTATTAGTTGGTGTGCCATGAGATCTACTTGGATCATCTTTACCTGTTCCTGCTCCCACCCCCTAGCTTCTATGTGTTTTGCATTTAAAGGCTTGTACCTACCATCTACTTTAGACACCTAAACTTGGGCAACTGGAGCCACAGTGGAGAACCAGATGTGCCTATGACTTTTTCCTGAATACCACATGTATATGTCCATTCAGGCCTGTGGTCAATGACTGACTGGAGCCTGAGTATGGAAGCTCAGCTTCTTTGTCTCCATACGATGAACTCTGAGACGTAATTTAGACTCCAGAGCTCCCCTGCTCACTCTGAGTTTGATTTGCATCTTCCTTCATAGTCCTGCCTCCCCATTGTCTTACCAGTTCTCCTGGGAGGGTTCTTCATTAATCACTTACACACGAATTCCCATCTCAGGGTCTGCCTTTGGGCAACTTGATCTAGGACAGCTACCAAAGCTATTTAGGATCTATCCATCCATCCATCCATCCATCCATCCATCTTTATCTATATTTGCTACCTCGCTCTCTCTCTTACCTCCATCTATGTACTTCCACCCCTCATCCCATTCTAACCCAACAGGTAACACCTAAAACAGCATATTTCCATTCCATATTCTGTATGTTAATATAACCACACAAAAATATACATAGATGGGGGAATATTTGTGTTCCCAAAATAGGAGCATTTGTACATGTACTGCTTTGTATTTTGCTTTTCCTACTGAACTATATTTAGATTCCTAATAAAGAAATTAGCACTTTTAACTAAGAGTTCTATTGTAGGTTTCCCTAGTTATAAGCTTTATAAAAGTAATTCTTGGGAGGAGAAACTGTATTATAGATATAGATAGATATATAAAAGGTACAGCAAGAATCTGAAGTCATAGTTGGGAAAAGTTTTAATGTTGTCAGTCATTTTATGCTTTCTTTCAGAGGTTTGATATTCTAACATCTTGATTGATTGCCTACACATTATGTATTTATGTATGAAGATATCATAATTTTTATTTAGTTTGTACATAATTCCCATGCTATTGTGCTCTGATTCTATATTGAACTATATAATACGCCAAATATTTCCCTAATGCTTTCTTAAATGATATTTAATACTGACTTCATACACTCTTCATTTTCAGGTCTGTTCAGAATTAATCTTTACAACCCACTAGAAGAGTTGATATTTTTATTTCCATTTTACAAATGTGAAGTCTGAGACATAGGGAGATTAATAGACTTTTTCCTGACCACAAGCATAATGAGAGTCAGAGTCAGTACATGAATTAGGAATCCTTTGCTTCCAACTCCATGTTTAATCCATTAGCACTGGATCACTGCCATTTTCTTACAAAATAAACTCCTTCGTAACATTATTTATTCTATCATTCAAACATGGATATTATGTCAATGACCATCTTTCAGAATATGATTAATTTATAAAGTTTTGACTGGATTAATGTGGTTCTCTTTTTATGGAATCGGTGTAGTTTTCTTTAATTGGAAATATTGCAAGTTATTTTCATCTTCAAACATATGAAGTAAAAATGACAATAGGAGTGATTTTCTGCATATGAAATATAACCTTTATAAAACACAGAGAAATATTTTTTATTCTGAAAAGTTGCTTAAAAATATGTGTGCATTGCTTTTTAAATACTCTGAATTTTTGAGTACATGAAGATATATTTAAACGAGTGGATGGAAAATACGTATATTTTTGTGACAGGATGCTACGGGTTGTAACATTTGAAAGAACAGCCCAACAGGATTTCTGAGCACATGCTGGCTAGACCAATGTGCAGAATCTATAAGCCAATTAAACTGAGTCAATTCCTCCTTTCTTAGACTACGGATTTATCCATGTCAGTTAATAATAATGACAGTTTTCATTGACTACATAATTCTGAAATTACTAGATACAGTCATGCAACTGAGTTACTTCTCCCCTTTTCAAAATTACATTTGCTCAGAATTAGCAGAATAGAAAAATAAAGACTTCTATTTCTCTTCTTGCCCTATGTTTCTCCATAGGAAACCTAAATTTATTTGTGATGTTCCTTTGCTTCTTGTAAGTTACAGAAACATAAGTTCTTTCTTATTTTAATATACCACTGGGAATTACATATAGTTTTTACATTATAATTTTTTAAATGTAATGCTCACTTTATCAATATTCCAGGGTAGTATCAGTCCAATGGGACATATTATCAGAATTGACAATATGTTCTGCTATAATATCTATAGGACAATATCATAATAGTGAGGGATGGAGGGAAAAGCATAAAGAAAGAATGTATATGAATACCATAAAACTGAGTAAGTATATAATTTGGGAAAATATAGTAACTGAGAACAATTTTAAATGACAGAAATGGAAATTAACATTAAAAGTTGATTTATTAACCATATTTATCTTGCTAACTTATAAAATAAATCAGCTGACCTGAATGTAAAGAAAAATTTTAATTCATCAGCTATTTCCATTTAAACCTTAAATCATACTTTCCAAATTTTAGCAGACTGTAACTTTAAACTCATTAGCAAAGGATATGGCCTACATGAAATTGCTTTAGATTATGGTAATTCCATTTTACTATTTCTTCCCAAGTGAGTTTTAGAAACAATGTTATGTCAATTAAACTGTAAGTTGAAGGAGTTACAACTTTCTATTGTAAAACTCCCTAGAGTAAGTGAAGGTAGAGATGAACATCTTGTGTCTTCTACTTTAATCTGACATAAAACAAGACAAATTAATTAAGAAATTATAAGCACAATAGTATATTGGAGAGTATTCAAAGACATAGTAGGTATGAAGTTAGGCCGAAAAAGAATAGCTTTTAAAGTAAAATAATATTGTATAACAACATGTTTAGTATATACATATATGCATATATATGTATATGTAGATTTTTAGGAAGCTCCAAATAAGACCTACTTTCTCATAGTACTTGATCTCGTAGTCCAGTATGGGTCCATTGGAAAAAGCAGGTGCTTGCCATGATATGGCAATGCTATTTTGGGATGCCCAGTCCTTCCTTACCATACCTATCAGGGAAGGTGCTGAAAGGAAAGAAAATAACTGAGAATTAATTGGCAGGAATCATTCTCCATAATCCTTTCTTTAATATTTTGTCTTCTAAGGAAAACACAATTCCTGTTGAAGAGGACATTAGTTATTGATGTCAGAGTAATATGATAGGATCTCCTTTATTCAATCCAAATAAAATATTAAAATATATTTAGAAACATTATTAAGGAACATAGGAAAGACTCAGATAGTCCACGAATAAGGACCAGAACTCATCATCTCTGGTTTTGTTAGAGGACAACAATTTTTCTTAAACTGGCTTTGGTTTGGGGCTACAACTTGAAGTACAATAGACTTGACTTCTATATTTAATCAAATCTAAGTCTGCTATAGAAAATTCTCTGCAATTACAAGATCATTTATAGACTTTCCTTCAAGACTTGGTACTTTATAAAGTCTTAGTACTTTATAGAAGTTTATATCACAAACTTCGTAACTACAGTGAATTTTTGCTTATCAATGTGAGGATTATTTCTTTTGCATGGTTTCTATGACATTTGAATAAAACCGAAATATTTAATTTCTGAAGTTCATTTTCACAATCATGTCTATCTTCTTTTTCTATATAACATTGTTTTAACAATCTAATCCTAACCTAAAGTAATCTTGTGTTAAACTTCAAAATTTACCTAGAATGTATACACTGCAGGTTCTTTTATCTAACAAAATACTTCTCATTTTTAAATATTCTAATTACTTATAAAAGGAGTTTTTTACATAGAAGTTAAAACTCACTCTTAAAAATACAAATTAAATATACTGAGATACCATTTCTCATCTATTAGATTGGTAAAAAATCCAAAAATTTGACACCAGGCTCTGGGCTAGGCTATGGGGAAAAGCACTTTAATACATTGTTGGTGTAAAGGCAAAATGGCACAATCCTTATAAAGGGAAATTTAAGGCAAATTATATATTCATTTATGCTTTGGTTTTTGGGACTCTATCTGAAAGAAACACTGCAGAAATACAAAGTGACATATTTATAAGACTACTCACTGAGATTTATTTGTAAAGATTGGAAACAATTTAAATGCCCATCAATAAGGGACTGATTGAAAAAACTACACTACATCCACCAGAGAATTATGAAATTGTAAAAAGGAATTGAGACCATATATAAATACTAGAATGGAGTTATTTCAGGATATATTTTTAAGTGAAGAAAGTGAGATGGAGAAAAATGTATAAAAAACAATGTAAGGATAAACCTAGAATAAAAATGAATAATAATGGTTACCCTTAGAGGGTGGGAGGCAAAAGGATGGACACTACAGGGTGAGAAGCAAAACATCTCTGAATATATCTTCCCCTGAAGAGTTACTTTGGAACCCTGTAAATATTTTAAATAATTAAAAAACAAATTAACGTTTAAAAGAGCAATCTCAAAAAATCAGTAGAAAGAAACCTGTGTATTGAGTTGAAAGTATAGCCTTCAAGAGGAACTACTTAAAATGACATTAAAACACAGTAACTTAACTTACATACCAATAGAACATATTTTAAGTACTAAAAAAACTGCAAAAAATATTGAACTGTTTTTAGTAATGATATTGTTAGTGGTACTACTGGTATTGTAATTCTGAATATGTGTGTGTGTGTGTGTGTGTGTGTGTGTGTGTGTGTGTGTGTGTGTGTATTGAGGGATAAATCAAATGAGTAATTTTGTTGGTGTTATTGAGAACTAGGATTTTTTTCCTATGGGAAAAAAGGAGATACAGATGCCAGACCAATGAAGGTAAGTAAAAACCCTATACCAGTAAACTCGAATTAGAAGTTTCATTATGAACTCATGATATCTTTCCAGTTCATTTTCAGAAATCCATTCAAATGTACCAATTGCAGTTGAAAATAGGATTTGAAAAAATTGATTCTCTATGATCAAGATGAAAATTCTTTAAATTTATAAGAAAGACTCAAGTATTAAATGTGGTAATTTACTTCCCAATGTTGCCTTTGTATCTTAAGGATAAACTATTCAGTATTTTCTTAAATTTGTGAGAATGACAAGTTTGGTTCTCCTAAGGAATTAAGTACTTTAGAAAGCATATTTAAAACTCTTTCCAGCTGTTCAGTGACAGCACTATTGCTGGATTAAGATATATTCTTAAAATGAGTGATAATTATAGAAATTTATAAGAAACAGAAGTTTGTGCCATGAGCTAAAATAGAAATGGGTAATATGATAAATAAGAAAGTGTTCTGATAATTCACTATTTAAATTGAGTCATATTCACTGCTAATAAATTACCATTAATAAATTTATCCCTGTTGAAAAATGCATTAATGTTCTTGAATTATAGTATAATAATGTATTAAATGGTGCTTTATGGAAAAATTGTAACTTTAAAGTGAATAAAACAAATTAGAATTTGATTAAAGTATATCAGTTTCTTACAATTTTTGAAAATGTCCTTTTCATGTATACAATCTTATAGCTTATTTTTCAGTTTAATGTACAATATCACAAAGCAATATTACCAGTGTATTACTTTTTGCCTCATAATTATTTAGCACTCAAGGTCAAATGATATAATCCTTGCAAAACTTATAAGAAATTCAGTTAGGTTAAAATGGTTAAAATCTAGGTACTATCTTTTCTATTTCCATTTCTCCAATGGTAAATTAATTGTACAGACACATCACCTAAATTATATGAATCCTCTTCTATACTTTTATAAAAGAGAAATAAAGAATCTATTCCCTAACTACATAGATTCTTCACTTACACATGGACTTCAGGGTCTAAGATCTATGAAAATCCTAAAATTTCTTCACTTTTGCACATTCCTTTCATATGTAAACATCCACGTTTTACATAGTTGTTAAATATACTTAATTCTAGATAATTCTATTTTAAACCATATATTCTTATCCCTATTCCATACTTTAATATAGTTTCTATAATTTTTACTTCAATGGCTAAAATATTCAATTATACTGATACTTTATCAAGTCACTCCTCTAATGTTGGGTGTTGAAGTTTCCAATATTGTCCTGTTAGAGTTCTGACGTTTTATGCACAAATTTTTGTGCATAAATTTTGATTTTGTTAAATTATTTTATAGAGAAAATTGCTTTATATAATTTGGATTTTGTGTCATACTATTATTACCATATTGCTTTTGAAAAAAGCTGTATCAATATACACTAAGCACGCATTTTAAACTCTTAATGAGTTTGAAAGCAGAGGATGTGGGAAACAATTAATAGGTCAATAAAACCCAAATGCTGCATTTTATATTTTCAGAGAAGAAAAACACTATACAGAATTTCATTTTAAAATAAGGTTTCAATGCATGAAACCTAAAGCATTTGTTTTGAATATATTTAATGAATTTGTCTTAATAATTCAAGTTTACATAGCATCTGAATTTGGCATATTGTGAAAACACTGTAGTGCCAACTGATATAAAGCAGAAAATACGTTTATTCCTCCACATGAGAAAAACTGATTTTAGGACACAAAAGGGCAACTAATTGATCTTTACTTCTGATTCTAAAAAGTCAGAGAAGGAGAGAAATAGGGAAATAATATCTTCTGGAGTTTGTCAGATCAGAGGCTAACTGAAAGACCTGAAGACTCAAGCAATGTTTCCTGAGTAAGAATTATGTGTTCAGTATAGCCTTCAGCAGAACTGTATTCCTGATATACATCTTTTCTTAAACTTTCAAAAATCTTAGCTTTGACCTTCAGCATAAATGATTGTTGAACAGATTACCACATTCTTGAAAATGCTTTTAACACAAACCTTTTTGATTACTACATTTTCTGAATCTCAAATAGTCTACCAAAAACTGTGTAACAAAAATTGAAAATAAAAGTACGAAGTGGACTTAGGAAAAGAGATCTTATTCACACTCAGAAAAGCTTTGTTTTCTTATGCTTACCTGGAGATATCTGAAGAAACAGTGAATTGTTCTAGTTAGTTAATTATTTTGCTCCTAATTAAGAGTTAATCAATTTTTATTAAACGTTTACTTTATACCATGTATGTTATCTTATTTCATTCTCATAAATCTATGGGAAGGAGACTGTCTCCACTTTAAAGATGAGGACACTGAGGTTCAGAGAAGTGAGCAATTGTTTAATGACAAGATGTGAAGGCCAATTTTGACATTAACTCAAAAAAATGTCAAGGTTATTTCTTGAAAATTTAAAATATCAAACACTAAAACTACAGTTCAAAATCACACTGTGGATTATCACAAATATGTCTTATTTTGAGCACGTAATCAAGACTTATGCCATGGGTCATGAGATGATGTGTTTTCCTAAAGATCTATCAAATGTTGCTAATTCTCAGTCATCTACTAAGCATAGTGGGCATATGAAGGTTTATAAATCGGGATACCCTGTGTGCATGAGTGTGTGTGTGTTTAGATGAGAAACAGAGAAATTGGGGGAAGGGGAGAGAGAGAGCGAGCGAGTGCACACTCTTATGCACATGTGTTTGTGACAATGAAAATCTTAAGTAACAGAATCGTAATATTAGAACAGACCTTACAAGCCATTTAATACATTTCTTTTCAGCAATGCAGAAAACCCTTCAATGCACCGCTGAAGCTGAGTATCCACTTCTTAATTCAGCAGTTGCACTAAAGTGTATACTTCTTCACAAAGCTATCCATTCTATTTTTTTGTTAACATATTTATTGGAGTATAATTGCTTTACAATGGTGTGTTAGTTTCTGCTTTATAACAAAGTGAATCAGCTATACATATATCCCCATATATCCTCCCTCTTGCAACTCCCTTCCACCCTCCCTAACCCAACCCTCTAGATGGTCACAGAGCACAAAGCTGATCTCCCTGTTCTATGCGGCTGCTTCCAACAGCTATCTATTTTACATTTGGTAGTGTATATATGTCCATGCCACTCTCTCACTTCGTCTCAACTTATCCTTCCCCCTCCCTGTGTCCTCAAGTCCATTCTCTACGTCTGCATCTTTCATCTTTATTCCTATCCTGTCCCTAGGTTCTTCAGAACGACTTTTTTTTTCTTTTTTTTAGATTCCATATATATGTGTTTAGCATATAGTATTTCTCTTTCTGGCTTACTTCACTCTGTATGCCAGACTCTAGGTCCATCCACTGCTCTACAAATAACTCAATTTCGTTTCTTTCTATTGCTGAGTAATATTCCACTGTGTATGTGTGCCACATCTTCTTTATCCATTCATTTGTTGATGGACACTGAGGCTGCTTCCACGTCCTGGCTATTGTAAACAGAGCTGCAATGAACATTGGGGTACATGACTCTTTTTGAATTATGGTTTTCTCATGGTATATGCCCAGCAGTGGGATTGCTCGGTCATATGGCAGTTCTATTTTTAGTTTTTTAAGGAACCTCCATACTGTTCTCCATAGTGGCTGTATCAATTTACATTCCCACCAACAGTGCGGGTGGGTTCCCTTTTCTCCACACCCCCTCCAGCATTTATTGTTTGTAGATTTTTAATAAAGGCCATTGTGACTGGTGTGAGGTGATACCTCACTGTAGTTTTGATTTGCATTACTCTAATGATCAGTGATGTTGAGCATCCTTTCATGTGTTTGTTGGCAATCTGTATATCTTCTTTGGAGAAATGTCTATTTAGGTCTTCTGCCCATTTTTAGATTGGGTTGCTTGTTTCTTTGATATTGAGCTGCATGAGCTGCTTGTAAATTTTGGAGATTAATCCTTTGTCAGTTGCTTCATTTGCAAATATTTTCTCCCATTCTGAGGGGTGTCTTTTCATCTTGTTTATGGTATCCTTTGCTGTGCAAAAGCTTTTAAGTTTCATTAGGTCCCATTTGTTTATTTTTGTTTTTATTTCCATTTCTCTAGGAGGTGGGTCAAAAAGGATCTTGCTGTGATTTATGTCATAGAGTGTTCTGCCTATGTTTTCCTCTAAGAGTTTGATAGTGTCTGGCCTTACATTTAGGTCTTTAATACATTTTGAGTTTATTTTTGTGTATGGTGTTTGGGAGTGTTCTAATTTCATTCTTTTACATGTAGCTGTCCAGTTTTCCCAGCACCACTTATTGAAGAGGCTGTCTTTTCTCCACTGTATATTCTTGCCTCCTTTATCAAAAATAAGGTGACCATGTGTGTGTGGGTTTATCTCTGGACTTTCTATCCTGTTCAAATGATCTATATTTCTGTTTTTGTGCCAGTACCATACTGTCTTGATTACTGTAGCTCTGTAGTATAGTCTGAAATCAGGGAGCCTGATCCCTCCAACTCCATTTTTCTTTCTCAAGATTGCTTTGGCTATTTGGGGTCTTTTGTGTTTTCATACTAATTGTGAAATTTTTTGTTCTAGTTCTGTGAATAATGCCAGTGGTAGTTAGATAGTGATTGCATTGAATCTGTAGATTGCTTTGGGTAATATAGTCATGTTCACAGTGTTGACACTTCCAATCCAAGAACATGGTATATCTCTCCATCTGTTTTATCATCTTTAATTTCTTTCATCAGTATCTTATAGTTTTCTGCATACAGGTCTTTTGCCTCCTCAGGTAGGTTTATTCCTAGTTATTTTATTCTTTTTGTTGCAGTGGTAAATGGAAGTGTTTCCTTAATTTCTCTTTCAGATTTTTCACCATTACTGTATAGGAATGCCAGAGATTTCTGTGCATTAATTTTGTATCCTGCTACTTTACCAAATTCATTGATTAGCTCTAGTAGTTTTCCGGTAGCATATTTAGGATTCTCTATGTATACTATCATGTCATCTGCAAACAGTGACAGCTTTACTTCTTCTTTTCTGATTTGGATTCCTTTTATTACTTTTTCTTCTGTGATTGCTGTGGCTAAAACTTCCAAAATTATGTTGAATAATAGCGGTGAGAGTGGACAGCCTTGTCTTGTTCCTGATCTTAGAGGAAATGGTTTCAGTTTTTCACCATTGAGAATGACGTTGGCTGTGGATTTGTCATGTATGGCCTTCATTATGTTGAGGTAAGTTCCCTCTATGCCTACTTTCTGCAGGGTTTTTATCATAAATGGGTGCTGAATTTTGTTGAAAGCTTTTTCTGCATCTATTGAGACGATCGTATGGTTTTTCTCCTTCAATTTGTTAATATGGTGTATCACATTGATTGATTTGCATATATTGAGGAATCCTTGCATTCCTGGAAAAAACCCCACTTGATCATGGTCTATGGTCCTTTTAATGTGCTGTTGGATTCTGTTTGCTAGTATTTTGCTGAGGATTTTTGCATCTATGTTCATCAGTGATATTGGCCTGTCATTTTCTTTCTTTGTGACATCTTTGCCTGGTTTTGGTATCAGAGTGATGGTGGCCTCGTAGAACGAGTTTGGGAGTGTTCCTCCCTCTGCTATATTTTGGAAGAGTTTGAGAAGGATACGAGTTAGCTCTTCTCTAAATGTTTGATAGAATTCGCCTGTGAAGCCATCTGGTCCTGGGATTTTGTTTGCTGGAAGATTTTTAATCACAGTCTCAATTTCAGTGCTTGTTATTGTTCTGTTTATATTTTCTATTTCTTCCTGGTTCAGTCTCAGAAGCTTGTGCATTTCTAAGAATTTGTCCATTTCTTCCAGGTTGTCCATTTTATTGGCATATAGCTGCTTGTAGTAATCTCTCATGATCCTTTGTATTTCTGCAGTGTCAGTTGTCACTTCTCCTTTTTCATTTCTAATTCTATTGATCTGAATCTTCTCCCTTTTTTTCTTGATGAGTCTGGCTAATGGTTTATCAATTTGTTTATCTTCTCAGAGAACGAGCTTTTAGTTTTATTGATCTTTGCTATTGTTTCCTTCATTTCCTTTTCATTTATTTCTGATTTGATACTTATGATATCTTTCCTTCTGCTAACTTTGGGGATTTTTGTTCTTCTTTTTCTAATTGCTTTAGGTGTACGGTTAGGTTTTTTATTTGAGTTCTTCATTGTTTCTTGATGTAGGAGTCTATTGGTGTAACCTTTCCTCTTAGAACTGCTTTTGCTGTATCCCATAGGTTTTGGGTCATCGTGTTTCTATTGTCATTTGTTTCTAGGTGTTTTTTAATTTCCTCTTTGATTTCTTCAGTGATCTCTTGGTTATTTAGTAGTGTAGTGTTTATACTCCATGTGGTTGTATTTTTTACAGCTTTTTTCCTGTAATTGATATCTAGTCTCATAGTGGTCAGAAAAGATACTTGAAACAATTTCAATTTTCTTAAATTTACCAAGGCTTGACTTGTGACCCAAGATATGATCTATCGTGGAGAATGTTCCATGAGCACTTGAGAAGAAAGTGTATTCTGTTGTTTTTGGATGGAATGTCCTATAAATATTAAGTCCATCTTGTTTAATGTATCATTTAAAGCTTGTGTTCCGTTATTTATTTTCATTTTGGATGATCTGTCCATTGGTGAAAGTGGGGTGTTGAAATCCCCTACTATGATTGTGTTACTGTCGATTTCCCCTTTTATGGCTGTTAGTATTTGTCTTATGTATTGAGGTGCTCCTATGTTGGGTGCATAAATATTTACAATTGTTATATCTTCTCGATCCCTGTATCATTATGTAGTGTCCTTCTTTGTCTCTTGTAATAGTCTTTATTTTAAAGTCTATTTTGTCTGATATAAGAATTGCTACTCCAGCTTTCTTTTGATTTCCATTTGCATGGAATATCTTTTTGCATCCCCTCACTTTCAGTCTGTATGTGTCCCTAGGTCTAAAGTGGGTCTCTTGTAGACAGCATATATGGGCCTTGTTTTTTCTATCTATTCAGTCAGTCTATGTCTTTTGCTTGGAGCATTAAATCCATTTACATTTAAGGTACCTATTGATATGTATGTTCCTATTACCATTTTCTTAATTATTCTGGGTTTGTTACTGTAAGTCTTTTGCTCCTCTTGTGTTTATTGCCTAGAGAAGTTCCTTTAGCATTTGTTGTAAAGCTGGTTTGGTGGTGCTGAATTCTCTTCCTTTGCTTGTCTTTAAAGGTTTAAATTCTCCATCAAACCTTAATGAGATCCTTGCTGGGTAGAGTAATCTTGGTTGTAGGTTGTAGGTTTTTCCCTTTCATCACAGGCCACTCCCTTCTGGCCTGCAGTGTCCACTTAAAAATCAGCTGATAACCTTATGGGGATTCCTTTTTGTGTAATTTTTTGTTTTTCCTTTGCTGCTTTTAATATATTTTCTTTGTATTTAATTTTTGATAGTTTGATTAATATGTGTCTTGGTGTGTTTCTCCTTGGATTTATCCTGTATGTGGCTCCTCTGTGCTTCCTGGACTTGAATGACTATTTCCTTTCCCATATTAGGGAAGTTTTCAACTATAATCTCTTCAAATATTTTCTCAGTCCCTTTCTTTTTCTCTTCTTCTTCTGGGACCCCTATAATTTGAACATTGGTGCGTTTAATATTGCCCCAGAGGTCTCTGAGACTGTCCTCAAGCCTTTTCATTCTTTTTTATTTATTCTGCTCTGTGGTAGTTATTTCCACTATTTTATCTTCCAGGTCACTTATACTTTCTTCTGGCTCAGTTATTCTGCTATTGATTCCTTCTAGAGAATTTTAAATTTCATTTATTGTGTTGTTAATCATTGTTTGTTTGCTCTTTAGGTCTTCTAGGTCCTTGTTAAACCTTTCTTGTATTTTCTCCATTCTATTTCCAAGATTTTGGATCATCTTTACTATCATTTCTCTGAATTCTTTTTCAGGTAGTCTGCCTATTTCCTCTTCATTTGTTTGGTCTGGTGGGTTTTTACCTTGCTCCTTCACCTGCTCTGTGTTTCTCTGTCTTCTCATTTTGCTTCACTTACTGTGTTTGGTGTCTCCTTTTCACAGGTTCACAGTTTCCGTTGTTTTTGGTGTCTGCCCCCAGGGGCTAAGGTTGGTTCAGTGGGTTGTATAGGCTTCCTGGTGGAGGGGACTGGTGCCTGTGTTCTGGTGGATGAGGCTGGATCTTGTCTTTCTTTTGGGCAGGACCATGTCCAATGGTGTTGCCTCTCTGCTCATGGGTGGGGTTGTGCACCTGTCTTGCTAGTTGTTTGGCATAGGGTGTCCTGCACTGTAGCTTGCTGATCATTTGAGTGGAGCTGGGTCTTAGCATTGAGATCGAGATCTCTGGGAGAGCTTTTGCCATTTGATATTACGTGGAGCTGGGAGGTCTCTGGTGGACCAATGTCCTGAACTTGGCTCTACCACCTTAGAGTCACAGGCATGACACCCAGCTGGAGCATGAAGACCCTGTTAGCCACATGGCTCAAAAGAAAAGGAGAAAAAAAAGAAATAAATAAAATAAAATAAAAGTTATTAAAATAAAAAAATATTAAAAATTAAAAAGTAATAAGAAAAGGAAAGAAAAATAAAGAAGAGAGCAGCCAAAGCAAAAAACAAATCCACCAATGATGACAAATGCTAAAAACTATACTACAAAAAAAGACAAGAAAAAGAAATGGCCAGACAGAACCCTGGGACAAATGGCAAAAACAAAGCTACACAGACAAAATCACACAAAGAAACATAACATACACACTCACAAAAAGAGAAAAAGGAAAAAATGAAAATCTTTGGGAAGTCTAAGGTCTTCTGGCAATGTTCAGTAGGTGTTCTGTAGGAGTTGTTCCACATGTAGTTGTATTTCTGACATATTTGTGGGGAGGAAGGTGATATCTATGTCTTACTCCTCCGCCATCTTGAATGTCTGTCTCTCTGGCACCTGCTGTATCCTCCTCACATGGCTGAAGGCCCTGTATCTTCCTTCCCCTACTTGGGGAGGTTGCTCGCCCATTCTCTTTTGAAAATCTTTAACTGATAAAAAGTTCTCATATGGAGTCATTGTTTTCTTCCAATAACTTCCACCTAGTCCTAGTGCTAACCTTTAGTATAAATAGAATTAACTCTTCCACTTTGCTTATCTATCAACCTTTCTTCTTTTTTTCTTCTTTCTCTTCTTCCTATCCCTCTTCCTTCCTTTATTCTTTCTTCATGTCATTCCTTAGTGCTTTTCTGTGTCTCTTTGCTTTATCCTCTCCTTTCTTTTCTTCCCTGTGCTTCTTTCTAGAAAGATGTGTATGTGTGATTTAAAGGAATTATAATCAACATGATGAAATGTGAATTAAGAACAATTATATAATAAATAAATAATATAGACCAGAAAGTACAACTCAGAGCAGACTTTTAAGACTATATGATTTTCCCCTTTTCTTTGCTAATGAACCAATGGGTATAACTGCAGAGCAAGAACATGTAATAGTGTTTCTTCTGTGTATGCGCAGAAGAGAAACACACTATACTCAATACAGTAATTTTACTTGTGAAATGTTGTAAATGTGATATTTATCATGTGAATTGACATTTTTTGAAACCTGATAACATGCTTCCAAATATTTCTGATCTATATCTTGTTTTGGAAATGTTTATTAAATATACTGTGCTTTAGATAGCATAATATATTCTAATGATATCTGCTCATGATGTGTTTTTTCCTGTAATCAGAGTTTAATGGTAATATATACTGTTATCTACTTTCCCTGTGTGGTTAAAACCTGATTATGTGTTTGAGATATACATGTGATACTTACATACAGCAGAATTGGTGCTTTCTTTCTAGTTTCTGTCTCTTTTCTAGACCTGAGTATAACACTGTGATATGTTCAACCATATGACACCTGTGATAGGATGAATTATGGCCTCCAAATTATTTCCACATTGTAATCCCCAGAACATGTGAATGTTCTTCTCTGGTGAAGGGACTTTGCAGTTTTGATTAAATTAAGGGTTTTGAGATGAGATTATCCTGGATTATCCAGGTAGGCCCAATATAATCACAAGTATACTCATAAAAGGGAGGTAGGAGGAGACATCTACATAAGAGAAGGCTGTGAACCAAGGAATGCAGAAGCTGGAAGAGGGAAGGAATGGATCCTTCCTGGATCCATGCTATAAAATGCAGTTTCTTTGACATGTAAGGGGGAAAAATGTCCTCAGATTAGACCAGTCTGAGATTCTGTTGACCTTATAATTACCTGTCAAGTTTCAGTAAAACGGTGATATATGTTGTGCCAGTATTTTCTAGGAATTTAACATATACTATCCACCAAAATCTCAGAAAGTTGGCATGGCCCTAGAGAAAAATCAATAATTTGTCCCTTTTCATCTTAACTTCACACAATCTCCCTATTCGTAATATTATATTAAAATAAAAAATACTGGTTTTTAGTAATTCTTCTAGGTAAAAGTACTTTTATTTGAACTGTAAAATTATATAAATTATATATAAAAATTATATAAATAGATTTAAAATATAATATCTTAGTTATATTTGAAAATGGTTTGTAACTTCTGGGCCTCAGTTGCTTCATCAAAAATTCTGAATCATGTTCCAGGTATAGGAAAAAATGAACCAACTTAAATATTATCAAAAAAGAGAAAAAATTATATTAAAATGACCAGGAAAGTCATCTATAAGTAAACGACTAAAATCATTTTAACACATTTTGTGGAAAGGAAGCAGCTAAGTGATAAAGCCTGCAAAAATATAAATTCTAAAATAATGTAATGAATAAAGTTTTACATACAAATTTTATTGCTGTACTTAAAAAAAATTCAGACTCTTAAAAGAAATCCATACAGTAGATTTCAATCAAGCTGTTTAAAACATGATGTAGACATACAGGCATGGGGAAATAAGTATAATATTTAAAGTGACAAAACAATATGCAAAATGGCATGCATGCCATGATTCAAAACATTTTAAAAATAGCAAATGCCCCAAACTGTATAACTAAATTGTGTATCTATTTTATAACAAAATTGTGTATCTATCAAGACCATTTTGGAAGATTTGGAATGGATCATGAAGGAGATAATGACCAGTTCCTCTCCAAATCTTAATTCAGCAGCATTAAAAAAGGTCATTCAGGGCTTCCCTGGTGGCGCAGTGGTTGAGAGTCCGCCTGCCGATGCAGGGGACACGGGTTCATGCCCCGGTCTGGGCAGATCCCACATGCCGCAGAGCGGCTGGGCCCGTGAGCCATGGCCGCTGAGCCTGCGCGTCCGGAGCCTGTGCTCTGCAACGGGAGAGGCCACAACAGTGAGAGGCCCGCGTACCCCACACACACACACAAAAAAGGTCATTCAGTGGTGCACCCACCACGAGGATGACCCTTCTCCTGAGGATGATGAGAACAAAGAAAAAGAAAGGGATAATATCCCTGTCTGGGAAGAAGGATTCCTGAAAGTTTTCCAAGGAACACTTTTTGAACTTACTCTGGCTGCAAACTATCTAAACATCAAAGGTTTGCTTGATATCACATGCAAGACTGTTGCCAATATGATCAAGGGGGAAAACTCATGAGGAGATTTTCAAGACCTTCAATATCAAAAGTGACCTTACTGAAGAAGAGGAAGCCCAGGTAGGCAAAGAAAACCAATGGTAAGAAAAGAAGTGGAATGTTGTGCCTGACACTGTAACAGTGAAAGGCTTTTTCCAAATACTATTTGCACTACTCTGTTTACAGTTGTTAATATTAGACAAACAGTAGATAGATGCAACAGCAAATCAACTGGATTTGCAGGATATTGTCCTCATTGAACCTGTTGTTTCAGTACAGATTCCAAACTTCTGGCTGAGTTTCTTCTAGTGTGATCAAAAGTTTCTCTTTTCTTTGCTTTGAAAAAAACTGAACTGTGGGTTCTCTAAAAAAACAAAACAAATATATATATATATGTGTGTGTATATATATATACACATATATATGTATATATAAAAACTATAATAGCATTAAACTACTAATAGCTGTTTACCATTACCATGCTGGCCTAGGAAAACTAGATGTTAAAAGAGCAAAACAGACATAAATCTAATAATTGTCTGATAGTTACTGATTTTTAAATTATATTAACAAATTATTACATTATTCATAATTTTTAAAACTGATTTAAAAGGAATATGATTTTATTTCAAAGAGCCTAACTAATCTTAGCCTTAGCTCATTATTCTAAAGCTTGTTTTCAAAAATATAATTAAAAATTTTAATAAATTTCAAAGAGTTGAATCTAAATATTAATATATTTATAAGCTATGACTATGAAGTGATACATGTGACTTATGGAGGTGTCATCAAATTTTAGTTACCCTGTATTTCCGTCATCCTTGAATTTAAAGGAGGATACAAAATTGCAGAGAAAGCTAGCTGAAAGATGACTGGCTTCAAAAGTTTTTTAAATGAAGAAGTTTTATGAAAATTAGTCTCATAACTGTTATGGATTTGTTTATAAGATGTCTCAAGAAGGAAAAATAAAGACCTTTTTCTATGCTGTTGGACCCCTAAGGTGCATAAACAGACCAGAAAATTTCACTCACATTTTAGGGCTGTGAAACAGCCCATGGATAACCTTGGGAATTTTAGAAGACAGATTCACATATAAGGACTTCTATTCATATTATAAGGTAAAATAGAGCAATTACCTTTTTTCCCTTAAGACAGAAACACAGACTAGCTTAAGACTTCTTTGATCACTTCAAATGGAATTGATTTTGATGTCTGAACTCCTAAAACATTTATTGTCTATTCCACATGACATCTAGCATTGACTGCCTTTATCTTAAGCTCTTGCTATTCTATTCCTCTTTACAGAATAAATAATAATATACTGTAGTTCACTTTTCAACTTCTTATGCTCTTTCACATATATTAAATCACCTGAAATACACTGTAACTCTGTAAGTACACTATTCTCATTTTAAAGTTGAGGAAATAGGATCAGACTGGAAATAACTTACTCACAATTACATAAGAGATAAGGAGCAGACTCCAGACCGAGTCCAGCATTTACCGACTGTACTTTAGGAACTGTGTCACATTTCAAGATCTGAAGCTCCCATAGGACCTAGTACAGTGCCACACAAACACATTAGGTACCTTGCATGTATCTCTTTTATTCAGAACTTGTTTAAATCTTGTTTCAAGGCTTCAGACAATTGTCCTGCCTTCTGAGGTTCTGTTCTATAAATCCTTTAAGGTACCATGTGAACACTATCTAATTAATTTACATATTCCATGTATATAATCATCATTTTATGAGAGTAGAATTAATGTAAGAAAATAATAACATATAATAATAATATTACCAGAAAATAAGGAAAGATTATTGCAAAGTGATAAGAGTTTGAACATATGGTGATGATGAAAATGGACATTATGCCATAATTTGATTGTATAATATTAAAATCCATCTTGGGTTAGTTTCTTTTCAATGTTTTCCATTATTGAACTGTCTCAATTGAAAATGTATTTGGACTGAGAAATAAAAGCAAAACCCAAAATATGCTGAGTTATTTGATTATCGATTTTGAGTGCTTCCAATATCAACTGTCCTTTCACTAATTCCAAACCCATTTTCATCATCCTGATACCTGTTCCACCCCTAAGCTGAACTCTCACTTTCCCTCGCCACAATTTAACATCTCTTGATCAGTAAAAGTCTGCTGGATTCCATAATTTTATAGGTTGTAACGCTAAGATTCTATATGTTTTTTATGTAATCTAGCTGTACAATGTTTAAAAAGCTGTGCTTTGGGTTTTTTTCTCTTACTTTTTGGAAGTGAAAGTTATCTTCACAATTTTATATAAGTATATATTTGTTGTAGGGAAGCAAAATTTGCCACCATGTAATGTGTCTCTTTGGCATGACCATTAATTTAGGTTGGTTATTAATTTTTTAACTGAAGTATAGTTGATTTAAAAACAAGCAACCTGATTAAAGAATGGGCAGAAGACCTGGATACACTAATATATTAGTTTCGATATTTTTACAGATTATACTCTATTTAATGTTATTACAAAATAATGTCTGTATTTCCCTCTGCTGTACAATATATCCTTGCTGCCTATTTATTTTATACACAGTACTTTTTATCTCTTAACCCCATATGCTTATGTTGTCGTTCATCCCACTCTTTCTCCCCACTGGTAACCATTAGTTTGTTCTCTATATCTGTGAGTCAGTTTCTGTTTTGTTATCAGGACTAAAATATTGCCTGCCATATCAGTAAACAAACTATGTTGCAGCCATCAAGCCATTACATTACAGTTGCCTGGAAGGCGAGCCCTGAGGGAACTCAGGATGGAGACAAATGGGCTGCCCACTGCCAAGCCCTTCTAGCTGTCAGCCACTTGCAGCCACCCTGACAGAGAGGCTGAGGAAGCTCAGAATACTAGCTCCAGATAGCTGAGGTGCATATCAAAGGAATAATTTCAGTGAGCTCAGACTCTTACATCTTCCTATACATAGAAAAGCAATTCCTTAACTTGAGAAATCTGGTTTTCTTTTTATTAACAGTAGTCTTTTGATGTTCTGACTACCTGATTTAGTTGCAAAAACTCCTACATATCCTGGTTTCTCCCCTTCCTCTTCCGAGCAGTCTCTCAGTGCTATTTGAGATGCTGTCTCCTGGGCTTGAAGTCTTAAGAGTATCTGCCGAATAAAACATAGCTCTCAACTTTTAGGATGTACTTTTTTTTTTCAGTCAACAGTTATATGCATTCATTCATTTGTGTTTTTAATTTTTTTAGATTCCACATATAAGTGATAACAAAGAGTATTTGTCTTTGTCTGATTTATCTCACTAGAGAGCTCAGAAATAAACCCATGTGTCTATGGTCAATTAATCTATGACAAAGGAGGCAAGGATATACAATGAAGAAAAAAGAGTGGTGCTGGGAAAGCTGGACAGCTACAAGTAAAAGAATGAGATGAGAACATTTCCTCACAGCATATACAAAAATAAACTCATAATAGACTGAGGCCCTAAATGTAAGACCTGAAACCATAAAAATCCCAGAAAAGAACATAGGCAGAACACTCTTTTACATAAATCGTAGCAATGGTTTTTTTGGATCTGTGTCTTAAGGCAAAAGAAATAAAAGCAAAACTAAACAGGACCTAATTCAACTTAAAATCTTTTACAAAGCAAAGGAAATCATTGACAAAATGAAAAGACAACCTACTAAATGGGAGAAAATATTTGCAAATGATACCATTGATAAAGGGTTAATATCTAAAATATATAAACAGCTCATACAGCTCAATATCAAAAAAACAAACAATCTGATTAAAGAATGGGCAGTAGACCAGAATAGACATTTTTCCAAAGAAGACATACGGATAGGTAAGAGGCACATGAAAATATGCTCAACATCGCTAATTATTAGAGAAATGCAAATCAAAACCACAATGAGATATCACCTCACACCTGTCAGAATGGCTAACATTAAAAAGAACACAAATAACAAATGTTGGCGAGGATGTGGAAAAAAGGGAACTCCTATACTCTGTTGGGGGGAAGGTAAATTGGTGCAGCCCCTGTGGAAAACAGTGTGGAGGTTCCTCAAAAAACTGAAAATAGAACTACCATATGATCCAGCAATTCCACTCCTGGGTATATAACCAAAAAAATCTAAAACACTAAGTCGAAAAGATACATGTGCCCCAATGTTTATAGTAGCATTATTTACAATAAAGGAAGTAACCCCAAGATATGAAAGTAACCCAAGTGTCCATCAACAGATGAATGGATAAAGAACATGTGATACACATGTGCACACACACACACACACAATTATTACTTAGCCATAAAAAAGAATGAAATTCTGTTATTTGCAGCAACATGGATAGACCTAGACGGTATCATGCTTAGTGAAATAGCCTGATTATTTTTAAGAAACAGAAGACTCAGGAAGCCTTCCTTTTTATGTCTCCCTTAGCTATCTAAAGAATTTAGGTAAAGGGCCTATTCCCTGAATAAGAGATATCACCAGAGATGTCTGTAAAGAATATGGGCTAGATGTGGCAGGACAACCTTGTCAGCCCTGTCAGAATTCACTTTGTGTCCCATTGTCTCTGCACGGCCCAGCAAACATATGCTTTTCCATTTCCATGTGAATTGCCTTTCTCCCTTTCGAAGTCCCAAATCACTACCCCAGCATACTCTTTTGTATTTAGCTGACAGTGGTATTTAAAGCAAAGGTTTCAACGATTTTTTGGTGAGTTACTCAGTTTTCCTGGGTTTCTCTCATATATACATGTTATTAAACTTTTGTTTGATTTTCTCTTGTCAATTTGTCTCAGGTCAATTTAATTCTTAGATCAGCCAGAAGAACCTAGGAGGGAGAAGAAAGTTTCTTCCTTACCAATAGTATGTGTGTGTGTGCATTTATAGAAAATATACAAAGGGAGAAAGCACTCATGCTGTTGGCCACTCGAGGGAATGTTGAAGGATTTTGTCACACAGATTCAAGAGGATGCAAGTGTATTCCTGCCAATTCACCAGAAATAGGACGTAAAACTGCTTTTGTTCTCTCATTAAAGAAATAATGCAATGCAACAGATTTATTGGGATGGTTTCTGGTTCAAGCCAAGAGGAATAAGTCTTGATTCTTCCTTGATAGAGGTAGTCTTTGCATAGGACAAGTAGCCAGGTGCTCCCACAGCTGCCTTGAAACATTCATGTATTCCTGAGGATATGGGTGATTTTGTTCTTATCACTGATCAAATAGTAGAATAAATAACTTACATAAAATAACACCTGGCTGAGCCCTGTGTTTTGCTCTCATTTTCTCTAGTTAGTAATTGTTGTTTACAAATCATGACTGCACGCAGAAAAAAACCTAGTGTTTTCTCACATTGGCTGCTAGCTCATAATTTCTATTTCATGTTCTCTAAATAGCTTCAAAGGTATTTAGTGCATATGTTACACTTTTCCCCAGCGATTTTTGTGACTACTTTGTTAACAAGCCAAATGGCATTGCTCCATATTTATTGCAAAAGTTAATAGGATTACAAAGATTTTCCAAACTAAAAATGATCTAAGTATTATTATTCACTATGAATAATGTGAATCTTAGCCACATTTTTGTATTTCATTTAAAATGCAACACGGAGAAGGCGGAAGATGGCGGAAGAGTAAGACGCGGAGATCACCTTCCTCCCCACAGATACACCAGAAATACATCTACACGTGGAACAACTCCTACAGAACACCTACTGAAGGCTGGCAGAAGACCTCAGACCTCCCAAAAGGCAAGAAACTCCCCACGTACCTGGGTAGGGCAAAAGAAAAAACAGAGACAAAAGAATAGGGACGGCACCTGCACCAGTGGGAGGGAGCTGTGAAGGAGGAAAAGTTTCCACACTCTAGGAAGCCCCTTCGCGGGCGGAGACTGCGGGAGGCGGAGGGGGGAGCTTCGAAGCCGCGGAGGAGTGCACAGCAACGGGTGCGGAGGGCAAAGCGGGGAGATTCCCGCACAGAGGATCGGTGCCGACCGGCACTCACCAGCCCGAGAGGCTTGTCTGCTCACCCGCCGGGGCGGGCGGGGCTGCGAGCTGAGGCCGGAGCGCAGGGAGAGGACTGGGGTTGGCGGCTTGAACATAGCCTGAAGGGGTTAGTGCACCACAGCTAGCCGGGAGGGAGTCCGGGGAAAAGCCTGCACCTGCAGAAGAGGCAGGAGAATTTTCCTTCCCTCTTTGTTTCCTGGGGCGTGAGGAGAGGGGTTTAAGAACGCTGCTTAAAGGAACTCCAGAGACGGGCGCGAGCCGCGGCTGAAAGCGCGGAATCCAGAGACGGGCGCGAGCCGCGGCTGAAAGCGCGGACCCCAGAGACGGGCGCGAGCCGCGGCTGAAAGCGCGGAATCCAGAGACGGGCGCGAGCCGCGGCTGAAAGCGCGGAATCCAGAGACGGGCGCAAGCCGCGGCTAAAAGCGCGGACCCCAGAGGCGGGCGGGAGACGTTAAGGCTGCTGCTGCCGCCACCGAGGGGCCTGTGTGCGAGCACAGGTCACTCTCCACACCCCTCTTCCGCGGAGCCTGTGCAGCCCGCCACTGCCGGGTTCCCGGGATCCAGGGACAACTTCCCCGGGAGAGCGCACAGCGCGCCTCAGGCTGGTGCAAAGTCACGCCGGCCTTTGCCACCGCAGGCCCGCCCCGCACTCTGTGCCCCTCCGTCCCCGCCGGCCTGAGTGCGCCAGAGCCCCCAATCAGCGGCTCTTTTAACCCCATCCTGTCTGAGCAAAAAACAGACGCCCTCCAGCGATCTACACGCAGTGGCAGGGCCAAATCCAAAGCTTAGCCCTGGGAGCTGTGAGAACAAAGAAGAGAAAGGGAAATCTCTCCCAGCAGCCTCAGAAGCAGCGGATTAAAGCTCCACAATCAACTTGATGTACCCTGCATCTGTGGAATACCTGAATAGACAACCAATCATCCCAAATTAAGGAAGTGGACTTTAGGAGCAAGATCTATGATTTTTTCCCCTTTCCTCTTTTTGTGAATGTGTATGTGTATGCTTCTATGTGAGATCTTGTCTGTATAGTCTTGCTTCCACCATTTGTCCTAGGGTTCTATCCGTCCATGTTTTTTTTTAAATTTTTTTTTCTTAATAATTAATTTTAATAACCTTATTATACTTTACCTTCGTTCTTTCTTTCTTTCTTTCCGTCCTTCCTTCCCTCCTTTAGACAACGAATCATCCCAAATTGAGGAGGTGGTCTCTGACAGCAAGATTTAGGATTTTTCCCCATTTACCTCTTTTAGTGAGGGTGTATGTGTATGCTTCTGTGTAAGATTTTGTCTGTATAGCTTTGCTTCCAACATTTGTCCTAAGGTTCTTTCCATCCCTTTTTTTTTTTTTCTAAATAAGAATTTTTTAATTCAATAACTTTATTATACTTTATTTTATTTTTACTGTATCTTCTTTCTTTCTTTTTTCCTTCTTTCCCTCCTTCCTTCCTTCCTCCCTCCCTCCCTCCCTCCTTTCTTTCCTTCTTGCCTTCTTTCCTTCTTTGCTTCTTTCTTTCTTTCTTCCTTCCTTCCTACCCTCCTTTCCTTCTTTCTTTCCTCATACTTCTACTAATTCCCTCTACTTTTTCTCCCTTTTATCCTGAGCCTGTGGATGAAAAGCTTTTGGTGCTCCAGCCAGGAGGCAGGGCTCTGCCTCTGAGGTAGGACAGCCAACTTCAGGACACTGATCAACAAGAGACCTCCCAGCTCCACATAATATCAAACGGTGAAAATCTCCCAGAGACCTCCATCTTAACACCAGCACCCAGCTTCACTCAACGACCAGCAAGCCACAGTGCTGGAAAACCTATGCCAAACAACTAGCAAAACAGGAACACAACACCACCCATTAGCAGAGAGGCTGCCTAAAATCATAATAAGGCCACAGACACCCCCAAACACACCACCAGACGTGAACCTGCCCACTAGAGAGACAAGATCCAGCCTCATCCACCACAACACAGGCACTAGTCCCCTCCACCAGGAAGCCTACACAACCCACTGAACCAACCTTAGCCACTGGAGACAGACATCAAAAACAGGAGGAACTACAAACCTGCAGCCTGCAAAAAGGAGACCCCAAACACAGTAAGATAAGCAAAATGAGAAGACAGAAAAACACACAGCAGATAAAGGAGCAAGATAAAAATGCACCAGACCTAACAAATGAAGAGGAAATAGGCAGTCTACCTGAAAGAGAATTCAGAATAATGATAGTAAGGTTGATCCGAAATCTTGGAGATAGAATGGACAATAGATTGGACAAAATGCAAGAATCAGTTAACAAGGACCTAGAAGAACTAAAGATGAAACAAGCAACGATGAACAACACAATAAATGAAATTAAAAGTACTCTAGATGGGATCAATAGCAGAGTAACTGAGGCAGAAGAACGGATAAGTGACCTGGAAGATAAAATAGTGGAAATAACTACAGCAGAGCACAATAAAGAAAAAAGAATGAAAAGAACTGAGGACAGTCTCAGAGACCTCTGGGACAACATTAAACGCACCAACATTCGAATTATAGGGCTTCCAGAAGAAGAAGAGAAAAAGAAAGGGACTGAGAAAATATTTGAAGAGATTATAGTTGAAAACTTCCCTAATATGGGAAAGGAAATAGTTAATCAAGTCCAGGAAGCACAGAGAGTCCCATACAAGATAAATACAAGGAGAAATACGCCAAGACACATATTAATCAAACTGTCAAAAATTAAATACAAAGAAAGCATATTAAAAGCAGCAAGGGAAAAACAACAAATAACACATAAGGGAATCCCCATAAGGTTAACAGCTGATCTCTCAGCAGAAACCCTACAAGCCAGAAGGGAGTGGCAGGACATACTGAAAGTGATGAAGGAGAAAAACCTGCAGCCAAGACTACTCTACCCAGCAAGGATCTCATTCAGATTTGATGGAGAAATTAAAACCTTTACAGACAAGCAAAAGCTGAGAGAGTTCAGCACCACCAAACCAGCTTTACAAAATGCTAAAGGATCTTCTCTAGGCAAGAAACACAAAAGAAGGAAAAGACCTATAATAACGAACCCAAAACAATTTAGAAAATGGGAATAGGAACATACATATCGATAATTACCTTAAATGTAAATGGACTAAATGCTCCCACCAAAAGACACAGATTAGCTGAATGGATACAAAAACAAGACCCTTATATATGCTGTCTACAAGAGACCCACTTCAGACCTAGAGACACATACAGACTGAAAGTAAGGGGATGGAAAAAGATATTCCATGCAAATGGAAGCCAAAAGAAAGCTGGAGTAGCAATTCTCATATCAGACAAAATAGACTTTAAAATAAGGACTATTAAAAGAGACAAAGAAGGACACTACATAATGATCAAGGGATCGATCCAAGAAGAAGATATAACAATTGTAAATATTTATGCACCCAACATAGGAGCACCTCAATACATAAGGCAAATACTAACAGCCATAAAAGGGGAAATCGACAGTAACACATTCATAGTAGGGGACTTTAACACCCCACTTTCACCCATGGACAGATCATCCAAAATGAAAATAAATAAGGAAACACAAGCTTTAAATGATACATTAAACAAGATGGACTTAATTGATATTTATAGGACACTCCATCCAAAAACAACAGAATACACATTTTTCTCAAGTGCTCATGGAACATTCTCCAGGATAGATCATATCTTAGGTCACAAATCAAGCCTTGGTAAATTTAAGAAAATTGAAATTGTATCAAGTATCTTTTCTGACCACAACGCCATGAGACTAGATATCAATTACAGGAAAAGATCTGTAAAAAATACAAACACATGGAGGCTAAACAATACACTACTTAATAATGAAGAGATCACTGAAGAAATCAAAGAGGAAATCAAAAAATACCTAGAAACAAATGACAATGGAGACACAACGACCCAAAACCTGTGGGATGCAGCAAAAGCAGTTCTAAGGGGGAAGTTTATAGCAATACAAGCCCAACTTAAGAAGCAGGAAACATCTCGAATAAACAACCTAACCTTGCACCTCAAGCAATTAGAGAAAGAAGAACAAAAAAACCCCAAAGCTAGCAGAAGGAAAGAAATCATAAAAATCAGATCAGAAATAAATGAAAAAGAAATGAAGGAAACAATAGCAAAGGTCAATAAAACTAAAAGCTGGTTCTTTGAGAAGATAAACAAAATAGATAAACCACTAGCCAGACTCATCAAGAAAAAAAGGGAGAAGACTCAAATCAATAGAATTAGAAATGAAAAAGGAGAGGTAACAACTGACACTGCAGAGATAAAAGAGATCATGAGAGATTACTACAAGCAACTCTATGCCAATAAAATGGACAATCTGGAAGAAATGGACAAATTCTTAGAAATGCACAACCTGCCAAGACTGAATCAGGAAGAAATAGAAAATATGAACAGACCAATCACAAGCACTGAAATTGAAACTGTGATTAAAAATCTTCCAACAAAGAAAAGCCCAGGACCAGATGGCTTCACAGGCGAATTCTATCAAACATTTAGAGAAGAGCTAACACCTATCCTTCTCAAACTCTTCCAAAATATAGCAGAGGGAGGACCACTCCCTAACTCCTTCTACGAGGCCACCATCACCTTGATACCAAAACCAGACAAGGATGTCACAAAGAAAGAAAACTACAGGCCAATATCACTGATGAACATAGATGCAAAAATCCTCAACAAAATACTAGCAAACAGAATCCAACAGCACATTAAAAGGATCATACACCATGATCAAGTGGGGTTTATTCCAGGAATGCAAGGATTCTTCAATATACGCAAATCTATCAATGTGATAAACCATATTAACAAATTGAAGGAGAAAAACCATATGATCATCTCAATAGATGCAGAGAAAGCTTTTGACAAAATTCAACACCCATTTATGATAAAATCCCTGCAGAAAGTAGGCATAGAGGGAACTTTCCTCAACATAATAAAGGCCATATATGACAAGCCCACAGCAAACATCATCCTCAATGGTGAAAAACTGAAAGCATTTCCACTAAGATCAGGAACAAGACAAGGTTGCCCACTCTCACCACTATTATTCAACATTGTTTTGGAAGTTTTAGCCACAGCAATCAGAGAAGAAAAGGAAATAAAAGGAATCCAAATTGGAAAAGAAGAAGTAAAGCTGTCACTGTTTGCAGATGACATGATCCTATACATAGAGAACCCTAAAGATGCTACCAGAAAACTACTAGAGCTAATCAATGAATTTGGTAAAGTGGCAGGATACAAAATTAATGCACAGAAATCTCTGGCATTCCTATATACTAATGATGAAAAATCTGAAAGTGAAATCAAGAAAACACTCCCATTTACCATTGCAACAAAAAGAATAAAATATCTAGGAATAAACCTACCTAAGGAGACAAAAGACCTGTATGCAGAAAATTATAAGACACTGATGAAAGAAATTAAAGATGATATAAATAGATGGAGAGATATACCATGTTCTTGGATTGGAAGAATCAACATTGTGAAAATGACTCTACTACCCAAAGCAATCTATAGATTCAATGCAATCCCTATCAAACTACCACTGGCATTTTTCACAGAACTAGAACAAAAAATTTCACAATTTGTATGGAAACACAAAAGACCCCGAATAGCCAAAGCAATCTTGAGAACGAAAGAAGGAACTGGAGGAATCAGGCTCCCTGACTTCAGACTATACTACAAAGCTATAGTCATCAAGACGGTATGGTACTGGCAGAAAAGCAGAAAGATAGATCAATGGAACAGGATAGAAAGCCCAGAGATAAACCCATGCACATATGGACACCTTATCTTTGATAAAGGTGGCAGTAATGTACAATGGAGAAAGGACAGCCTCTTCAATAAGTGGTGCTGGGAAAACTGGACAGGTACATGTAAAAGTATGAGATTAGATCACTCCCTAACACCATACACAAAAATAAGCTCAAAATGGATTAAAGACCTAAATGTAAGGCCAGAAACTATCAAACTCTTAGAGGAAAACATAGGCAGAACACTCTATGACATAAATCAAAGCAAGATCCTTTCTGACCCACCTCCTAGAGTAATGGAAATAAAAACAAAAATAAACAAATGGGACCTAATGAAACTTCAAAGCTTTTGCACAGCAAAGGAAACCATAAACAAGACCAAAAGACAACCCTCAGAATGGGAGAAAATATTTGCAAATGAAGCAACCGACAAAGGATTAATCTCCAAAATTTACAAGCAGCTCATGCAGCTCAATAACAAGAAAACAAACAACCCAATCCAAAAATGGGCAGAAGACCTAAATAGACATTTCTCCAAAGAAGATATACAGACTGCCAACAAACACATGAAAGAATGCTCAACATCATTAATCATTAGAGAAATGCAAATCAAAACTACAATGAGATATCATCTCACACCAGTCAGAATGGCCATCATCAAAAAATCTAGAAACAATAAATGCTGGAGAGGGTGTGGAGAAAAGGGAACACTCTTGCACTGCTGGTGGGAATGTGAATTGGTTCAGCCACTATGGAGAACAGTATGGAGGTTCCTTAAAAAACTACAAATAGAACTACCATATGACCCAGCAATCCCACTACTGGGCATATACCCTGAGAAAACCAAAATTCAAAAAGAGTCATGTACCAAAATGTTCATTGCAGCTCTATTTACAATAGCCCGGAGATGGAAACAACCTAAGTGCCCGTCATCGGATGAATGGATAAAGAAGATGTGGCACATATATACAATGGAATATTACTCAGCCATAAAAAGAAACGAAATTGAGCTATTTGTGATGAGGTGGATAGACGTAGAGTCTGTCATACAGAGTGAAGTAAGTCAGAAAGAAAAAGACAAATACCGTATGCTAACACATATATATGGAATTTAAGAAAAAAATCTCATGAAGAACCTAGGGGTAAAGCAGGAATAAAGACGCAGACCTCTTAGAGAACGGACTTGAGGTTATGGGGAGGGGGAAGGGTGAGCTGTGACAGGGCGAGAGAGAGTCATGGGCATATACACACTAACAAACGCAGTAAGGTAGATAGCTAGTGGGAAGCAGCCGCATGGCACAGGGATATTGGCTCGGTGCTTTGTGACAGCCTGGAGGGGTGGGATAGGGAGGGTGGGAGGGAGGGAGACGCAACAGGGAAGACATATGGGAACATATGTTTATGTATGACTGATTCACTTTGTTATAAAGCAGAAACTAACACACCATTGTAAAGCAATTATACCCCAATAAAGATGTTAAAAAAAAAAAAAAAAGCAACACGATGTGCTAAATAATTGTGGGGTTTTTTTCTAAATTCTGTTTCTAGGGGAAAAAGTATGTGGATAAAACAATTTTTTTAGCCTATACATTTGTAAGGTGAGTTTATGCAACCAAGTAGTATTTGTTTTCTTAACATTAACTTATAATTAATTGTACAGTATACACGAAAAATACATAAAATTTAATATTAATTTTAAAAACTAAAATTGGAATTTAGCAACACCATTTCTGAATATTCAAATTACATTAGGTTAGTGTCAGCAAAGTGATAGGTAAACAAGGAAATCTATCTGACAATGTAATGATGGCATTTTAGTGGGTACATGCTATCATGGCCATAACAATGTTTTACAGCCAGCACTCTTTAATCTGGATAATGCCTATGCTGTAAGTATTTTGAGTGTCACCCTGAATATATGTACTTCTGTCCTTAATAATTTTAGAATTATGTCATTTATTGTAATTCTTATCATGGTTTTCTGACTTTGACTTAAGAGATCAATTTGAATTAATGGGCAGAGTTTTCTTTTTTTTACTACATACATATTAATTTGTCTTTGATTTGAATCTGCAGCCTTTAGTTGCATAATTCTGCCTGGTTCTTAAGGAAGCCAAATCTCTGTTCAAAGAGAAGTGGCCTATCAGGCTAAAAATTAGCCACATCATAAATTCACTAAGAAATGACCTCTGCTTGCAGGACGTTTTTTTTCCCAGATACCCACAATGATGTTTCCTTGCCTGCAGCTGTGCTTCAGAAAAACCTGACAATAATTTGCTCAGATGACTCCCTAACCTCAGTCACTATCTTCCCACATTTGGGTTGTTCTACTGCCTTCTACACTGTATATATATCATTGTCCATTTGAGTTTTTCTGCGTTGTTTTGTTTTTTTTGGCTGTGTCGTGTCTTTGTTGCTGTAAGCAGGCTTTCTCTAGTTGTGGCTAGCGGGCTTCGTTGCGGTGCCTGGGCTTCTCATTGCAGTGGCTTCTCTTGTTGCGAAGCATGGGCTCTAGGCACGCAGGCTTCAGTAGTTGTGGCTCGTGGGCTCTAGAGCGCAGGGTCAGTAGTTGTGGTGAATGGGCTTAGTTGCTCCGCGGCATGTGGGATCTTCCCAGACCAGGGATCAAACCCGTGTCCCCTGCATCAGCAAGCGGACTCAACCACTGTGCCACCAGGGAAGTCCTCCATTTGAGTTTTGAAGGGATCCATAATGTACACTATAAAGTTTTTTTTTTAAAACTTCTAAACTCTACTTATCTGTTTAAAAGCTGAGCCTCCCAAAAGAATTCAACTGTCATAAATCCCCTCCTCAGGAGTTTTGCAACCGGGGAGGACTGACTCCTATCACCAGAAGGGAGAAGTTAGCACCAGGACAAGAAATCACCTAAACAGACGTTGTCACAAAACTATTGTATCTGCCATCTATTTTTCTAAGGGCCCATTTATCTTTTCTAAAAGACATTTGTTTTCCCATAAGTACTCTTATTCCCCTCCCCTTCTCCTGTCAAGATGTGTTATAAGTCCCCAGTTCTAACCATCTCCTTGAGTCATGTTTTCCTGTGAACTCCTATGTATGCACATAAATAAAAATCTGTCTTTTCTGTTGATAATCTGTCTTTTGTCAATTTAATTTGTAGGTTCCCAAACAATAACAAAAGAGGGTAGAGAAAATTGTTTTCTACCCTGACAGTTTCAATGCAATGGGAATGGCTTCAATGCTAGTAGAATAACTGTGGATGGTACTGTCGTCTTAGACGTCTTCATGAGAGAGCCTGACCGAACTGCTTATACATATCAATGTGCCATTTTATGATAATGTATAAGAGAAGTTTAGATAAAGTGATATTTGTAAGGAATTAGAGGGAACTCCATTAGGGCACAACAGTTTAGGGAGCAAATATTTGTAGATAGTGGATCTTTGAAATAAACCTGGTCTAAATTTGTTTCCTCTTTTCTTTCCTTATGGTTAGTTCTTTTGGGTTTTTTTCCACTTTGGTGTGTACTGTCTTTTATTATAGACTCTTGTATAATGGCTTTTTGTGATAGGAATACATTTAAACAGCTAGAGCTAGAATTATTAGGATATAGGCAATCTTGATATGCATCTAATGTAGGATTTTTGGAAGAAAGTCTATGGCATCATAACCATATTGGTAGTGACTTAGTCCAGATGTGACTTTTTAAGCACTTATGTCAAGTGTCCACACAAAGTAAAGATAATCATGTAAGAGCCTTGAATACAATCCTTGAAAATCCCTCTTGATCTCTTGTATAATGGCCTCCACATAAAGAGATGCCAATTCTTAATGATGATATAAGAGGTAATGCTAGATTTTGAGGAGATTGAGAAATATATGGTGTGCTGCAGCCAGCCTTTGTCAGCTTTTCAGAACCTATTGTGCCTATCTTTTCACTACAAACATTCAAACTCTGTAAATCAGTCTTTAAAAAAAGCTTTCTTTCCTTTTTGCCTTGGAGATCCAGTTTTTAAACATCAGCACATCACTGGTCATTACTCACTATTTATCAAACTTAGGGTGGTTCTAACTTTGGTCTTCGAGATGTTGATAGGTGTGTACCATGAAGGAGATATATCTTCAAATAAGTTTGGAAAATGCTAGATTAAACAAAGTTACTGTAAATATCCAAAAAAGAGGCAATGGTATTATATTTCTCTTATTTCATACTATGTAAAATGAAAAACTTTTACTGGCACTATGTTCATAAAATATCAGAATGCTAGAACACTACTTTTGGAAACAATGTTAGCCTAAACTTTGGAAACTTTATTCTGTTGACTCCGGCTCAAGAGTTTGTACTGACTATGGCCATGTTCCTGGCATATAAGTGTCAGAAAGACTGTCAAGTATCTTAAGCTTCTGAAGCAAGACTAGGTTTCCTCTTCACTGAGATATCCTAGTAGCCACTGGGAGCCTAAAGCTACAAATGAGTGGAGATGGAGGGAGGATCATGAGAGTCCCAGAACAGGCTCTCATGATAAGTGGCGGTATAGTGCTATGATTAAGCACTTGGGCTTTGGTGCCAGGGTGCTTGGTTTTGAATACCAGCTCTGCTACTCACTGGTCATGTGACTGTAATCAATTTACTTAACCTCTCTGTTTCCTCAGTTTTTTCTTCCAAAAAATGGAAATAATAATATCCACCACTGAGGGTTATTGTGAAGATTAAGTATATTGTTTCATTTAAAGCACTTAAAATTAATTCCTGACACATTGCAAGCACTCAAAATTATCGGCTACTGTTATTGTCATGAACAAAAGACAACACTGAACAAACATTGTTATTGTCATAAAAAGGGCATTTCACTAATAAAAATGTTATAGAAGATTTTGCAAAAGTCAATATCACAAATCCAGGAAAACCTTTCATATCCCACATGCTAAAAAGCCATGCAGAAAACAATTTGTTTCTTCACGTATGAAAGAATTTTGGCAAATATTTCCCAGAGGATATTTATTAAATTTGAATATCTTTGGTAAATGCTAGGTTGGGAATAATTTTCCAGAAGATTATATGTTTAGGATTTTAATAAATGTTGCACAGGAAAAGAATTTTGTACTTAAGTACATTTTTGGGAACACTAGATGGGGGGAAAAAAGCCAAATAAGTTTTCTTATTGAAGGAATTATCAAAGCTTTTAATGTGTTATTCTGTAAGCAGTGAAGAAGGTCACATAGCATGCACATTTCCTAACTCAACTGGCCAAGGAAACACTTTTTGAAAAGCATGTCACAGGATTAATCCTCTGCAGAAATATTTTGGGGACTGCTGATCTAGAAGATAAGTCCAGGAAATTCAAACATTTATTCCAATGTATATACTTTCTTGGAATTCTCCAGGTCCTGTTATTTGCATGCCAGTGAACATATATAAATCTCATGTAACCCACTGGCACTTGATTAGTTAAAAACATGCCAATATGCTAGAATCTAATTTTCAGGGCATGCGTTTTCAATGAACAATTTCAATAATATGAACTTGGCACTTTACTTGTTTTAATTTTGCAAGTATATTTTAACCAAATATGAGTAGTGCCCTTCTTCCAATGTCTCTGGATGTGTCCAGTATATGTCAGAGAGTTTTGGAAGAAAATAGATATAATTCCCACAACAGGGGCACAATTACTCCTTGTCTGGGGACATGTGATGTCAGTGTCTCTATTAAAATCAAATTTTCACATGTCTTTACAAAGAGAGATCATTATAAAAATATTAATGAGTCCATACTTTATTCCCTACCTATCTATATATTGAAGTCCTAAGTAATCTTTCAATACCATAGAATAAATTCCTACCTGTGGGTCAGGCCATTAAATAAATCATTGACTAAATGCATCAATGGTGTCCTATGACCACAAAAATTAATGTGCTACTTTCCTTTGGACCAGATGACACCTTATTTGCTAAAAGGGCGTGGTGGAATAGATGGTTGTTTTAGCAAACTTTCAGATCTTCAGGACATGAGTAGGGGACTTCTTGTTTACCTCAACTGCTACTGTTTTCTGATTATACCTCAGTAGAAAGTAATACTGTCTTCCTTCTAAAGAAATATAAGAATTAAAGCAAGAAGAGAAGCACAAATATTAAAATTGAATCTACATTGAATCTATAGTACATCCAGTTGAAAGTTATCCAATTCATGTCTTCCTGTTTGTTTAGTTTTCATATTAAAAACTGTAGTACGTTTGGTTTTATTCTCATAAAGTTCTTTTTTACATAACTGAGTCGTTTACTCATTTCTGTATGAACCATCAGGTGACTGACTGTATGACTAGCACAGATCACTAAAGTTAAAAATGCTTTAGTTATGTGAAAGAGCACATCAACTGAGCACTACTGTGTTTGACCAAGTCAGGGTAGATCCTAATTGCTTTGACAAATTTCCTGCTGAGAAATTGATCTTCAAAGATTTCTTAATGCCTTTTTTTTTTACCCATTTACTTCATTTTAAAGCTTCAAAGTCTTCCTTTCTATTAATTATCACATATACTAGAAAACACAAAGAACAAAATATTATGTTTTATTCATCTAAGCAGGGCATCTAAACACTAAGTTATAGCAAAGATGGGAACTTATTGAAGCAAAGGTCATTCTCTGTCAAACAAAACCATAAGAGACTTTTCTTTTAGTGGAGAATTCATAAATATTTTATCTGAACATTTCCATGAACTTGCTGTAAAAGCTATGTTTCCTGGCATTTACTGAGGATGACAAAATCAGTTACTGTAATTTAAAACTTTTGCTAATATGCTTATCAGACTTTCATTTAAAACATGCTTATCATCCATACACTTATCCATCTAAAACAAATAATTCTAAATAGTTAACGTTATAGACATTTACATCACATAAAATAAAATTCTGCTTTCTTTTATTTGTAAATGCATATTATTTTTGTTCTAATATAAATCTGAGAGTCTACTGGAAACAATCACAATAAAACATCAAGTGACTTAATTCTCCTTATCTGAATGAGAACAGAATATCTCTATAAATGCTTCCAAAGTTTAGGCTAAGTGCTAAGCAGTCTTTTGGGCCCCAAATGGTGAAGGGATCAATCAAAAAATAACCACAGCTCACAACCTACTAAAATTTCTTTAATTTAGTTAGCCATGGTTATTTGATGTTCCAGAGTACTTCCAACATTTTTAAGTCTTCACAAAATGTTGTATTTGCATATAATACACACATCAGCCAAACCTCTAAACCTGATAGTTTTCTCATTTGCTCTCATGAAGAAGACACAGGAATTGAGTGAAAGTAGAATGTTTGTCTCTTTAACTTGATTTTTCCATAAATATGCTGTGGCCTACTAAATAAGCATGTATACTGTAGGATTTTTTTTAATAGATCTTTATTGGAGTATAATTGCTTCACAGTACTGTGTTAGTTTCTGTTGTACACCAAAGTGAATCAGCCATATGCATACATATGTCCCCATATCCCCTCCCTCTTTTGCCTCCCTCCCATCCTCTCTATCCCACCCCTCTAGGTCATCTTAAAGCACCGAGCTGATCTCTCTGTGCTTTGCTGCTGTTTCCCGCTAGCTAACTATTTTACATTCGGTAGTGTACATACGTTGATGTTACTCTCACTTCGCCCCAGCTTTCCCCTCCCACCCCGTGTCCCCAAGTCCATTCTCTATGAGTAATGTAGGATTTTAAAAAGTCAAATCTGGAGCTAGATGTCCTTGACTTTGAATTCTGGCTAAGTAGCTTAACTCTTGGCAATTCACTTATTTTCTCTGCACCTCATTTTCTCATCTATAAACTAGGAAGTAGCATCTACCTAATAGGGTTGCTATGGGAAGTTTAAGGAGGTAATCTGTAAAAAGTGACTAGCTCAGTATTTTGGATATAATAGGCATCAATAAAAAATAAATAGGCTATTATTCTCATTATTATGCTAACTAATCTTTTCCAAAGCTTTGTATAATAACTGTATTTTAAGTTTTTTAATCTTATGTATTTCAATTACCTCATTTGCTTTCAGGTATACTTTCATTAGAAAAATTTGTTTTGGTTTATTCATTTACTTTGATTTGGCAAGTATAAGCTAACTAAAATATGTGTCTAACAGAAGGACTGGAAAGTGCTGAAAATCAATAGAACTCCTATTGTTACTGAAAGTGGAGTCTGGCCGCTCTCTGCTCAAAATCTGATAAAGAGGCAAGGTTGATGGAAAGGAAGGCTTGCTTTATTTTAGAGGCCAGCAACCTGGGGCGGGTGGGGAACTCCTGTCCAAAGGTCGACTCCCCCCACTGACAATCAGTGGACAAGAGCTTTTATAGACAGAGGGAGGGGGCTACATGTAGAAACAGCACAGTAGGCTCTGACAGTCATCTTGAAATTAGTCATGCCGTGCTCCGATCAGCATCATCTTGATTGTTTTATATACAGTTAGTCTTTAGTTCCAGGGTCAGGTTTGTTCCCATTTCTTTGAGGCCAGTTCTCAGAATTGTGGCAGCTTATGTCATGATTACAGGCTGGTCATCATGTAGTTAACTTCTTCCACCTGGTGGGGGTTTTAGTATCTATAAGACAGCTCAAAAGATATGGCTCAGAATATTACCTATAGCCCTTGAGGAAGAACTAAATGTCCTTAATTTTGCTTAATGACTGAACTATTACTATTTGGTCTCATTCGACTGTTTTCCTTTGTGTCTGCATTTTCTCACTTCTCTAATTAAACTTATTGTTTGGCTAAAGTTCTTCCACAGACAAAAGGCAGGCTGAGGACATGGAGGCAGTGGGGAGGACCATAAAGTCCTGCTTTGTTTCAATTCCCCCTTTTCTTTGATACTCCTCAACCTTGAGGAGGGACAGGTACAAAACAAGAAAGGGAATAAAGTTTTAGATTGAGGGGTTAATCATAAACTTGGCAAAGGAACTCGGTTTTAGTTCTACTTCTGTTCCAATTTTCCCCAACTCTTTGAGGGAATGGGGTGACAGCCACTCTGGTTACTTCCTGATAAAGTGGGGTGGAGTCCCGCCTAATTTTGTGAATGGACACAGAGTCGGAAATAATCTTAAATCCCAAGCTTAGCATCAGTATTTTACATTATGAAAACATTACTTCTCTCTTTGGTTACTTTGTCTTAGTAGCTGGACAAACATTTGAAAATAGTAGACATACTATGAGGATTATAATCAAAATTTATCTTTGTATTATTCTCTGAATGTGGTTTCTTTTTTCCTTAATGGTTAAAGCAGATGTACAATGTATGTTTAATAGGCCACAAACCTGCTGTTTTGGTTAATGTTCAAATTAAATCATGTATAAGCCAGAATGACTTCCCCATACCTCAATATGTGAAAATTTCTTCCATCATTTTCCCCTTTTAATTGTAAATCTTTTCATAGAAAGCACTTATAATTAACATTTTTTCCAGCATTGCCAGAGTGGCTCAGTTGCTTGCTCTGGGTCCATTCATGTCTCTCGGTGCTAGGCCTAATTTTTGTTTATATATTGGCCTAGTTATCCACGTTGGGTGAAAACTAATCAGACATAAAAAACAAGTACAGAGCTATGCTGACGGGGAAACATTTTATGGGCTATATATTTTATCACTCACACCCAATTGTCACATAAGCATTGTACATGTGCTTTTAGCAGCATACTTAAAGCCAGCAGTGATACACATAATAAATATTTATACTCTGTGATAACTTTATTAGACAATTTTTTCCATCCTGAACAATGAGGTCAAAAATATGGTTTGAAGCAAAACAACAGCTTTCCATTAGAATTTTAAAAATTTCTTACCCTGTTTAGCAGTATGATCCGAAAGTCATCAAACATTTTTCATATAATTTAACATACAAAATAATTCTAGTTACTCTAATATTTTTTCTAAGATGCCTAGGGGCCCGTAGGAATACTCAAAGTTAGTTAGAGAAAGAAACTTAAAAGTCCGTTATCTAAAGCAGCTCAATACTCCAGGAAAATTCTGTTCTCTTAATGGGGAGAAAGAAAGGCAAATTCCAGTCTTGTATCAGGTTACTATTAATAACAAAGATCATTTACCTAATTAAATCAATCTAATCTTAATCCTGACAACGTACAAATTTATTTTTTTTCTCAAAGTTCCTTTTTCATAAACCTTTTATCACTTTCTGGATCCACACTAATTCATCCCTTATTTTCCCTAACATAAGCAAACAGTTCTAGGACAAAATTATTTTTCTTTTTTTCCTCAGCAAATATATTTCTGGTCTTTACACCTTCTTCAGTGGCAACACATATCATACTTGCTTTATACACTGAAATGTTTTCCCTAACATTTTAGTAGCTTTAATTACATATTACAATTTTAACCTTCAAAAGATCCTAGGGCTTCCCTGGTGGCGCAGTGGTTGAGAGTCCGCCTGCCAATGTAGGGGACACGGGTTCGTGCCCCAGTCCGGGAAGATCCCACATGCCATGGAGCGGCTGGGCCCGTGAGCCATGGGCACTGAGCCTGCGCATCCGGAGCCTGTGCTCCGCAACAGGAGAGGCCACAACAGTGAGAGGCCCGCGTACCGCAAAAAAAACACAAAAACCAAAAAACGATCCTAACAAAACCAAGAAACAAGTAATTGAACTGTTATACCAGCATTTTCTGATTGGCAAACTTAAGAACATATTCCATAACCTCTAAAAACATACACTTTTTTTTCATAGCACAATTTCTGTTTAATGTGGTAGAAGACGTATGTTTAATGAACCCAAACATCTTTTGAAGTTCTACTAATTAACCCAAAGCTGAAGTCTCAGGCAAAGTGGGCTGTGTTTGTGTTTTAAGGACCTGATAAGACTTAACTTCAAGCTTTCTCCTAGGCATATTTTTGTTCTCTCAGGGTCAGAATTCTGAAAACAGTATTTTATCAAGCTAGCTTTCTCTAAATGCATATGCAAAAAGAACCAGTTTGGGAGTTTTAAAAGAGTTTCATCTTAACGAATCTCCTCTGGAGTCTGAAGAATACTGTTGCCATACATTGCTTAAAAAACATCTTTCTTTTTCTTTTTTTATAGCTATACTATTTATAATGAATTGAACCTGAATTTTCATTTTTACAAAAGACAACAAAGATACCAATCACACAAATGGAATATACATTCATACACCAGAAGACAGACCTGTCACAAATCTGCCGAGAGGAAGACCTATACAAGTCCCAAACAAACATTTCTCCAACACAAAGGGTCCTTGACATCAGACACATATCAGAAACAATTGGCAAAAATGCCCAATAGCACTTCGTGCTCACAAACGGCACTTGATGTCAGACACACATCAGAACCAACGGCAAAATGTCCAAATAGCACTTTGCGCTCAAAAGAGAAGTTTGCCCGGATGCGCACGGGTGGACTTACTCGGTCTTGGAGCTCGTCAGCTTGTCCAGATGCATGTTTCTGTTCCACCAAGGAAAAGCTTAAGTTGGCAGCCAGTGCCAAGCAGGGGAGAAACAGGGAGGATCCCCAAAACAAATGGTTTTGTCAGCTGCAAGGAACGTCCCCCTAAATCCCCCTCTTGAGGCCAGCTAGCCATGAGCAGCTGGCTCATTGCAACCATCTTGGCACATTGCTGTGGCTGTTGGCTCTGGAAAACACTGGGGAGCCAGATGTCGGGAGAGCGCAGCCCCATGTTGGACACGAAATAAACTGTTACCGGAAGTGAGGGTCCCACTGCTCGCCACTCAAAAGCCAATAAAGAGGCAAGGTTGGTGGAAAGGAAAGCATGGTTTATTTTGGTGGCCAGCAACAGTGGGGAGGGAGAGGGCAGACTCCTGTCCAAAGGCTGACTCCCCCCACTGACAATCAGTGGGCAAGAGCTTTTATAGACACAGGGAGGGAGTACATAAAGAAACAGCACAGTAGGCTCTGACAGTCATTTTGAAATTAGTCATGCGGTGCTGAGATCAGCATTATCTTGATTGTTTTAAATACAGTTAGTCTTTAGTTCCAGGGTCAGTTTGTTCCCACTTCTTTGAGGCCAGTTCTGGGAATTGTGGCGGCTTATGTCATGGCTACAGGCTGGTCATCGTGTAGTTAACTTCTTCCACCTGGTGGGGGTTTTAGTATCTATAAAACAGCTCACAGGATATGATATCTACAGCCCTTGAGGAGGAACTTGGGCAAGGTCCTTGACTTTGCTTAATGACTGAACTTAATGACTGAACTATTATTATTTGGTCTCATCTGACTGTTTTCTCACTTCTCTGATTAAATTTACTGTTTGGTTAAAGTTCTTCCACAGACAAAAGGCAGGCTGAGGACATGGGGCAAATGGGGGGATTGGTGGAAGGACTATAGGGTCCTGTTCTGTTTCACTATGTCATATTGAAGTCAACGTTGTCTAAAATTAATAATGAAGTCTGGAAGAAAATGCCACAGTCTTGAAAGGACAAATGACTAGATTGAAGAGAAAAAGCATATATATGAAGAGGAAGTTGCCTTTATAATCATGAATGAAATAAAACTATGCTAAAATAAAACTAACACATGGTAGATAGTAATTTTTGAGATAGCAGTAAGTTATGAAGCAGATGAAAAATTGTATTTGAAAGTTATTTAAAGAAGGGAACAGAAAAAAAATTTTAAATTTTAAAATATTTTCAAGACCTTTAAAATAAGAGAGTATCAAAAAGAAATAAATTTAGATGAAAATGAAATTGACATAGAAAGAGCAGGCAGAAGTAAATAAGGAGCAGTACATGATTTTAACTGGCATTTGAGGCAGAATTGACATTTCAGAAAATAAATGAGCAATATTCTGGACAATTCAAAAATTTTCTTAATCTCACCAGGTGAAGACCAGTGCTGATTATCTGACAGCTCTCCTCGGAGATATGAGCATCAGATATGTGGTCATTCCTCCTCTGAACTCCAATGTTCTAGAAACACCACCTTTTGCCTTTTGTCCTCCTAATTGAGAGGTTGTAACTTCTTTCTGCAGTTTTTACTCTCTGGGATGCCTCAGCATCCTTCCTTTTTCACCTTTATTCTCTTTTAGGATATAACTATGTTTCTAATTCCCCATACTGGGACTTCCCTGGTGGTGCAGCGGTTAGGAATCCACCAGGCAATTCAGGGGACATGGGTTTGAGCCCTAGTCTGGGAAGATCCCACATGCTGTGGAGCAACTAAGCCCGTGAGCCACAACTACTGAGCCTGCACTCTAGAGTTCACGAGCCACAACTACTGAGTCTGTGTGCCACAACTCCTGAAGCCCTCATGCCTAGAGCCCACGCTCTGCAACAAGAGAAGCCACCACAATAAGAAGGCTGTGAACCGCGAAGGAGAGTAGCTCCTGCTTGCCACAACTAGGGAAAGCCCGTGCGCAGCAATGAAGACCCAACACAGCCAAAAAAAAAAAAAAAATCCCTGTATTAAATCTTTTATTTTTTCTTTTTAAATAGATCTTTATTGGAGTATAATTACGTCACAATACCGTGTTAGTTTCTGTTGTACAACAAAGCGAACCAGCCATGTGCATACACATGTCCCGATATCCCCTCCCTCTTGAACCTCCCTCCCATCCTCCCCATCCCACCTATATAGGTCATTGCAAAGCACCGGGCCGAACTCCCTGTGCTATGCTGCTGCTTCCCACCAGCCAATTATGTTACATTCGGTAGTGTATGTATGTTGATGCTACTCTCACTTTGCCCCCGCTTCATCCTCCCGCACCATGTCCTCAAGTCAATTTTCTATGTGTATCTCTTTATTCCTGCCCTGCAGCTAGGTTCACCAGTACCATTTTTTTATATTTTTAGATTCCATATACATGTGTTAGCATATGGTATTTGTTTTTTCCTTTCTGACTTACTTTACTCTGTATGACAGACTCTAGGTCCATCCACCCCACTACAAATAACTCAATTTCATTTCTTATTATGGCTGAGTAATATTCCATTGCATATATGTGCCACATCTTCTTTATTCATTCATCTGTTGATGGAGATTTAGGTTGGTTCCATGTCCTGGCTATTGTAAATAGTGCTGCAGTGAACATTGTGGTACATGTCTCCTTTTGAATTATGGTTTTCTCAGGGTATATGTGCAGTAGTGAGATTGCTGGGTCGTATGGTAGTTCTATTTTTAGTTTTTTAAGGAACCGCCATACTGTTCTCCATAGAGGCTGTACCAATTTACGTTCCTACCAACAGTGGAGGAGGGTTCCCTTTTCTCCACACTCTCTCCAGCATTTATTGTTTGTAGATTTTTTGATGATGGCCACTCTGACTGGTGTGAGGTGATACCTCAGTGTAGTTTTGATTTGCGTTACTCTAATGATTAATGATGTTGAGCATCCTTTCATGTGTTTGTCGGCAATCTGTATATCTGCTTTGGAGAAATATCTATTTAGGTCTTCTGCCCATTATTGGATTGTGTTGCTTGTTCTTTGGATATTGAGCTGCATGAGCTGCTTGTAAATTTTGGAGATTAATCCTTTGTCAGTTGCTTCATTTGCAAATATTTTCTCCCATTCTGAGGGGTGTCTTTTTGTCTTGTTTATGGTTTCCTTTGCTGTGCAAAAGCTTTGAAGTTTCATTAGGTCACATGTGTTTATTTTTGTTTTTATTTCCATTACTCTAGAAGGTGGGTCAAAAAGGATCTTGCTGTGATTTATGTCATAGAGTGTTCTGCCTATGTTTTCCTCTAAGAGTTTGATAGTGTCTGGCCTTACATTTAGGTCTTTAATCCATTTTGAGTTTATTCTTGTGTATGGTGTTAGGGAGTGTTCTAATTTCATTCTTTTACATGTAGCTGTCCAGTTTTCCCAGCACCACTTATTGAAGAGGCTGTCTTTTCTCCATTGTATGTTCTTGCCTCCTTTGCCATAAATTAGGTGCCCATGTGTTTGAGGGTTTATCTCTGGGCATTCTATCTTGTACCAATGATCTATATTTCTGTTTTTGTGCCAGTACCATACTGTCTTGATTACTGCAGCTCTGTTGTATAGTTTGAAGTCAGGGAGCCTGATTCCTCCAACTCCGTTTTGCTTTCTCAAGATTGCTTTGGCTATTCAAGGTCTTTTGTGTTTCCATACGAATTGTAAATTTTTTTTGTTCTAATTCTGTGAAGAATGCCATTGGTAGTTTGATAGGGATTGCACTGAATCTGTAGATTGCTTTGGGTCGTATAGTCATTTTCACAATACTGATTCTTCCAATCCAAGAACATGGTATATTTCTCCATCTGTTTATGCCATCTTTGATTTCTTTCATCAGTGTTTTATAGTTTTCTAAGTAAAGGGTTTTCGCCTCTTTAGGCAGGTTTGTTCCTAGGTATTTTATTCTTTTTGTTGCAATGGTAAATGGAAGTGTTTCCTTAATTTCTTAATTTCCTTAATTTCCTTAATTTCTCTTTCTGAATTTTTGTGGTTGGTGTATAGAAATGCCAGAGACTTCTGTGCATTAATTTTGTATCCTGCAACCTTAACAAATTCATTGATTAGTTCTAGTAGTTTTCTGGTGGCATCTTTAGGATTTTCTATGTATAGTATCATGTCATCAGCAAACAGTGACAGTTTTACTTCTTTTCCAATTTGTATTCCTTTTATTTCTTTTTCTTTTTTAATTGCTGTGGCTAGGACTTCCAAAACTATGTTTAATAAGAGTGGCAAAAGTGGACATCCTTGTCTTGTTCCTGATCTTAGTGGAAATGCTTTCAGTTTTTCAACATTGAGTATGATGCTTGCTGTGGGTTTGTCATATATGGCCTTTATTATGTTGAGGTAGGTTTTGTCTATGCCCATTTTCTGGAGAGTTTTTATGATAAATGGGTGTTGTATTTTGCCAAAAGCTTTTTCTGCACCTACTGAGATGATCATATGGTTTTTATTCCTTAATTTGTTAATGTGGTGTATCACATTGATTTATTTGCATATATTGAAGAATCCTTGCATCCCTGGCATAAATCCCACTTGATCATGGTTTATGATCCTTTTAATGTGCTGTTGGATTCTGTTTGCTAGTATTTTGTTCAGGATTTTTGCATCTATGTTCATCGGTGATATTGGCCTGTAGTTTTCTTTCATTGTGACATCTTTGCCTGGGTTTGTTATCAGGGTGATGGTGGCTTTGTAGAATGAATTTGGGAGTGTTTCTCCCTCTGAAATTTTTGGGGAGAGTTTGAAAAGGATAGGTGTTAGCTCTTTTCCAAATGTTTGATAGAATTCGCCTCTGAAGCCATTTGGTCCTGGACTGTTGTTTGTTGGAAGATTTTTAATTATGGTTTCAATTTCATTACTTGTGATAGGTCTGTTTATATTTTCTAATTATTCCTGGTTCAGTCTTGGAAAATGGTATCTTTCCAAGAATTTGTCCATTTCTTCATGGTTGTCCATTTCATTGGCATATAGTTGTTTGTAGTAGTCTCTTATAATCCTTTGTACTTCTGCAGTTTCAGTTGTGATTTCTCCTTTTTCATTTGTAATTTTATTGATCTGTGTTCTCTCCTTTTTTTCTTGATCAGTCTGGCTGAGGGTTTATCAATTTTGTTTATCTTTTCAAAGAACCAGCTTTTAGTTTTATCGATCTTTGCTATTGTTTCTTCATTTCTATTTAATTTATTTCTGCTCTGATCTTTATGATTTCTTTCCTTCTACTGACTTTGGGTTTTCTTTGTTCTTCTTTCTCTAGCTGTTTTTAAGTGTAGGGTTAGATTGTTTATTTGAGATTTTTCTTGTTTCTTGAGATGAGATTGTATTGCTATAAACTTCCACCTTAGAACTGCTTTTGCTGTGTCCGATAGGTTTTGGGTTATTGTGTTTCCATTGTCATTTGTTTCTATGTATTTTTTTTTTTTTTTGCTGTACGCGCGCCTCTCACTGTTGTGGCCTCTCCCATCGTGGAGCACAGGCTCCGGACGCGCAGCCTCAGCGGCCATGGCTCACGGGCCCAGCCGCCCCGCGGCACGTGGGATCATCCCGGACCAGGGCATGAACCCGTGTCCCCTGCATCAGCCAACCACTGTGCCTCAATACATAAGGCAAAGTTAGGGAAGCCCTCTATGTATTTTTAATTTCTTCTTTGATTTCTTCAGTGATCTCTTGGTTATTTAGTAGTGCACTGTTTAGCCTCCATTTATTTCTGTTTTTTACAGGTTTTTTCCTGTAACTGATTTCCAGTCTCATAGCGTCATGGTCAGAAAAGATACTTGATACGATTTCAGTTTTCAATTTTCTGAAGCTTGATGTGTGACCCAAGATGTGATCTATCCTGGAGACTGTTCTACGTGCAGTTGAGAAGAAAGTGTATTCTGCCACTTTTGGGTGGAATGTTCTATAAATATCAATTAGATCTATCTGGTCTATTGTGTCATTTAAAGCTTGTGTTTCTTTCTTTATTTTCATTTTGGATGATCTGTCCATTGGTGTAAGTGGGGTCTTAAAGTCCCCTATGATTATCGTGTTACTGTCGATTTCTCCTTTCATGGTTGTTTGCATTTGCCTTATGTATTGAGGTACTCCTATGTTGGGTACATAAACATTTATAATTGTTATATCTTCTTCTTGGATTGATCCTTTGATCATTATGTAGTATCCCTCCTTATCTTTTGTAACAGTCTTTATTTTAAAGTCTATTTTATCTGATATGAGTATTGGTACGCCAGCTTTCTTTTGATTTCCATTTGCACGGGATATCTTTTTTTCCATCCCTTCACTTTCAGTATGTATGTGTCCCTGGGTCTGAAGTGGGTCTCTTATAGACAGCATATATATGGGTGTTGTTTTTGTATCCATTCAGCCAGTGTCTTTTGGTTGGGGCATGTAATCCATTTACATTCATGGTTATTATCAATATGTATGTTCCTATTACCATTTTCTTAATTGTTTTGGGTTTGTTTTGTGGGTATTTTTCTTCTCTTATGTTTCCCACTTAAAGAAATTTCTTTAACATTTGTTGTAAAGCTGGTTTGGTGATGCTGAGTTCTCTTAACTTTTGCTTGTCTGAAAAGCTTTTGACTTCTCCATCGAATCTGAATGAGATCCTTGCTGGGTAGAGTAATCTTGGTTGTAGGTTTTTCTCTTTCATCCCTTTAAGTATATCCTGACACTCTCTTCTGGCCTCCAGAGTGTCCACTGAAAAACCAGCTAATAACCTTATGGGGATTCCTTTGTGTGTTATTTTTTGTTTTTCCCTTGCTGCTTTTAATATTTTTTCTTTGAATTTTATTTTTGTTTTAGTTTGATTAGTATGTGTCTTGGTGTGTTTTCCTAGGTTTTATCCTGTATGGGACTCTCTGTGCTTCCTGGAGTTGGGTGACTATTTCCTTTCCCATGTTAGGGAAGTTTTCTACTATAATCTCTTCAAATATTTTCTCAGACCCTTTCTTTTTTTCTTCTTCTTCTGGGAACCCTATAATTAGGATGTTGGTGCGTTTATTGTTGTTCCAGAGGTCTCTGAGATTGTCTTCAATTCTTTTCTTTTTTTTTCTTTTATTTTGCTCCTCCGCAGTTATTTCCACCATTTTGTCTTACAGGTCACTTATTCGTTCTTCTGCCTCAGTTTTTCTGTTATTGATGCAGCTGTTGCTTTAACATCAGGAGATGCAAGATTTCAGACTGTACATTTAAAAAGGAAACTTAAAAATGTTCACTATTATAATATTACTGAGATAGATATTTTCTATGTAAATAAATTGGAATTATATTTTTATTATAAATTCATAGACAGATTCCCCTTTTTAAATACTCTGTGACTAGTCCATGTGAGTTTTTATATTTGATTCACTTCATAGTTGAAATATGTCAGTAAATACTTTTTTCCTATAAGAGTATAAGGATAACTGTTGAATAGCTCAGACTTTTCATTTCTTTCACATACGAAATGCAACTTGTCTGGGTATAAAAGTTTGTGTCACAATATTTCCCCCTGAACACTTAGCGCATTTTGAAGGCTGAGAAGTTCCCTGGGTGTGCTGTGGCAGACCGTGAATCTCCTTCGCTTGTGAGCACAATTTAGGCATGTGAGAATATGTGTATATGTATTTCTCAAAGTGGTCAATGACTATAGAGGGTAAAGAACTCCATTCGTAGGAAGCACCTTCTAGCATTTATTCTGATGATAGGTCTGATAAACTTTTTGTCAATAATTATTTTTACTATCACAAAACCTGCAAGATATATATTTAAAAATCCTTGTGTTAAAGAAAAAGAAGGTATAGATAACCAAAACATGTCTCCAGGTTGTTTCTAGGCAATATAAATGAGATCTTTTCATCTGTAGATCAGGTTTTAAATTTTGTGACGACTATTATAGGTCCGTCTTCAGTGACTTCTGGATACTTCCTAAGGTGCCCCTGTGTGGTAGAGTTGCTCTCTATCCTCCCATGGACTTCTGTCTCACTGCTTTAATAATTTTTCTATTCCTAAAAATGCTGTATCAGCTTTTAAGATGTGTATGTAACATTATTCATTTAGTTTGTCATTTCTCCATTTCCTATCACATAAAGTTTTATTATTCTTCATCACATAATTGTTTTTCTGATGTCTTTAATTAGTACATCTACATTCTCATTTCACATCCAACTTTTTTTTTTACCTTATGCTTTTTTCCCCCATGAGATCAAAGCCCATACTTTTGCAAATCATAAACATTTTTCTGTTTCTCGTTTCTAAAGTAAAAAGATTTTCAGAGGTCTGAACTTCCTCCTAATCATCTATATTATGTTTTTTTCCTTGGTTCTGAAATATTTTTAATTGGTCACATGACGGCTTTGGGTTTTGTTGTTAATTGTTTTTCAAATGAAAAATCTCTCCAGTGAACTTTGGCAATACACAGGACAGGAAAACTGTCTTTGTCACACTTTTATCCATGTGGGTCCCTGTGTCATCTGCTTAGACTCAGAGCTGGACAACAGGTGGATGTGCCTGGATTTTCAGATTCTAGATGATTTTTATCAAATGTAATTCTACTAAATATTCTCCTATCCTCATTACCTGAGTCTCTGGCACCCTGATAATATGAAATCTGCATCATAAATTTTTACTTATACTCTTCTTATCTTCCCCAAACTGCTACCAGCATAATTCATCCTTTCTTGGCATCATTTTCCTTACTTCCTGTTTTTCTGATGAGTATAAATCCCTGAATGACTGTAGAAAGTAACAGTGCTTGCAAGAAGTCTCATTGACTCAAAAACAGGAGCACCCACCAGGCAGAAATGATTTGCCAATGTTCCAGTTCAGACCTTGCATTTCTGAAGCAAAATAGACAGTGGGCCTGGTTCCACCTGTAAGGAGCATGGAAGTCACCACTCCATCCCCAAAAGACGTAATAATCTGAACAGACTGAAAAATCAACAACGCTTCTTGGATTCGTAAAAGAGATGAAGTCAGAGGGCAAACCACTGCTCCCAAATTAGATGGACAGACAGGCAAATACAGAGAGTCCTGGCTTACTGGAGCAGAGACTCAAGAACAGAAACTGCTGTGGAAACCAGTGTTGTGGTAGGAAAACCTGAACTATAATTGAAAAATTGCTGGAGGCTCAATATGGACAACTCTGGAGAGTTAAAAACTCCAGGGCTTCCAGTAATAGAAGAACTCCCATATTTTGTGATTTACCTCCAGGTTCTTACTCTAAAACTTGGAGAAAAGCTCCCTCATGTTTCAGGCAGCAGTAGGAGAAAAGGAACCATTTTGAAATATGCTACAACACTCTGTTCTTAATAAGATCTGCCCTCAAGGGCAACTAGTTAACCAGAGCCTAACCTGCTGATATATTCAGAGCCTAACTGACTTAGGGAAAAGAAATACTCAACCCAGCCCACTCTAGTCATCCTGTTCCACCTAAGTAGGGAGAAAAAAAAACGCTGAAGTTCACAATCCAGAGGCACAGCCTCACGAAAAGACTGAGACCTAATCATAGGACTGTGGCATGCTTCCCCTCTTCCTCACCTCATCAGTACATTACTAAAGGCCTATTAATAGCAGTTCCTTTTACCTAATACTTCATGTACACCTATTAAGAAAAATTACATGGCATGGCGAAAGGCAAAAACCACAATTGGAACAGACAGAACAAGCATCAGAACTAGACAGTAGAGAGATGTTAAAATTATCAGACCAGGAATTTTAAACAACTATGAATAATATGATAAGGGCTTTAAAGGATAAAGTAGACAGCATGCAAGAACAGATGGGCAAAATAAGCAGAGAGATGGAAAGAATCAAAAGTAATGCTAGAGGGCTTCCCTGGTGGCACACTGGTTAAGAATCTGCCTGCCAATGCAGGGGACATGGGTTCGATTCCTGGTCTGGGAAGATCCCACATTCTGCGGAGCAACCAAGCCTGTGCTCTACAACTACTGAGCCTGAGCTCTAGAACTTGCAAGCCACAACTACTGAAGCCCACGTGCCACAGCTACTGAAGCCCACACACCCTAGAGCCTACGCTCCACAACAAGAGAAGCCACTGCAATGAGAAACCTGTGTACCTCAATGAAGAATAACCCCTGCTGACCACAACAAGAGAAAGTCACGCACAGCAGCAAAGACCCAATGCAGCCAAAAATAAAATAAAATAAAATAATAAAATAAATAGTAATGCTAGAAAGAGAAAACACTGCTAACAGAAATAAAGAATGCCTTTATTGAGTTCAGTGGTAGACTAGACACAGCTGAGGAAAAAATCTCTGAGCTAGAGGATATACCAATAGAAACCTTAAAAACCGAAAAGCAAAGACAGCAAAGGCTGGATAAAACAATACTCAAGGACTGTGTGAAAACTACAAAAAGTGCAGCATATGTATAAGAAGAATACCAAAAGGAGAAGAAATAGAAGAAACAGAAGAAATATCTGGAACAATAATGACTGAGAATTCGCCCAAACTAATGTCAGACACCAAACCACAGATCTAGGAAGAAATGAAGGTAAATGTCAAAAAAACTACACTTAGACATACCACTTTCAAACTACAGAAGATAAAGGTAAAGAAAACGTCCTGAAGGAAGCCAGAGGAAAGTAAAACACCTCACCTATAGAAGAACAAAGACAAAAATTACATCTGATTTCTCCTCAGAAGCCATGCCATAAAAAAGAGAGTAGAGTAAAATATTTAAAGTGTTTAGAGAAAAAGACCCACCAACCTAGAATTCTCTACCCTGCAAAATTGTCCCTCAAAAGTGAAGGAGAGGGCTTCCCTGGTGGCGCAGTGGTTGAGAGCCGCCTGCCGATGCAGGGACGCAGGTTCGTGCCCCGGTCTGGGAGGATCCCACATGCCGCGGAGCAGCTAGGCCCGTGAGCCATGGCCACTGGGCCTGTGCGTCCGGAGCCTGTGCTCTGCAACAGGAGAGGCCACAACAGTGAGAGGCCCGCATACCGCAAAAGAAAAAAAAAAAGTGAAGGAGAAACAATGACTTTTTCAGACAAAGAAAAATTGAGGAAATTTCTTGCCAGTTGACCTGCCTTGCAGGATGTTAAAAGAAGTTCTTTAGAGAGAAGAAAATAATATAGGTCAGAAACTCAGATCTACATAAAAAAGGAAGAACACTGAAGAAGGAATAAATGAAGTAAAATTAAAACTTTTTTTTATTCTTAATTATCTAACACAAAAGTTTCTTCAAAATAACAATAGTAACAATGTATTCAATTATGTATGCTTACATATATATATGCTCATGTATACACCTTATGTATATATATGCTTATATGTATCATATATGTGCTTAAATATGCTTATATATAAGTGAAATGAATGACAACAATGACAACAATGATACAAGGGATGGGAGGGAGGAATTAGGATTATTTTGTTATTATAAAGTACTCAGACTACTTGTGGAGTTCAACAGTGTTATCTGAAGGTAGATTTGGATTAGCTATAAATGCCTATTGCAAACTCTAGGGTAGCCACTAAAAAAACATAAAAAAAAGTATAAGCAATATGATAAGCAAGAAAAGAAGATAGAATCATAAAATCCTTAATTAACAATGATGAAAGGCAGAAAAAGAATGGAAGAAAAAATAAGAACAAAAGCAAAAAATAGAAAACAGTGACGAATGTGGTAGATAATAATCCAAATATATCAATAATCGCTTTGAATGCCAATGATCTAAATGCTCCAATTAAAAGACAGAGATTGTCAAAATGAACCAAAGAAAGGCTGAAAACTCTCTTCACTTTCAGAAAAGTAAACCAATGGTAAGCATATTCAGCCTAGTTCTTTCTGCCTTAGAAATTTAGAGAATCCTTTCAGATTCTGAAAACATGCTGTTAGTCCTAATTGACTTCACACCTGGAAATATTCTTTCTTCACTATGTTTTTATATCTGTTTTATAGACATTTTAAAGAGAAATTCCAACACATGATCAACCAGTTCTACTAGCCAGATGATCCAACTAGGAGCCTGCTTATTTCATTCTGAACACTTCCACACGTAGGTCAGTTTATCTTTCTAAAGTAATTCCATGCCTAAGTTTTACTAAAATTAGTACCTTTGGGGGAAAAATATGGATTGTATTTGTCTTGGTATCTCTATTATTATAACAGTGAAATATTAAAATCTAAAGTTTTCCCCTCACTATTGTATGCCTCATACATAATTAATTGTATACATTTACATTGTACAATTTGACAAGTTTTGACATATGTATACACCCATAAACCAGCAAGATACCAGATAATTTTATTAACAGCAAAAGATTCCTTTTGCACCATTTGCAATCCCTTGCTTTCCCACAACTGTCCCAGACAACTACTGATCCACCTTCTCTCAAGGTTAGGTTAGGTTGCATTTTCTATGTTTTTATATGAATGAATCATACAGTATGCAATCTTTTTTGTATGTTTTTTTTTTCTTTTAGAAAAAGAAATTGGGATTAATCCATGTTGGTGCATGTATTGGGTTGGCCAAAAAGTTTGTTTGGGTTTTTCCATAACCTCTTATGGAAAACCTGAATGAACTTTTTGGCCAACCCAATATTAGTAGTTTGTTCCTTTCAGCTGCTGAGTAATACTGCATTACTGACTTTTTTCAAGCATTAATTTTATATCTGTAGTAAGGGTTAAAATATTTAAAAACAATATTTATTAACATGATACTTATATTTTCTCAGGAAATTAAGCAGAGATGTATTATCTAGGATATGCACTGATCATCCTTTTTTCATAAGCTATGCCCTTAATTCTTCATAGTTATAGTTATGAAAAACTGATTAATTTGCTTTGTGGCTTAAATAAATAAGAGACAGAAGAAAATGTATATTCAGTAAATTTTACTCAATAGCTTTTTCCATCTTAGCCCCTCCCTCCTTCTCACCCTGATCCAGAATTTTATGGGAATAAAATGTGCTGAAGTTACCATTTAGCTACAAAGTTTAATACGCTAATAATTATGGAATTCACTGAATTCTCCCTAGTATTTTCTCAGTGATGCTAAAGAGACCAATCTTAAATCAGAAACAACAAAAGTGGGAGGGGGTAGCTTAATGATTAAGACAACGTATTTCAAAAATACCCTCCCTTTTATTATGCAAGGAGAAAAATAAAGGCCTATGTAACAGGATGACCAGAGTATGTAGAAAGTATAAGGTTTTGTTGGGAAATGAGAGATACCCATTACTTTGTGGAGAGACTAAAGAGGTACAGTAAGAACCATTTTTGCCTTGTTTGCTGTTGTGTGCCCAGTGCCTGCATGAGCTTAACACATCGTAGGTGCTCAATAAATATTTGTTTTATAAAAACATTAGGTCTAATAAGAAATATTAACCAAGACTATGCAAAGCCTCCAAAGCCAAAAAATAAGAAGTCATAAATACCATTAGAGAAGAGAGTAAATATTTAAACTCAATAGTGTAAATTGGAGAAAAAAAAAGTAGTGATGTGGGTGGATTGTCAAGATGAAGAGAGATGGATCAAGGAGAACATTCAGAAGACTGTTGCAATAACCCAGGCTTGAGGCAATGGGGGCCTGGGAAAGAGTGGTAATGAGAGGTACCAAAACAGGATGGTTCCTGTGGAAACTGATTCCTGATTGGTAGGTAAGAATGAGGACGTTAAAGGTGAAAGATGCAAAAGGGCAGCAGAGGAAAGGTTTTGAGTCTGGGCACCTGGGAGAATTGTGAAAGCACTTGTGAAAGTGGGAAGCTGGAAGGAGGGATTAATTTGGAAACAGGAGTGAAGAAGTATATAAGGTTTGGAACTTGTCTTAACCTTTACTTTAGTCCTTTAAGATATATAATGCACCTAGAATATAGAAAGTATTGACAGAAACAGGAGTTCAAATAGCTATTACTTCCCTAAGTAAAGGAAAATAAAATCAGAGAACATATTTCAGTCTCTGAGAAAGCCTTGAAAAGTTTTACCTCTAGTGTAGAACAAAAGCCATGGATCTAACAGTGAAATAACACCTTCAAAAAAAACAAACAATTTTTCAAAGAACTGTATATCCAACAAATGCTTCATATAAATCATTTTTCAATAATATTACACAGCAAAACCAGCTGATTTATTTTTATAAAAACAGGCAAAAGACATTCTTGTAGAGAAGAAAAAGTTTGCGTTACATGAGGGTATAAAATGAGACAGTTGTAATGGCTTTTTAAATTGACTACAATATATGAAGTCTTAGTGATATAAAGCAAGATGGTAATAAAAGATAAGTTCAGAATCAAACGGCATTTTCTTTTAAAAATGATCATCTCTAACTTTCAAATCGCATTATAATAATTCAAAAGCACTATTTCTTTTTACAGATACTACTTCCTAAAAGGCTGAGTAGTTACTGACTTTGTGGCTGATGAATTCAAATAACAAGGCATTCTTGGATCAATTTTCTGACTTCAAGAGTAAATGACTTGTGAAATAATATTCTAATTTCACCTTATCTTTTAAAATGACTTACTTTCCTTATTAACAAAGAAATGGATGTGACCACAGTAGCTGGGAACTTACAAATTTTTCAACTACTTGACTCATTGGAAAAGAGGAATATTATCAGCTTATTCCCACAGCCTATTGTTGTGATTGATATTTTATGACCAAGCTGTTATCACAAGGCTGAAATGTGAGATCAGAGACATGGTGCATTTTTTAAATTGCAAAAAGGATGAAAAACTATATCTCATCCAAAATGTTTGTTCTTAATTTTGTTATAGCCATTTAAAATAAAAATGTACATTTCAAAGAGGGATTGGAAATATACTATTCATTCCAAAATTACATTTCATAAGTACAAATTACTTTAAAAAAACCTCTTTAATAATGTAAATCACAAAAATGCTCTTAAGAAGATAATTTCAAGTGCAAGCCTACTGTTTATCATGAAATTTCATACATGCAAAGAGAAAAGGACAACAGTACAATGAATAAACATATGTCACCACCTAGTTTTAAAAAACAGGAAATTTGAACGATTTGGTTTCCACATGTTTTTGTGTAATTAAAAACAAAACAAAACAACCTTTCCAGATAAATAAGAGTCTCTTTTATAATCTCCTTAAGCAAATTCTCTTGTGTTTTACCCCAAAAGTAACCATTAGCCTGGTTACTGGTATGTATCTTTTTCTGCAACGTCCTTCTATGTTTACTATAAGCATATATATAAACTTAAAATGCATAATATAATATACTATTGTCATATGTAATAATACTATATATTGTACTATATATAATATAGTATAGTATGAAATGTAGTATAAGGTGATATAATCTTGCTTGGAGTACTTTTAAAATTTACTTAAAATGAATTATTTTACGTGTATTATGTCTTTAATTCAATGTTTCATTTTCTAAATTTCTAAATTTATGCCAACACATGTACATCTGGTTCATTCACTTTTACTGCTGTATAATTTTTCATTGTATTACTATACTGAAAGTTATTTACTTATTCCTATATTGATAAAATTATAGGTCCTTTTTAAATTATTGCTATTGAAACCAATGCGGCACTGAACATCTCTGCCCACATCTCCTTGAGCACATGTGAAAATCTCTTTAAAGTGTGAATATAAAAGTAGAATTGCATTTGTATGAAGTATATACACATCTTCATACCATCCTACTCTCCAAAGAGATTATACCAATTGACTGGCTCCTTAACAATGCATGAAAGTTTCACTTTCCCTACATCTTTGTCTATATGTTTATTTTTGAGAATCAAATTTAAAATTGACATAAAGTTTGAACTTAATGTACCTTTCACATAAAACAAATTAGCTAAAATGCTATGCTGAATTTGATATTTATAATGAAAAGGCTTTAGGACCCATGAATCCTTCAGATAATTTTGGATCTTCCTGCATGGATTAAACATATTTAGCTACAGTAAAATTCAGCTATGGATGGGACCAGACTTTTCATCTCCCACCCTTATTCATGATCCCAGAAATAGAAGGAATTATAATTCTCTAGCATCCAACAATGGAAATAAATCAGATGATTGCCTTACATTCCACTTCCAGGCATGACTGCCTTACATCTCAGTTCCATCTCTCATTAGCTACATGATCTCGCACAACTTATTCAAACTCTCTGAACTTCAGATTCTCTCCGAAAAATTGTGATTATAACTTCATCCTTACAGTATTGCTTCAAAAACGTAAATCAGATAACATTTTTAATACACAAAGCACAATGCTTAGCACAGAGTAAATTAGAAAATGTTCATTCGTCATACTGTATAGAGTTGTGCAAACTGTCGTGTTAAATATCATAAAATAAAAGACCCTTTAATATGTAATAGCCACATACATTTCCTCCTTTCCTTTAGATTCCATAGCATTTAAACTATTACCGTGATATCTATTAGTTTTTAACAAATATTGTCTCCCAAAAACCCTGAAGTTCATTTGTTATATACTTTGGCTTTACATGGTATGCAAATGACTAAGTACATCTAACTTGCTGAATACAGGCATAATATAGCAGCACTATAGAGTGGCAGAAAAAATAGTAGCAGACAAGTATGTCGGGACTATACATTGTCCTTGTTATACTATGAACTGTTTGGGGTCAGGAATCTTCTCTTATTCACATTTATATTCCTAAGACTGGCACATAGTCAGCATTCTTTTTTGTGTGTGTGTCTTTTTTTTTTTTTTTTTTTTGCGGTACGCGGGCCTCTCACTGTTACGGCCTCTCCCGTTGCGGAGCACAGGCTCCAGATGTGCAGGCTCAGTGGCCATGGCTCACGGGCCCAGCCGCTCCGCAGCATGTGGGATCTTCCCGGACCGGGGCACGAACCCGTGTCCCCTGCATCGGCAGGCGGACTCCCAATCACTGCACCACCAGGGAAGCCCAGTCAGCATTCTCATATGCTAGATGAATGAATAAATGAATTAATGAATGAAGACTATTATTAATATTTCTTCCTGTGCTAATTTTTAGAAACATTGAGAGTTTTGAGTTGGAAAGTATTCCTTGGCAGAATCAGATCATCTTCTTCATAAATGGAAGCACCAAGTCTCTATTCGTGCATCTGTCATCACAAGTAGTATATTATAGGTGCCAAGTCTCAATTTGGCTGAGTTTGCTACCACAGCAGCGGCAAATGCCATACGACTGAAAATAGGGGGTGGTGGAGTGTGAAGGGAACACTCTAATGCTTTGCTGTCAATTTCAAATCAACAGTTATTTGTTTTTTATTGTTAGGCACTGTAGGGACTAAAATGGTATATATGGTCCCTGCTTTCATAAAGCTACTGTCCTTATGGAGAGAATAGAAGATTGATAAATTTGATTTTTTTTCACCTGGTAGCTTGTTGTTGTATATTAGCAGTCTGAAAATAAAAGTAGCATACTGCAAAATATGGTAAATAACTAGGGCTGTCACTCTAGATATTATTTACAACCAGCAAAACATAGGAAAGGCATATATTGATTATTAGTATATAAACGTTTTAAAGACAGAAATTAAATTCTGGCTATGAAATGTATTACCGTGTCAATCAGTAGGACTCATAGGTCGCATAAAACAAGGAGGTCTAAGGAGCAAGGAATGGAAATCAAAATGAAAATCATAGGGGCTTCACTGGTGGCACAGTGGTTGGGAATCTGCTTGCTAATGCAGGGAACGCAGGTTCGAGCCCTGGTCTGGGAGAATCCCACATGCCGCAGAGCAACTGGGCCCGTGAGCCACAGCTGTTGAGCCTGGGCGTCTGGAGCCTGTGCTCCGCAACAAGAGGCCGCGATAGTGAGAGGTCCGCGCACCGCGATGAAGAGTGGCCCCTGCTTGCCACAACTAGAGAAAGCCCTCGCACAGAAATGAAGACCCAACACAGCAAAAATAAATAAATTAATAAACTCCTACCCCCAACATCTTCTAAAAAAAAATGAAGATCATATTGAATTTAAGGCAAAAAGCTGACGCCAGCCACTTAAGCCAGGTTGGTCATTATCTGATGGTCCCTAGTCTTGCCCATATCAGTAATTGGAACCACCATTTACCCAGGTGCTAAAGACAGAAACTTGAAAGTCAACCATGATTCCTCCTTTTCCTTGATCCCCTATATCCACCAAACAATCATCAGCAAATCCTGCCAGCTTTACTTTAAAAATACACCTTGACTCTATTCACTTTCCTCCATTTCCATTGGCACCAAACCAGTCCAAACCACCTTTATTTCTTGGCTGATCTAATGAAAAAGTTTTTTTATTTCTTTCCTTTCACTCTTGACCTCATCAATCCCTTCCCCACACTGCAGCCAGACACTCTTTTGAAGAGGTAATTCAGGTAATGCCACCTCCGGTTTGAAAACTTTCAATGTCTTACAAAAATAACTTAAAATATAATCCAAACTTCTCACCTGCATGCTCTGACTCCTAGGAAGCCAAAATTCCATCATTCTATCATGAGGCTTTGCTCTCTCATTCACTATAGTCCAGCTACAAACGTCCTCTGTCAAAACATGGACAATTCTTTTCTCAGCTCAGAGCCATCTGCTTTTTTCTTGTTTCTAGAACACTGTTCACATGCTGGCTTATTCTGATTCTTCAGATAACAGTTTAAGTGTCAATTCTTTAAAGAGACTTTCTTTGACCTCTGCATCCAAAATAGGTCAACTTATCTTTCATAGCAACCTTACAGAAAAACCTTACATGTTTTTCCCTTACAGTAGTAATCACAATGAGTAAATGTTTATTCATTTATTTACTCATTTATTGTATGTTTTCCCCACCCAAATATAATGATAATTATCCCAAGTGCCTGGGTTGTGCCTGGCAAATAATAAGCACCTAATACCTCTATGTTCAAAGAATGAGTGAATGCATGCTTACTTGTATGCCTCTCTAGAGATTTTTAAAGACGTTAACAGACAAATGAAGTTGGAATTTGGAAAACTTAAAAAAGTTTTTCTTTTATCATTCATTTCATTCATTCTGAAAACATACTACCACTGAAACAGGCTGAATTCTTCAACAAATAAAAATGTAGCAAATATAAATTCAATAATTATTACCTTTGACTAGTATATAAGGTAAAAAAGAAAATCTATTAGTTATGAAATATCGTTCATGAAAATAAAAATGCTACTTATCTTTACATAGGCATTTATATTTTCAAATTAAGTAAATTTATACATGTTGAAGTATTGTTGACTTATTTTGATTTATATATGTGTATGTATACATATATATGTGTAAATGTTTCAAAACTATCCATACACTGTATTTTAATAGAAGCAGATATGATATAGTCTCTCATTTTAATCTATCAATGTATACTAGTATGTTTTCCTTTTACTACTAATAAAATATACGAGGACAATAGACAGAAATTAAAATGTGCCTTCAGGCTGTGATTAACTGACATTTGTCTCAGAAAAATAGGCAGTTTCTGATTTGATTCTTTCCAACATTATTCCACTATTATTAGGAAAAGGCTTAAAATGTTCCAGATGAGTTCATTGTTTACCAACATATGGCAATGTTGTCAAACAAAGAATATGTAAATTTTGAGCTTTGAAGTCAGCACGTTGAACTTGCAAAGGTATATATGAATTATTTAAGAAGTGTGAAAGTAATGCTATGTTACATAAGAAAGTACATTAGAAAAAAAAGTCACAGTCAGGCTCTGGTTATGCACAGGCATGCTACATTGCTTTTTGTTTTTGGTCTTGTGCATTTTAAATGTACTAATTATTTTAAGACTATATCTAAAGTGGAGATAGATTTTTCACTGGAATATTTTTATTGCTATTCTTATTTAACATAGATGTTTTACTTAGTAGTTGTATTAACCTGCCAGTGTTATCTGAAAGGTCCCCCAAATGCCTCCTAATAGCCACTATACAATACCAATTATGTTATCAACAGGAACCAGATGGTACACTCAAACTGGGATAATTTTGGAAGTTTTGATAAAAGGGACTGCTTACAAAGGTGTGAGAAGAGTGTAGGGGAACTACAGGGATAATGGGGAGCTAGAAGCAAACGAAAGGCCCAAACCAAAAAGCAACTGTTACTGTCTTTGGGTCTAATGGGATGGATTAGGCAGTTAAGCAGAAAACCAGAGGAAAGTCAGAAAGAGAAGTTGCCTGGAAAGGAGCAGTGACCCACTCTTCAGGGACACAGCAGGCCAGAAATAACATTGCAGGAAGGGAGCCAGGGAAGTAAATGTTGGGACCTTACTTTCCTCACTGCTGTCCCATACAGTGTCTTAGAAGATCAAGTCTGAGCATGTGACCTCTTTTAGCTGATCTGAGAGGTTAACTTACTCTCTGTTTACTTTAAAGATGAGTTCACACACACACACACAAAACAGGCAATGTGTTAATCATTCACACTTTAATAATAATATTATCATAGGTTAGTGTTTTTAGCACAATAGATTATAAAGCTCTTTCATTTTTATTACTTCATGTGTGGCCTTATTAAAGCACTCACAGGTTCATAGCCATGGGTTCTAGAGCAAGACTTCCTGGGTTCAAATCTCAGTCTCCATTCATTGACTGTGTTACCTTGGCCAAGTTTCTAATTTACATACCATCATTCTTCATCTTCAGAAAGGGAATAGTAATGATATCTCCTCCTAGGGTGTTGTGAGGACTCAGTGAAGTGCTTAGTAAATGCCAGCTCTTATTATTTTTATTTTACAGTGACAGAAGTGAAGTTCAATGAACTCATGGAATTCAAGGCCATAGTTTTTAAACAATGATGAGAGGTAGTACATGACCCAAGTTTTCTGACTTACAATAAAATAGTTTTTATATTCTATATAATTATATAATCACAGTTTATTAATTTGTTTACTTTTTCCAAACATATACTTTTTGTTGGATTTGCTTACTCTCATGTCTAGTTATTACTTATCCCCACTCTTTGTTTTTACAGGGTAGTGAGAAAAAAGTAGTGGCATATTCTATGCTGGTGTGTTATTAATTTCAGCCTTAGATTGTTCTATTAACAATAAACTTGTTCAGAAACAGCATTTCCACACATGTACATATGAACATAGGACCTTCTCCATTAGTTATCTAAATGATTCAATCCAATGCTTAATTTTAAAAGAGGGCTCTACCACTTTAAATATCCCATCACTGGAAAATTTTAAACTGTTGCCTACTGGATTTATTTAGTGCACTGATGACAGACCAGCAAATGCTGCCTGGTACACAGTAGGTGTTGAATAAATATTTGTTGAATTAATTAACGAATTAATAAAAGTGCTATACCTAGTATATTGTTCTTATTAATATACAAGAGAATAAACTGCCTAGAATATAGAAAGACCAGGAAAACGGAAATATCTAGATTTAGATGGAAATACAAGGGATCAATACATCACAATGTGGAGTTTCTATAGTTAGAAAGGCCTTAGATCAATGTGGCCTTTCAAGGTAAGCCAAAACAACAATCCCATACTGAATTTTCTCAGGCTGATTTAGAGAGAGCCTGCTGAAGTTTCAGTATCTTTCGTAATATTGTGAGAGAGAAATGCTGACGGTGGGTTTTGAATCCAGATTGTAGCAATTGAGAGTTTTATGCCATTGAGTGAATGAATCTTACTCCCCACAGAGTGGGATTCTTTTTTATTTTACAGAACGTAGTTGTAGAAGAGCAAAACAAAATAAACCCCCTTATCTGAGGATGATTAAAACAGAACAGAGCTTACAGGGGAAAAACAAAAAACCACAACCACAACCAAACCAAACCACCCCCAAACAACCTTCTATTTAAATTCAGCCATGGATTCTTTATAGGAAAACCACAGGAATATAGGAGGGAGCTACTGTCCACTATTGGAAATATAATCTATTAAAATGTCTCTATAATTTTTTTCTATCATAATATTCAAAATGTGACAGGGTAGTGTTTAGAATAAAATAGAACATTATAGAACCTGAGGCTCACCTACTGCTGAGCTGTCAACTGCTTTGGAATATTTCTTTAGTCCAAATAAAGGAATATCTTTAAAATTCTTTAAAATGTCTCTAAGTAAACTCAATATCATATTTTAGCAGTTCTAAATAAATATTAAACAAGCTTTGGTTATACATATACAAATTAGATTATGGATTTTAAGGCAGATACCACTTTTCTATTCCTTAATACCTTTAACCACCCACCTCCCTACCTCTTATTAGTTTTTACAGTCAAACCTTAATCATTTTTGTAAGGTTTATGCTTAGATTTAACTCTTCTGGAAAAATTTGTGGACATCACTAGACTGGATTAGTTTTCCCTTCTGTCTGTTCCTACAGAATCTTGTGGTGTCCTGAAGATATCACACTTCTTAACAGCTTATGTCCTTTGATGGTGTCTAAGACAGTGTCTAGCTTACGCAGATTTGCATGCCTAGAATAAGCTAATTTCTTGGTAAATAATGTGCTCAATAAATATCTGATGACATAAAATACTGACATCTTATTTTATGATTTTTAACACAAAATGTAAGAAATAATCATTTGTCTTTCAAATTGCTATAAAATGAATATATCTACATTTTAAATATATTTTCCATGAATACATTCTACACATTAAGGTCTTGGTAAAGTAGTCTAGTTTTTGAGATATTGATAAGATCTTGTTTTGTTAACATATAATTTTCTCTTTTTCTTTGTATTCAGTAGAATTCTTTGAAATCTAAACATGTTAACTTCTCCTTCTATACCAGCCAATATCAACCTGACCTGAGAGAAGGTATTTTCTTGGAGTGGGAAGGTTGCTCATGATTGTTTAAGATGGACATCCCAAACTCAAGTCTTCAATTTGTGCTTCATTAATTTTTTGAAGTGATTTTCCAGAAAATCAGGCCCACCTACTTTCAAAATTAAAGAGCAAATTCCAAAATAAATTATATATTATTTAAAAAGGCATTTTTAAGAAGGAATTAGTGCCTCTTGATTCTGCTTAGGGCAAATAATTATCAGTTGCTGGTGTAAATCAATATTCTTATATATTCAAGGCTCCAGAGTTGCACAGAAATAAATTTTTTTTATTTGTAACTGTTTTGCATTTTCTTTAAAACATGATCCTAATCATGAAGATTGGCTTCTTTCTTTGAAATTTTGCTGGTTGTGGCATAAATCTAAGGAACTCTATCACGTGAAAAATAGTCCCGCATCTTATTCTTTCCTACATCTCAAATGTGGATGTCTTCTTGATGCCTCCTGAAATACTTAAAACAGAGTGGGAGAAAACTACTGTTTAGGCCAACTGTGAGAGGAAGAAGACTAGATTCCAAAAAAATTGGTTCAGGTAACACTAACACGGTCTATCATACTAAAATACAATCTCCCCAAAGAATAATGCTGGATATTAGAATTTTTCATAATTGTCCTCATAATTTTTCTCAAAAATTTTCCATCAATTCAGGACTTTTTAAAAATTGTAGTAAAATGCACGTAACATAAAATCTACTATTTTAACCATTTAAAAATGTACAGTTCAGTGACATCAAGTACATTCATGCTGCTGTGCCACCATTATCACCATCCATCTTCTTTCATCTTCTTTTCATCTACTCAAGCTGCAAATATGTGCCAGTTAAAGAGGTACTTCCCATTCTCCCCTTTTCCAGCTCCTGGAAACCACCATTCTACTTTTTATCTCTTTGAATTTGAATACTCTAGGTACCTCATGTGAGTAGAATCACGCAGTATTTGCTTTCTTGTCATAGCTTATTTCATTTAGCATAATGTCCTCAAGATTCATCCATGATGTGGCATGTATCAGAATTTCTTTCTGTTGTAAGGCTGAATACTATTCTATTGTATATATAGACCACATTTTGTTTATCTCTTCATTCGCTGATGAACACTTCTGTTGTTTCTACCTTTTGGCTTCTGTGAATAATGCTGCTGAAAACATGGGTATACAAACATGTTAGTGTCCCCGCTTTCAATTCTTTTGGGTATATATCTAGAAGTGGAATTGCTGGATCACATGGTAATTCTATTTTTAATTTTAGAAAACTGTCATACTGTTTTCCATTGCTAATTCAGGGCTTTTAAAAATGAGTAAAATGAATAAGGATCAAAAAAGAAAAAAACAAGTTTGTATGCCCACTGTGGACTGCAGAACATCACGCTAGAAGAGTCTTGAGGTTAATTTTTAACCTACTCCATTATTTTATAATGAAATACAAACCCTGGTATCCTGATTCCCAGGCCAATGATTGTTCCACAAACTCACATTTCAATTTGGTGCTTAAAAGTTTGTTATAATTTTAGAAAAAAATATAAGCTTGAATAACCTACAGAAATAATTTATTTTTGTCTTTGTTGTACCTGAGACTTTTCTGATATATATTTCAGGGGCAATATGGGGTATTTATGGCTTTTGATATCTTCTACTAAAGTACCCAGAACCAGTTTAAGAACCGCTATTGTCTGTAGAGAACTGTTAACCTTAGACTCAACATCTCCAAATTACTTCCTAGACTAAATAAATTATACCCACACAAAAAAAATCTACAAAGTATAACCACAGTGAATTCTTCTTGAATTCTGTAAGTAAGTAATTAAATTACTTCCATTTCAAACACAGGTTTTGTTCTTTTTCTGGAAGCTTTACAGCAATCTTAACGAACTTCCACACATCCTTCTACTTTAGGAACTAGGACCATAAGTACCTTCACAGATTGGATGATCTGATTAAAATTAAAATGAAATTGACACCTTGACTTGGTGGTTTGCATACTTCAATAGATTTTTTTTCAAGTTATTTAACGTGTGAATGCTTGACTGTGGATTCAATTAACCCATAGGGTTCTTGTTGCTGTATTTTTCATAAAATATCATGAAACAAGGTATACCCATATTTTTCAAATGCCCAGATAAAACTCCTTTAAATAAAATGAGCACAATATAATAAGGTTACAAAATTTTTTAAAAAATCAGAAATGGTAAAAATGAAATATTGGCTTATTAGCCCATAAACATGATATACAAATCACATTCCTAAATTACTATTTGGCTTAAAAATATTTAAATAAATAATAAATGTAAAATGATAATTAAGTGCTATAAAAATTTAGCTTTCTCATTTTCTGAGTTATAAACATTAAATGTGAAGGGTTTTATTTGTAATAACAAAGACTTTTGAGGTATAACATATTGTGATTTTATCATAGATATATGGTTTAAAGGAATTCTTTTATTTATTTATTTATTTTTTTGTGGTACACGGGCCTCTCACTGTTGTGGTCTCTCCCATTGTGGAGCACAGGCTCCGGATGCGCAGGCCTAGGGGCCATGGCTCACGGGCCAAGCCGCTCCGCGGCATTTGGGATCTTCCCGGATTGGGGCACGAACCCGTGTCCACTGCATCGGCAGGCGGACTCTCAACCACTGCGCCACCAGGGAAGCCCTAAAGGAATTCTTCTAAAAATACATGTGGGTGTGCTCAAAAATATACTGATTGACAATACTGAATAATAACATTATATACATAAATCTTTATCAAACTCAATGGTTTAAGTTATTCAGAAGCATTAATTTCTGTGAAAATGAGACACATCTAAATCTCCAACTTATTTGCTCTCATGCACATTGAAATATTCTATTGTATCACAGTTCCCATCAAATTGTAATTAAATGATGATTTTTGTCTGTATTTATCTCACTCCTTTACCAAAATGTACTTTTGATGCAAGCAATGACCACATCAACCTTATTTATTGCTTTATCTTCAGTACCTAGCACAGCCTGGCAAATGTTAGATGTTTAAGAAATATTTTCTGAATGAATAAAAACATATTTTTAGATCAACTGCCTAATTTCTGTTAGGCTCACTTCCTCATTTCTTTCAGACATGGTACAATGACTTAAAAAATTTTGTTAGTAGGTACCCATGCTAAATTGCATGACTCATATTAAATTTCTGCTGCTATTCACGGCAACTGCTCTTGCACCTGGCATTCTGCACAGAGCTGAAGTTTACCCCTTAGTGTTCAAAAGAATTGATCACTTGATCGCTTTTGCAAAAGACTCAAGCTGTTAGACCAAGATTACTTTGGGGATGCTATTAGAGCCTAGCAGGTGAAAAACCAAAGTCATTTATTTAACACAGTTTCTTACTGATAGTTACAGCAACTCTAGGTGTGCACATTAATAAGGCAAGCTGCCTAGCTTGTGCCAAAAATGATGCACCTATGAAATTTTTGTGCTATTCACAGAGAAAAACAATGAGGCTCCTACTAGATGTATAACAACAAAGCAATCCTTGCTCCCTATTGGACAGAAGACTCAACATCGTGCATCACAATTACGCTATCGAGAAAACAACTCAAAAGGGCACATCTTATTGATGGAAGGGAGCTGAGTAATGTCTCCTACAGAGACACTTTCCTTAGTGAGCTTCACTGAGCTAATAGGGCCAACATAAGCATACATGGAAGCGTTTTAGTGGGGTCACTAGCTAAGTAGTCAGAGCATGTGTAAGGTGAGATACTAAAGATTGACAAGTAAATTGTTATTCTTTGCTTACTTAATTGTTATTGACAAGTAAATTGTTATTGACAAGTAAATTGTTATTCTTTGCTTACTTAATTGTTATTCTTTGCTTACTTAATCACTTCTCTCCTTACACTATAAATTATACTGTCTGAGATTTTGCCCTGTGTAGCTGATTCCTCCGACCTCATTTAGAGTTACATATATTACCTTGTAAATAAATTATATTTTCTCAAGTGCAGTTTGAGTTAATGCAGTTAACTAATTCAGTTAAGTAATGCAGAGCAAAATTCATGATGTCATAATCTTCCTAGAAAAGGAACACAGCTCAGCCAACACCTTGACTTCAACCTTGTGAGACACTAAGCAGAGGACATAGCTAAGCTGTGCCTGGACTCCTGACCCACAGAAACGCTGACAAAATAAATAGGTATTGTTTTAAGCTGCTAAATTTGTGGTAATTTGTTATGTAGCCTAGAAAACTAATAAAAGAATTACAAAGGGAGGAAATATTTGCAAATGATGCGACCGACAAGGGATTAATCTCCAAAATATACAAACAGCTCATACAGCTCAATGCAAAAACAAACAACCCAATCAAAAAATGGGCAGATCTAAATAGACATTTCTCCAAAGAAGACACACCATTGGCCAAAAGGCACTTGAAAAGATGCTCACCATCGCTAATTATTAGAGAAATGCAAATCAAAACTACAGTGAAGTATCACCTCACACCAGTCAGAATGGCCATCATCAAAAAAGTCTACAAATAAATGTTGGAGAAGGTATGGAGAAAAAGGAACCCTCCTATACTGTTGGTGGGAATGTAAAATGGTGAAGCCACTATGGAAAACAGTATGAAGGTTCCTTACAAAATTAAAAAGAGAGCTACCATATGATCCTGCAATCCCCCTCCGGAGCATATATCAGGAGAAAACCATAAACCAAAAAGATACATGCACCCCAATGTTCACTGTGGCACTATTTACAATAGCTAAAATGTGGACTCAAACTAAGTATCCATCGACAGATAAATGGATAAAGAAGATATGGTATATATACACAGTGAAATATTACTCAGCCATAAAAAAGAATGAAGTAATGCCATTTGCAGCAACATGGATAGACCTAGAGATTATCATACTAAGTGAAGTAAGGCAGACAGAGAAAGACAAATATCATATGATATCGTTTCTATCTGGAATCCAACAAAATGATACAAATGAACTTATATACAAAACAGAAATAGACCCACAGACATAGAAAACACATTTATGGTTACCAAAGGGGAAGGGGGGAAGGATAAATCAGGAGTTTGGGATTAACATATACACATTACTATATACAAAATAGATAACCAACAAATACCTACTGTATAGTACAGGGAACTCTACTTAGTATTCTGTAATAACCTATATGGGAAAATAATCTGTAAAAAGATTAGCTATATATGTATGTGTAACTGAGTCACTTTGCTGTACACCTGAAACTAACACAACGTTGTAAATCACCTATACTTCAATAAAAAAATAAAGATTAAAGAAAAGAATTACAGAAAATAAAAGAACACATACCCAGAAATAAATGCAGAATTTTGTAGAACTGGTCCTTATATGTAGTGAAGTACTATTTACATAGCTTCTTAATAGTTATTCTGGTTTTTTTTGGAGAAAGTTTTATTTCCTACAGTTTTTCATCTTTAACTCAATGGGGTTTCAGTCAAATCAGCTCTGACCATATAATCAAAATTCCTATTTAACTAAAGGATGGTCACATACTTGAGGGTAACAGGAACTCTTTACTTTCCAAGAGAGTTTTCCTCAAGGCAGCTCCCTTTCTTCTGTTTATACCTGTGGATTCTACCAGCAAGAATTAAAAATTAGTTCTCTCCAATACAGAAAATAGCTAATAACATTTTAGCTTTTTCTCATGCTCTCAATTTAGTTGCTGAGGTTTTTTTTTTTTTTTTTTTTTTTTCTTTTTTCTCTTTTCTGTGTTTTCCGTACCTGGGCATCTGAACATCTGTTTTACCCTCATTCTTTGATATTTACATACCTAGTCCCCTGTTAACTGCCTAATTTTTCACATATTGCTCCATTTCAGCTAAATTGTTGAAGGTAGTTGGTGTAAAGTTGCTCATAGTACTCCCTTGTTATTATCTTTTTATTAGATCTGTAGTGATAATACCTCTTTCATTCATGATGTTGTTAATTTGTGTTTTCTCTCTCTCATCTCTCTCTCTTATTCTGTCTTGTGAGTGGTGTATCAACTTTGTTGATTTTTTCAAAGAACTAGTTTTGGCTCTGTGAATATTCTGTATTGTGTGCCTACTTTCTATTTCATTGATTTCTGCTCTTAACTTTATTGTTCCTTCTTTGTACTTGCATTGGTTTTATTTTGATCATCTTTTTCTAGCTTCTTAACTTTAAGTGATTGATTTGGACATTTCTTCTTTTATACTATAACCAATTAAAAACTCCACATTTCCCTCTAAGCCATTTAGTTGTATCTCACAAATTTTGGTTTGATGTGTTTCAATTACAAGCACACCTTGTTTTATTGTGCTTCACTTTATTGCACTTCTCAGATATTGTATTTTTCACAAACTGAAGGTCTGTGTTCACCCTGTGTTGAGCAAGTCTGTTGGTGCCATTTTTGAAAAATCTTTTGCTCACTTTGTGTGTCAGTGGCACATTTGGTAATTCTCCCAATGTTTCAAACTTTTAAATTATCATTGTATTTATGATGGTGATCTGCAATCAGTGATCTTTCATGTTGCTATTGTAATTGTTTTGGGGTGTCACAAACTGTGCCCATATAACATAGCAAACTTAATAAATGTTGTGTGTGTTCTGACTGCTCCACTGACTGGCTGTTTCCCCATCTCTCTCCCTCTCCTCAGGTCTCCCTATTCTCTGAGACACAACACTACAGGAATTAGGACAGTTAAGGACCCTACAATGCCCTCTAAGTGTTCAAGTGAAACGAAGGGTCACATCTCTCATTTCAAATCAAAAGCTAGAAATGACTAAGCTTAATGAGGAAGCCAAGTCAAAATCAAAGATAAGCTGAAAGCTAGGCCCCTTGCCCCAAGCAGTTAGCTAAGTTGCGAATGGAAGAAAAACTTCTTGAAGGGAATTAGAACGGCCACTCCAGTGAACACACGAATGATAAGCGAAACAGACTTATTGCTGATATGGAGAAAGTTTTAGTGATCTGGATAGAAGATCAAACTAGCCACAACATTCTCTTAAGCCAAAGCCTAATCAAGAGCAAGGCCCTAACTCTCTTCAATTCTATAAAGGCTGAGAAAGGTGAAGAAGCTGCTGAAGAAATGCTTGAAGCCAGCAGAGGTTGGTTCATGAGGTTTAAGGAAAGAAGCTATCTCTAAATCATAAAAGTGCAAGGTGAAGCAGTAAGCGCTGTTGTAGAAACTACAGCAAGTTATCCAGAAAATCAAGCTAAGATAATTAATGAAGCTAGCCACACCAGACAAAGTACTTTCAATGTAGACAAGCCTTATATCGGAAAAAGATGCCATCTAGGACTTTCATAACTAGACAGGAGAAGTCAGTGCCTGGATTCAAAACTTCAAAGGACAGGCTGACTCTCTTATTAGGGGCTAATGCAGCTGGTGACTTTTAAGTTGAAGCTAATACCCATTCACCATTCTAAAAATCCTAGCACCCTTAAGGATTATGCTAAATCTACTCTGCCTGTGATATATAAATGGAACAACAAAGGCTGGATGACAGCACATCTGTTTATAACATGATTTACTGAATATTTTATGCCCACTGTTGACACCTACCGCCCAGAAAAAAAAGGTTCCTTTCAAAACATTACTGCTCATTGACAATACATCTGTTCACCTAGGAGCTCTGATAGAGATGTACAACAAGATTAATGTTGTTTTCATGCTGACACAACATCTATTCTGCAGCCCATGGATCAAGGAATAATTTCAATTTTTAAGTCTTTTTATTTAAGAAATATATTTCGTAAGCCTATAGCTCCATAGATAGTGATTACTCTGATGGATATGGCCAAAGTAAATTGAAAACCTTCTGAAGAGAATTTACTATCTAGATGCCATTAAGAACATTATCGATTCATGAGAAGAGGTAAAAATATCAAACATTAATAGGAGTTTGGAAGAAGTTGATTTCAACCCTCATGGATGACATTGGGGGGTCCAAGACTTCAGTGGAAGGAGTAGCTGCAGATGTGGTGGAAATAGCAAGAGAACTAGAATTAGAAGTGGATCCTGAAGATGAGACCAAACTGCTGTTATCTCATGGTAAAACTTCAATGGATGAGGAGTTGCTTCTTATGGATGAGCAAAGAAAGTGATTTCTTGAGATAGAATCTACTCCTGGTGAAGATGTTGTAAGGATTGTTGAATGAGAACAAAGGCTTTAGAATATTATATAAAATTACTTCTTAAAGTCATGGCAGGATTTGAGAGGATTGACTCCAATTCTGAAAGAAGTTTTACTGTGGGTAAAATGCTATCAAACAGCATTGCATATTCTAGAGAAATTGCTCATGAAATGAAAAGTCAATTGATGTAGCAAAATTCATCTTTGTCTTATTTTAATAAATTACCACAGCTACCTCAACCTTCAGCAACCACTTACCCTAATCACTCAGCAGCCATCAACATCAAGGCAAGACCCTCCACCAGCAAAAAGATTATGACTTGATGAAGGGTCTTGTGATAGTTAACATTTTTTAGCAATAAAGTGTTTTTTAATCAAGACATGTACATTTTTTTTAGACATTATGCTACTGCACACAATATACTACAGTATAGTATAAATAACTTTTATTTGCTCTGGAAAACCAAAAAATTCATGTGACTCACTTTATTGTGATATTCATTTTGTTGTGATCGTCTGAAACCAAACCTGCAATATCTCCAAGGTATGCCTGTATTCATTTCCAAATATTTTGCAATTCCCTTGATATTTCTTCTTTGGATTACTTGAAGAGTGTTGTATGATTTCCATATAATTACTTTTTTCTGAGTATCTCATTGCTATTGATTTTTAATTTAGTTCCACTTTAGTCAGAGAATATCTGCTACATTATTTCAATCCACCTACATGTATTGACACTTGATTTACAGCCCAACGTATTTTCTCCAGTGGTTCCAAGATTTTCTACTTTTTTGGAAATAGTTTGACTATAATGTGTCAAGGATTGGATTTCTTTGTATTTATTCTGCTAGGAGTTTGTTGATAATATTGAATCTGTAAATTTGTTTTTTGCCTAATTTGGTGGATTTTTTTGACTTTATTTTTTCAATTTATTTCTGTCCTATTATCTTTCTCTTCTCCCAAGATTCAAATATACTTTTTATATCACCCCATGGGTTCTGAGGCACCTGTCCTTTTAAAAATTTATATATATGTTTTCTGTTCTTCAGATTGGAACAATATCTATTGATCTATTTTCAAGTTCACTAACTCTTCTGTCTTTTCCAATCTTCTGTTAAATCCATCCAGTGAATTTCCAAATTCATATATTTTATTTTTCTGTCCTATAATTTCTATTGGGTTCTTTTTATTTTCTTGAACATAGTTATAATAATAGCATTAAAATGCTTATCTGTTAATTTCAAAATCTGGGTCATTTTAGAATGTCTCCATTAGTCGTATTTTTTCTTGTTTGAGCTACATTTTCCTATTTCATTTTTTGTAAAGGAAATTTTTAAAAATATTTATCTGTTTATTTAGTTGGCTGCGTTGGGTCTTAGTTGTGGCACGTGGGATCTACGTTGCGGCATGCAGGACCTTTCTTAGCGGTGCGTGGGCTCTTCGTTGTGGTGAGCAGGCTTCTATTTGTGACGCGTGGGCTCTAGAGCGCGCAGGCTCAGTAGTTACGAGTGCGGGCTCTCTAGTTGTGGCGCATGGGCTCTAGAGCACGCAGGCTTAGTTTCCCTGTGGTGTGTGGGATCTTAGTTCCCTGACCAGGGATTGATCCCACGTGCCCTGCATTGGAAGGCAGATTCTTAACCACTGGATCACCAGGGAAGTCCCTACATTTTCCCATTTCTTTGTATGTCAGGTAACTTTGGATTGCAACCCAGGCATTGTGAATAATACACTGTAAGGCTCTGTATTCTGTTTTGTTTCTTTGAACGTACTGATTATTATTATTATTATTATTATTATTTTTTTTTTTTTTTTTTTTTGCGGTAACTGGGCCTCTCACTGTTGTGGCGTCTCCCGTTGCGGAGCACAGGCTCCGGGCGCACAGGCTCAGTGGCCATGGCTCACGGGCCTAGCCGCTCCGCGGCATGTGGGATCTTCCCAGACCGGGGCACGAACCCATGTCCCCTGCATCGGCAGGCAGACTCTTAACCACTGTGCCACCAGGGAAGCCCTATTATTATTTTTTGAAGTAGATAACTTGACCTAATTTGAACTGCAAACTCTCTTTTTTGGTGGGCATCATTTGAAATCACAGAATAGTTCTTTTTGCCTTAGCATGGCTGTTAGAATATGTCCCACATATATACAGTTCCAGAATTAGCCAGAGATTAGGGTAGAGTTTACACATATAATTTAGGGCTCCCCTCTTCTGTGGCTCTCTCCTTTCTGGCGTTTCTCACCCTTCATTTTCCAGTTGTTGTGGTTGCTCCAAACTCTGTCTTCTGGTTCTCCATACTAGTAACACAGGATTTTCTCCCCCAATTTAGGCACCTATTATGGCACACACTGGGGACTGATCGCAAGGAAAAACTGTAAAAATGGCAACTTGTCCAGTGCTGTTCTCTTCCTCCAGGTGTCAACCCTCCCAAATATGTGGCTCCTTTTGGGAGATTTCCAGAGCCTTTCAAGTAGTCTTTTTTTTTTTTTTTTTTAATATTTTATCCAGAGTTTATAGTTGTTATCTGTAGAACAATTGGTCAAGTAGAAGCTGCTCCTAGCTATTATATAGAGGCAGAACTTCTTACCGTTAACTTAAAATCCACATTATCAATGCACATTTTTTCTTATTCATTCATTCATTCATTTCATTCAGTAGACACAGAGTTTTTTAGGTTAAATAATGATTCTGGTATATGTGTGAAGTACTGAATAAGACAGACACTTTTTGCACAAACTTGTAGTGTAGTAGAAAATTTAGAGCAATTAAACTGACCTGCTCTGTATCTGACCAATGAACTTCTCCTGATTATTGTCTTGATTAAGTCTAGCATAGAATTCTAGATCTGTATATTTCTTTATGAGATTTCTTCTCATCATACTGAGGGTCATGTTTATTCTCAAACATTTCTTTCATATGTGGTGGTCTGTTTTTAATTGTAATGATAAACCAATATAAGAGATAATAGTTACATTATATTGGTAATGGTTAATATTTACTCCCGTCTTCCATACCTCCCCACATCCCAACTTGCAGGCATTGTGAACAAAAAAAGTTTCCTTCTACTACTTACAGGTTAATGTTCTTTTAAGGAAAAACAAAGACAGCTTTTATCATATATAATAATCTTCTAATGATTATTTTCTAAGCCTAGAAGAGCTACTTTAATTATTCCAAGTTAAAGATCCACTCTATTTTTAATTTTAATCTCATCAGAGTAAGTTGCCTCTATTTGTCATTGAAAACTGAGTCATTTCAGGAGTGGAAGTAATTGTTTTAATAGATTTGTTTTTATTAGTAATTTTCCTCAATGTACATCTTTCCAAAAATTTAAACGTGATAAAACTTAAGACATATTTTTTCCCCAAAATTGACAAGAGTTATAATATATCTCTCTGGAATGTCTAATAATATTCTACTGTTAGAAACAAAAGAAAGCATAACAAAAACAATAGAATCCCTTTTAGTTGAAAATCACATGGATATTGCTCAGGATTTGGGATTTTTTTGATTATAGATTTAGTCAATGTTTTAAAAATGTGAAAAGTCAGTAGTATAAAAATTTGAAATAACTGTATAAAAGCTATGTTGGCATGCCAAATGAGTTTTTCCAGCCCATTCCCACTGCATCAACTAACATCTTTCAATCGACAAACTGCACTTTGGCATGAACAGAAGGATGGACTTCTGCCACTTTTTTGGTCCCTAGTAAAATAGTTCTGAACATATGCAGTGTGTTGTTCATTTTTAGAGCTTGAGGATAGCAGGTTTAGTGATAATAAAAGGGCAATGAATGGATGGTGCGTTGAAGGCCAAATAGGCTTAGCAGGAGATGTACAAGACCATTTAGCAAGGCCTATGTATGCCAGGTTGGAATTCTCTGACATCTCATATTTCAGTTTTACCCCACAGGTTACCATTGTCTTCTTATTGTTAATCTTGCCTAATTAGAACCTGTTAGCAAGAAAGGAGAGATTAGATTTTCTTCTATAGGGCTCTGAGCACAGAACTAATGTAGGGGAAACAATAGGGAGCCATATTTGGAATGGACTGAGGCACATTTTCAAATGATGACAGCTGTCCAAAAATGGAATGGGATGCCTTGGAGGTTATTAAGTTCTACATCATGGAAATGTTCAGGCTGAAGGTGTACCATTTGAAGAGGTTGTTATAATAAAAAATGAAGCAAATGATGGGAATTAGACTGGATATATGCTGAAATGTCCTCCAAGGTGTCCTTTAAGGTGTACCCACTGTATACAAAAATATTATTTTCGTAAAACATTAAAATAAATAGTTTTAATTTACTTCCCTTTTATTGCAGGCTTTCTACAATACTTTTCTTAGGGTCATTATATTTGTAAAACAATCTAAACATGAAATAAGAAAGAAAAGATTCAATGTAAAAAATGTGTTGGGAAGGTCTTTTAAATTGTTTTCCATGGTGTTAATCTGCAATAATGGATGACTTGGCTAATCAAGCCTTAAGTAATAAAACCCGTTACATATCTTCCTAGTATGTTTCATCAGTTAAATAACGTCTTCAAGGGCTTAGGAATTTTTATCCTTCTGCTTCACCATTCTCAGTGTGAAGGTTTTTTATGGTCAGGCTTTTTGCTTCAGAATAATAAGACCGCTGGTTTAATGTTCCAGATATCCCATCCTCTCTCAATAGTATCCAGAGCTGGAAGGGTAGAAGGGACAAGGCAAAGGTTTTTTCCTAATGCTACATCTTTTATCAGGCGGTAAAAAATTTCCCAGAGGTAATCCATTAAAATTACCTTGACATAACATCAGTGAGAACTAGGTCGGTCGTACGGCTGCTCTTAGACCAAAAACTGGCGAAGGAGGACAGGATTACTATGATTAATTTAGACGACTGTTTCTCGACTAGGATTGATACTACTCCGTAGCGGGTATTTGGAAACCTTTGAGAGCACTATTTTTTTTTTTTTAATTGTCACTGTGCCTGGGACATAAAGCTGAACTTGAATTGTGGGGGCCAAGATTATTAAACATGCTAACGGCAAATAGTCATGCTCAGTCAGAACTTTCTGTTTCAAAAGTTTCATTGAAAGCACTAGTTTAGGCAAAAATGTATCTTCCCTTGGGGACAGGAACATTACTGCCTGAATAAAATTGTGTTTATAATGGTAAGAAAAAAAAAGGATGCTTTGTGGTAGGCAAGCAATTGTGTCTGCCACAATTTGTATGCTTTCTCTTCATGACTCATTCCTTTATTTTTATAAAACTCTGAAACTGCAAGGGAAATGCATATATAAAATGGTAAATACCTTGTGTAAGATATTATATATCACTGTGACTTGCTATTGTTTTGCACAATGCTCTACATGTCTGCCTCCATAACTACTGGCTGATGATGCTGACAATGGCATGTATGAGGGGTTGTAGATTAGCTTGAAGAGAAAAATATGTGTATCTGGTGATTATAATTGTCAAAGCATTACTCACAAAATTGAAGTTAGCTTTACTCAAAAACTTTGTCATGGTCCTGAACTTTGATTCTTTTCATTTCATATAACAGACCTTTGATGCTTTCAAAAACTGAAATCCTGATCAAAGATAAGTCTGCAGGTAATATTCCTCACTTTTATTAAAAACTTTTATATGAGTAAAATGGAATTTTGATATAAAATAAATTGAAAGGAGATTTTAATAATGCATGGAAACTTATACCAACATCAATTTTAAGGCTACATGAAACGGTGATGGGAAATATGCTTCAGTATTCAGAGAAGTAAAAAATAAATGTTAGGTATATAAACTAATTTTATAGGCAGTATAAAAGTACTATAGTTAGGAAAGTACCAAAAGAAAAAAAAAAAGCCCACTGAGATGTTTAACTCATTTGGTAAGGTATTTTAATTATTTCTGATAATTGTCCACTTGGTAAAATTATATTACCAGTGTAACTAAAGCTGAAAAGGAAGGCCAGGTCCACTCCATCACTTCTATAAATACTGTTCCATCAAAGAAAAAACCACCTATGGTTACTATCTAATTCCCATCCCAATTCTGTATGCTTCCAGAATCTCCGGCTCTGTTACTTAACTTCTGATAAACTTAATGGATATATCTTTGATCAATCATGGTAAAATACTTTCCTGATATTAATATATTTAATTTTTTATCTCTTAGTTTCCTGTATCTATTAATTTCATAATTTTTATTTATGTAACTACCTTTGGGCTCACCTAGCCAAATTATGCTCAATTAGTTGCTTAATAAATGCTTTTTGAGTATGAAAATGATAAATTACCTTTTCAAATATAGTAATGATTCTCAAGTGACCTGAAAAAGTTACTACATAATCAAAAAAAAAACAATCCACTATTCTTCACATGAGGAATTAAGCCTGTTTTTAAATAACTTGGAAGAAAATAAGATTAAATTTAGAAAGATCTAATATTTACTTCTGCCAAGTTTTAATATGCATGCACATTCACTCAGTCTTAAACTTTGAAGTTAGACCCAAAATAATCATAAAATCAAATACTTAGACTAAAGTCAGTATATGGATAACACAGTCAAATGAATTTGCAATACAATATCAGGGTAATCTTTATTATCAGATTTCTATTTTTCAAGGATAAGTGTAGAATTTTAGAAATAATATTTGGCTTATGGTATTCTTTATAAGGAATCATATACTATCCTATTCTACATTGTCATTTTCATAGTATTTTACTTTCTATTCTTAGCATAGAAAAGAATGTATATAAAAGTTTTCTTTCATATATAAACACAAAATTATGATTGTTCAAAAATTAAGTTTAAAAAGTTTATCAGTGTATTAAACAAAGGATAGTAGTTCTGTTGGTACTGTAAATTTTTAGAAAATCAGATAAGACCATAGAGTGATTAACTGTAGATGTTTGTAACTTGACTCTTCTTTAATCAAAGATATCATGTCTTGACATATGGCTCTCAAAAAGATTCAATTTGTAATTCAATTCTTAAATGTGAAAAGTATACTTGCCACAAATTCATTTCAGAAATACTGAAGTTTACAAACAGAGTCTTTTCAATTGATCAAATAGTGCAAGAAAGCATGTAAACTTTTATCAAGGAAGTTGCCATACCACTGAAGTTTGTGAAAGGCAATGACTAATAACTGTACTTTCTCTAAGAATTTACTCTAGTCTATAAACTTGACTCACTTAACCAAATATTTGTTTCTGGAATGAAAACTTCGTAGAGGCAACCTCATATTCATTTCCATTGGTACCTTTGAGTCACTTTCACATACTGTATTACCCACTCTTCCCAGAATTATTGTGTGAATACATTGTTCTTCCCTGTACCCAAAGTAAAAATTAGGTTATTCATTGGATAATTTTATTTATTAAATTCATTCAGTAATTTTTTGGGGGTATATTTATTTCATGATAGGCACTGGAAATGTAATAATGAACAAAACAAACACAGTTTTTACCCTAGGGGAAGGTGAAAATGTACCCTATACATCTGATCTTATCAAAAAAAACTTAGTATCAACTGATAATGAACATATCCAAATTTTTAAAAGATAATCCTCCCTAAAAAAATAGAGAACTGATTATAGAGAGGCCAAAGTGCTATGTTCAGGGAAATAAATTATGAGGATATTTTATGGGTCCAGGCAGGAGTCATTGGAAGATTGGACTAGAATGGGTGTTGAAGCTGAAAAGACAAGTAAAGTTTAGGTGGTAAAACCTACAAGATTTTGTGATGGCTTCAGTCTCCAAGGAAGAGAAAGAGAAGTTTTAAAGATGATTTCTAAGTATTTTGTTTGTACATCTGGATGATACATTGCAGAGATCACTGGTTATCCCTTTACTGTTCTTCTATTTTTCAATAGTAATAAAAATATAAGATAGACATTTTGTGTCCTAGCTAAAGACTACATTTTCCAGCTTCCTTTGAAGCTGTATATATAGCTGTGTGACTAGGTTTTGGCCTAAGTAACGTGAACAGATCTGATGAATGCAAATTGGGTCATGCTTGCAAAACAAAGGCATATGCCCTGTGGACTTTTCTTCCTTTTTCTCTTACTAATTAATGGAAGGGGGATGTGATGGTAGGAGCTGAAACAGCAATTTTGGGCCTTCAGATGGGAGTTACGAGGATGGGAGAGTGATTAGAAAAGGAGCCTGGATCCTTGACAATCTGGGACCACCATATCATCCCTGTAATTACTAGAGGGATAATTCTTTTTAACTTTTTATTTTATATTGGAGTATAGTTGATTAACAATGTTGTGTTAGTTTCAGTTATACAACAAGGTGATTCAGTTATACATATACATGTATCGATTCTTCTTCAAATTCTTTTCCCAATTAGGTTGTTACACAATATTGAGCAGAGTTCCCTGTGCTATACAGTAGGTCCTTGTTGGTTATCCATTTTAAATATAGCATTGTGTACATGTCAATCCCAAACTCCCCAACTATCCCTGGTTGCAGACTTTGAAGCAAAGAATACAGGGGCATTAAAGAGATTACAACTGATTGGTTAAAGTGGATTATGCAAGGTAAAAAAACAAAAACAGGATTGAAGACCCATCCTCTTTGATAAAAAAGAAAAGAAAAATATTAGAAACCTTAATAGCTATCTATAATGTGATACGGATTTTTATAATAAAAAAGGGAGAATGGGTAGGATATATTATAATAAGGTGTCAGATTTAATTAATAAAATGTGAGGGTTTCTTCAAGATAGTCTTGAGAAAGATTATGATTTGCTGTCACAATGCTCATAGGACATCACTTACCATATGATCCAGCAACTTCACTTCTAGGTATTTACCCAAGTGAATTGAGAACTTACGGACAAGCACTGTATTTGAAGGTTTCACTGTTCATATTATGAATAATATTATCCAAAATTGACCAATATTGGGGGAAAATACCAAATTTTAATTAACTGGTGAATGAATAAACAAATCGTAGGAAATTCATTCAATAAAATATTACTCAGCAATAAAAAGAAACAAACTTCTGATACATGCAACAACCTGGATGAATTGCAAAGGCATTACAGCCAGACTTAAGAGGCTATACACTATATGTCTATTTGCATGACATTCTGGAAAAGGCAAAACCACGGAGACAAAAATCAGAATATTGGTCGTCAAGACTGGGGTTGGTTAGGAGGCTGACGGCAAGGAGCATGAGGGAACTTGTGTAAATTCATACAGTGTTCCGTATCTTAACTGGAGTAGTGATGATACAAAAACATACATTTGTCAAGACTCATAAAAACTATAAAATTAAAAAGAATTAATTTTACTGTATGAAAATTATACCTCAATTTTTAAAAAGTGAGGGTCAGATGTAAGATTTATTAAAGAAAAAACATATGTAAACTGTATTTGTTCTGAGTTCGGATTCTGTGAGCACAGGATTACATGCATTAGGAATTAGAAGGAAGAAAGGAGACTTCTCTGCTCTTTGCCTAAGATTATTGCAGGCAATTTCTTTTGAAAGAGCAATAGTTACCTTTGTAGCCATTTTTTCTTTTCTAATTTCTCTGTATAACCTGCTGCTCCTCTCTATATCTCGCTGTTCCTCTCTCAAGCTTCCAAAACTTGGACCATTTTTGATGTCTTCAGCTCCAACATGTGTTCTCTATGTATGTCTACATTTTTTGTCCTACAATGCTTCATTCTTCACAATTGCCTACTGTCTCACTCTCTCCTCAAATGGAAATCTGTTAGTGAATTTTTTCCCAGTAATGTATCTGAGGAAGTTGGTTTTACTGAATTAATATAAATATATGAGGCATGAAACATAGGAAGACACTTTGGGAAAGAAAAATGTATGTTTTTCTTTTTCTCCCAGTTTTATTAAGATATTTACAGACAGCACTGTATAAGTTTAACATGTACAGCATATGATTTGACTTGCATACATCAAGAAGTGATTATCACAATAAATTTAGTAAACATCTATCATACTTATCTATCTTATAACTGGAAGTTTGTAGCTTTTGACTGCCTTCATGCTATCCCCCCTCCTCCCACTCCCTGACTTTGGTAACCACAAATCTGATCTCGGGAAAGAGAATATATATCTTTTTTTTTTTTTTGCGGTACGCAGGACTCTCACTGTTGTGGCCTCTCCCGTTGCGGAGCACAGGCTCCGGACGCGCAGGCTCAGCGGCCATGGCTCACGGTCTCAGCCGCTCCGCAGCATGTGGGATCTTCCTGGACTGGGGCACGAATCCGTGTCCCCTGCATCGGCAGGCAGACTCTCAACCACTGTGCCACCAGGGAAGCCCGAGAATATATATCTTTTAAAATTAATTTTAATTGTTATAACGTCAAGGTAAGTCAAAGAAATTGAAAAATATTTAATTTAATGTTACAAATAAATATATATTAAATTTAATACATATTAAAATCAGGTAGTGAGGGAGGAAATATTAATATTTTTGTCTGCAAGCACACCAGCAGAGCATGACAAGTCTCCAGCTGTTGAGCCAGCTCTTCTAAACTGTTTTTTAAAGACCCTGTTTCCTGCTAATTTTAAATGCACAGAACCTCCTAAAGTTCCAAGCTGTTTTTATGATGGTCACTGTGCCCACAGATTTCATTCACTCCTTGGGTGTTCAGGCTGGGACCACTCTCAGTCGGGTAAACACTAATGGTAATTTTATTCCCCTTGCCAGTGAGTGACTTAATTGAGGAGAAGTCAATTTAGGGCTTCTGGGAAAGATTTTTCTCATGCTTTAAAAGGGACATGAGTAAGAAGGTATTATGGACTGAACTACATTGCCCCAAAATTCATAATTTGAAGCCCGATCCCAATTGGACTGTACTTGAAGATAGAGCCTATAAGGAGGTAGTAAAGGTGAGTGAGGGTGTGGCCTTAATCCAATAAGGCTGGTGTCCTTTTAAGAAGAGGAAGAGACACCAGAGCTTTCTCTCCATACCAACCCAGGGCAAAGGCCATGTGACAGGGCAGTGAGAACGTGGCTGACTACAAATGAGGAGAGGTCTCACCAGAAACCAAATTTGCTGGGACCTTAATCATGGACTCCTAGCCTCCAGAATTGTGAGAAAATACCGTCTATTGTTTAAGGTACCTGGCCTATGGCATTTTGTTATGGCAGCCCCAGCAGACTAAGACATAAGGGAAACATCCACTCTCTCTTTCCAGGCCTTGGACACAGCTGTGTGAAAATGTGATGACTGGATCTTCTGCAGTTATCTTGAGTTTGGGAGTTTTTGCCTGAGGGCAAAAGCGAACAGGCTGAGGATATCAGTTGGAGAGAAAGGATCTGGGTCCTTGATGACTGCACTAAACTCTTACATAAATCAAACCTGCCTCTCTCCACCCACCCAGCTTGTCACTTAGTTGGATTCCTACCTGTTCAAATCTCAACTGACAGAGCTCCACTGACGGTGACAGTGATGAATCCAACTATGGATGGGTGTGGCAGTACAAGAGCCATGGGGACCATCTACCTATACACAGAAGCATTTGGCCAGGAACTGCCTGAATAACAGTTTTTACCATTGGAAAACTCCTCAATACTTAATCTAAATCCTTCATGCTCCCTTGTATGGAATAAGAGTCTTATCTTGTGTAGCACTTGTCCTTAACAGACTATAAATATCCACCTCATAAATTTTTTTATCTATTTTAAAATTTAACTGGAAGAAAATATTTAGGTTATTTTCACCCAGACCCCAGGCCCTGTGACAAGCCAGCTGGTTCTAGTCCAGCTACTGACTTTTCTTAGAGGTTTGGCTCTTAAGCAGCTCAAGGGAAGCTAAGCTACCAGAGCTCCATTCTGTTGTATACACTTCTCTGGCATCAGTGAAAGGCCCTGTCCACCTCATAGCCCTTATCACTCAGTTCAGGATGTTGGCTGTTTCTTTTGTGGCAGGGTCATGAGCTACGGGGTGTCCAGGAGCTAGTTGTGAACTGTTATTTGCCTCTGCAATATGTGTTGTTTCTTCTATTGTTTTGTGGCTTGGGCCCATAGCAATTCAGGTTTGATTTGTCCTAGGCCCTGTGAAAAGCCCTTCTTATATCTTTTAATCCTAACAATTATCCTCAGGTAGGTATTTACATCTCTGTTTTGCAGAGATATGAGGGAACTTGTCTGAGGTCATCAAGAAAGTAAGTGGCAGAGTCAGGATATAAACTCAGATTAACCTGACCCCAAAGCCTGTGTTGTTAAATACTTCAATTTATTGCCATTGTGAAATATTACATGATAGGGGGATGCTCAGATACTATTAATTCTCTTCTTACCAGGATGAGGTTAAAAGGACTTCAAAGAAGAGAATAGGAAGGAGTGAAGAAGAGATGGAGGCCTAAGGGGTCAGAGTAACATCAGGCTAATGCAATCTTTGATAATCTAAGTGCTGGACCTCGCAGGGGTGCAGTCATGAAGCATGCCTGGACCTTAGAGAACTATCTTTCATTTGTACCTGCCCAGTATACCTGCTCCCACTCCTCCTATCATAGTACCCTCTAGCTTCTTCCACACTCCATGTGATTTTGACAGAACTGCCCATCATACTACTCCATTCCCTTGATTAAGTGAATGGTCTAGAAGTGGATATGTTATCCAAGTCATGCCAATCACAGATTATTAGTTTAGTGAAGAAAACTCAACCTAGATGAAATAGACAATCTGAAGGCCCTTTAACCATTACAAGTGTTGAATTAATAATTTAAAATTTCCCTAAAAGAATTGTCCAGGCCCAGACAACTTCACTGGGGAATTCCACCAAAAACTAAATAATTGACAACAATTTTACACAGAGATTTCAGAAAATCTCTTCTTCCAGAAGAGGAGGAAACACTTCCCAATTCATTTTATGAGGCTAAAACCAGACAAAAACAAAAACAAAAATAAAACCAATCTCTTATGAACTTAAATGCAAAATTCCTCAGTATAGTATTAGCAAAATGAATTCAGCAGTATTGAAAGAATCATACACCATGACCAAGTGGGAGTTACTCATGTATAGAAGACTGGTTCAACATTTGAAAATCAATCAATAATCCACTACATCAACAAGTTAAAGAATTAAAATCATATGATCAGTCAACATGGAAAAAGCATTGGACAAAACCCAATACACATTCACAATAAAAATATTCAGCAAGATAGGAATAAAGGGGAATTACCCAAACTTAATAAAGAGCATCTATGAAAACATACAGATAACATCATACTTAATGGTAAAAAACTTAATGCTTCTCCTCCCCATAAGATCATAAACAAAGGAAGGATGTCTACTCTCACCACTCTTATTCAATATTGTACTAGAAGTTCTAGCCACTGCAATAAGGCAACAAAAAGAGATAAAAGGGATTCAGAATGGAAAGGAAGAAATACAATTAACTCTGGTTGCAGATGACATGATGATCTCCATAAAAAAATCTTAAGGAATATAAAATAAAACCTCTTCTATAACTAATAACTAAGTTCAAGACTGCAGCATATAAAATCAACACACAAAAATCAACTGCATATCTTGGAGTTCCCTGGTGGCACAGTGGTTAAGAATCCACCTGCCAATGTAGGGGACACAGGTTCGATCCCTGGTCCAGGAGGATCCCACATGCCGCGGAGCAACTGAGCCCGTGTGCCACAACTCCTGAGCCTGTGCTCTAGAGCCTGCGAACCATAACTACTGAGCCTGCGTGCTGCAACTACTGAAGCCCACGCACCTAGAGCATGTGCTCTGCAACAAGAGAAGCCACCGCAATGAGAAGCCCGGGCACTGCAACGAAGAGTAGCCCCTGCTAGCCACAACTAGAGGAAGTCCGCATGCAGCGACGAAGACCTAACACAGTCAAAAATAAATAAATAAATTTATTTTAAAAAAGAGGGAAATAGAGTTACAGATATAAAAAAATCAACTGCATATCTTATATTAACAATGAATATGTGGAAACAGAATTTAAAAACTCAATACTATTTACAATTGCTCCAAATAAAATGAAATGCTTAAATATACACTTAACAATACATGTATAAGGGGACTTCCCTGATGGTCCAGTGGTTAAGACTTCATGCTTCTATTGCAGAAGGCATGGGATCGATCCCTGGTCAGGGACCTAAGATCCCGCATGCCACACAGTGTGGCAAAAAGAACCACCAAAAACAACAAAAAACAACCCCCAAAACAAAATAAGAACAATACATGTATAAGATCCATATGTTGAAAATTATAGAATGTTGAAAAAAAAGAAAGAAATTAAAGAAGACCTAAATAAATGGAGAAATATACCCTGTTCATGGACTGGAAGACTCAACATGGTAAAGATGTCAATTCTTCCCAAATTGGTCTATAGGATTAATACAATCTCTAGAAAAATCTCAGCAAACTTCTTTGTAGACATAGACAAGCTTATTTGAAAATTCAAAGATACAGACCCTACAATATCTAAAACAGTCTTGATAAAGAAGAATAAAGAGTGAGAAATATTCTACCTGATATAAGGCTTATTCTGTAGTGATAGTACTAAAGACAGTGGTGGCACTAAAGGAAATGTAGACGTTTAAATCAATGAAACAGCATAGAGAATTCAGAAATCAGACTCATCCAAATGGGCTCAAGTGATTTTCAACAAAGGTTCAAAAGTAATTCAAAGGAGGAAGTATATATAGTCTTTCAACAACTGACACTGAAACAAGTGGACACCCATAGGCACCCCCCTAAAAATGGACCTCAACAAAAGCCCCAACTCAAAGTGAGTTAGAAACAATGTACATGTAAATTTACTTAAGTGTAAAAAACATGAGTTTTTAGAGAAAAGCATGGGAGAAAATATTTAGGATCTAGGACTCAGAAATGAATTCTTAGGCTTGACACCAAAGCATGATCCAGAAAAGGAAAATTGATAAATTAGACCTCAACAAAATTGAACACTTTCTGTGAAAGCCCACGTCCTGAGGATTGAAAAGTCCAGCTACAAACTGGAAGAAGATACATATTTGCAAATTACATATCTGACAAAGGAGTAATATTTAGAATATATAAAGAACTCTCAAAACTCATCAGCAAAAAACCAAATAATTAAATTAAAAAATGTGAAAAGGACATGAAAAGACACTTCACCAAAAAGGATATACAGATGGTAAACAGGCACATGAAATGATGTTCAATACCATTAGCCATTAGGGGAATGCAAATTAAAACCTCAACGATATATAGCTAGACACCTAATGTAAAAGCAAAAATAAAAAATTATGATGACATCAAATGCAAGAATGCAGAGAAACTGGGTCACTCATATTTTGCCTGTAGGAATGCAAAATGATATAGGCACTCTGGAAATCAGTTTGGCAGTTTCTAAACCTAAACATGCAATTACTGTAGGGCCCAGCAATCTCACTCTGGGCATTTATCCCAGAGAAATGAAAACTTATGTTCACATAAAACCTATACATGAATACACATTGTAGTTTTATGTTTAATAATTAAAAATGGAATCAGCCAAGATATTTTTCTACAGATGAATGTTCAAATAAACTGAGATACATACATACCATGAAATATTACTCAGCAGTTAAAAGGAATATAGTATTCATTCGACTTGGATGAATCTCCAGGGAGAATTATGCTGAGTGAAAAAAGCCAGTCTCAAAAGGTTACCTACTGTATAGTTCCCTTTAAATAATATTTTTTAAATGACAAAATTTTAGAAATGGAAGAAAGTGTAATATGCCAGAGGAAAAGGGATGGAGAGAGGTGAGTGTGATTATAAAAGGACAACACAAGGGATTCTCGTGGCATTAGTATTGTTCAGTATCTTGGTACACAAACCTACACAGATGATAAGATTTTATAGAACACACATATATAAACACACACACACACACACACACACACACACACACACACTCCTAATGAGGATAAGTAAAAGTGAAGAAGCTTAATAAAATTGTTGGATTACATTAATGTCAATATCCCGGTTATGATACTAAACTTTAGTTTTGCGAAATGTTCCCATTGAGTAGGAAAATGGATAAAGTATGTAAGGAGTATACAAGAATCTCTCTGTATTATTCCTTATAATTGCATGTGAATCTACAATCATTCCAATAAAAACATCAATTAAAAATATATATCAAGACTGTACTTCTCAGTAAACATTTTTTTGTTTTGGAAAATATAGCTTTGTTTTTATAAAAATATTATTTATGTTAACATGTAATGAGTTTAATGTTATTATTAAATGGACTAATAAATGAATATTAACAAAATAAACTTGGAAATCCTCATAGGCATCACTTATTTTCTTCTCTGTTTACACTAAGGCATACTGCATGTAAACTGTAAAGTGGTTCACATGTGTTTTCATTTTCACTTCATGTTCACAAAAGAAAAACATCTTATTATTAAAAGCAGAATATTTACTTATGTGAATATGTGCAAAGTTAACCTGGAAATGCATTTCAAAGAAGGCAATTGCTGAATTATTTTTTAGGAAGATATAGAAGAATTATACTTATATACAAACTTACAGTTAGTAAATATAAAATATAGGATGGTTGGTTGCATCACAAAGTATTTTTATATTTTATAATATAACTTACTGTTTATTACTTTTAGCATGAACTTTCCTGGTTCATTTAAAATTTAGCTGAATTTAAAAGTGACAATAAGAAGTTTTCTAGGCTCAACCTTCTGCATAAAAATAATGTCTGATAGCCTGATGGCAAGAGTGTCATTCTCAGTATTTGGAAGATTGACCTCTCTGCTTGGCACTGGGAAGCTACTCTGTAATAGAGGAGATATTGATATGAGTTTTATTTGAATTCATAAAGCTTTGATACACAACACTGTGCTAAGAAGCATCAGTGGATTGGGTAGGCAGTTTTAATGCAAATAAAAGACACTTCTCATTTAATTTCAGAGGATCTGCAATGAGGCAAATCATATTTTTTAGAAATCTCATCAGATTTCCAGTGCTTTCCTCTACAATTACAGCAGTTCAAGACTTTGTCTAAAATTATTTTGTCCTTTGCTGTGGAAGAGGTTTTTGCTGTTTCATGATGTGTGCTTCCAATAGCTACCAACACCGTTTGCTTGACTGAAGACTAGAAAACTGAAACTTCTGTAAAGAGCTCACATTTCTGCCTTAAGTTATAAAAGTTTAAGCTTCTTAAGTTCTAAGTGGTTTCTAAGGGAGTACCCTTAATTCACTTTTCTTCAGAAAAGGACTGTGGGCAGTTACATCTCTGCAGATGCGGTAATTTTCAAATTTTGGTCAGATTATTTTCCTGATTAATTCTTTTTTCCCCTTGCTTGATCACTACTAAGCTAGCCAGAACCATTTATTCAGAGTAAAAATGTAAGATTTATATTGTTTAATGTGATATGCTGAAAATAAGAAAAAAAGGTGGTTGATTTATAGTGTCAAAGCTGGAGTACTCTAAATATTGTATACAATTCTGCAGAAAGCTACTAGCAGCAACTGCCTTTCCCTGCCTGTAAATTAAATACAACTCAGTCACTGGACATTTATAATTGAAGGAAATTCCATGTGAATATTTCTAGATCGCAATATGTCTATGAATTGATTTTTTTTTCAATTTTTGTGCCATCTGGAATTCTCTAAGAGTGACAAATTATTCTGAATCTAGTGAATCTTGGGTAAAATAACTTTCAGTATTTTACCATTAGCTCAGACCAGTAATAGTCTTCCTCATACAGTATAATGCACATGTAATATATATGATATTTTATACATACTTCTATCAAACTGCTTGAATCTCTTATATTTCAGTTATTCCTATCTCTTGAGTTATTCTGTGGTAATGGAAAATGCTTTGCAATTTAAAACAACAAAATTTTTAATATGCAGAGTTGAGAAAACAGGAGATTCCTGGAAGCTTAAAATTTCAGTTAAATATGATAGAATAATGAAATATTCATAGAGTAACAGACAAAATTGTTTTTAAGGTAAATAGGCATAGGGAGGTTGGCCACAGGAATCCAAATTTGAAATTATCTTTAGATTATAAGGAAAAGCACGTATTCATTGGCAGAATAAGACAGAAATACCCAAAATGATCAGAAGCCAAAGGAACAAAGCTGATGAGAGAAACAGCATCACCCCCACAGGAACTCACTAAGTATTATGTATCAGGTACTGTTTTATGTGCTCTTCATGGATGAAATTTACCCCCTGCACCCTGGTTTATATGGTGAAGCCCTAAGCCCTAGTACCTCAGAATTGACTGTATTTGAAATAGGGCCTTTAAAGAGGTGAATATGTTGAAATGAGGCCTTTAGGGTGGGTCCTAATCCAGTTTGACTGGTGTCCTTGTAAGAAGAGGAAATTTGGACACACTGAGATACACCAAGGATGTTCGACCACAGAGGAAAACCATGTGAAGATACAGTGAGAAGGCAGCCTCTGCAAGCCAAGAAGAAGCATCAGACAAAACCAAACCTGCAGACACTTTCTCCTTGGATTCTCAGAATCCATGACTCTTAATAAAGCCACCCAATCTGTGATACTTTGTTATGACAGCACTAGCAGACAAATATAATAAATTAACCTGTTTATTCCTCACAGGCTCTCTCTATGATTATGCCTACTTTATAAGTGAAGAAGCCAGAGAATTGTTAAGTGACTTCCCCCAAATCACACAGTAATGAGTACAGAAGCCTGGAATTACACCCAGCCAGTGTGCTTCTAGAGCAACATGGTTAATCATGCTTAATACTATTTAGAATGGGGTGGTTCAGATTAGAAACTTAGAAAGTGCTACCGGGGGTGGGGTGGGGGAAACATGCATAAAGAAACAAGTTAGAAGAAAGAATAAAATATGTTCCTAAGTTTTAAAAGAGACTAAAGATGTTCAGAGGAACGGTTATCCCTTTGATCTGGGAGGTTCAGGAAAGTCTTGGAAATGGGGGTGGCATATGAGCAGTCCCTCAAGATATCTGTGAGTCAGAATCTGTGAAGATGGGAGAAATGGCAATCTACATGAGCACAGAGGGAGGAAGCAGTAAAAGAAAAAAGGGAAAGGTCTGAGGGGACAGACTGGAAAATAAGGGTGGAGGTATTCAGTGAAACTGGATTAAAAAATCTTAGGAACTCCTGAAGCTTTCTGCTTGCTATCAGTCAACAAACAGAACCTGCATTTTCTTTTTAAATCTAAAAAACTCTTTCAGTTCATAGACTAAGCAAATAAGAAGTGGCTTCAGATGTACATTTCCATCAGTATCCTTCTTAATCTGATAATTTTAAGAATAATTTTAGGTTGCTACACTGTTTCTCAGTTTTATTTCAGCTTTTTATATTTCTACTAAAATACTGCAATCTGTAATTTCTCCTGTGCTTTGAAACTATATTTCTTTCTCCCTGTGGTACTATTGGGAGAAATATTTTCTTTTCGGTTTTATTCTGCTGAAAGTCAACAGATGCCATTTACATTTTGCAATTTTATCAGATACCAATTACATTTCGTAATTTTTGCAATTTTGTCAATTTTATCTCTTCTTAAAGATTTTTTATGTGTGGATTTGAATATGGAATTAAATACCTGCTTTGGAAGAGAGATTTCCACAGCTTTCTCTTCCACAGAGTACAAAAGATTTTAAATACTTCACAAATTCCATATAGTGTTTTTTTGAGAGTCCCATGATTTACAAACACATCTGGGTACTGATTTATATAAATATGACAATTTGACACACAACTAAACTAGTGAGTTTTTTCCTCCTAATATTCCTCCATCTCTCATTCTCAAGTATATATACTTTATTCCAAACTTAACTCACATATGTTAATTAATAAGTGTTTTTACCTATATATTTTTTCTTTCATATATGCATATACATTTCTCCTACCTTATATATCCTTCTTTTGTCAGAATAAAGTATTTCTCAACAAAATTAATAAATGTTTTCCTTATAATTTTATAGTCAAAATTACATTTCAGAATTTATGTAGAATTTCTTTTTATAAACCCATTACATCATTTGAACTCTTTTTATAAGGCATATATCTTGTCAGAGGCATTCTCAGTTGCATGATAAAATGCACTACAGGAAATCTATAGTGGCATGTGGAGTAGAGTATTTTGTTCAAATTTATATACGCAGTTCTTGAAAGCTTTTTTTTTAAAACTACAAGGGAAGATGATACCCCGAGGGGGTCTAATTTTCTTTGTAATCTACCTGAATAACTTCAATTAACATTAATACACATGCTAGCATAAGAGCATCTGCTTTGAATATGTAAAAGAAAGTAAATGCTGGGATTAAAGGAAAAATCTGAGTAGTTAAATAATACACTGAGCAATGTCATTATGTAGGCCAGCTCTCATTGGGAGAACTGTTCTTTATAGAATCAAATACAATTAAAACATGAAAGACTCGAAAACATCTTAGTTTTTCCATTCAATTAAAAGGAAAATAACTCATATGCCACTAAAAAGAAAAAAAATCACTCACATTCCACTAAAATTGCATTTTGTTTTTATTTATTTATATACTTATTTATCTTTGGCTGCGTTGGGTCTTCGTTGTTGCACGCAGGCTTTCTCTAGTTTTGGTGAGCTGGGGCTACTCTTCGTTGCGGTGCCCGGGCTTCTCATTGCAGTGGCTTCTCTTATTGCAGAGCACAGGCTCTAGGCATGTGGGCTCAGTAGTTGTGGCTTGTGGGCTCAGTAGCTGTGGTTCGCGGGCTCTAGAGCACAGGTTCAGTAGTTGTGGCGCATGGGCTTAGATGCGGCATGTGGGAGCTTCCCGGACCAGAGCCCGAACCCGTGTCCCCTGCATTGGCAGGCGGATTCTTAACCACTGTGCCACCAGGGAAGTCCCTAAAATTGTATTTTAGTACAGTGATTTAGTTTTAAATCATTGCAAATACTTAGAATTTAAGAATCATAATATGGAACAAATCTCCCTCTGTATTTTTATAGCATAATACCTCTTCTGGTAATTTTTTTGGCCAATGGAAAAATATTTCATTAATAAATGAGATACAGTCATGTTATAATACTTTCTTTCCTTTTAAATCAATTATTACTGCTTTGATAGCAATTGGTTGAGAACATGAAACCCAGATAATAGTTTCTTATTTGCTGGGAAAAGCAATGTCATATTGAGAATAGTGGGTAACTTCTAAAGGTCACCTTGTGTGTACTGCCATTTTTATTAACAGTACTTTTCTCTGCAAATCTGCTGACGGAGAGATACTTGAAGCTTCTGGATTTGCCATCCATACATAGGAAATGTCGTCATAAGAATGATCAAGTGGAATTTACTTTTATTTTTATTTTGCTTTTACTTTAGCTAGTAATAAAAATTTTTAAAAATTGCTAATTCAGAGACCTTGAAAAAACAAATAATCAAGCAAAATAATATTTTGCATACTTTAGCAATAAATCATTTTTAAAATTTTAGTTAGCTAATGGTATTTTATTGAATCTGAAAATGGATTATCTCAGTTCAAGGTTGCTTTCTTTAGAAAAGAAAGCTATCGTGTAAGGAGGTCAAGTTTCTCTTCATTAAAAAATGGAATTAGAAAGTTAAATTTTCATGAATAGGGCCTAGAAACAGAGCTGGCTTCATGGGCATGCAATCTATTCAGTAACCCAGGGTCCAACACTTAGAAGGGCCTTGCACTTAGTTTAATATTTGCTGTTGCTGAAATTCTTAATAATTTTGAACAAAGGGCTCCACATTTTCATTATGCACTGAGCCTTGCAAATTATGTAGCTGGTTCTGCCTGGAAATATGATTTTTACATGCTATTGGCTGATTTGAAACTAGTCTATAGTAACACAAGTAACTTGTTGACTCTTCTTCCAGTTTTTATACTAATAAAAGTCAGCCTATTTACACATAAATTATTCTCTGTTCAGTTGAAGTCCTTGGTTTATTTTTTAACACACTGCAAATGTCATTTTAAAAAAGCTAGCCAAGCAAAAGAGAGACACATATTTTCAGATGATATTTTGGTCACAGGTGCCATTCAGGGTCTTTAAACAGTCATTTATCTCCCATAGGGTTAGGGGGAAGACAACATGAAGAATCTAGTTTGAAAATCTGGATAAGACAAAACATTTATATGATAAAATTGAACTAAAATACTGATTTCTGGCTGTGTCCTGAATAACTGGTATTTGGAAATGTATTAGTGCCCCTACCATCTTCCCAACAAATAGAAACTGTACTAACAATTGTATCATTCATACTTAAGAAGTCCTCAAATTAAGAATACTCATGGGTTTAGTGTTTTAAAGCCCAGTTAAGGAATTATTGACATCTAACATCCAAAATGACAACCCAATTCACTTCTCAGGAGGGAAAAAAGAGCAATATGGAAACCTCTGGAAAAATAAGTGTGGTAACTTCATGCTGAATCATTTCAACATTGATGAATCCACCCTACTGCTTCTAACAGATAAGTAGTAAACCACTTCTAAGATTGCTCTACCCAAACAATAAAAGTGCACCCTTAAACCTGACATTTCCACAGTGATGAATGTTAGATGAAATCATATGAAATGTCAAAATAAAGACATAAAAAATCAATAGTTGTGCAGATGAAGCTATGTAAGGTCAATAGTTTCAAAATGTTTGTGACAGCCACCCATGTTTTTTGTGTGACAATATTTTTAATGTGCAATAACTCCAAAGCACCGAAAATTAATTTTTGAGATGGAATTACCTCTTGACAAGGACATAATTAAATTCATACTTTTTCCCCCTGAGAGCACAGAATGATGTGGTAAATAAGCTGCCCCTTCAGAGTCAGAATTATGTTTCGTTTCTGAAGTCTAGAAAAAGAGAAGCATCCCTTGGGTCCAAAGGAGTGTCATTTCTCTCTCTCTTTCCCAATTCTTCACTACATGTATGCAAAATCATAGACTGTGCTGGGTCCTCTTCTAAATTTTCCACAAACATATGTACTTGGGAGGTCTAAGCAGTTGAAAAGGAATACAGGTTTTGGGTGAGAAGACCTTTTCCCTCTGAGTTTTTGAAAGAGAAAGTGGCGGGGGTGATAACGTTTCTCGCCAGCCACCATTTTGCTCACTGTCTCTCTTAAGGAAAAGATTCAAACCTTCACTCCGCATCAGAGAATACTGAATAGATTGGGCAGCAGAAGATTAGTAATTTAGTATATTTCAGATGCCACATTATATTTCTTCATGATTTCCTTTCTATTTTGTAAAAACTAAGTTAAGGTTTTATGACAGAGAAAGGAAAGTATAACTCTTCTTTATTACTTAAAATGCATCTGTTTATATCATAGCAGGATGTCATGGAGTATCGAAATCATTAAACATGCCCCGTTCTAAGTTAATGTGGAGATTTAGTTTACTAACGGAATTTATTGTATTATGCTAAATATTTGTATTCTCTGGTCTGAAATAAGAAGATTTTATTTCCTGAGAGTGTGTGGTTAAGACTGTAAACCCATGCCAATTCTGAAACAAAATGTTGACGGTAGAGAAAAAGAAATAGAAAGGGAAAGGGGTCATGGGGGCTGGGGGGGACTAAGCAGATCTTCTATTCTTGATTTTCGACCAAGTTTTTAAAATGAGATTTTGTGAAAATGGATAGATGCTCCATAGTTATCAGAAGTTTTCAAATAATTAACTGCTTGTTCAAATATCTGAACAATCCCTAAAATCATGACATAACTAGTGGCATCACACTTTCTATCTGCTGTTTAAAAGTTTTAATTGTCTCATTAATTTTACCTAATAAAATGTAGTTTGTCTTTAGGCTGGCTCAGGACATAAAAATACTTTAAATAATATAAAGAAAAACAGTATAGCCTGCATACATATAAAATAAACTGTTTTTCTGTTTTAAAAAAGTGAACCAGTATGTACATTTTTTGATTCCACATCAGAATGAAGGAAAGTGTTGTGAAAATGCTGAAAGGGTCCAGAACACTGAAATGAATAAATAATGATATTAGACATTATTTAAAATTTTTTATAATATAAAAATAAAATTTTATTTAAATGTAAAATTGCCTTTTGACTGAAGTTTTATTGTGAAGTGAGTCATTCTCCTTTTTCACAGAGAATGCAACTAGATGAATGGTTTTAAACTGAAGCAATAAGTTGGATAAATTATACATGAAGAAGACTCTGTAATGATAAAACTACAACTGATATTATAAAATAACTTCTCTGTTAAGAACTATGAATATAAAGGAATAAACTAACATCAACTTTTGATCATTTAGTTTCATCAAGTTTGAAGTCATATAACTTACTTAAATCAGTTCCTTTTCCTATTTCTTATTCCAGAAAAACAAATTCTATTATTGGAAAATTGTTCATTTTTTAAATAAATAACTGCCACAAAGAACTTATATAAATAGAAGGACTCAATATTTTGTCTACTTGAAAGAAATCAATTTATTAAAACAGTGATATTTTATCAAATTTTTATAGGAGTTCAGTCTTGCTGAATAACTTTAACTAAAGCCATCTATTGATTGTGATATTTATATAATACCATGGATACCTCTTGACACTGGTCATCAATCCCTTTAAGAAATACTGAGAAAACTCAGGGAGTTAAGCAGTATGTGAGAAATCCAAACTCTGTTTTCCATATCATTCCTATCAGGTTGCAACATGATTTGTTATATTGTGCAGTACGGTGAAGTAAGACAGGAACTAAAAAATATCGATTGAATCAGCAAAATAGCGATTATAAGAGATCCTAACAAGATTATGTATTTCCCCAAAGCAGACCTTGGTTCCTGATGATTCTAAACTCTCAATTATGTATCTATATACTGAGATCTAGAACGCTAACTCTTGGGTCCTCTGCATACAACAGCAGATAATTTTCGGAACCACTTTCTACACACCTTGCATTTAAGTCTCCTCACTGACAAACCAGATGTGATCTCCTGATCCCCTTTCTTTTTTTTTTTTTTTTTTTTAACATCTTTATTGGGGTATAATTGCTTTACAATGGTGTGTTAGTTTCTGCTTTATAACAAAGTGAATCAGTCATACATAAACATATGTTCCCATATGTCTTCCCTGTTGCGTCTCCCTCCCTCCCACCCTCCCTATCCCACCCCTCCAGGCTGTCACAAAGCACCGAGCCAATATCCCTGTGCCATGTGGCTGCTTCCCACTAGCTATCTACCTTACTGCCTTTGTTAGTGTGTATATGCCCATGACTCTCTCTCGCCCTGTCACAGCTCACCCTTCCCCCTCCCCATAACCTCAAGTCCGTTCTCTAAGAGGTCTGCGTCTTTATTCCTGCTTTACCCCTAGGTTCTTCATGACTTTTTTTTCTTAAATTCCATATATATGTGTTAGCATACGGTATTTGTCTTTTTCTTTGACTTACTTCACTCTGTATGACAGACTCTAGGTCTATCCACCTCATCACAAATAGCTCAATTTCGTTTCTTTTTATGGCTGAGTAATATTCCATTGTATATATGTGCCACATCTTCTTTATCCATTCATCCGATGACGGGCACTTAGGTTGTTTCCATCTCCGGGCTATTGTAAATAGAGCTGCAATGAACATTTTGGTACATGACTCTTTTTGAATTTTGGTTTTCTCAGGGTATATGCCCAGTAGTGGGATTGCTGGGTCATATGGTAGTTCTATTTGTAGTTTTTTAAGGAACCTCCATACTGTTCTCCATAGTGGCTGAACCAATTCACATTCCCACCAGCAGTGCAAGAGTGTTCCCTTTTCTCCACACCCTCTCCAGCATTTATTGTTTCTAGATTTTTTGATGATGGCCATTCTGACTGGTGTGAGATGATATCTCATTGTAGTTTTGATTTGCATTTCTCTAATGATTAATGATGTTGAGCATTCTTTCATGTGTTTGTTGGCAGTCTGTATATCTTCTTTGGAGAAATGTCTATTTAGGTCTTCTGCCCATTTTTGGATTGGGTTGTTTGTTTTCTTGTTATTGAGCTGCATGAGCTGCTTGTAAATTTTGGAGATTAATCCTTTGTCGGTTGCTTCATTTGCAAATATTTTCTCCCATTCTGAGGGTTGTCTTTTGGTCTTGTTTATGGTTTCCTTTGCTGTGCAAAAGCTTTGAAGTTTCATTAGGTCCCATTTGTTTATTTTTGTTTTTATTTCCATTACTCTAGGAGGTGGGTCAGAAAGGATCTTGCTTTGATTTATGTCATAGAGTGTTCTGCCTATGTTTTCCTCTAAGAGTTTTACAGTGTCTGGCCTTACATTTAGGTCTTTAATCCATTTTGAGCTTATTTTTGTGTATGGTGTTAGGGAGTGATCTAATCTCATACTTTTACATGTACCTGTCCAGTTTTCCCAGCACCACTTATTGAAGAGGCTGTCCTTTCTCCATTGTACATTACTGCCACCTTTATCAAAGATAAGGTGTCCATATGTGCATGGGTTTATCTCTGGGCTTTCTATCCTGTTCCATTGATCTATCTTTCTGTTTTTGTGCCAGTACCATACCGTCTTGATGACTGTAGCTTTGTAGTATAGTCTGAAGTCAGGGAGCCTGATTCCTCCAGTTCCTTCTTTCGTTCTCAAGATTGCTTTGGCTATTCGGGGTCTTTTGTGTTTCCATACAAATTGTGAAATTTTTTGTTCCAGTTCTGTGAAAAATGCCAGTGGTAGTTTGATAGGGATTGCATTGAATCTATAGATTGCTTTGGGTAGTAGAGTCATTTTCACAATGTTGATTCTTCCAATCCAAGAACATGGTATATCTCTCCATCTATTTATATCATCTTTAATTTCTTTCATCAGTGTCTTATAATTTTCTGCATACAGGTCTTTTGTCTCCTTAGGTAGGTTTATTCCTAGATATTTTATTCTTTTTGTTGCAATGGTAAATGGGAGTGTTTTCTTGATTTCACTTTCAGATTTTTCATCATTAGTATATAGGAATGCCAGAGATTTCTGTGCATTAATCTGATCCCCTTTCTACTTGGGTGAAAACCAACAGCTCTTTTCCAGCGCCTATGTGTATTGCTCTGGGGGATTCCATTTTGCCTCCTTATCCTGTCATTCCTCTCCTCCTCTTGCACTGGGAAGGCCCATCTCCACGGAGCTCTATGAATCATCACAGGCGTGCTGGTTTCTGTGCCTGATTATCTCATCTTCCACAACCACCACCTGCTTCCATTTGTCCTGATGGAGTTTGGAGATGAATGTCAGACATTGTGCACTAGGAATAGCTAGAATTATTACAGAATTTTGTTTCATGGGGGTATAAATTATTTTTAAAAACCCTTCATGTACAATGATGAGTATAAAAAAGGAGCCCAAAGTTATGAGTTTGTACAGTAATCTAGTATCAGTTCAATCCAAGGAGTGTATCTAAGAAATGTAAATGGAAAAAGATTTTAAACTGTGAATTCTAGTACTATATTATCATGAAAACTATAATTTTAATGAGTATTCAAATGGCTTGTGTCATGAAATTAAAAGCAAGTACATTCTTTTGTATTACATTAAAACATATATGTGGTTGGGCTACACATGTGGGCAAAACAGAATTGGCTTATAGTTCTGTAGTATTTCTTTATAATTGAACTTATAGAAGAATCAGGTGAGTGGAGAATGCAGTACACCTGGTCATCTCCAGGAATTCTATAAGTGGCATCAAGGATTTTGTTAGTCTTTTTTGGGAGGTAAATTAACCTTTCAGAAAACCATAATGAGGGTGACAGTACCAGAGTAGCCTTTCTTTGATCATCTTTTCCCTTCCTTTCCCTTGCCTTCCCCTCCCCTCCCATTTCCTTTTCTTTCCTCGGTCTGTCCTAAGAGGGCAACCCCAAGCACTATTTACAACATATATATGCATTGTTGTTTTAGGTGTTATAATTTTGTATTATATTGAATTAATTAGAAATATATTAATGAGACAAATAGTATCTAGAGGTGAAAAAGTCTTTTTTAGAGTTTATCTAGTATATCTCTTTCATTTTACAGATAAGACAACTGAGGACTGGAAAGTTTATTCCAATTTTCCAGGATCACACAGCTAAATAACAACAGCATCTGGGCTATTCTTGTCTTTTGGCATCCATGAAGAATTTGTTTGTTTTGATTATAAACATTTTTAATTAAATTAAAGCCTTACTTAAAACCTCCTAAAACATTTGTGAAATTCCCATTTCTATTTTTCTCCAATTCTTGACTGTGAAATAAAACCAGAAAAAAATTGATTGCATAGTACAATTGGCATTTAGCTGAAAAAAATGTGAATAATTCTTATATGGGTAAAGATGTATGAATCTAAAGATAAATAGATAAATTCACTAGGCTATTCCAGTATGATATTGGAATCTGAATGACAAAATATATTTTATAGCATCAGGGTATGGATTATAATACTACGCTCTTAAGGGGACTATCAGGATATATGACACATGACACTTTAGGAAATGCAGAAATCTCTGGAAAGATACCTTACTTGTGAGTTTTTTCTTTCTGGCTAGAACACTATTATTTATTCTGTTTTGATTGGTGTTCCTTGGGGTGGGGGAACAATGAAATGCATACGAGTGCATCTAATCATAGGGTGCTTTTATTTTAAGACTTCTTTTTTATTAGAACAACTGCCAGTTTTCAATATTGATTTTTTAAATTCAGCAAACCTATAATGATTTAGACCCAATTATTAGGTAATTTTTCATCTGTCTGTTTTGGTTTATGTAAAACAGCTAGCTAGCTAGGAAGATATTTTTCCATATCTGGAGGGAAATGTATTCAATGGAATTTAGTCAATCATTGTAAGATTGAATCATTTTAAAGCAACTATGGAATATGACTCAATAATTAAAATTCTAAGATGTTTGAAAATCATTAATTATATACAACCAATTAGCTATATATTTAAGCAAGAAAATTTCTATAAGCATTCTTAATGTAGAGCCAGTTCTAATAGGTCTGAATTTAATGAAATTCAGCTTCATAGAACAGAATTATAATTGTAGTTTGCTTTGAAATTTTATACAGTCCTACAGAAAGATACAAATGATGGTGGCAAGAACAGAGAGTGTGAAACAGGAATGTTTGGTTTCAAAACTAGCTTAAGCACTTTTCAGTGTGAACCTCAGTTTTTTAATCTGTGAAATGGGAAAAACAAACAGCTCATAGAGTTGTTAAAAGATTAAATAACATATACCTGCTAAAGCTTTTTATGCTTTAAATCCCTCTATGCATATATCTCTAAACCAATAATAAAACTTGGCTAATGTTATCCTCTTCCCCTGGTTTCCAAAGGCACTTTTAAGAACTATTACAGGACTTCCCTGGTGGCACAGTGGTTAAGAATCCACCTTCCAATGCAGGGCACACGGGTTCAAGCCCTGGTCCGGGAAGATCTCACAGGCCGCACAGTAACTAAGCCCATGCACCACAACTACTGAGCCTGCACGCCACAACTACTGAGCCCACGTGCCACAACTACTGAAGGTGGCGCGCCTAGAGCCCGTGCTCAGCAACAAGAGAAACCAACGCAATGAGAAGCCTGCGCACCGCAATGAAGAGTAATAGCCCCCGCTCGCTCTAACTAGAGAAAGGCCGTGCGCAGCAACGAAGACCCAACACAGCCAAAAATAAATAAATAAATTAAAAACAAGAAATACTACAGACAAATAAAGTTCACTATATGATGTCTAAGCTAACATCTCCTATATTGCACCTTCTTTGATTCTATTTCTTCCCTTTGTCTATTACTCTTTCCCTTCACAGACAAGTTTTTGGAAAGAGTGGACAATGCTTATTGCTTAAAATTCTTTTACAGAGGTCAGTCAAGATATATGTCATCTCACTTGGGAGGGACAAGAAATTTAAGTATATAGTTGTCTTTATGTTATAATGCCATGACTGTTTGCCAGGAAATTAATAAATTCAATAGGCATATAGTTGTGCATTTTTTCTGTTACTTATTTTGTTTATACAAACTTTGTATCATGAAACCCCTACTTTGATGATCTGCAAAAAATGAAGTGGAGGGGAAATAGTATGTAATATCTTGGTGTCGACCGCTTAGATGGCGACGTTATTTTTTTAAAAATCTGAAACTACAGGTTTGATTCACAACATCTGCAAAAGATCATTAGAATTGTAGTTAATCCTGTGTATGTGCAGTCTCCTACAGAGAGGACTCTTTCCTTCTTGGAAAAACACAATCAGTTTGATCCATACTGGTTTACCTGTTTCTACTATGGTAGGTATGCAACCGGAAGTCACAAGTACTCTGATTTTCGAAGTAATTATTTTAGTCATTACAGGATGCTTTGGATATGGGATAATTTTCTATGAGCAAACAGTGAAACAGCCCTTATAAAGATGCAGCTAGTGATAAAAACTTAAAGAATATTTTTTGTGTATGGGATATTGGTCACCAGTGCATGCAAGTAAGTTTGATTTAGGGTTCTCCAAACTTGTCACATCAACTTTTCATCACCTAGCTTTGACCAACTTCTAAGTTAACTTCTGTTTTCCCTCCCACTTTTGGCAACTACTTAATGTCTACTTTCTTTCTTCTGCTCAATTTCTTTCTTCCCTCTAACTTTCTACAAATACTTTAGAATTTATTGTTCTCTTACTTTTTAAAAAATAAGTTATCTTTGCCTCATATTTGAGCTTGTGATTCAACGTGAGGGTTTCCATTGTATATTTTCAGCTGGGTGGTCTCAGCTATTTAGCTTTTGTATACTGAATCAAGCAGTACAGCTTAGCATGAAATAAAGATCTACTGTTTGAAAACATAAGTCATTAGTTGCAATCCTTACCATAGTTTGTAGTGAGTCAAGAGCCACTATTTAACTGTTCTTCTGAATTACTGAATTCCAACATTCCCCAAATTCTATGCACATTCCTGGTTAGATAAAAGTAGAAACAATACTATGGAACGAGATCAATACCTACATTTTTATTGTTCTTTTGCTGTTTAAGTGACTAAGCATTAGAGCAAACAAATTGATGGATATCTAAAAGGAGTATTATCATACACAAATGTGCATTAAATTGGCAGCCTCCACTGTACATAATATACAATATATTTGGAATATCATAAAGATGAATATAAAAAGTGTAAAGAGACAGACATTCATGCAACTTTGGGTCCATAAAGTTTTAGATACTCCTTTATTTCCATTTGTATGTGGAAAATTCTGAAATAAACTATACCAATCATCAGGAGAGGAGAATGGTTAGCAAGGCATTGCATTAAACTGAAATGTAGAATTGGTTATTGTAGGTACTGAAATAGAAGAACTTGAAATCACAATGTAAATAATAACTTGGAAAACAAGAAGAAGCATTCATGTAGTATAAAATGTTTTGAAAATAAAGAGAAACAATGCTACTCTGACCATATCAAATTATGTTTTTGAAAGCACATTATAGATCTTCCACTATGAGTTACACATAGAAAGTCATAAAAGACCATCACTCTTACTGTAACAATGAGAAAACACAAGATGAAATAATATTTTTTAATATGTGTATTTAAGGCCACTGAAGTTTGGCATTGCATAAAGACATGCAAAATAAAGTAATTTCTAAAAGAAAACAAGCTCTTTCAAGGTGAGTAGTAACCAGTGGCTACTTCCATCCCCAGCATAACTTAGCTAGTTTGCATAGTTGGTGGAGAAACAAACTTGCCACTGAGACAGAAATGTTTCTCAACAATGGAGAAAATTTGTTTTCCAATGGAGTAAATGGGCAAATTTTTAATAGCACATATGACCTGGCATGGCTTATACTAGAATTTGGGAGAGCCTGTAAACCAAGCTAGACATTTTTACTTGTCAGTTTTCTCTTTTCGCTGAGTAAGTGGCAATGTAAGAAGCTGAGAACAGAACTGGAAAACAAAGTGAGGTTCCCTAGTCTTGCAGTCCTCAGATGCCAAAGTCCTGTTGAGGGAGTACTAGATCCCACTTCAAAACTTATGAAATCGTAGATGGGCTGAAGTTGACTAAAAACACAACGTAGTCCATATCTACTTTAACTATTAAAAAGAACAATGAGTTAGTCCCTCATAGTGGCTGCTAGACAGAAAAAAGAAGTAGTCCATTCAATAATAATAAATTTGAAACATAATGTTTTGCATACAATTAAAAATAAGACAAGGAAAGCAGGAAAAAGTGACTCATAATCAAGAGAAAAAAGTCAATACAAGCAAACTACAGATGCTCCAGACATTCAAGTTTAGTCAGACACATACTGTGTGTGTGTGTGTGTATGTGTGTGGGTGGGTGGGTGGGTGAGAGAGAGAGGTGGGGGGGAGAAAATGACACTTTACATGAAAAATATCAGTTAGCTACACATGGAAAAAAGATATTTGTAATGGTCATGGGGTTCTACACATGGATCTTAGAGAGAGATTCACAGAGTCACTACTTTGCCTATTTCAAGGAGAAACAAAGAATCAATAAATATTTACGGGACACATTTTATGTTTAAAACACTTCATGGACAATTTGGAGGACCAAACAGATACAAAGTTATCTAGTTGGGAGAGAATACATAAAAAATACATCTGCTGAGGACTAGTATTTGTTGAGAACTTACTAAATTTAAGCTGGAAGAGCATGTCAACACTCTGCCTTTTCTTTGAAATACTGACTTCAAATTTACTAATAGTAGTAACAACCAAGGCAGTGTGATCACACTCCTATTTTTAATTGAGTATCAATTTTTTTGGCAACACTGATTACCAGATTGTTCATGCTACTCTCAAGTTTCCATAGGAAGAAATCAACCATGCTCACGTTGAGCCTTCACATTATCCAAGACTCAGGTATATTTCATGAAGGTCATTTTCTTCTCAGCATCTTCCTTCTCAAATTTTTCAATTGTTCTATTATAAATTTTACCACATTTGAGATCAGGTGGTCAATTGTGGCTTGCTTTTTCCAGACTGAAAAGGCTTTTCCTTTTCAAGCTATCCGTGTTTATGAACAGCTTTCACGATACTCATTGGTTGCTAGCAAACCCACTGTGAGAAAATATTCTCTTTACAGTACTGAATAAACTTCTTTGAGTTGGGTTTTCTGACATCTGCAACACAAACACTTCTAAGGAATAGGATATAGTATTGAAAAGGTAAGGAGGGACAGATTTTATAGTCTTCACAAGGGAGTGGAGTAGGGATTAAGAAGTTTGGTTTTCTCCTAAAAGAAAGAGCCACTAAAGGCTTTTGACCAGAAAAATTAATTTTTCTTGTTTGTTTTCTGAAGATTTATTAATGGCGTTTTGGAATAAATCATGGTTTTCAAAAGGGTAATGTGAAGTTATATGGTAGTTCAAATGACATGGTGGTTACTATAAACAGTTAAGACAATGACTTTTTAAAAATGCTCATCTTTTAATTTTCTTATATTATTTTTAATTTACAGAGGTGATTACTAGAAGCATTTTGTTTGTTCATAAATTTTACTAGAATTTACCCTAAGGGTTTCATTCTGTCAAATGTTGATTATACCTTTTTCTGAGTACTTATAAAAATTACTATTGAAATTATACTAAAATGTATCATCTAATTAGTGGTGTGGTTCTGGAAATAAAGAAACAAAAAAGATAACTGAATACATACGAAGTACTTGAATATGTTTCCAACAAAATAGCAATCTTTAAATTAATTTAGTACTTGTTTTTAGTGTATAGATAGCTTAGATATTTGAATTCTGTCATAAAAAATACTTTCTAAGTATAATAAGCAATTTTCATGAGAGCTTTGTTCTTTCTTCTTTAGATATAAACACTTAATACTTATTACTAAATACTTTGTATTTAGTCTTTGAAGTTATTGTATTATTTTAATGACTATTAATACATTTGAATCTTTGAAAAAATCATTGTGCAATATTGTACATTGGGGAACTAATAAATATTGCCTTGACCCAAATTTTATGGACAAGTAAGCAATATTACTAAATTGTCCAATGCTTAATTGTCCAATTAAATTATTATTTAATTATAATAAATTATAAGTGTTAGGTGAAAATAAAATATTTAAGTGCTATTTTAACTGTCTATATCACATAAAATAGTTCAACTGTGAACTATTATAATAAATAATATTAGAAGTATTTTTATAACACTATTTTATAACTAACTCAATTTTTTTACCTAGCTTCCTTCATACTTTCTGAAGTTAATGTCCAAAATTTATATACACAATAGAATTAAAATCAGGTACAAATCAGTCATTCAGGGACCATATGACCTTTGTTATTACTTAGCAGTTTTGTTTTTAATTTCCCCATACAAAATAACAAACAAAACATCCAAAGGATAAATGAGAGATATGGTCTTGCATACTGATGTAAGTAAATTACAGAGTTAATTTCTGTTTCACTGAAAGTTCTCTCTGACCTCATGGGTCTGCAGTAGTCAAACTATTGTGATTTTTAGATAAAGAATCACTAAGAATCATTCACTGAGTGTACATGATGAGCCATGTTTTAGGCTAGGTTTTAGAGCTCAAAAAATGCATAATTGCTATCTATAAATCATTGATATTGTAGTAAATGAGTTAGACATTCAAGCTAAGAATTATAAAATAACAAGTTCCATAGCAGAGGTTTATATATAATATAGCAGAGTGCAGAGAGGGAGTGTTTATTTTTCCATGTGGATCAATGAAGATATCCCAGAAGTGAAGCTTGAGTTGGGTTTTGAAAGGTAAGAGTTAATAAAGTGATAAGATGGTGAAAGGTATTCTGGGCAAAAAGAATAGATGTGTGAATAACAACAGAATAGAGTTTGAAGTAACTTGAAATTTACTGTGCATTACTCGTTTGTAAAGTATAAGGGATGGAAAAACAGTAGGATTTGATTAGAGAGGTAGAAAGGTAATAGATTTTGTTATACCACACTTACTATGCCAAATACCCCAACCTTTCTTTTATAGGTGGTAGGTTTCTACTGAAAGATCTTAAAGAACATAGTTCAAGGTCTAGAATTTCACTTTGGCAGTTTTGGTAGTGATAAGTTTGAGGAGAACAAGAATGGAGAAAGGGATGATAATAGTGGATTATTAAAATCATACTGATGAGAACTAACTAAGGTAATGAACAGCCTTAGAAAGAGACAGGCAGGAACATATTTGAAGAACACAGACTTCAAAATTATCAAGAGGTGTCGACTAATAGGTTGTTGGTTGCAAGAATAAATACAAGGAGTTAAAGACAGATTTCAGGTTTCTAATTCTGATGTATAGTGCTGAAAGCAACAAAGAAAAGGGGTACAAGAGAGAAAAAAGGTTGGTGCAAGAGAAGCCTGAGTAGTGAGTCATATTTTGGATATTCTGAGGTTATTTTGTCTATGAAAAATACAGATTAACCTGTCTAGTTGAACATTTGAGTTTGGAGCTTGATAAAGAGAGATGGGCTGAGATACAGATTAGAATAATTTGTAGAATTCCCTGAAAGAGCCAGAGAGAGATCAGTTTTTAGTTACTCTCACTCTACAGAAGTACACACTGTAGCTGCTTACAAGTTTTCAAAGAACTGTCTTATTTTATTTCACTCACTCCTGACAACCACTCTTTGAGGCAAGCCAGGGAAGTATTAGAATTTTCATTTAGGGCTTATAAAGTTAATTGAACTGCAGAACTGCAGCTAGTAATGGTAAACCCAAGATTAGTACTCAGATCGTGGAGTCTGGTGCTGTTTAGATTACAGCATCAGGAACTTTATGAGGGTAGTTAGTCTATCATTTCAGTCCAGAAAAAATGAACATTTCTGCATTTATTTATTATTAATGAATTAACTGATTTCATTGAAATAATTAATTCATTTTCTGCCTTTCTTAGTAAAATATAAGCTCCTTGATTACAGAGATTTTGCTTATTTTCTGCTGAACCCCCATGATTCTTATCATATAGAGTAAGCATTGAATTAATGTTAGTTGAATACATAAATGAACAAATAAATTATAATGGTATCATATTTTATCATAGGATTACTATTATTTCTCCTAATTGGAAGTGGGGAAATAATCAACATGTAAATCTTCATATCTACACATATGGCTTTCACTACAGGTTGGTTTCAATGAATGCTGTAAAGAATGGTGGAATTGCTCTATGTGAGAATTTTCTTAAAAACCTGATATATTTTGTATTCCAAAGTAAGAGACAACTAAATGCGTAAATTTTAAACATACTTCAAATATTTAGTTCTATATTTAATTAAAATATTATTGAGAATGTTTTAAACATTTATAATTGCCACTAATGTCAATTTAGTCAATAGATATTTACAAAGAAAATATGTGATACGGAATTGAAATAATAATGCTTTAAAAATGTTACGTTTGCATTTTCTGCGAAATACTGTGCCAAATATATGCATGTCCTGGGGAATTACAGCTAATCTGGTTAAAAATTGAGACTTTGGGATTTACTACAAATTTGGAAAATATGTATATAAATTCCTATTTGATCAGCTGGGGCTACCATAACAAAATACCACAGACTGGTGGCTTAAACAAGAAATATTCTCACAGTTTGGAGGCCAGAAGTCGAAGGTTAAGGTGCTGACAGGGTTAGTTTCTTTTGATGTCTCTCTCCTTGGCATTCAGATAGCCACCTTCTTACTGTGAACTCACATGGTCTTTTCTCTGTGCATATCCATGCTTGATGTCTCTTCTTTTTCTAATGAAGGCACCATCCTACTGGATTAGGATCCCCCATTATGACATAATTTAATTACCTCCTTAAAGGTTTTATCTTCAAATAAAGTCTTATCGGGGGTTAGGGTTTTAACCTATGAGTTTTGGGAGGACATAGTTCAGTCCATAACACCTCCTGTGGGAAAAACCTAGGCTGTGTTGGTTTTTATTTGAGGGAAATAAACATTTTTCCTATGGAGAAAGAAGGGCTGATACCACCAGGATAAGACTATCCACTAATAGATAATGGCAAATGAACCTAAGAGAAATGTACGAGTAAAAACGTCAGGCAGTCAAAGTCGAGGGCAATATATCTGTCCTGCTAGAGGAATTTTTTTTGTTTGTTTTTTGTTTTTTGTGGGTTTTTTTGCGGTACGTGGGCCTCTCACTGCCGCGGCCTCTCCCGTTGCGGAGCACAGGCTCCAGACGTGCAGGCCCAGCGGCCATGGCCCACGGGCGCAGCCGCTCCGCGGCACGTGGGATCCTCGCGGACCGGGGCACGAACCCAAGTCCCCTGCATCGGCAGGGGGACCCTCAACCACTGCGCCACCAGGGAAGCCCGAGGAATTTTTTAAAGGACTATTTATATACATTTTGTTATTATGTTTTGCAGATATAATAAATCCCAGGAAGTTAATGTGAAGAGTGTCTTTATATCAACACTTAGTACAAACAAATTTATGACATTGGTTGTAATGCTGGTAAAGTGTAGTTAAATGTAAGACAGGATTCAGTTCATCTGGAAGAGGACTAAGATTGTGATATCAGGAACAGAGTGGGTTTTCAGAGCTTTGAGAATTTCACAATTATACAAAAAAGTTTTCCTAAACCAAAAATCCTATATGTTTCATACCAGTCTTAATGTTCTGGCTCCAAAGCACATGGTAGGACCGCAGAGGAGGTGGATTCAAATAGCCCAATGACAATATGCAGATCTATTTACTTGGTGCTTTTCAGAAATAAGTTATATCATATCACTTATGCCATAGTAGCAAAAAAAAAGGCATTGGACTGGTCTAGAAAGCATGGGATGTTAAAAAACAACAAAACAAAAATTCTCCTGGGCCCAATTTTTGGTACTTTTAAACACTGTTTTCACAGATTTAAAATTCAAACACCAAGAATGTGCATAATTTTTTTCACCCGAAGGACACAGAGAATATACTTTCAGATGGGAAAGAAATCTTGAAGGTATGGATATTCATTTTTAGTGACAGAAAAAGTAACATAAATGTGACTGTAAGAGCACATATCACCTATAAAATCAAAAATAAAAAGCAGGGAATTGTAAAAACCAACTAGAATTTCCTGGCATGACCAAATATAAGCTACAACATGTGTCAGACCTTGCATAACAGCTAAGTATGGGAAAATTTGCATAATCTATCCCAATAGAGATCTAACATATATAGCTCATATGATAAAAATATCCCAAAAACCCATTCTCTGCATCATCCTCATCATAATTAATCTGTACCACAACCCTCTAAGGCACATCAGTTATCTGCAGCTTACAGGGGTGCACAATGGTTTTCTGCAGGTCACTTACAGGTGGTGATGTTAAAATCTCAGTAGAGGCCTTCTGACCCCATCTCCACTGTATGGAATTTCACGGGCTGAGACCTGTGAAAATCCTAGAGTTTAAACTGGCCTCAATCTCTAGAAGAGTGTGCAGAGCCAAGGAAAATATCATCCAAACTGACAGCGAACAAAAGATGTACTGAAGCCATAAGTCTTAAAATACCTGGATATAATTAGATGTTTGCAAAATAAAATGTGCAGTTAGGAATACACTGGGAGAGAGTTAACTGGATGAGCTCTGCCCCTAGAATCATTTCATGAATAATATTTCATAGCCCAGTGTGATGTGATAGATCTGGCAACTGTCCTTAAGATTTTATTTATAAAATATAGTGAGGGAAGTGAATGAGGTAGCAGCCAAATTGACCCCAAAACTTGAGGATAAGGCTTCTCTAGGAGAATTAGATTGTGACAACTGTAGGTGAGATGATTCATTTGTTGAAAACACAAAGTTTTAAAAAGACTTTTTATGTAATTGGTAGGCCAAACTTTGGGGGGAGGGGCCGCCCAAACTCTAGTCAGAGACTAGTTCCTAGAGTACATGATATTAAGTGGTCTAGAGCTGCAGCTCATTCAATTCCTAGTGTCCAATATTTTCAGTTAATTTTTATTAGAACATTCTTATGATTCAAAATTAAAGAAAACGAGAGCATACTGTGCAGTTTTCCGCTTGCTTGTTTCCCAGTCATCCAGTATTTTAGGCTGGTCCCCTAAGAAGCACACAAGCAGACAAGGACTCTCAAGCATGTGGTTTCTGGAAGGAAGTGTGGAGGCACCAGGCAGAGCATGGGGAAGTGACAGAGGGAAGAGAAGGAAGCCAGTACAGGACCTGTTAGCAAGCTCCTCACTACTGAGATTAACTGGCCATGATCCCACGGGAGTTCTTGAGCGATTGGTGTAAAACAGATTTCAGGGTGAGCCCACCATCTGGGGAAGAATCTGGGGCTGTCATCCTCTAACTTCCACTTGTCCTTGCTGGAGGCTGCTCCTAGGGTGTTAATGCCCTGGCACACCTAGCTTGCCCAAAGGGAAGACCTGGATAAAAATAAAACTCTCAGGCAGAGAATCCTCAGGTAATTTCAACAGACACCAGGGGCACCTAAAAAAAATCAATGAATAACAACAAATATGGACAGGACCCTGACAGTAGTTGATTATATTACTTCCCTTCTTCAAACAATGTTCTTATTTTGTGTGAATGTGTGAGTCTACCTGTGTTTACCCTTCCCATACTTATACAAACACATACAAATGCAAGAAATATGAGTCTCTCTTTGGCTCCCTTCATACATAAAGAGTAGCCTACTCTACACACTGTTTCATAACTTACTTTTTCATTTAATAATTCTTGGATATTTTTCCAATTCAGCATCGAGTATCCTCACTTTTTATTTACCCCCAAATAGTGTCCCATTATCTATGTCATAATTTATTTAACCATTCATAGGCTTGCAGATTGTTTCCAGTCTTTTCTATTGTAGACAATGCTGGTTGAATAATCTTGTAATCCTGTATTTCACGTGTGTGAATATATCTCTAGAATAAATTTCTAGAAGTGGAACTGCTAAGTCACAGGTATATAAGGCATGTATGTGTGTGTATATGGTGTGTGTGTATTTAGAGAGTATCTAATTGCCCTCCATCTATGAAGTTGCACCAAGTCACAGTGCCATCAGTTGCATGAAGGCCTGTTTATTTTCCTTACTGATTCTTAAAATATTTTCAGATTTTAGGTACTTTTTAGCCTTTTTATTATGTCATATATATCACTATCTATCTGTTTCTTTATATCTATATCTATATCATCTATATATCAGTTCATCTTTGCCTTTAAACTTTGCTTGTGGTAGATTTTGCCAGGCAGATAATTTAAATTTCTACATAGTCAAATTTATCAATCTTTTTTTTGTGGATTTTAATTTTGTGTCCTCTTCGATTTCTATATTGACCCATTGGTTGTTTAGAAGCACACTGTTTAGTCTCCACTTGTTTGTGTTTATTTCAGTTTTCTTCTTGTAATTGATTTCTAGTTTCATACCACTTGTGGTTAGAAAAAAATGCTTGATAGAATTTCAGTCTTCTTAAATTTATTGCGACTTCTTTTGTGGCTTAACATGTAATCTACCATGGAAAATGTTTCATGTGCACTTGAAAAGAATGTGTATTCTGCTGTTTGGGGGTGGAATTTCTGTACATGCTTAGTAAGTCTGTCTGTGCTAATGTGTCACTTAAGGCCAATGTTTCTTTGTTGATTTTCTGTCTGGATGATTTATCCACTGATGTAAGTGGAGTGTTAAAGTTCCCTACTATTATTGTATTACTGTCACTTTCTCCCTTTATGTCTGTTAATATTTGCTTTATGCATTTAGTGCTCCTAAGTTGGGTGCATAGATACTTGTAAGTGTCATATCCTCTTGTTGGATGAATCCTTTTATTATTATGTAATGCTCTTCTTTGTCTCTTGTTACAGTCTTTGTTTTAAAGTCTATTTTGTCAGATGTAAATACTGCCCCCCCCCAGTTGTCTCTTTGTTTCCATTTGCATGGAATACCTTCTTCCATCCCATCACTTTCAGTCTGTGGTGTCTATAGCTCTGAAGTGAGTCCCTTGTAAGGCAGTGTATATATGGATCTTGTGTTTGTTTTTGTTTTCAATCCATTCAGCCACCCTAGGTCTTTTGATTGTAGCATTTAGCCTATTTCCACTTAAAGTAATTATTGATAGGTATGTACTTATTGCCATTTTGTTAATTGTCTTCTGGTTGTTTTTGTAGCTCTTCTCTATTCCTTTCTTCTTCTCTTGTAATATTTCCTTGCAATTTGATGATTTTCTTTAGTGTTATGTTTGTAATACTTTTTCTTTATTTTTTGTGTATCTGTTGTAGATTTTTGGTTTGTGGTTACCATGAGGTTCTATGGTACTATGTCTATATAAGTCTATTTTAAGTTGGTCATTTAAATTTAAGTGCATTCTAAAAACACTATATTTTTACTCCACTCCCCTCTGATGTTGTATGCTTTTGATGTCATATTTTAGATCTTTTTATTTTGTGTATCACTTAACTAATTGTTTTAGATATAGATGATTTTACTACTTTTGCCTTTTAATCCTTATACTAGCTTTAAAACTGTTTGGTCCCACTACCTTTACTATATGTTTGCCTTTATCAGTGTGATTTTTTTCTTTCATAATTTTCTTATTTCTAGTTATGGCCTTTTCTTTTCCACTTAGGTAAGTCCCTTTAACATTACTTGTAAGGCTGGTTTAGTGATGAACTCCTTTAGCTTTTGCTTGTCTGGGAAACTCTTTATCTCTCCTTCAATTCTGAATAAGCTTGCTGGGTAGCATAGTCTTGGTTGTAATTTTTTTTTTTCCTTTCAGCACTCTCAATATATTGTGCCTGAGCCAGTCCCATATAGTATGTAAAGTTTCTGCTGACAAATCAGCTGATACAGGGGTTCTCTTGTATGTAACTAGTTGTTTTTCTCTTTCTGCTTTTAAAAACCTCTTTTTATCTTTAACTTTTGACATTTTAGTTATAACATGTATTGGTATGGGTTTCTTTGGGTTTATCTTGTTTGTGACTCTCTGTGCTTCCTGGACTTGGATTTCTGTTTCCTTTGCCAGGTTAGGGAAGTTTTTAGCCACTATTTCTTCAAATAGGGTTTCTGTCTCTTTCTCTCTCTATTCTCCTTCTGTGACCCCTTTAATGTGAATGTTAGTATCTTTGATGTTGTTCCAGAGGTCTATTAAACTATCTTCCTTTTTACTTTTTGCTGTTCCAATTGGGCAAATTCCACTACCCTGTCTTCCAGATCAAGGGTCTGTTATTCTGATCCTCTAATCTGCTGTTGATTCCCTCTAGTTTATCTTTCATTTCAGTTGTATTCTTCAGTCTGACTGGTTCATTTTTATATTCTCTATCTCTTTGCTGAAGTTCTCACTGAGGTTATCCATTCTTCTGAGTTCAGTAAGCATCTTTATGACTATTTTTTTAACTTTCTCTGGTAAATGGCTTATCTATGTTTCGTTTAGTTCTCTTTTGAAGTTCTGTCTTGTTTTTGCATTTGGAAGGCAATCTTTTGTCTCCTCATTTTGCCTAACTCTCTGTGTTTATTTCTATGTACTAGATATATCAGCTACCTCTCCCAGTCTTGACAGAGTGGCCTTATGTAGAAGGTGTCCTGTGGGGCCCCGTGGCCAACCTGCCATGGTCACCAGAGCCAGGTGCTCCAGAGGTATGCCCTGTGTGTGCTGCATGGCCCCTCCTGTTGTATTTGGGCTGTGACTGCTGCAGCCACAACTGCTGTGCATGTGCTAGTGTGCAGGGCTGGCCCCTCAGAGTGAGATCCCCTTTTGGGGGCAGTGGTGCCAGCTGGGGTAGTCTGCAGGGTGGGGTGTGGCAGGTTCTAGGGGAATACTGGGTTAGGGAGCATGGTGGTAGCTAGGTTGTTGAGGAGTGACTGAAATGGTGCCTACCAGTACTGGGCCAGCTAGGTGGAAGGTTGAGTTAAAAAAAAAAAGGCACCTGCCAGCGCTTCAGTCCCTGGAGAAAGTTCCACCAAATACCTGCCCCTCCAGCATATGCCCTAAAATACTTACGATCTCCCTCTCATATGACCCAGATGCTTTTCAATCTGCTGCGTCTGCACTGGGATTTGGAATGAGTGAGTTTGTACATAAACCTCTGAAGAGTAGAGTCTAAGTTTCCAACAGCTCTCTGGTTCTTCTGGACATAAATCTTGCTGGTTTTCAAAGCCAGACTTTATGGGAGCTTGGCTTCCCAGTGCAAGTCCCCTAGGCTGGGAAGCCTGATTCAAGGCTTAGACCCCTCGTTCCTCTGGGGGGACCTCCACAGTTGTGATATCTGTCTTGTTCGTGGGTTGCCACCCCAGGGGTGTGGGTTCTGACTAGACTGCCTCTCTGCCCCTCCTACCTGTCTCGATGTAGGCTTTGCTTTATATCCTTAGTTGTAGAAAATCTGTTCTGCTAGTCTTCATGTCATTCTCAGAGACAGCTGTTACATGTGTCCTCCCATGGACACACCAGAAGCTTTTAAATTATTTTTTGATGAATGTTCCAATATGAAATAATTCTACTTCCTTAAAGAGTTTAACATCTTTTAGCACTATAAAAGAATCTTCTTTAATGTTTTGCAAGTAATTTCATTAACAAATGTTCATTTTTTCTGTCTCTCTTTTTTTCTCTCTTTCTTCATCTCTTGATTTTATTATTTGAGTGAATATCCCATTCACGTAAATATTAAGTTTTTTATCACATAAAAAGTGTAACATTCTGCCTTATGTTATTATTTCATGGAAAAGCTGACTACACAATATTGGTCATACAGCTAATAAAAAGACTTAGGCAAAATGTTGGGTGAATGCTTACTTTGTTTGAGTCCATAATATGGCTTAGGCTAAAATAAACTCAGTATTTCCATTGAGTATAAAAAATTCTAAAATATTATAAGGAAATATTTTCTTCTCTTAAATGAGAAAGATGACATATTTTCTTAAAAAAGTATAAGGCAATAGGATGTGCTAAGTCTTTAATTTTCCAGGCAAAGATCAAACTGTCTGACAACCAGAAATATTGTGGAGGTAAGCAATGTGATGTCATTTTTGATATTTTATTTTTAAATGTTGGTAGCTATAATTAATGTCATACGGTATAAGATATGATGCTTTCCTATACAAAGACAATATACTCCACTTAAAGTTAGCTGTCAGTTTTGACAATGACTAAAAAGAATTGCCTGTGGTTAAAAATATCATTACTTAAGCAAACCTCTGTGTGAAAATATCAATGCTTGTGAAAATCTCTGTGGAAAAAATAGCAGCTTAGGAACAAATGTTTCTTTTTATTTTTAATATTGCATTATGACAAGAGCTGTTCATTTTTTCTATTTTCTGACAGCTTTTGCAGAATACTACAAAATTAAATAATAAAAGTATAGTATCATATTAAATTCTCTTTTTGCAAAGAGAATCATTAAATTGTACATGTCACTGACAAAAATAGCCCCAAATTATCAACTGCTCTTATTCCAAAATACTATAGGAAAAGGAAACATACTCATCACCTTGGCAGATGTTGAGCTGGTCAAACACATCAGTTTTCAATATGAACTTGAAAGGAGGAAAAGTGGCAACAATTCTCTTTTTAAAATGACTTAACTGGCAAACTGAAGTAAATTTGGTAGTAAAAGTATACTGTGCATATGCAAGTTACTAGCTATTTATTTCTACGACATGCATTTGTTATAATTCCTATCTCCTTTCTCTGCTAGGTGCCATGATTCAAACATGGTTAAAACAAGAAGTCATGTTGCTCAATATATAGGCCAACGGTCTATAAATACTACCAGGAAAATATCACATTCACAGCATAATTTTAAGTGAAACATTAATCAATATGCAGAACAAATATTTTGCCAGTGTCTTAAGGCACACTATTAGGTCATCTAAACAAAGATATGCATATCAAAGCTTTCATTTATTTAATAAATACTGATTGATCATGTCAAGATTAATAGGGAGAAAGATGTAAGCAAACTGATAAGAACAGCAGATCAAAATGGCTAACAGTAGAGACTCCGGAGGCAGACTCTCCGTGTTAGAAACCTGGTTCCAACACTGAGAAGCCGTCTCACCATGATGGACCATGTATTTATTCTTTTTCTGCCTCAGTTCTCTTACCTAAATATGGGGGAAAAAACAAGTATTTCATAGTGCTGTTGTGAGAAATAAATGAGTTTATATTTGTAAAGCAATTTCACATTGTCTGATGCATAGGGAGTGCTATGTGTTTGTTAAATTGAATAAATTGATTAATATTAAATAATCAATAATCGAAAAGGTAATAAGTAAGTCTGTTTAGTCAGCATGCTGAATCTTCTGATTGTAGAATTATTAGGGAAAATAGAAAATACTTAAAGATAAAACTTGCTTTCTAGCTAGCATTGTCATTTCTCTTTTTTAAAAATACCTACCAAGATCAGATTATCTAAAAGTAGTGGGAGAAGATACACAAGTGATCATTCCAGGACTGCAAGTTGTTCCTAGGACTGTTATTTGGATTCACAGAAGCTGGAAACTAGAATCTCAGTCTGGGCAGAATAGTTTAACTCACAGACATTGATTTTGAATGGCTGGGGGTCACATGCTCTGTGATCCTGTGTTTTCAGTGGCCTTGATGAAAGGGAACACATCAGTTCAGGGCTCTCACAGGATGGAATCTCATTGAGAATATCACTGAGGCAAATTCTAAAGGCCAGGAAAGATTTGCAGAGATGGCACTGCTCCTTTGTTTTTGTTTTTCTTTTGTCATGCCTTAAGAGTACAAGGTTGTGCTTCAAGCCTATTATCACGTAGCTCTCAATTCTAAACCAGTTCCAGGCGTCACAAGTGCCTTCTTGCCCTGAACCCTGTTCCTCGGGTAGACCAAGCTTATCCAAATTTACTGCAGAGTGTACCTCATAAAACACTTCTGTCTCTGGGATGGAGCTAGAAATCTCCTGATACTCAGAACTGGAAAATAAGGTACCATAAACTAGTCACATTTCTACCACTTGACGTATTCTCACAAACATGTCCATGATTTACCAGGGTTGATCCACTGCCCACCATGTGTGTGCAGAGGTGTGTTCATGTTTTGTAGGGGGAAAGTGCAAGCGATCATCATCATGGTGGGGACACTTTGTTTGAGTGATTGAGTGGGTGTGAGCACTGTCTCACATGAAAGTCAACAGTAATGTACAGAGTTACTGTCTTTATCCACGATAACACACACGCTTTTTGTCTTCATTCAAGTTATAATTATTATCGGAATTCATAGTGGTTTTTAATCCAGACAGATACAATTAAGCTTCAAGCACTGCAGTATCTGTTTTTGTATTAGTGTTAAGCCAATCTGAGATCTGAAGAATTCTTGGTGTGATTTTTCTCCATTTGAGATTTTTGTAATAAAAGGCTATTACAATAAAGATAATAATAAAGGAAAATATTAAAGAGTGAATTCATATCTGATCTTGAAAGTTATGAATGTTATCCTCAATATCAACTCTTGAGGTTTTATCTGATTTGAGAGCATTCAGAGTGCAAAATGTTGCATATGTAGTGATGGAATCCTAACTTTTTGATTATACTGTAAAAATGAAACAGGTGGCTAATAAATTAACCAAGGGTATGAGATCTGTTATTGACTAGGTTCAGTTCAAACATGCTATTCTCTGAAGGCCGTGTGTTCCTCATGAAATATGTTGAATAAAAGACTTCTTTTCCAACTTAGCTATAACCTTAGAAAAGTCAAATGATAATTGCTATTCTGGGTTTCAAGGAAACTATATGTGATTTGGCAATTTATTAAGAAGAGAAAAAATTCTCCCAGATAAATTTCCCTTTCAAGTAGAAAGAATATATATCATATATGTAGTTTTGTAACAAAATTATCAAATCATACAAATATATTCTACGTGATGGGCTTTGTCTCCTCTGATCTCCTTATAATGTCTCTAGTGCTTAATGACTAAAAGACTCTCCGTGCTCTTAAAACTTCCTTTCTGATAAATATAAACAACAGGAAAAACACTCGTCTACTCTTCTCAAATGACTGCTTCAGGCTTCTTAGGAACCATTGTAATATGAAATGATCCTTCTAACTCAAAAGTAAACAATGTCCCCTTCATTTATTTCCCTTCTGTGCTGGTTCTAGGCAAAGCAATGCATTTCAATCCTTGGGGCATATGACTCCAACCTAAATAGGTTTTCTTTTTGTTCTTTCATGAGTTTTGAAAGGGATAGCTTACATAAATAATAAAAGGATACGCTTGCACATGGCCATATACTCCCTGAATAGGAAGACTATGGGGTCTAAAACACACACACACACACTCCAATCAGCAGTGGAAAACTATCTAGCCAAAGGATAGTTAAGAGGAAATCAAGATAAACTTAAGTTTGGTAGTCTATACAATAAGTTTTTGTGTTAATAATAATAATAAAACTAAAGTCTGTAAAATTTTGTTCCAGGAAACATTCTATTCCACAAGGATTGAGGAAAATTATTAAGATTATCAACTGACAGTCTTTCAACAAATGCATGTTAAATAAATGAATATAACTTCTTTAAAATCAGAAAACTGAGTAGAAAAAAAAAATGCAGTGAGTGATTTTCCCAAGTTAATCAGGAAGCCTGAAATAAAGTTAGAATTTAAATTTCAAATTCCTAATCAGATTCTATATATTTATGAGGAGTACATGAATGATTTTTTTTCATTCCTGACATTCAGAAAAAAAATTTAATGATTATATTTGTATTTATTGAGTTTTGGTGAAGAGTAGAATGGTTTAGAAGCAAATCAATCCAAAAATATTTCAATATAAATGTGTGGATTATAGTGAATAATGGTTACATTTATTACTAAATAATAAATATTAACTAATCTTTATCTATGATTAACAGAAAATTTGATTCTGTTCTATATATTTGGTAACCAGGATTAAATCAGGCATTCTTAGAACATTATAGACAATTTAGAGGTGTGTCAAGGTTAAGAAAACTATCTAAAGAAGGACTCAAGAGTATAGCTCATTTTTAAAGGGAATTGTCAAGTGAGGTAGTAGCCTTCATACCACAATTAATTATTTACTAAGTTCTTCTCATATCCTAGAAACAAGCAACTAAGAGTGAAACAAAATGCTGTGATTCCTCTGGCATAGACATAGCTGTTATCTAACACTTCCTTGTGCTCATGAAAAAGTGCAGTCATAGCCACACTAAGATTGATTTGTGGGAGTCTTAACCTTGTCATGCCTTATAGAAATTAGTCATAAAACTTGATCAAAATCCATCTCTAGGTTTGAAATTCCCATTACTAGGGCAAATTCAGGGGACAATGACAGGAGTGGAAATAAAATGCTTTGGTAAAACTCTGAACAATCAGATAAGGCTAATCTGGTATTATGTTTGATACAAAATCTATCAAGGGATTTAGGAAAGGAATAAAAATAGAATATAGTTGTCTTTAAAACTCCTTTAAAATAATTACTCAAGTCATTTATTAAGATGTCAAAAACAATGCAAGAATGTTGAAATATAAATATGTCAAGATGCTATTTGGGACTTCCCCGGTGGCGCAGCAGATAAGAATTCGTGCTCCCAATGCTGGGGGCCTGGGTTCAATCCCTGGTCAGGGAACTAGATCGCACATGCATGCTGCAACTAAGAGTTCACATGCCGCAACTAAGGAGCCCACCTGCCGCAGCTAAGACCTGGCACAACCAAATAAATAAATATTTGAATTAATGGTAAGTTTGATCCATGTGGAAAAAAAAAGATGCTATTGTCATGCTAAGTATAGCGCTATCTTATAGCAAATCCATCTAGAGATATGAACATAGAAAGCAAATTTTATTACTATTTGCTACATTCTCTTGGTGCCTTCACATTAGTATTATGTGAACTGTTACTTTCACAGTCCTTTATTTTACAGTTGCAATAAGGAAAATAAAATTTTCATTTCTAAATCCAGAGCTAGACAAAACATTCACTTAAAAAACTGATATCAGAAGTAAAAAATCATCCTTAGTAGAAAGAAAAAGGAGTAGTTTTAATACTAGCGCTGATTAAAGAGTAACCACAAATATTAAGTAGGAAGAATGAATGTTTCAAGTCTTTTGTCCAACTTTTAATACATATATATGTTTGGAATATATTTTAGTCCATATATATGTACATATTTTATAAATATGAATATGATTTTGGAATAGTTTTAGAATATATAAGAATTGAAATACGTTGTTTAATGGTCAAATTTCAGAAGGTGAATAAAACAGGGTCACCTAAGTAAGTAATTTGTTGACCTATGAGAAAGAATTTGCTATTTTTATTTGGACAAGCTTATCTCATACTCCTGCAGATTTTCTTAATAATTTTCTTAAATTTTAAAATTTGTTAATAAGATTTCTATTTAAAAAACAAGGTTACTACCTATCTCATGACTCAATGTTATGTTAATGTGTTGTACTTGTGAAGTGTTTCTTAAAGGGTATCTCTAGTATTTGATTTAAATTTTTGGAACTATCATATCAAAGTATGCTGATTGTAGAAATCTAACCACATCTAATTTTCTACTTTACCTGATCTTATAAATGAGATAGATATTTTACAAGTATATAATGAACACTAAAGAATTACATTTATCATATTGCTGCCATAAATAATGACAAAAAACAAACAAAAACCATGAACATCTTGAACAAAACATCCTACATACCCAATGTCTTATGCTTATTATATTCATGCGTTTGTGTAACTAATTAATATTTAACAAAATAGAGATATTTAACCATCACTGATGTCTCTGAAGTTTATCTTTAAAAGATGAATAGTGGTTGTGTTTTAAATTTCAACTATGTGGTCAGATCAATGATTACCAACACTGGTTCACCGATGGCAGTATCCCACAGGTCAGAAAAGTTTTTGACAGATACAGAGTCAAAAATTTCTCTAGGGCTTCCCTGGTGGCGCAGTGGTTGAGAGTTCGCCTGCCGATGCAGGGGACACGGGTTCGTGCCCTGGTCCGGGAAGATCCCACATGCCGCGCAGCGGCTGGGCCCGTGAGCCATGGCCGCTGAGCCTGCGCGTCCGGAGCCTGTGCTCCGCAACGGGAGAGGCCACAACAGTGAGAGGCCCGCGTACCGCAAAAAAAACACACACGCACGCACACACACACACACACACACACACACACACACACACACACACACACACACACACACACACACACACTTTGAGAATTAATAATTACAATTTAGATCATAACTTTACAAACTGAAAACAAAACTCGTCTTCTTTTTTTAAAACACCTCCCAAGTGTCATCTGATAACACTAAACTTCTCTTGCCCATCTCATTTTTCCTCAGACCTTTTTCTGTCACCATATATGATATTCTTGAGGCCGTTTGCCTTTCTCTCTTCTGCCAAATTGGGGCACATTCTAGGAATATCAGAGTCTTTATTTTGTTTATTTGAACGCTGATAGTACTGATGAAGAAAAAAGAAGTTGGAGCTGAGTCATCTGAACAATAATGCTCTGAAGAATACCTAGTTTTCTATATCCTACACTGCCTTAATTGATATCCTTCCCTAGATTCCTAGCTCAATTTTTCTTAATTTCTGTTAGATCCCTACATAGCTTAATCAAAGTCTATTTATTTTGTTTACAAACAACCCTGATAAAAAGGTTTACTTAATTTTAAAATAGTGCAAAAATTGCCAAGTGACTGAATTATGTAGATAAAGATATACTGATAAAAGACAAAATTTCTCTAGTATGCAGAGAAGTAACTGCCAAATCTGTACTTATCAACTGTTAAGTTTATTGTGTGAGATGAGGAAATGGAGTCAAATTGCTTGTTTTGTAGGACATGTTTAACATGCTCGTGGGTACATATCAAAGGGCAAGAGAAATCTAATTCAAGACTTCACCTTTGAGAGTGAATTCTAGAAAATATTTTGGTATTGAAACTTGCCCTAATGTATGTACAAAGTATGAAATTCACACTCTTATGAAGAGATACATAAAGAAAACATAAATATTAAAATAATTTAAGAACATATATATGACAGACCTCAACTCTACAAAGATGCTAAGATTATTGATGCATAAAGTCCTAAAAATCACAGATGTGCTAGAAGAGACTATAGAGATAATCTAGTTCAATCTCTTGATTTTATAAAGAATAAAAGCCCAGAAAAATGAAGTGCCTTGAGAATGATCATACAGATAGCAGAGTAAAGGCTGTGATCCAGGTATCAGTGAGCCTTACTGTGTTTATTGTTTTTCAACCCTTGTTTGCTTGCTAATCTTATAAGATTCATTTGGTTTGATAAATAACAAAAATAATAATGCTGTTTGAGCACTTACAACATTCCAGGAACTGTTCTGAGTTTATTTATGTTATTGCATTTAACCTTCACAACAATCCTTCAAGGGGAACACTAGTATCAGCCTTTATTTTACATACAGGGAAATGCAGCAGTCTGGCTACTTTCCCAATATTTAGACCAATACTTTCATAATTTCATCTTTCAATTATTTTAAAATGCTTGGTAGCATATAATTTATTCATGGTTATTTCTACTCTATAATAGGATTAGCACCACCTACGAATTGGATAGTGTTTGATCTAATATCTCTGACCTTTCTCCTTCTAAAGAAAATTTGAGAGTGAAAATGTCACTCATGTCTTCAGTAAAATCAACGTCAAACATTTACTCTTTGCTATCTTCTTCCATCCTTGAATCCACCTTGATCATAACCAGTTTTCATTGATTCTTTGCTTGCCTTCCTGCCTGTGATGTATTGTGTGACTAGATTTGGACTTTCTTGTAAAGTGCTCTTTCATTTCACTTAAGCCTGACTTGATTTTAATTTGCACTTCCCCTGCTCTGACCTGCTTTGCTTTATAGGTTTCCCCATTCTCCTCACTTGAGCAATCTGACAGCACTGAAAAGATGCTTATGATGGCTCATTTTTTCTTTTTCTTAGCCACACATGTTAGGGTGACATTTTCTTTTTATAAAATAGCATACCTTTAGTAGGGGAGTTTTAGTAAGATAAATTTAAAAAATATATTTTTTTCTACATTCACAGTATGAATGCTGTAAATAAGTCATAAATAATATCAGTAGATTAAAAGTAACATATTTCTCCTACCAGAAATTTTTTTAGAATATACTGAAGGTAACAACAAAACCAGGATAGATGTCCTGGCCCTTTTTTTACTTTGTGATGTGTGTTCTCATTTTGTGACTTTATTTAGGAGACATTCTAAAATGTCTGAAAAAGATCTACTGAGAAGTTATATAGCTGTAACACAGATCATTATCATTATTTAAAATTCGACCACTTTAAAATAATTCAAATTTCCCTGTCAAGGAACAAAAATGTCTTATTGGTAATATGTTCATGCAGAATGAACAACAAACTAACAAACAGTGCTCACCTTAATATTTCTGTTCCCAAACTGTTTTTAATTAGTGATTGTAATCTTTTCTAGGGTTAGAATGAAACAAATTTAACTTGGAAGTAACTCATGTTTTCCATTTTTTAGGACACCTAATTAGCATTGGAAACAAAGCATGGTTGAACCAGATTTGTCCTTCTCTGATTACCTGGTATTTAATTCCTAATTCCCATGGTTACTGCTAGGACCAAAGACTGGCTGGTCGCCAAGGTAGAGGAGAGGAGTATTGTTAGGCCTGTTTGTATAAGTTAGTGGCTGTTGAAAATGCCTAGTAAAACACAAAACCCTTGACACCACACAAGCTAAAGCTTCTCTGCTGCTTTTCCCAACTCTCCATCCTGACCCACATTTTCCCCCATCAGGAGTCTGTGGCAGACAGGCCCTGGGAAATCTATGATTGCGAGACCTCTGGTGGGTGCCCATTCCTCCAATTAATTCTCTTCATTCACCAACTGCCAGCCTCATTCAGCATTTTTAGACAGTGGTCAAGTCCCTTGTTGCTGATAGTCTGGTGAGTGAGAACACTCTGAAAATCACGTGGAGGCCCTTCTGGTGGTAGAAAGAATATAGACCTCTCTCCACCCCTACCTCATGAGCTTAGCAAGTCCTGGAGCCCTCTATTTGAAGATTAGTACTGGAGCTTCCTAACTACTCATTTGGCCAGTGTTGGCCACTGAAAAGTGGGTTCTTGGGACTGACTAGTGACTATCTCCTGTCTTTTTCTTATAGCCTGTAAAGATTTTTCACCCACCTGTTTGGATTTGTCTGGGTTCAAGAAAACCATGTCTGTAGAAAAGCAGTTCAACATTTTATAATATATGCAGCTCTTGGGGAATCCTTTTATTAACTTATAAGGCACTGTTAAATTTATAAACTTTAAAACCTATTTTCAGGCATCCTTTTTGTAAAAATAAAGAACTGCCTGTATACATTAAATTATCAATTTAAAGGGTCACCTTTTGTCTTGGACACAACTTTATGTCTAACCTTACAGCATAAAATTACTAGTTCTAAATTCAAAGTATAGTTATTCTTTCATACAAATAGACTTATAATACTTAATAGGATAAAGGAAACTAGCAGTCATTGGGTCTAAACTCTGATGTTAATTTTCACTGTATTTACTTTGAAACTTATGAAAAAACAAAATAAGAGAGGGAATAAAATTAATGCATAATGAACATCCTTTAAGAAGTGTCCACTGATTTTCTATTACTTGTGAAAAACTGAAAGTGTATATGACATTAATTAATTGGCTTAATTTTAATTGTATAAAAACTTAAATATTGTATAAATTACAAGAGAAACTCTGATGGACTATTTTATCTTTAAAAACCTTAAAGGAATTTAAAGACAGAAGACACACACAAAAAGGCAGTAAAATATTAAGTATGTATTAATATCTATTTACTTGAATAAACTCAGGAGAGAAGTCATAGTTTTGGTGAGTAAGGTTGTACATTCGGAAATGTGTCAATCCAGAAGCTCATTCATTCTACCAATATATCAAACTGTTTATATCTAGGTTTGCCTGGGACAACCCAGGCTAATGCCTGGTGTACTGGCATGATTATAAATATCTTCCTCTTTCATTTCAGAAATGTCCCAGTTTGGATGTAAATTATGCTGCTTAACTTAAGTCCTTGACCACCCATTATCTGGCTCTTACTCTCTGCCAGAGGTGAGAGGGTTAATGAGTGCCTGGATTTCCAAATATGAGATACAATTAGGAAGGGCTATATATATATCTTTTGAATCCTCAAGGGTCCCTGTATTTAGGTACCCATAAGGTTTGGGCAAATTAAACCATTAGCCATAGACTACTTTTTGACTCTGGGAATTCAGGGCATGACCTATATGTTCTCTGTTGAGCAGTATTTACTGTATATGTTCATAGTAATGTGCACTTGTCTATGAGTGAAGAAGTTAAAAAAAGAAGCAGAAAAAAACTTTTGAGCTTGCACTGGAGACATTCTTCATAGGTACTGTACTGGAGAGTATTGTGAAGACTCTCTAAACTTGGCAACCCTGCTACTGAGTTTAAATGGTTAGGAAAACTGAACTAAGCAGTAAGTCTTGCATCATTTCCACCTTGTTTTGGCTGTAGTAACATGATCTAATTCAGTTATACTATGAAGCTGTGAATGTATATCTGTCATAAAGGCAGAATGAAGTTGCTTAGAGAATTGCGTTGTCTAAGGCAAATATGACTTACTTAATAAGAGGAAGTATATTCTCTTCTAGCATGAAAAATCACAATTGCAGTAACATCCCCTATAGCAAGGCAAGATTACATGTATCATTAATTTTTGGTAAGACTGTTTACATGCTTTAAGCACAGAAAGAGGTCTTGGGAGGATAAAAAGATTTCTTAACCTGCAGGGGAAAAAAATGATGAAAGTAATCCCCTGAAGGAGATTCTTTATCAACATACTCTTGGGCCCCTCTTTTACACTGTAGAACTAGAAAAATAGAAACAGAGTCAGTAGCATTTATAGAAGAGACAATAGGAATAAAGCTTTTTGCAAAATATTTTCATTACTTTTCAAATTATTTTTTAGAGTAGTTTTGCTTTGTTTAATTATAAAGTGAATCTAAATATTGATACTTTTAAATTCTATCATTATTTTTGGCTTTTTCTGAAAATTATACTCCTATTGACAATGACTAGGCAACCCAAACTCAAATGTGGATTCATGAAGTACAATATATTCTATGCCCATGTAATACTGGATTGTGAAATTAGCAATGAATTTAAAGATCTAAAAACTTTAATAGCCAAGTATTTTAATTAACAAGACAGTTATAGAATTAATAAAATTCAAAATTATATTATCATAATAAATTGGTTGACAGCTAAATTTATGAATTAACAACCTTTGTTTAGTTTGCTCTGTTATTTGAACCATATGAATAAATATCTGCCATCTTTTTTCATGCATACTTTGTTTCATACATTCAACAGGATGTGTGAAGGATTCAGTGATTCAAAATACATTGCTTCTACCCTTGGTAAACTTATATGCCACCCCAAAATATGCCACTTTGGCATATTGATTTTTTTGAATTCAAGGTACTTGTGCAAGAAGGACATTCTGACCCTCCTTGATCCCTCCTGAAAGCAGAAGATTAATCTCCCACATGGAAGGTACCCTCCCTGTACTAGGAGGGCAGAAAGCATCTTTATCACCAGAGATAGGGGATTTAGGGCCTAGAAAGTTGTGTAAACAAACCTTGTTACTTCTTCACCAATTTACTACCCCAAACCCAAATCCCTTTGTTTTGTCATTCGTCACAAATTTGTTTCTTTGTCTAAAAGGAATAAAAGCTTCCTGTTTTTGTCACTTCTTTGAGTCTCATATTTTCATGGAGCTCCCATATATACAAATTAAATTTTTTTTCCTGTTAATCTGTCTTATGTTAATTAATTATTAGACCAGCCAAAGATCCTAGAAGGGAAGAAGGGAAAATTTTTTCTCCCCTAGAGTACATAACAATTTATTTAAAAATAGTTCATAATTTATTAAACCCTCCTTCTTTTGTTAAATATTTATTTTTTTAAGTTATGTTTCTACTTCTTTGTGATTTTTTTTTACTAGTAGTAAATTTACTGGGTCAAAGGATGCAAACATTTAAAGTGTCCCAGTAAATATTTCTCACATGCTTTTTAAACTTTTAAACATATCTTAACTCCCACCAACAGTATATGAGAATTTTATCTTATAATACCCTCACCAGTATCAAATATTATGTATTTTTTCATCATTACTATTTCATAGGTAAAAATTCCCATTTATAATTTTTGCATTTCTTTACTTACTAATGAAAGCTATTGTCTTAATAACTTTAAGTAACTTTTATTTCCTCTTTCTAAAATTGTTTATGTTCTGGACCATTAATTTTAGTACTTTTCATATTGATTTATTTATATTTATAGATTAAGAAAAATTCAACCATTTTCATGTTTGTTATAAAAAATTCTACCTTTTAAATCTGTTTATGTTATTTTAGATATATTGAGAATTTAAATATTTGTGTGTGTGTGTGTGTGTGTGCAAGCAACATCTGATCTGTGCTTTTGAAATTTTTCTATTGCTTTCTGGATTAGTATAACTTTACTACCTCTAGATCCGACAGAACTTGCCTATGTGTTCCTCAAAGTTACTTAATGGTTTCACTCACACACGCACACACACACACACACCCGTGTGTGTGTGTGAGCAAGAGAGAGAGAGAGAGAGAGAGAGAGAGAGAGAAGAGAGAGAGGGAGAGGAAACAGAGAAACAGAGAGTCCTTTTAATCCCATGGACCCTAGTTTAAAAAAAGATTATGAAGAGGTAATGATTAGCCACAAGGCTAAAGTACAATAAAAGTAAGGATGATTGCCCAATGTGATAGAGAAGTATATTCCTGGATTTCTATCTAAAAACAAATTTAAATTTCTTGTCTTTTGTGAATTTGAAAAAGTCTTCCTATCACCAGGCCCAGTAATATATGGATTTAACTCAACTGTGTATTGCAGATAAAAGAAATGTGAAGATCTCCCTAAGCAGAGTATTATCTTTGAGGTAGGCCACCATACCATATTCTTTTCCTACCTGTATGATTTGATGATATTAAGTACTAATCACACACTAATTATTTAATAAATCTCCAATACTTTATAAAGTAGAACTATTTACTTAGTGAACATTAAGGTATAAAGAACTTACTAACTTCTCTATTATCATTTTCCTAGAAAATCTGTTCTTCTTTCTTTTAACTAAATATCTTGTTGTAAACTATTTTTAAAATACAAATAGCAACAACAACAAAAAAGTTCTCATTTTGCACCCCCAAAATAACCACTCCTAAGCTTTTAGTATTTAGCTTCCCAGTTGCTTTCTCCAAACCAAGAAATAGCATTTATGATCTAAATGATGTTTATAATTCATTTAAATATTCATATTGGTTAATTTTCTCAGAATCTATTATATAGTTCAATTAACAAACTTGCTGAAGATTATTCTGACAGATACTATAGGTTAACCTACTCAATGCCCATTTCAAGTATGTTCCTTGCTGTTGTTTTCTTCTGTAGGGATGGAAATGCACCAAACTTGATTTTCCAGCCTGCCTTGCAGTTAGAGATAGCTATGACCCCAAGTTCTGACTAATGAAATCTAAACAAAAATTTGCTGGTTATAGTTTGCTAAAAGCTTTTTCTTTGCCAATGAAAAGGAACATACAGGGTTATTATCGCTATTTTGTTGTACATCCTTTTTTATGTCTTAAAAACAGTTATGATGCCTGGATGTGCAGCCAATATCACAGCAATCAGAAAGTAAGAAGCCAAGAACCTCTGCATGATAGAGCAGACATACAGAAAGAGCCAAAAGTGATGAATTATCACTGAATAGTTCAACTGCCTCCAGCAAAACTTTACCTCCATTCTTGTTACATGAGAAAAAAATAAACTCTTTTTTGTCCAAGGAACTCAATCAGATTTTCTATTACTTTTAGCCAAATACATTCCTAACTGGTAGAATTATTTACTCATCTTTATTCTCTCCATTTCCAAACATAATTCCCTGGGAACCTCTCTATTGCTCAGAAAACAAAGACATCTATTGAATATTTGTCCTAGTTAAAAGAGTAAAGAAGATTTATACAACTTTTTCTTGGGCCTAAAATTCCCCCAATTTAACCCTACTTCACTGTGATCATATGTTTAGTGATTTTTAAACTTAAATATGTTAATCTTCTTCCATTTGGGTCAAGAGAGGAAAACGAAAATAAAACTTCCTGAGGCAAAGTAAGTAACTTCAAATTTAAAATATTAAATGAAAATAGATAGCAAACATAAATACAAGGGTTTTTTTTTTCCCATTTTTTCATTCACTCATTTAGTCCGTCAATCAATATTTATTTGAAGGTCTATGACATTATACATCCTGTATCTCAGGAAAGATGTGGTGAATAATATTTTTGTGTTATTTCCTTCTATCCTTTCTATTGATCTTAAACTATTATTCTAATAGCGGCTAAACTCTGACAGGCATTGTAAAAGCGGATCTAAACTGGATTATTGTTCTCTATTTTAGTAGGTACAAGAAAGTGTCTCAGCCTGCAAAGGACTGATCATCTGTATTCAGAAAAAAACATTAAGTGACTTCCTACCAATAGAGATCCCACAGAAAAAAATAAGAAGAAGACGAAAAAGAGAGAGAGTATACTACATTTATTTAAACTGACTTGTGGAACCGTTTATTTAGTTGCCTTTTCAGTCAATGGAATGTTCACAGGTATAGGAACGCATACTCACAATTTGAATAAGCAAATAAATGTAACAACAAAAAATGTAGTCAACTAATTTTCACTTAATAAGTAGATTAAACTCATATTTCAACATTAAAATAACAAACTGCTGTGGTTACAAAACACTAACTACAGATCTCAATAGTTCTGCCTCTGTTTCTATTTCATGACAAGACCTCTTTATTCCTATTTATTTCTAGTGGAAAATGGAGTATAAACTGACCTTATACATAAATAACTATCTATATGAAAATCATCTCATGGAAATCTCTGGTAAATACTTATGTACAGGCCCATCTTTAAAAAACTACAAACCAAATTTTAAATTCTTTCTTTTCTTTGTGCTATATTTGTACCATACTTTCAGCTCATTGTTACTCATTTTCCAGGGATTTGTGCAGTAAATCAAGACAAGGTTAAGAAAAAGGTTATATAAGTGTCAATCTTTTTATCCTGATGGCTCAAATCAGTCCAATTTTATAGTCCTCTCTTATTGCACCAATCTACTCAGGCTTTGCCAACTGCTTTTGAACTGGATTTACAAAGTTTTTAAGCAAAAATCAAATAAAGTGAGAGCTAAATAGCTGGAATAAGTTGTATTTGTTGGTGGTAGTGAAATCTCTATAAAAGTCTAGATTTATTTTTTTTAAACATGGAATCTCTGTAAATGATACTCACATGGAAATAATTCCTATTAACTTGGAATACTAGTATTTTACTTATCTCATTAAATTTAACTAAGTTTTGTATTACTCATCATCAAATGGAGTCTGGAATTGGAGGAACTGGAGAACTATAAAATCTGACCATTCCTCGTATTAGTTGAGAGAATTTTAGGTAATAATAAAATTTCTGTAATCCAACTATGTATATGCATTTACATAAAAATTGTTCATTTTCTCACTAGTTAAGATTAACAATGCCTCACACTATTTTATGAAAACTAAAGCCTTAAATACTCTTCTTCATGTCCCTGTAATATTTTAAAAAATTAATTTCCAACTATTTACTTCAAAATGATGATTTCTAAGTGAAAGAAACACCTGTCTTCAGAGAATCTTTCCTTTTCCTTTCTTCAGATTTCAAGTATGGGCATATTAATCAAAAGCATCCAATTACTTTATCTAAGAACATAAAGCTTTATAGTCTAGGGCAGGATTGGTAAACTATGGCCTGTGGGCCAAATCCAGCCCAAATACCTGTTTTTGTAAATAAAGTTTTATTAGCACACAGCCATGCTCTTTCATTTATGTATTATCCAGGGTTGCTTTCCTGTTGCAAGGGCAGAGTTTAGTTGTCTGGCAGAGAATATATGGCCCACACAGCCATATACTTTATGACACTTACTGTCTGGCTGTTTATAGAAAAAAGTTAGATTGTAGGGGGATACATGAGCAGATCTGGAATCTACCTACATAGGAACTTCACATTTTTTATTTGGAATAAATATTAGAAACTATGCTGTTTATGTCATGAGAAAGCTTTGGTACAGTACAGAAAACTGCAGTAATGGTCTAATTTCATCCAAATTTCTGGCCAGAATCAGAATGAGAACTAGGAGCTGAAGACCCTCAGTCTCATGTCCATCTACCACATTATACTCTCCTCTCTAGGAACACATACCTGATCTTATAATTTTTCTTCTTTAAATTTTGTTTGACACTATTATATCAAAAGATGGAATTATACAGAAAATAGCTTTGATATATCATGCAAAATTCTATAACTTAAAGATATTTTTTATTCTACATTTTTACAAACATATTAGCAAAAAAATTTAAATGCTTGAATTCTTTATTTAAATTATTTCTTAAGTATAACAACGTTTTATATCTTTATATATTTTAGTAAGTTATTATAAATGAAGAAAAGTGGTCTACTGTGAATGTGTTGTATTGCAAACCTTATTTGCCTAGGTATACATATCCTCTTTAAGAAGGCATTTAGTAAAGCATCACAAAAATTTAACTTAAAAGTACATCCCTTGGCTTTCTATCATGTTCCATGTTCTGTTTCTGTGCCAGTACCATACTGTTTTGATTACTGTAGCTTTGTAGTATAGTCTGAAGTTAGGGAGCCTGATTCCTCCAGATCCATTTTTCTTTTTCAAGATTGCTTTGGCTATTTGGGGTTTTTTGTATTTCCATACAAATTGAAAATTTTTTTTGTTCTAGTTCTGTGAAAAATGACACTGGTAATTTGACAGGGATTGCACTGAATCTGTAGACTGCCTTGGGTATTATAGTCATTTTAACAATGTTAATTCTTCCAATCCAACAACATGGTACAGTAAGTCCCCTGCATATGAACATGTTCCATTTTGAGAGCACTTTATAAGTCCAATTTATTTGTAAGTCCAACAAAGTTAGCCTAGGTACCCAACTAACACAATTGGCTACATAGTACTGTACTGTAATACGTTTTTAATACTTTACACACAAATGATACATAAAAAACAAACAGACACAAAAAATAAAGTAAATCTTTTCAATCTTACAGTACAGTACCTTGAAAAGTACAGTAGTACAGTACAACAGCTGGCATACAGGGGCTGGCACTGAGTGAACAGGCAAGAAGAGTTACTGACTGGAGGAGAGAGAGGAGGTGGGAGATGGTGGAGCTGAATGATCATCAGCAATAGGAGACGGAGGGCAAGCTGCAATTCCACTCATGCCTGACATTGATGGCACAGGTTCTGGTTCCTTGCTAGATTCAATTCTATCTACCCTCTCGAAAAAACAATTCAGTGATGTCTGGGTAGTAGCTCTTTTTTTCTTGCCATAGATGACATGGTAGCACTGGATTGCATTCTGAACAGCTGCTGCAACCTTTGTGTACCTTCTATATTCGCGTTCTGTGCCTCAAAAACTAACAGTGCCTCTTCAAATAAAGAAAATCCCCTTGCCATTTTCTGCATTGTGAATCTCTTTGGTTTTTCAGTTACTTCTTCTTCCTCTTGTCTCTCTTCATCCTTTCTCTGGGCCTCCAATTCCATCAGGTCTTCATTAGGAAGCTCCTCCTGTCGCACAGCAACAGTACTGTACAGTAAAGTACACAAAAGCACAACCACTTGTAGAGGATGCACGCAGGTGACAATGTATGATATGTGAACTAATTTACGTGATTGGACGTGTGAACGCACATTCACATCTTTGAAAGTTCGCAACTTGAAGGTTTGTATGTAGGGGACTTACTGTATATCCTTCCATCTGTTTGTGTTGTTTTCAACTTCTTTCATCAGCATCTTATAGCTTGCAGAGTACAGGTCTTTTGCCTCCTTAGGTAGGTTTACTCCTATGTATTTTATTCTTTTTTGATGTGATGGTAAATGGGATTGTTTCCTTAATTTCACTTTATGATCTTTTGTTGTTAGTGTATAGAAATATAACATATTTCTGTGTATTAACTTTGTATCCTGCAACTTTACTGAATTCACTGATGAGCTCTAGTAGTTTTCTGGTACCGTCTTTAGGATTTTCTATGTATAGTACCCTGTCATCGGCAAACAATGACAGTTTTACTTCGACTTTTCCAATTTGGACTCCTTTTATTTCTTTTTCTTCTCTGTGGCTAGGACTTCCAAAACTATGTTGAATAAAAGTGATGAGAGTGGGCATACTTGTCTTGTTCCTGATCTTAGAGGAAAACCTTTTAGCTTTTCACCATTAAGTATGATGTTAGCTGTGGGTCTGTCATATATGGCCTTTATTATGTTCTGTTCCCTCTATGTCCACTTTCTGAAGAGTTTTTATCATAAGTAGGTGTTGAATTTTGTCATAAGCGTTTTCTGCATCTATTGAGATGGTCATATGGAACAGGATAGATAGCCCAGAAATAAACCCACACACCTATGGTCAATTAATCTACAACAAAGGAGAAAAGAATATGTAATGGAGAAAAGACCATCTTTTCAATAAGTGGTGCTGGAAAAACTGGACAGCTACATGGAAAAGAAAGAAATTAGAAAATTCTCTAATATCATATACAAAAATAAACTCAAAATGGATAAAAGACCTAAATGTAAGACAAGATACTATAAAACTCCTAGAGGAAAACATAGGCAGAACACTTTTTGACATAAATCACAGAAACATTTTTTTGGATCCATCACCTAGAGTAATGAAAATAAAAACAAAAATAAACAAATGGGACCTAATTAAACTTAAAGGTTTTTACACAGCAAAGAAAACCATGAACAAAATGAAAACACAACCTACAGAATGGGAGAAAATATTTGCAAATGATATGACTGACAAGGGCTTAATTTCCAAAATATACAAATAGCACATAAAACTCTATCAAAAACAAACAAACAACTCAATAAAAAATGGGCAGAAGATCTAAATAGACATTTTTCCAAATAAGACTACAGATGGCCAATAGGCACATGAGAAAATGCTCAACACCGCTAATTATTAGAGAAACGCAAATCAAAACTACAATGAGATATCACCTCACTCCAGTGAGAATGGCCATCATCAAAAAGTCTACAAATAATAAATGCTGGAGATGCTGTGGAGAAAAAGGAACCCTTCTACACCATTAGGGGGAATTTAAATTGGTACAGACACTATGAAGAACAGTATGAAGGTTCCTTTAAAAACTAAAAATAGAATTACCATATGATCCTGCAATCTCACTCCTGGGCATATATCCAGAGAAAACTCTAATTTGAAAAGATACATGCATCCCGATTTTCACTGTAGCATTATTTACAATAGCAAAGACATGGAAGCGACCTAAAGGTCGATTGATAGATGAATGGATAAAGAAGACGTGGTATAAATATAAAATGGAATATCACTCAGCCATAAAAAGGAATGAAATAATGCCATTTGCAGCAACAAAGATGGACCTAGAGATCATCATACTAAATGAAGTTAGCCAGACAAAGACAAATATCATATGATATTCCTTATATATAGGAATCTTAAAAAAATCAGATACAAATTAACTTAATTACAAAACAGAAAGAAACTCACAGACATATAAAACTTATGGTTACCAAAGGGGAAAGGGGGGAAAGGATAAATTAGGGTGTTGGGATTAACATATATACACTACTTTATATGAAACAGATAACCAACAAAGACCTGCTGCCTACTGTATAGCACAGGGAACCATACTCATTATTTTGTAATAACCTGTAAGCAAAAAGACTCTGAAAAAGTCTATATATGTATGTGTATATATATACACATACATACATATATATATATATATATATATATATATATATATATAAAAAACTGAATCACTGTGCTGTCCACCTGAAACTAACACAACATTGTAAATCAATTATACTTAAATAAAAAAATTTTTTTAAATTGGAATAAATAAAATTTAAAAGTGCATTCCTTTATTCAAAATGTTTATGAATACTCCTAGGTGCTAGGCACTGTATTAGGCCCTGAGGATACAGTAATGAATTTGATTTATTTCTAACTACAAAGCAGGAACCATTTACACTTGCTGTGTCAACACCTTTAAACATTTGTTCTTTCAAACAATTTTGACATGTTTTATAATTCTCCAGAAACATATGTTTAAGCCATGCTCATGATATAGGTATGGCCATTAATAAATATAAATTGATTCTGCTTAGCAATTAAGATCACCTTTTAAAACAAAATGCTGATTACACAGAGTATTTTAATAATTGACTACAGTGAAAATATGAAAATAACAGATATTTGAACTGTAAATATTAGCTAGTTTTGCAATGGAATTTTATATCAATACTAACTCACATATTTATTTAGACTATCTAATTCGAAAATGGTTAATGAATTATTATGAAATTGTAACTTAAAAAAAATTCACTTATTCAATTATTCTTCCATTTTGTGTTTCAGTATTCAATAAACATGTCCTGGGTGCCTAGTATGAACCAGGTTCTATTTTAGGCACAGGTAATATAGCAAATAAATATAGCAAATAAACATGACAGAGGTCCTTACTTACATGAAGTTCATATTAAAGTTGGTGGGAGACAGAAAATAAACATTTGAGTAAAATGGAATATGGTGATAAGTGTCATGAAAAAAAAAGAAGGCAGAGAATGTAGTCAGGAATGGTAGACGTGAAAAATTATAATTTTAACTAAAGTGGCCATACAAAGTTTCTGTGACCAAATGCCACGGGAGCAAAGACCTGAAGGAGGTAACAAAAAGGACAGAGGCCATGAGGCAGGAATGTGCCTGGGGTGTTTGGGCAACATCAAAAGAGACCACGATGGCTGGGTGGAGTGGCTGGAGTTTTATCAAATATGTTTCTTTTGGAATTGACAAAATACATATATCTGAATAAATGTACCAGAGAATAAATGCATTTGAACTCTTCCTTTATTAAATATATCATTTAATTTTGTTTTTTCTCTAAAATTTATTAAATGTGCCCTATTATAAACATGGATATTAATGAACAGCAAAAATACTTGTTTCAGGATTAAGAACAAACATTTTGAAAGATCTAAGAACATTTTCTATTTAAGGATAGAATTTAGGTATCCTGTGATTTATTGACTCTCATTTAGGCAAGACATTGTGGTGAGAGGCTAGCAAGGTTCACGTGCTCCAAGGACAGATCAAAAGCCTCCTGGAGGTTATACATTTACTGTGGTAGCTCATCATATTTCCTACAGAGCCTGATAAAAAGCTACCTTAATCTTTGTATTTAATCTTTATTTTCTGAGGAAGATATGTTTCTGACTTGCAACAGGTAGAGAAGTGAAATGACTGACGTGAAAAAGTTACAACTGATAATTATTTTTGTAACTACTGCTGCTCTCTCCAGGCCCAGGTTTCAAAAGGCAATGTATTCTAATGGTTAAGAGCACACACTTCTGGACCCACAATACCTGACTACAAACTCTGGTTTGTCTATGTCTTAACTGGGTGAAGCTGACATTTTACTTAGTCTTTTTATGTCAGTTTCCTCAACTGGAAAATGTCTATAATGATAACTTACTGGGCTGGTTTTTATTATGATTTAATATAAGTGCTAAGGACAGTGTCTGACACAGTAAGTGATTTTTAACTTTATCTCACTAAATGTAAGTTGAACTATATCTTTCCTAAGACCCATCTGAACTTCAAAGAACAGATTCTTTCTTGAAACATTTCCTCAAACAGTATTAAAAATCATTAAGTAGGAAATGACTTAAACAGGAAGCTGCTGTCTAATAAATATCTAAAGACAGTAAGGGCCATGGAGTGAAGGTACAGAAAAATAAATGAAGGACTGGTTAAGAATTTTGTGATTTATAGTATCTTTGGGTTTTTAAGGTCATATTCACTCTAGGTGCAGTTGTTCATTTTAGCGCTTCTGCCATGAGAAGAGTTGACAGGCATTATAATAACTGGTCTGCAGTTGAAGAGATATAGGTACCTGGGCCACCTACTACCTCATCCACCATGTAGGTACCAAGATTCTGATGCATCCGTGAATTCACTTCCTGTTTTTAGACTAGCAAAGCTATTCTCAGAGGAAGTCTCCTTTTCATATACCGGCACGCATTTAACCAGATGCATAATAACCCTCACCCGCTTCCCCCCCTTTTTTTTTTACCTGAACTAATCAATATTTGTACATCTCTATTTTCTAATGTTTCCTATGGGTATTCTGTCACCATAAAACAAATCTTTATGATGCCCTTTCCAATCAACATCAGACTATTTGTTTCAAGATAGTAATTAACTTCCTGCTTAATCTGTCACACTCAATTTGAAACTAGGCATGCAAGGCTATTAAAACCTGTGGTTGTGGTGTTTGCCCCTGGCTGAGGCAGTAGCCACTGGCAGCCTTGATTTATCACTCTTCATTTAAATTCCTGTGCCAATGATTTTAGTTCCTAAATGCTGTGACTGGCATTTTTGGATTTCAAAATCAAAGTGAAAATAAGCTACAGTTAAGAACTCAACAGCTCAGATCGATGAAAAACGGTTTTATAACTGAACACCCTGCAGTTAAATCCTAGGGGTTTGACCAAAAAGTGCTTAGTACTCAGAGATGTTGCTGTGGGAAGACAAGTATCCCACTCTAATGGCTGTTTATAAATCACTATCAAACCTGCACCTTGTAACAGTGCCATGTAAATTTGCTCCCAGATGGAAACTATTTTTTGCTACGCTTGCTTCCTTAAAAGAACAACCCCCCAGAAGTAAGCTTCTCCTTCTGGCAAATCTCATCTTTGATATTCTACTCTTTTTATCCAGCACTGCTCATGTTTGAGGAAGCAGATTATAACACAGCTACTAAGACCTACTCCATAATAGTGCGTGCAAAATGCCTCCTAAATTGAATGAGCATCATTCTATAACTTTCTTATTAAAGACTGACTGTGGTGTAAATCTTGATTTATTGAAAACTTCTTCAGATATACACTTGAAGAATTAGGCTTTTCTACAACCCTGCCAGAAACAAATTGTGAAAATTTGTTCCTCCTGCATGGCTTCATAATCTCAAGGCTCAACACTTCTTACATGGCAAATCCAAATGATCTTCTTCCTTTTAGGGTAAAGCTCCTCCAGGAAGTATTCCAGCTCAGTTAAGCCTTCCTCCTCTGAACTAAAGCATTCACAATCTCATTCTTATAACTTAAACACTTAACTTAAAACTATGCTTCTTTTTATTTTTTGCTAGCCTTTTTCAGACTGCTAACCTTGTCTCCTCAATTAGAGTAAGTAAGGCATTTGAGAAAGCCACAATAACTTCTTCCTTTCTTATCAATACTATATGAGGAGCCATAGTACTGATCATGCATTTATGGCTTAATGAATGTTTGCTTGTTCATTTATTAAACAAGAATTTACTGAGCTTTATACCTAGTACTCTTCAATGCTCCAGGGGTAGAGTGACCTGACTAATTAAATACAGTGGAAAAGTTCAGCCCTCATGGAGCTTAAATTCTACTGCTGAAAGACTAAATTATATTTGGAATTTATCATATCATGGAATTAAGTGACAGAATAAAGAACACATGCAAATCAGTTTGAAGAATGACTTAGATACAGTCTTGAGAAATATATGATCAAAGCAAGTGGTAAACCAGAAAAACAAACAAACAAAAAAGCAGTTGAAAATGACAGAGAACAGAGTGTGGGGGAAAAAAAGGAAAGAAAGGAGAGGAGGGGACGACATTTTTATTTTTATGCTTAAACCATGAAAATTTTATCTATTTACACAGTCAAGTTTCTAACGCAATACATATTTTTATTTTCCAAATAACAGATTTTTATTTCTTCTCTCTGAGACTAAAGTAATATGATCTTGCACATGGGATGAAATATTACTGAGATACTTCTTCTTTACCTCTAAAAACAACTGTACAACTTGAAGTCACCATGGCAAACTTCCAATAATACTGTAAAATATTACAGAACGAGACCTACAGCAAGAGCCGTATACATGGAAAGTTACAACGAGATTTTTAGGGAGGAGGTTTCTTTTTACTGGAGGTGTCAAATTCATAAACTGTGTTATTTTCTTATTTTTATTATGTCAAGTCTTTGGAATTATATAGAACACTGATTTTAAATTTTAAAAGACTGTGCACATAGAATGTTCATCATGTTATTCAATGCAATTACTGAATATTAGAGTGCTCATCATGTTATCTAGTGCAATATACTTATTTTGCAGATGAAGAATCTGAGGTCCAGAAAGATTAAATAACTTACCTGAATTTACACTGCTGGATAGTAGCAGTTTAGGGACTAGAACTCAGAGCTGATCAGATTCTGACCAGCTGTTTCCTGTCTCTCTATATGACTAAACTACTGGACATTTCAAGAGAATTAAAAAATGACATTATTAGCTACAAATTCATGAGAATGCAGATGGTAAATAGCAGGCTAAACTATGTACAAAGCATATGAAATTTGGTTTTATGAAAAACCAAATAGACAATAATCTCTCCTGTATATTTTCAGGGCATTCTTGCTTAGGTTTACACAACTGAACACTATGCCTTCTGTAGGTCTGTTCCAGAATGATAAGCCTACGAATAGAATGCTTATTGTTGATGTCCTAAGTGAGCACTTTATGACTAAGGGGCAAAAGTATCAGGGTATTAAAGCTTTAAAAGGTTCACTTTATGTATGGTAGAAATGTGTGTGTGTGTGTGTGTGTGTGTGCGCGTGTGTGTTTACATATCCATCCTCTTAATTCACTAATTTATTTAGTAAATATTTAATGTATAGTTTCATGTGAAATGTGTCATGTTAGGCCTTGGGGATATGAACATTTATGACAAACCAACAGAAAAAATGGGCATGCAATTGAAATGCAGAGCATGGTAAGTACGGAGACCGGGTAAATATAAGGAGCTATAATAAGATAATCAGGGCCAGATCATGAAGGATCTTACAAGTCACTTTAGAGAACTAATCAATCATAAACCCACCACACAGAGAGAAACAGTGCCAACATTAGAAAATTTTGCTATTCATTTTCTTATGACTATATGTGTACATCAGTTGTTTACATAGTTGGGTGATGATGTATATAGTTTCCAATCCTGCAGTCCTTACAGTACTGTCAACATTATTCTCATTCATTAAACTTAACATTCCATCTTACAGACATAATACATTTTACTCACTATTTATTTCTCATCACTTAGGATATTTATACATTTCCTTATTATATATAATGCATGTTTGTACACACATATAGTTTTTCTATATGTCATCTTTCCTAGATATTAAAATAGAGTAGTGTGTTTAAAGGATATAGTAATTTTAAGGCACTGGAAACACATTGCCATATAATTTTGTAGTTTTCCTGTAGTGACGTGGGAGTTCTGACCAAATCATACTCTAAGAACACATAAGCATTACCATTTACCAAAGAAAACCTCACAAAAAACAAAAACATGTCCAATTTGATTAGAAGAAAATTACCTATCATTTTAATTTGCATTTATTTGAACTTTAGCAAGAATGAAGTTCTTTTTTAATGCATATTAGGCAACTGTATCTCTTCTAAGAATTGACTGCTCATCCTTTGCCCATTTTACCATAGTCTATTCTTCACAAGTATTTTACCCAGCTTACTGCTTATTTTCATTTTATTTATAATGACTTTGATATGTGAAATTTCTATTAAACTCATCTGTCCTTTGCTTTGTAATTTATTTTTTATATGCTTCTCTATTTAGTCATATATTTACCTATATTTACTTTTTCTTAAGATGTTATGTTTAACATTTATCTGTTTAATAACTTGGGATTTCTTTCAGGTATTTTCTTAGTAAAGAATTAACTTGAAATGTTTTAAATAGCAAGTTTCCCTCAATACATTTTATTCAGTGATGTATACTTTTCCCATTGATTTTATATGTGTTCTTTATCCTATATTAAATCTCTCCATATATTAAGAACTTTTTTCAAGGCTACCTCTTCTGTTCCTTTAATCAGAAACTGTTTCTATCTTCTCCTTAGAAATACAAATTAGTTCCTGAAATGTAAGCTAATTATTCATTCATTGATTTTGATTAAATATACTTTTCATGTTTTAAGGGATGTACTCAAATGAGAACTCATTTTTTAAAGAACCATGTACAAATGAAGCAGCACTACATTTTGCAATTATGTAACACCTTCACTGTCCTAGCAATAGATGATACTTTCAATATACAAGCACAATGCAGTGAACTTTTAGATAATATTATGGAAACCTGATGCCATATTTCCTAAGAAAATTTTTACAAAGAAAATTAAGCAAAATTTCAGTGAAAAAAATGGAATCAAGAGGAAAGCAATTAGTTCTTGAAATATGAAAATATAAAAATAAAGAAAGTGATTTTTATGCAAAATCCAGTTCAGCAATACCATCTGTTTGCCATGTTTATGTGTTATGTTTAGACAATGTATATTCTGAGTTTTTGCTTGGTTGTTATAAATCCCAAACATATATACTCTTCTAAGTTATCAAAAAATTAAGCAAAAATGATTTTAGCATCTTTTGACCCTAAAATTAGAGTTATGGGTTAATATCCAAAATACATAAACAGCTCACACAACTCAACATAAAAAAAAAAGATTAAAAAATGGGCAGAAGACCTGAACAGACATTTTTCTAAAGAGTACATGCAGGTGGCCAATGGGCAAATAAAAAGATGATCAACATCGCTAATCATCAGGGAAATGAGAATCAAAACTACAATGAGATATCACCTCACACCTGTCAGAATCACTCTCATCAAAAAGAACACAAATAACAAATATTGGCGAGGATGTGGAGAAAAGGGAATCTTTGTACACTGTTGGTGGGAATGTAAATTGGTGCACCCACTGTGTAAAACAATATGGAGGTTTCCCAAAAAACTAAAAATAGAACTACCATATGACCCAGCAATTCCAATCCTGAGTAAGAAAGAAACAAAAACACTAATTTGAAAAGATACATGCATCCCAATGTTCATAGCAGTGTTATTTACAATTGCCAAGATACGGAAGCAACCTAAGTGTCCATCAACAGATGAATGGATAAAGAAGATGTGGTATGTATGTGTATATATATATATATATATACATACACACACAATGGAATACTACTCAGTCATAAAAAGAACGAAATTTTGCCATTTGCAACAACATGGATGGACATGGAGGATATTATGGTAAGTGAAATAAGTCAGACAGAGAAAGGAAAATACCGTATGATAACACTTATATGTAGAATCTAAAAAATACAACAAATTAATGAATATAACAAAGAGAAACAGACTTACAGATATAGAGAAAAAATTAGTAGTTACCAGTTGGGAGAGAGAAGTGGGGAAGAGCAATATAGGGGTACGGGATTAAGAGGTACAAACTATTATGTATAAAATAAGCTACAAGGGTATATTATACACCACAAGGAATATAGCCAAATTTTATCACAACTATAAACAGAGCATAATAACCTTTGAAAACTGTGAATCACTATATTGTATAACTGTAACTTATATAACATTGCACATCAACTATACTTTAATAAAGAATAAAATAATAGTTTTCCCTACAAATTCAAGTCCCTGTTGGGCAAATTTACATCAAACAAAGGGTAACTCCTCCCATACTCTGCTTATAGTACCTCTGATACCTCTGATACCACGACAAGCTACAATGGATTTAAAAGTCACATGAAGGCAAGTATGTGACTTCATTCCCTCCGCTGAGACTGTGAGCTACCACAAGGGAGAAAAGAAAAATTTATGGAAGTAGAAAATAAAATTCAAATTAATAAGGGAAATGAAAAGAATTGGGACATTTGTAGAGAACAGCTTAGAGAAAGATAGTTAGTTCTAGATCATAGTACAATAATGAGGAGTTTGGTCTTAAAAGGTCATAAAAACTTTATCTAATTCTTCAGGTGTAAAGAAAGTGGATATATCAAGGCTGTATCATAAAAAAAGGTCTATCAGAATTAATTGCAATTAGGTTACTTTTTGCATTTCACCTAACATTATGGATTCTTTCTTTTATTGAGAAAATTAGAATAAAAATTACATTATATTAAAATTTAAAAAAATTATTTCTAACAAATAAATAAGTAGAAATAATCTTAATAGAATGTTCTACTGATGGTCTTCCCATCTACAAAGAGTGATTATTCAGAGAAAGAACTTCTAGCTCTTGAAGTGCAATTTATTTTTTGTATTTTCTTCTTAAATAGGCTAATAGGCAGAAGGAAGATTTTAGACAAGATACATGGAAGACCACCCTAAAAGAGTCGGTTAAAATATACAAGAGAATTGGAGCTCTTTCTTAGAGATCTTTGAAATGGGATAAAATAACATTTATTTATAATATAAAATATATTTATCTATATAATGTTACTTATAACATTTATAAGAACATCTTGCCTGATGACTTGTAGCTGAAGTCTACATTCTCTTGAGGTCCTTTAAGGCATATGAAAATTGTCACCTTATAAGTATAAAACTAATATGAACTGGCAGCAGTTAGGTTAATAAAATTCAGATGTTGGAAAACAGTTTTTTTTAGGACATAATTTTCCATGTCAGTTATCTTTAAATTTAAATATATAATTAAGTAGAACTTCAAATAGAGTTTAATTGTTCTGCTCTTAATACAAGTATCTCACATTTTGGATAAAACAGCTAAATAAAGACAGCAGTTGAACATTTTAAATATTCAAAACTGTCAGCACTTGAAATATTTATTCTCATAAAAATAGAATGAGGAACCTATTCTCAATTTCTATAAATCTAAATGTGCAATTCATATCTGCAACTAACCAACATTTATCTTTATAAAAAGTAATAAAAACATTTAAAAACATAAAATTATGAGATAGGACATAACTATCAAAAAAACTTATCAAAATATAATCTAAGGACTTCCCTGGTGGCACAGTGGTTAAGAATCTGCCTACCAATGCAGGGGATACGGGTCGAGCCCTGGTCCGGGAAGATCCCAATGCCACGGAGCAAATAAGTCCATGTGCCACAACTACTGAGCCTGTGCTCTAGAGACCGCGAGCCACAACTACTGAGCCTACGTGACACAACAACTAAAGCCCATGTGCCTAGAGCTCGTGCTCCACAAGAGAAGCCACCGCAATGAGAAGCCCGCGCACCACAACTGAAGAGTAGCCCCCGTTCAACGCAACTAGAGAAAGCCCGCACACAGCAACGAAGACCCAAAGCAGCCAAAATAAATAAATAGACAAATAAAAATTTTTTTAAATATATATAATCTAAAACCCATAGAAAGTAGTCAATCATTCACTATTTATATAAAACAGCCTTGAAATAGGAAGTCAAAAACAGAGGACATCAATTCACACAGGCATTATAAAGTAAAAGGTAATCATATCTTAGAGATTTAGTGATTCAGCAAACGAGTAAAATAAGCTTTTTAAAGACAAAACAAAATGGAATGAAAAGTACATTTCTATTCACATATTATAGATATATTTATCACCCTTGGAATACTATTTATTTGCTTTAATGAGAGATTACTTAAGAAATATGTAAGCTGGATAACAATTTGAAAGGATGAATACAAATAATTCAATGAGTCATGTCATAATTATTTTGAGGAAAAAAACACTTTTATCTCAGGGTACACCTTGGAAATGACTCAATACAACAATATAGAGCAGAGAACAAAGGTACCAATAGCTATGAAATCTACCCTTAGGTCTATTAAAATTGCAAAATAATTAGAAGAGCATTAGGCAAATTATGAAACTACCTTTCATTTTTTTTGTTTTTAATCTTTTATTACTAAAAGCTTTGCTCACTGTATAACAGAATAAATACGTGGCCAAACAACTAGTCTCTCTTTCATAAAAACAGAAAAGTGAAATGTCAACATTCACCACCTGCCATTATCACTATTTAATCATTTATTACTTTATACATATTTTAAGGACTTGTGTACTAAGTAATATTTCAGGCACTCATTTCTTGCAAATGCGTATTGAATCAGATATTATACGTTTAATTAGTCTTTATTTAGCTAAGTTCTAAAGAATCTTAAAGAATGAAAGACTGTTGACTGCTCTGTAGTAGACACCATGTCTCAAACACTCAAACATGCATCTATTTTTCACTACATGGCATACAGCACAGTACTTTGCACATCATAGTTACTGACTATAGTTGTTTGCTGACTAACACATAGAGGTAAATGGGAAAAACAACGACATCACTATTTTGTAAAACGTTTTCAGGACCGATTTCAAGAGTGTGTGCCTACCGCAGTTGCATGGCTCCCTGAACCTGTTTAGGGTTTAATGATCATCTAATGTCATCTTGAAATTCTTTTTTTTTTTTTTTTTTTGCGGTACACGGGCCTCTCACTTCTGTGGAGGCGCCTCCCCCGTTGCGGAGCACAGGCTTCGGACGCGCAGGCCCAGCAGCCATGGCTCATGGGCCCAGCCTCTCCGCGGCATGTGGGATCTTCCCGGACCGGGGCATGAAACCGTGTCCCCTACATCGGCAGGCAGACTCTCAACCACTGCGCCACCGGGGAAGCCCCATCTTGAAATTCTTAATAATTTTATCTTTAACTCATGTTTTGTAAGTGAAGTCTGATGGGACAATGGAGTGTGCATTGGGAGCTTGAAGCCCCGGCTCTAGGCAAGGTCCAGCTTCTGGCCACCCACCCTCCCCACATTCCTGGGGATGTGTTTTCCCTGTCTTCCCCCCTGCTCTCTGCCAAGCAGTCTTCCAATCCCTGCACTGCCCACGGATTGCTGCCATTCTCCACCTGGGTTAAGTGACTTTGTTAACTTCTGAGGAGGGAGGACCACATTTCTGGGTTGTCTCCTGTCTCTAGTGGGGATCTGGGCATGTGCACAGAAGGGTCTAGGTAGGGCTCTCTAGCACTGGAGAGTGGAGTGTAGAGGAGTGAGTGAGTGAGTGAGTGAGTGAGTGAGTGAGTGTGTGTGTGTGTGTGTGTGTGTGTGTGTGTGTGTGTGTGTGTGTTGGCTGTCTCTGTTCTGCAGAGGCCACATTTTAGTGGGGGCAAGCTTCTCATCCACTCCATGCAGGTAGCCAATAGTTTCTGGGAAGGAGATTCAAAGACCCTTAGGGTTTTCCCTTCCACTGTGGGTTTGGAAGCCCTGGGAACCTGGAGGTTTCCTCAATCACCCTACAAGTATCCCTGTGCAGAGGGAGGGCCTCTCGCCTGGATCAGTGCCTGGGGACACCCTCTCTTCCTCTTTCCAAACTTTTTGAGTCTGTCTTAATTTGTCTGCTCTGGTCTGCTTGAGATACCCTTGGGTACTGGGGATAGGGAGTGGTGCAGGACTCTAGGAAAAGAACTGTGATTTCGATGATTTCACAAATGAGTTAAATGCTCTTATATTTACATTTAAAAGTAGCATTGAGCAATTAAAGAGGAATGGTAAAGTTCATGCTAATAATTTGAAATTTACTTTTACTTTACTTAGAAGGACATTAAATGGCAATTAAAAAAGCACCATGACAAGTTGAGAGACAGAAATTGCAGAAGGAAAAGCCTTTATATGTTAGTACCTTTAACGGCCCTTTTTTTTCTGTTTTTTGAACAAAGGGTCCTGCAGTTTCATTTTTCACTGGGTACCACAAATTATGTAGCTGCAACTGTTTTAGAATCCAAACCAAATAGAAAAGTGCTGAAGAATACATGGAAGGAAAAAAAAGCTACTTAATCTAAAGATGCTACATGGAATTTCAGTCTGATTAAAATGTCAGCAATTAGTTTTCAATCTTTACAAACTATTTATTAAGACATTTCACATTTTAAATAATAATTAGAATAATCTATCAACCTTGAAAATCTTTTATTTTTATTCTCACATTATTCAAAAAAAATCTTTATTAATATTTACTTTGAAGTAAAAGGGACTTTTAGAAAACATCCCCCCAAAATGAAAACCTAGTTTTTAAGAGCAACCACATTTGAATCCAATAATCCAGTTATCCAAATCAGTCAAGTTATGCAGGCAGAGTTTAGTTAAGGAAATTAAATTGGCGCCCATTTTCAAAACAAAGAATTGCATTGAAAATGAGCAATCAATGTGCTAGACAGTTCTCAACCATAAAGTAGAACCTTACATCATGACAGTCATAGATTATGCAAAATGTGATCATATGCATTTATCTTCACTGCTAACCAGATTTATTTTTATAGGATTTAAAATATTTTACTAAACAATCTCTATTACTAATTTTTCAATTTATATGGAGAAATGCCATTAAAATTGTTAATGTGGTAGTGGAGGCATCAAAATAGCAATAAGATCTTATTACTTTATGCTAAAGAAAACACTTTATCACCTTTCCTGAAAAACGCACAAATGAGAATTTCTCAGAGAAACAGCTGATGACTCTAAAAGCCAACTACTTAAAATCAAGTTTAGGATTAAACATATTTTTCTAGCAATATACAATCACCAAAAAAATCCCCTTGATTGCTATTAAAGGATGGTTTAGTGTTGATTAAAATCTTTTATTAAAAATTCTATAAGAACAGCACCACAGGACTTAGTGAGCATGAAATTTAGTACACGCTAAAGAATACATGTGCAATAATACTTTCCAGTTAATTTCTAGACAAATTACTGGTTAAATTTAAGGCTTTGCCCTTTTAATTCCCACTGCCTGGAATACTCTTTTATATATTCACAGGGTTTTCTCTTCAATTCATGATCCGCTCAGGTGTTATATCAAAAGAGGTGTTTTTGGTTTTCCTATGCAAAATGCCCCTTCCCCACCACTTCCAAACCTCTTACTGTGTTTAGCTTTTCTTCATGGGACATATCACTTCTTGACACTAAAATATAATGTCCTGAACGAAGGGACACTATTAACGGTTTGTACTTCTTTATTGCTATATCTCTAGCACACTGAACAGTTTCTGTCAGATAGTAAATATTCAATAAATATTTTTGAATGAATGAAATAAATTAATGAATGAATGAAATAAATTAATGAATGAAAGATTAACTGAAACCATCTCCAATATCTGTTAATGCAGTTAACAGAGATTTATTAGGTTGTAGTCAATGTAGGTTGAGGATATGTTCAGTCAAATAACACAACATCCTTGTTCTCAAGAAACTTTCACATTGGTCAGAAAAGCAACTATTAAAAATATGATTATGATCCAGTGAGAGAGAACCATGTGTGTTATTGTACACAAGTGATTGGGAACAGTTCAATTTCTACACTTCTTGACTAAGAGCTGAGCCATTTACCAACTTCAGGAAACTCACTGCTAAGGTCAAGAGCCTTTTCTATACCATTCGTTTACTCAAAAGTTGCATGCCACAAAAGGACACTAAACTCGGGAGTAATTTGATGTTTCCCAGGACTAAACACAAAGTTTACAATCATGCAGACTCTATCATAATTTAATATTTGGCTGGACCATAAAGTTATTTAGTTGTGATTAACTAGACTGACATTTCAATTATCTTCCCTACATAAAATATTCAGTGCACTTTTCAGAAGAAAAACACTTTTCCTAGAAGATAGGAAAATTTTATCCTTCAATATAAAGTGTCTGTGGCTTTTGAATATATAATTTTCTTATGTTTAAGAAATATGTAAAATACAAATAATATAGCATCACTCTTAGCTTCAATTACGGTTATTGCTGTTTTTCTTTAACTTATCATGCCACTGGCTTATATTCAGTATATTTTTAGTAAGCATTTAAAACTTTTATACTTTGAGTAGACTTGCACAGATTTTAGAAAAAAGAATATCCACTGTCAAGAATTTTCAAAACACTGTCAAGAATTTTCAAAACACAGTGAGGATTATGAGGAATATCCAGACATAAAATAAATTAGAATACAGATATAAAGATGAATGAATGTTTATAATGTCCCTAATTACCTACTCTAGCAACGTGCAAAAGGTTGCTATTTGAAATAGACTGTATTTTCAGAATGCAGTGAACTGTAAATCAAATAGACATCTCAAGTTTATAAATATATGGAGGCTTTTGTTGATTTAAATCTATTTTCAGTGTTAGTTCAATTAATTATTGCTACCTGAGCAAATATATGAAATCTGCAATCAAAATGGAAACCTAAAGCAAGACCTATACAGAATAGTCACCCATTGGCAGAGACAGGAGTGTTGAATATATATTTTAGGAAGCTGAAGGACTGGACAAACTGCTTCTGACAATAATTGCTTTAAAGACCCTTTAGTAAATATCAGCAGAATTGGTTTGTAACTTAGCATGTCTTTCACTTTGAACATGGTCCCTAAAGGTTTTTGCACATGTCAGGATATCTACAAACACAATTTGTTTCAGGCTATCCATGATTAACATTTTCCTTTCCTGTCTATGACCTAAATAATTCCTTTTACTAAACTACACAGCTTAGTTTTTCTATCATGCACTGAGGATTAAAATCAAATGTTTTCTAGGTGTTGCTTTCTTGTTTTGTTCTCTAGATGAACCACCTTTAAAGACCATTTAAATAAACTATCAAAATAGAAGGTTGCAAAAAAGCTTTTAGGGATTGCAGAAGTCAGTTAATTAAGGTTTATTGCAAAGATTTCTAATTATGAGAGTCAGTCTTAAATCTATAATCTTATTTATCCAACTAGAATCAGGATAATCAAGGAATGTTTTTCCTAACTACAGCTAAGTGGGTCTAAGTGATTTGGAAATTTCTTTTTTTTTTTTTTTACATTTCTGTAATTGTAAGCAGACAGCAAACAATTAAGTCAAGGTTGTTTAATGGGGTTTCCTTAATATTTCTTAAGTATGAGAAAAGACATATACATATAATCAACTACATGAAAGAAAAGGTAATTTGATGCGAACTTCCTCTTTATCCTCACGTTTCACGCTGTGCACAGAATAGTAAAATCATAATTAATGCAACTGTCTATATTTTTCAGTCTCTATTATTTTATTTCCTATTTGTACAAGGTTGCCTCATGTACAATATTATTATTCTGCTGATTTTCTTTTTCCCTACCTCTGGCCCTGATGATATATCAGCATCTTCTGCTAAATGGTTGTTCCCCTAACTTGTCTTGGCTATTTTGCAGACACCAACTCATTTCTCCAAATTTTAGTTAAATCTTCAGGTCCTTCCCCAAATCCTGTTGTACCTCTTCAATATACCAACTTGTTAGATGTTCTTGGGTCCATTAGTCATCAGGGCCTAATCCCTCAGTTGCTCAACCTTTGCTTGGTTCCTTCTACTCAGCATTCTTTCCCTTCTCCTGGCTTCACATGGCCTACTCATATTCTACTCATCTCTCAGAACAGAACTTAATTTAATACTGCTTCCTCAGGAAAACCAGCCCTTATTCTCTAGACCTGAATAATACATGCTCTCAGAGCACCCTGAGCTTCTCCTTGGTGGGACTTATCACAGTACTAATTATGTATTTGTCAAATTATTTGTTATCTGCCTCCCCACCAGGGTGTAAAATTCACAAAAGCTCGCTCACCACTATACATGTGTTGAATAAATTAAAGGCTTATTAATAGCTCATATCACTTTTCTATTTTAGTGTGAAAACAATGATATGTAACCTACAGATAATGAGACAAATAATTTACTGTGGTCCCCTCAGTCCAACAAAATTGTAATATGTTACCCTGTAACTTTGGACAGTGCCTCTTGAGTCACTTCAAAGAGAATTTCCAAAGATACCCAAGTGGAATGATGGCAAATCCCTCCCTCTATCTGCAACAGTAACACTGTTATCTTATTAAAGCTGCACACAATGATGACAGCTCAAGTCTGGTTCTGGGACACTCCAGTTTCTATAAGCTCCTTTTACCCAACACTAGGATCTGACCCCTTCTGATATGAAGAGAGTAATGGATGCATGCACAGATTGAATTATTTCATAATGTTACCCTTGACTGGAATATCTGCATTTTTAAAAGTATGATTTTCTAACATCAGAATTTCAGACACAAGAAGAGAAGACCTTCTTGGTGCCTCTCAAAATTATGACATGGAGATAAGTGGCTTATACGTGTAAGACTGGTCATAATATTTTATAAAGCATATATGTGGCAATATTTTAGCTCAGTTTAGGACCTTGATGTACTTTTCAAACAAAATTTAAATATATTTTGATTTTTCATTATAATTTATAACTAAAACAAAGTTGAATTAAATGAACAATAATTGTTTCTCAATATTCTTCTCAAAAATAAATTTACTGGGGAGGATTATTTAATAATACTGTCCCCTACCAGAATGCATAGCCTCAATATATGGATACTGTATCTTGTTTCATGCTTTGTATAATTTCTGTCCTTATAACCATACACTTTTAATAAATTCTCTCATTTTCAAAGTGGGAAATAGTTCGTATCCTGCCCTTCTGCTAAATTAGAAAAATAGCCTAAATGAACTCTCTTCTAATCCTGAAAGACTGCTATGTGTATAATGTATGAAATTATGTAAACATATTTACATGTATATTTTATTTAAAGTGATATATTGTTTTTATTCCCAAACTTAATTATTTATACCCTATAGTTAGAACAGTTGTACTGGATTATAGTTTTTTTAATCAAGTGGCAGAAAAAAGGCTTAGAAATAATCTGCTAATGCAGAGAGAAACAGAAGACCCTATCTGTTTTATGTTGAAGACACATCTGACAAGATTTTGTTGACACTATGGGAAAGAAGGAAAAAAAGAGAAAACAAGAATTACATTTTGAACAATCATAAAGCAAATTCTATGATGTGGAGCAGTTTGCTAGATGAAGAGGAATATTATATACTAAATATAAAAATGGTGATTCTACAGTATTATTTGGCTTTGCTTTATTTATTAGATGTATTTCTGAAGATTATCAGCAAAGTGAACTTATATATATTATTTTGAATAAAATAGTCACATCCACTTCAAATATGTTTTTAGTAGAATATTTAAGTTTTCTTCCTGTATACTTTATAGGTTTAGCAGTGTTTTTTTTACTTTTTATTTTGCAATAATTATAGATTCACAGATATTTGCAAAAGAAATGTATGGTAAGGTCCCATACACCCTTTACCCAGCCTCCCCCAATGCTAACTACTTGCAATAACTAAAGTGCAACATCAAAACCAGGAAACCAACATTGAGAAAATCCACAGAGCTCGTGTGTGTGTGCATGCACGCATGTCGTGCGTGTAGCTCTTTGCAATTTATCACATATCTAACTTCATGTAACTACCACCATAATCAAAATACATAACTATATTATTACTGCAAGGCTCCCTCCTGCTACCCCTTCATAGCCAATCCCTCTCTCCCTAAGCCCTAACCCTTGTCCACCAAGAATCTATTCTCCATCTCTACAATTACGTTATTTCAAGAATGTTATGTAAGTGAATTATACAGTATGTATCCTTTTGAGATTGGTTTTTTTCACTCAGCATAGTGCCCTTAAAGTTTATTCAAGTTGTGTGTATCACTAGTTTGTTCCTTTTTATTGCTGAATAGTATTCCAACATCTTACATATATTTCTACTTTAAATATCACCATAGCTGCCTTAATGCATGATATGGGCCGAAATGCATCCCCTAAAATCCATATGTTGAATTTAGCATGTGGCTGGATTTGGAGATAGGTCCCTTAAAGATGAAATTAAGGTAAAATGAGGTCATATGGGTGGGATTTAATCTGTCATGATAGTATCCTTACAAGAAGAGATTATGACAGAGACATGCACATAGGAAAGAACATATGAAGACACAGGGAAAAATGGCTATCTACAATCCAAGGAGAAAGGATTTAGAATGAAATCAACTCTGCTGATACCTTAATCTTGGACTTCTGGTCTCTAGAACAATAAGAAATTAAATTTCTGTTGTTTACACCACCTAGTCTGTGGCATTTGTTATAGCAGACCTAGCAAACGAATATAGTGTAAAAGAATAGTATAAAACATATAAAACAATACTTTCTTCTATAAGACAATCACTTCTGTATCAACATAATTTATGAATGCTTCTCAAAGGGAGTTTTTAAAATCTTTGAAGCTTTTCCTGTATCATGCTTTGTGATAAATTACATTATGGGGAGAATTAAAGAGAATATATATTTTAAAAAATCATAGGTCTATTCATGCCTAACTACATTGCAGTAAAAACCTGTAGTGTTAAAAGGGACCATTTAGCTGAAGGCAATTGGAGTTTTTAAAAAAGTTTAACTATTTTTTACACAAAACTGCACCTAAACAGCAGCATTTAGACACATTTCTGTATATTTTTTGCTGTTTCTTTTAGGAGTGGATTATGGTTAGGCTTGCTGGCTGCATTGTTTTTACAATATAGATATGAATTATAATTAGCATAAATTCTTACTATTTGCTTATCTGACATGGGAAAGAGATGGCTGCATAAGTACGGCAACTGAATTTCAATTCATGTAGCAACCTCTTATTTATGTCTGATGTTTGTTGGTAAGTAATATGGACTTGCTCTTAAGATATGTTAGTATAGGATTATATCAAAAACATAAATGCATAGATATTAAAGAGAAGCTTTATATCTAATTGACCATTACTACTAAGAAGTAATATCAAAAATATCTTTCTGCACCTTGGGAAACAATAAGAACAACAACCAGAAAATCACCCCTGTAATGTATAGAGTGTACAATTGCACCTCAGTGAATATAGATCCACCAGGGATATTAAGCATCAAAAGGGAATTATAGATAAGTTTTGAGAGAACAACAGTGGAACTTACCATCTTGATTCGTGGTCACTGTAATAGCTGTGAATGGCTTGGGAGAAAAACTCAACTCAGAAACTCCATTCATGGCTTCTATTTCAAAGGTGTAATTCACGTGAGGCACAAAGTCAAGTACTATCACAGAATTGTTGATCAGGCCAGTATGTCTTGGGATGAAGCGGAGTCCTCCACCACAGTCCTCACACTGGCTGGTGTCTAAGCCACATTTCTTACAGATTACACTGTATGTGAGATCTTTTCTCCCTCCTGTGTCACTTGGTGGGCTCCATTCCAAAATAAGGGCCGTTTCATTGATGTTAAAAACCACATTCCTAGGAGCTGAAGGTGGCCCTAGAGAAAGCAATTAAAAAAACAAATGTACATGTATAGGACAATGAATTATGGTGCTAACTTGAAAATGTCATCAATAAACACTTGCTTGTCTTTTATATTAGTTTGAGCTCTTTCTTCTGATGGAAACAATAAAGAAATATGGTTAAAAATATCTGAGTTAGTCTAGTAAGAGTGGAGTCTTAGGGGTGAAGATGGTCTATATCTTAACTTCTGGTATATGAATTTCAATATTTAATATCAAAAGCCACAGATCTCCAAAAGATAGTAATTATACTTTTTAAATTTGTTGACTGAAAATATATAACAAAACATTATTTTAAATTATGTGATGGTTTTAAATACATCTTAATAATTACATCATCATTTTAAAATTTTGAAAAAATAGTAACATGCATATATAAAACATGCTGTGTTCAGTCTTTCAGTCCTCAAACTATGCTTGATGTGTAAGTAAAACTCCCATTCATTTTTCTGGACAATCTCTCTAAGAATCTTTTTCTCACAGGCTGAGAATAAATGGCCATAAACTCAGGGTGGACAGACACTTTGGAAGAAGGGGAAGAGGAAGGGAAACTGGAGGCAGCATAAAGGCTTTTACTAGGTCCTGCCAATTTCATGGGACAAAAGCATTATACGGAAGGGATAAAAGGGGGTATACATAAGAAATGGTACCTAGACTTTTATTTAGATTAACTTTACTAAACATAAGTAAGTGTGTCCTTAGAAGCTTATAAAGAGACCCACACAATCCTCTTATTTGTCATCAAGAGTGCACAAACCATGTTTCTCATGGATGGTGGATGAGCATCTGCTCTCTTTTTTCTCATTATTTTTCCATACGGATCACACTGCATAGAGTATTTATATCCTTTAACTATTCCAGCCTTTTCTTAAAATTGTGTCAATAATCTTTTACACTTATCCGAGTCCTTCAAACCTCAGTTTCATATCATTCACTGAACAAATATTAACTGAAGGTCTACTCGGTGCCTGGCACTGTGCTATGTACTATGTTGTGAAATACCACAGAATCCTTTCTGTAAGAGACTGTGCTTATGATAGATATTTTGAAAAATAATTTATTGTATAAATAACTAATTAACATTCCTGCCACATTTTAAAAAGCTTAGTTTTAAGAAATCTAAACAGTTCTTTAAATTGCTGCTATTAAGAAAATTTGCTTAGAAGGAGGGAAAGAATTCTCTGTGACATTCTCTCCATAGAAAGAAATACAATTTTTGATATAAGCTTCTTTTGGATTTCAAGATATGGTCATTCATTCATTAAATATATATATTTTTAGTGACTACAATGTGTGCCAGATATTCTGCTAGATCTTGGGCTTACAGCATGAATGTGATAAAAGTTATTTCTGCTTTCTTGTTATTAACATTTTAGCTGAATGGCTAGATAAACACAAATACACACACACAAACAGAAGAATAAAATTCAAATTATAGTAAGTGCAGTTACAGAAATCAAAAGGAAAGGAGCTGAAATAACCTGAGAAACATTCTGAGAAGGCCTAATATAGGTGATGTGGAAGATGTTCAGAGGGGTGGGAAGAATATTAGAGGTAGAAGATGTGTGGCTCTTTAGTCAAAAAAGATTTTAAAATAGTCATGGAACTGTCAGAAGATCACTGTGGCTAGAATGCGGAAGGAGGAAGCAAGAAGTGAGTTTTAAGGAACAGGAAGGGGTTGGATAATGCCAGACTGCTGGCTCATTGGAATGAGTCTGAATATGTTTCTATACTTAACAGGAAGAAACTAACAGATTCTATCTACAGAAGTGATGTGTTTCAAAAACAGCATTCTGGCTGCAGTGTGGGGAATGGTCTAAATGAGTACAGAGGACTCAGTAGCAAGATCTGTTATATACTGTTAGAGTAGCATAACATCACTCCTAAATCTATATGATTGTGTATTGGCTTTGAGATATTAAGAAGTGTTACATTTTCCTTTTTCATTTTGCTGGATCCTGATATCAGCAACCTAATGGGTAGGACTCAGACACCTATATGTACATTTCATGTTCCAGAGAGTTAAGAAACGTCTACCTTCAGAAAGGAAAATATGGAAGGGATTAAAAACTAGAGCACAGGGATAGGCATAGTTCTTTACCTCCAACCTAGACTCATGGCTAGGAGATAAAGATTCATTATCATTATCATAATAATGTCTTCCTACAGAATGACATATTCATATTGTTGTTCTTTTCTCTTATTTATAATGGAAAAACATGAATTATTATTCACTTACATTTCCAAGAACAGGAAGAATGTTATCAATTATGTTATGGGTGTCTGCAAGTATATGACTGTCCGCCTAGAGATACTTAAATAAAAACGGCAGACACCCTTCTCCCTCAAGGGCTCTCAGACCAATTAGCATGACAATTAAATAGCTTTTTAATTGCTGTTAAATTATGCCAGCTAAACTGTGATTTCATGCAAATATTAAGCTGTAATGACATGCATGAATCATTTACTAAGATTTAGAACTTAGAACAAAGAGAGACAATTAATTCTAATCCTCAGATTCAACTAAATTATGTGTCACTAAGCTTTTATGAATGTGGCCTGACTGCTTTGTTATCATTTATAAATTATACAAAGATTATGTGACACCCAAGGAAAAAAAATCTTGGCAGCAATAACTCTTTTGGAGACATCTGTACTGAAAACTCTCAGGGATTTTCTTATGTTGATTTTTTTTTCTTTAAAGGAAACACGTACTTCACATAGAAAAAAGCTATCTCCACACTACACCCTCCAAACCAATCTCATAAGAAAAGGACAATTATCCTAATTTGCAGCTAGCTGTTTTTCTAGCCCATCATGTAATAAACTTAAATAAAAACTACAACTTTATTTCTATTAAAAAAACACACTTTCAATCTTCTTCTTTTTTTTTTTTTTTTTGGCTTCAATTTGGATTTCCCCTTTACACATTTAAAGAATAAAGAAATAGTGCTCTAATAGTAAACTTATGAGAAGCTTGTGGCAGTGCGGTCCTGTCCCTCCCCAGAAGAGCATCTGGCCATGCAGTCCCCATCTTCCTCTCAGAGTAGCAGAGGCCAGGTGAGCTACAATTTATTTTATTTTATTTTATTTTTTCTTTCGGTACGCGGGCCTCTCACTGTTGTGGCCTCTCCCGTTGCGGAGCACAGGCTCCGGACACACAGGCTCAGCGGCCATGGCTCACGGGCCCAGCCACTCCGTGGCATGTGGGATCTTCCCAGACCGGGGCACGAACCCGTGTCCCCTGCATCGGCAGGTGGACTCCCAACCACTGCGCCACCAGGGAAGCCCCAATTTTTTAAATTTAATTTAAATTTTTTCTTTATGGAAAATGTTTTAAACAGAACTATATTTCCCAAAATACATCATACATAATATCTCTAGTCCCATGAGATATCACCAAAAAAATGAGTTCAGTGCTCAAATTAAGATTCCTCTGGAAGATTGACGCTGAAACAAAAGAAACACAATTTGCTTCACTTTGTTGAATCCAACATTTCCCAAACGTTTATTCATGGAATATTATTTTCTAAGAAGCATATGAAGGAATACTAGCATTCTGCAGAACACCCTTTAAATAAAGGTTGACACTGAAGGAGAGCAAACTTAGGGGTCACATTTCAGTTACTACATACTTTGCTGTAGATTTCACATTTTATGCTTATAATTACAGAAATATATTAACTCATAAATAAACAGTGGTCTTTTTCATATTAACTGAAGAGTGACTATTCATTCACCCATTAACTCTATAACTAATTGTGGCTTACAGATGCATTTTTTAACCTTAAGAACGATGAAAATTTGATCCAAATAACTGAAAATCATTAAAGGCTATTGCCTATTAAACTTTATTAAACTATATTTTCCAGTTCTTAACTTACTACCTGGCAATAATTTAAGTGTGTTTGTTGGGGACTTCCCTGGTGGTCGTGTGGCGAAGACTCCACGCTCCCAATGCAGTGGGCCCGGGTTTGATCCCTGGTCAGGGAACTAGATCCCACAAGCCACAACTAAGATTCAGCACAGCCAAATAAATAAATATTTTTTAAAAATGTGTTCGTTAATTTAATGACTACCAAGACTTTATAGTACAGTTTCCTAAGAAAAAGCATATTATTTACATCTGAGTTTACAAATGAGAGAAAAATAGTTCTATGTTTACCTATGTCAAAGAGAACATCAGAATATATATATATATATATATATAAAATCATCTAGAGATGTTTAGGCAAATGTTTTGCAAAGGAGTAAATTACATGAATAAATGAAAAAGTACATCTCCAAACTTTAATAATGTACTAAAAATATCAGTTGTCAGATCTGCATATAGACATAATTTAAAACTCTAAAAGTCATTTCATTCTTTGCATTATCAATTTTAACTTTATCTGTCTTTATCTAACTTTATCTAACTTCATCTATATTATTTATTAATCTAATATCCTTCCTATATAATCTTTGAAAAAGGTATTCAATAGGAGCCCTGTAAACAAAATTTTGTATTCATATCTAAACCACTATGTGCTCTATCAATGTTTTGTTCATAAAATGTTTGTATATTTGGAAATGGATGATGAATAATCACAAAACTGGGGCTTCAAGCTCACCACAGGGAAGGAACTAAATCAATTTATTCAGATAAAGAAATGAGGCCCAGGAAAGTTTTGTAATTATGTCAAGGTCATGAAATGTATTAGTGGTATGATGATACCTAGGTCTTTTTATGTTTAGATTTTTTTTTCTATCACATTTTCTGTCACAATGTATTCATCCTATAAATAGGAAAATGTTTTATAGTGCTTTGCTTAGAGAGTACTGTCAAATGCAAATTTTCAAAACACACAAATTAGAGAGCAATTTATTGCCTTCCTACAACAGATTTCTTTTAATAATGTTACCTTAAAGCATTTAAAAATATTTACGGAAGAGTAACTGACAATTAAACCTTCAAGATAAATACTGCTGAAGATACAGAAACATGTGCACTTCAAATCCTTTGAATTCTACATATTCTCATTTTTTTCAATATTATTGTACTTACTTCAGTAACTAAATTGATGTCTAAAATTAAGACTTGTCCATTAGTGTTTTCATAATACCGTGAATGAAGACTTAGATAATTCTTGCTACATTTTCCCTCATTTCTAAGACTCATAGTTAAAGGAAACAAAAATAAAAAAAGAAATCTAATAGACTAAATACCATTCACTTCCAGAATAAAATCTAAATCTCTCAACCTCGTCTACATTTGTCTTTATAACTAGGCCCATCCCTTACCCTCTTTCTCCCTTTTGCTGCACCTCAATGCCTTTGCACATACTGTTCCCTTACTTTTTTTTGCTCTGTGGAAAATTCCTACTCATCCTTCATGTTCTGATTTAGGTGTTTACCTCCTTTGTGACACCTTCCCATTGTCCTCAGGCAGAGGTGACTACTTTTATACATTGTAGGCATGTATTCAAAAATATATAACCAAAATTTTTTAGCACTTTTTTGTTCTAAGGAGTGTACTTAATATTTCACATGATTTATTTCATTCAATTATCACAGTAAACCTGTAAGGTAGTTAATTATATCCCCGTTTTATAGAAAAGGTGACTGGTGCTTACCAAATGTACATATTGCACTGAAATATATGTATTCTTGTATACAGGTCTATTCTGGTCTAGCTTGATCCAAAGGTGGCATGTGCTTTAACTAAGATGAATAGAATGCATAGTTTTGTGCAACCCGACAAGAATTATTTGTCACATAGTGCAAATTTTGAAAAATATTGGAGAGCAGAGAGTTCAAGGTTATAATCTTTGCAAGAATCCAGTGTTATTGATTCAAGAGAGAACCATGTGACTTGAAAATCATGTAAGAAGTGGAAGGGGATGTTTATATTATGAAGACTGGTATTAACTAATAAAAACCCATAGCAAAATGGACAGCCACCCATATCTCATTGGGAAGGAATAAAAGCTTCTCAAAATACAGTTCCATAGACACTCAAAACTTGAAAAATAAGCATTTGTGGCTCCAAATTTCTATGCCATAAAGCGTGGACATAATTTTACCTTGGAAAAAGTCAAAAAAACAGTTATCAACTATTTTCATCGATGCAGAAAAAATCTTCAATATAAACCCATAGAATAACTAATTCTAAAAACTACAGAAATATGCTATAATTTTGTACGTCAAGAGTTAAACGGCAAAACCACATTCATAATAAAAGCACACTAAAACACAAATGAAATCATGAGCAGCCTGCGCTTGGGCGTTTTGAGTAAAAAATCATCCAATTTTGCTAAATATCATGAAGAAAAAAATCTTGCACACCTACATACAGCCCTTTCTGTGTCTGAGTCAGTTATTTTTAATTAAATACTCATTAGAAATAAGAGAAATATGATGAGACTAAGCACTGTCATATTTTGGGAGGGAAAAGCAAAGCAATAAATGAATAGATTAAAGCCAATTAATAAATCTTTCTCAAAAGGCATAGCACTGTAGGGATAATTATGAATGTTCTTTTTCCAAGTATGGATTAGACATGGTAAGTGGTCTGTTGTGTACAAGTAGATGATATTAAATGGGACAATTCTCTCTGAGTTCCAACTGTAGATGCCAAGAACAGATTTGCCCTGGTAGCAAGTAGTAATTCAATTCTTCAGCATCAGCAGAATAACCACTTAATATCGCTTCCTATGGAGGAACCTCTCCCAGGTAATTTGGTAAAAGAACCTTGCCTGAAATAAAAATTAAAGTATTTATGTTTAGGAAACTCCATGAAGCTCAAGTGACATCTTACATCAGTGATCTGTATTAGGGAAACTGGGATTCATTACATACAAGTATCTATCCTATAATATAAGGATCATTTTAATTTAAAAAATATACCACTGCCATACATAAAGTAAATATTTAGAGTTATTTTCTATAATGAGAACAAGTCTAGAGTATAACACAGCCTGTTAAAGGTAATAAATCCATTTATGCAATATCTCCCATTCTGGCTTCTGTAAAATTGTGGCTGCTACCTTGTGTTTACAATCAGTCACCTAAGCAATCAGCTGCGCTTTTGTTTTTTCAGTTGTGAGACAGAAAAGCAAGGAACCAGAATGTTTTTTTTCCATGCACAAGAAGCTTAGGGGAGAGAGATAGAGAGAGAGAGAGAGGAAGAGGAAGAGAAAGAGAAAGAGAAAGCGAAAGTGAAACGAAAGCGATGGGGCAAAAAAAGAAAAGATAGCAAGTAGAGCAGGGGTATCTGTATAGGAGCATCCTATACCCACCCAGAGTGGAGGACCTGAGTAGGGCAGATGAAACGGGGAAGAAGACCTTTCCTGATGCATCTCAACACAATATTTGTTCTATTCAAAGTAAGAGTGAGAGAATAATGACTTTCTTAAATGGCCAATCATTCCAGAAATAAAGAAGCCATGTTTTACAATGTTAACCTTAGAGCAAAAATAAATTCAACTTTTACACTTTCATTCCAACCACTGTCACTGTATACCAAATATAAAGATAAAAAGACATGGTATTTGCCTATGTATTAAGAATGAAATTGGAAGAAACCGTTTTACTCAAGGTACTTGACTACATATTTAGATGACCAAGAAAAGTGAAATCCTTAATGATGTGCAAAGGAATTACCCATATATATGATTTGCATTTTATGTTTTGAACTTTTCTAAGTAGGCAGCACAAATGTTCATTGAATGTGTTAATCTTCCAGCACCTGTTCAGTAACTAAAAAAAAATCCTCCTATTGATTTAAACACGAGAAACATCAAAGTGAAAATGCGATGACTGTGGAATTACATTTGTCTAACTTTTTATGCATCCGTATATTAGACCCTCACTTCATTTCTCTCAGTCCTTTCATGCTCTCTGCCTTTCTTGCTTGACAAGTACTTTCTTAGTAACTCCTATAGTCCTTTGTTTCTCCAACCTTAGTGAGCATTTTTCCCTTCTGGCCTAGAAAAGCCTTAGACAGTTATTTTGATAACAGACTTCTTGGCAGGCAGCAGGGTCTCCTGTGCTCTGAACTGCTCTCAGAGGCAGCCCTAATTGACCAAGAGATGATATTGTGGAGTGTCCTCCACGGCTCATCCTTTAAAGCACAGAACATACATTAATGAGTCACCTGAGAAATAAAATTAAGAGTTTATGAAGTAGATTAAGATAATAGAGAAAACACTTCAGCATTTCATTTTAAATTTCTTATTCTTAATTTCTTTAATATACTTTGCAGTTCATGTAAGAGAAGCATAATGAATGTTTTAAAAACATTCATTTTTGATTTTTAAAACAATGTTTTAAAAATCAAGACGATCCAAACTTACAAGTATGTTGCTGGTATAACTGGATATTAGGACTGTTTGAGAGATCCTAATATAGTTAAAATTAGAGATGGAGAAAGAGGCCAGGGCTGGACTTTGGATGTTCTTGGATTGACTCTTACAATTTTGGCAAATAGGTGTTGGGCTTTGAAAGATGTTATGCAGAAGAAGTGGTAATATGATCAAGGTTTTGTTTTCATTTAAAAATAATATTTTCTAATAGTTTGGAATATTTGGAGGGATGGAAGACTAAATGAAGGAGACTTGCCAAAATATTATTAAATTAGCCCAAGAAAGAGTTGAGGGCCTTAACAAAAAAGGAAAGGACCAGGAGTTGATATGAAGGAATGGACAGAAGGAATACTAAGAAGTAAAACTGACAAGTCTTGTGACTACTTGGACACGTCAAGGGTAGAGACAGGGGTAATGATTCTAAGCTTTCTTGCTTGGATGCATGGGTAGATGAGGATTCAGCAGGATAAGGAAACAAGCTGGGATGGATGAGCAGGCTGAGGTAGGAAGGAATAAAATTGACTTTTGTAGGTGAGCTAAAATTATAAGTTTATTCATTCTTTGAATATTTATTTTGTGCCTAGTATTTGCCAGGTACTATTATTAGTGCTGGAGACACAGTAAAGAAAGAACATTCATGATCCCCTTGTAATCTACTATGGGTAGAATGACAATAAACAAGGAAGTGAGTGTAAAAATAAATCAGATCTTTTCAAAGAGTGACATAATGCATAAAAAATAAAATATATGATACAAAAAAGAGTAACTGGGAGGGATTCTATTTTTGAACAGGTGATCAGGAAATGCCTGTCCTAAGAATTGACATTTGAGCCTGACTGCCAAAAAGAAAACAACCATAAGAGGACCTAAAGGGAGAGCACTTCAAGTAGAGGAAACTGCTGGCATTAAGGATGAGAACAAGTACAGCATCATGGAAGTTCATCAGTTTAGTAACCAAGGAGAGTATGGTATGATACAAGATTTGAGATGTGGGCAGGTTTCTGTGGGACACACAGGTTGTCAGATCCCGTAATGAGTTGGCTAGGTGACTTTGGACCTTAAGAGAGGAGATTGGGATATGGATAAAAATATAGGCATCATCTATTTACAGGTGCTAGTTGAAGCCATGAGATTAAGAACATGTGATGAGACAAGAAAGCTAAGAAAGAAGCATGAGAAAAATTAGTATTTAACAGTTGAGCAAAAGAAGAGAAATTATCCATGGTAACAAACACGATGTTCAGAAAATTAAGTGGGTAAAAGGGAGATTGCAAAGTCTCAGAATAAAAGAGAACAAATAGTTTCAAGAAAAAGGAAGAGATCAACAGAGTTAAATGTCATGAATAACAAGACAAAAATGTTTCTAACACAATATGGCAAATAAGATCATTGGTGAATTTTTCTTAAACAGTTTATTTTCTCACACAGTTCACACAAAGAAAAACATGATTGCAGGAGAGTGAAGAGCAAAAATCTGAATGTAGTAGAGTAAAAAGTAAATTAAAAGTGTGTGAAGAAGTAGCCATAGCCGATGAAGACTGCTTTTTCAAGGTACTTGTTTTGGGAGAAAAACTATTGGACTGGGAACATTATTTAATGATAGAAGTTTGAGTACACTTATAGGTGGTGAGGAAGGAATAGTGGAAACATAAAATCAAAAGAGGAAGTTAACAATAATAGCCCAGCCCAATAGATGGAAGGATTTGATCACCCCTCCACAGCCAATATTTCAGGGATGAGCTTTGATTATGAGACATCTTTTTTTTAAACCGTAGCCATTTGAAACAACTAAAAATTTTTATGTGTACACCTCATCAAAGAAGATATACTGATGGCAAATAAGCATATGAAAAGCATATGAAAAGATGCCCCGCATCGCGCCATCAAGAAAATGCAAATTGAAACAACAATGATGTACCACTACACACCTACTAGAAACAACCAAAATCCAGAACACTGATAACATTAACTGCTGACGAGGATGTGTAGCAACAGGAACTCTCATTCACTGTAGGAATGCAGAATAGTATGGTTTGGTGGTTTCTTACAGAATTAAACATATTCTTACCATATGATTCAGCAATCACACTCCTAGGTATTTACTCAAAGGAGTTGAAAACTTACGTCCACCCAAAAACCTGCACATGCATGTTTATAGCAGTTTATTCATAATTGCTGAAACTGGAAAATAATCAAGCTGTCCCTTAATAGGTAAATGGATAAACAAACTGTGGTATATCCAGACAATGAAATATTATTCAGCACTAAAAATAGATGAGCTATCCAGCCTTGAAAAGACATGGAAGAATCCTAACTGCATATTACTAAGGGAAAGAAGCCAATCTGAAATCTTCTACTATATGATTCAAATTATATAACATATATATATATATGGATACAGCACAAAAATAAGTGGTTGCCATGAGTTGGTAGGAGGAAAGGATGAATATAGGCCCAGAGGATTTTAGGACACTGAAAATCCTGTGTATGATACTATTATGATTGATACATGTCATGACACATTTGTCCAAACCCAAAGAATGTACAACACCAATAGTGAACCCTAGTGTAAACTATAGACTTTGGGTGACTATGATGTGTTAATACAGGTTCATCAAATATAATGTACAATTCTGGTGCAGGATGTTGATAATGGGAAGGCTATGCATGTCTGGGTTGGGAGGAGGGAGGTATATGGGAAATTTCTATACTTTCTCTTAATTTTGTTCTTAACCTAAAACTGCTCTAAAAATAAAATCTTAATGAAAATATTTATGTGATTATATCATGTATATTATATGTCTCAAGATTATGAAATTTAAAAAAACACCTATCTCTACAGTGAAAATGCAAAGAAATTATAAAACTCTTAATGGTGAAGTCACATGCTTTGTTGTACCAGAAACTTAAGGGTTGCTGCTGTTTTGATGACAGTGCTAAGGAGCAGGGAAAGATCTCTTGAGGTCCTAGAATCAAATCACTCATATGATTACATACAATACCTATCTAGGAGCTCTTTCCCTACTAGGCCATTTACTAGCCAAATGTCTTAGTCATTTTCAATATTTTGGTCCTCCATTTTCTTTTAAACCCAAACATTCAAAATCTCCCTGCCCCTGATACCAAGTTTTAAAAAAAAAGCTTCCTTTTAAATGCCTGGAAGATTCTCTGAAAGCATAGCTTCAAATGCTAAGTCAAAAACAGCAGAAAGTGATGTGACTGTCTACCTGACACAAATTCTGACCTTTAGATAATATATTATTGGAATAAAGGTGATAAAGAATGGCTTATTCAGAGACACATGATCTAGAAGTTAAGGGAACTTCCATCTATTAAAAATCTATTAGAATTTGGCTATTGTTTATGGTTAATGAAAAACAGAAGGGTTGACTGCTTATTTGATCCTTGGCCTCAAAAGTTCTGTATCTTGGTGAAGTTACCTTGGTCCTCTTAACTCCAACCGTTCAATGACCTCTTGGCTTGCCATTTTCCTGGTTTTTCTTCCCTAACAATCTAATCTTCCAATTTTTAGGAAGTATGATGCTTTGGAGTTTATGGTCCTTGCTTTTTCTGCATATATTATAATAATTGCTAGGGTCTCTCATCTAGTCAGAGTATAATTCAAGAAACTTTACTTAGATATGCATAGAGGTAGAGGACTTAATATATTTTGTGAAAAGGTCTTACAAATTCAGTACATTATTTCTTTCAATTTGTAGGAATGTAGATGATGGAAGCTGTGAGCCCAGCATAATACTATCAACATAAAGTATTTAACAGCTTGAATACTAACTTATCAAACATTATTTCAAAATGAATTGTGAGAGAAGAGCTTTCTGTATCAACCAATTATATAGCAGCTGCTATGTGCCAGGTATTCTTCTTAGCACTTTTCAAATACTAACTTATTTAATCATTATAAATAACAACAGAATGAGGTAGGTACTGTTATTAACACTAAGAATGGTGCAACAGAGGTTAAAGGGTTAAATAATTTGCCCAAGGCTACATAGCTAGTAAGTACCAAAGCCAAGGTTTACACTCAGATAATTTGACTCTAAAAGATGGTGAACTTACTAGCACACCATGCTAAGTTTTTGCTAAAACAAGGAAAAGAAGTCCTCAAGGAAGCAGCAGAGAGAAGCCTTGAGAGCGGATTTTCCTGTGGCTGGATGAGGGGAGATTTGACAAAAGTTTTCACCTTCCTTTGGAGTTCTCTCTTTTAATCTCTATGGCAATACAGCATGCTGTTCCCCATCTAAAGCTCTGCTCAGCAATGACCAGAATTAAACCTCTCTGCTTCCACTTGGCACAGTTAAAGCAGGCTAGCATAATTGCAAACATAACTTACAATACCAAGCATAAAAAAATTTTTTTTAAAGAGAGAAAATCCGAGAAACATAAAATGTTAAGCTAATAAGTACACATATCAGCTTCAACAATGACTGAGGCTCATAGACCTTATTTATATCCCATATTTATTTCCTTAATAGTTTCTCACTCCAAAGAACTAAACCTCCCCAACTACCTACTCTGTCACCTCATTGAAGGGTTATATTGATGGGAAACAATTTATTCCTTCATTTTGTCAATCGTCTATTTATGGCCTTCTAAGAAAATAAAAAGAGCAGATTCTTCTCTATCACTCTCCTCGGAAGTCCATTTAGTTTCTGATGTAGGTTTTCAGGGATTCTTGCCTGGCACAACTGTAGCCATTGGAAACACTACCATCTACCTAAGCTGGAGCATGTTGTCCAAAATATAATATAATAATATACAGCAATTGTGCAAAAAGGATTACATATAAATAGTAATAGAAATCTTTTCCTGTTCAAAACTATTTCCACAATTAGGTGAGAAATTATATTTAGAATTTTGCTTTTCCTACTTATAAACATAGAATACATTACTAGAAAAAAATAATATCCAGGTAGCAATTTCTCAGGCTACAATTTTTTGAAGAAAGTAGTCACTCAGCACTTAAGAGTCAGAAAGCAAAAATTACATCTACTAATGAATGTGTTGTATTTTTATTAAATGTATTCTATAAAATATTTTACATTTTATAAGTCTGTAGTAGTGTATACAAATCTATAAACTGCATCAGTTAAAATAAATGGAACACCTCCACTGTCTCTAAGGAATATGTGGCATTACATAATTTTCTATCCATTTTTGCCAGTATGGAATTACATAAGATAAGCAACATTTTGGCACCAAATCATCAACAAGAAGGCAAATTTTCACTGTATCTTATTGATGTATTTAACAAGACTTTTATAACTAAGAGGTGACAGTTTACTTTTGCATACCTTAGCAATGCATTAATATATTCACTTTAATTTTTATAGTGTACAGATAATTTATGATACTTTAATAATAGGAGAATACAAATAATTTAAAATTCTTGGTGCATGCATTAAAATGACCTTCCCATTTAGATTTAATATTCTATTGGTTCCGACCCCAAAATTAGAAAGTGAGAGGTGAAATGTGGACAAAGTCAAAAATATCTTCCTTTAAAGACAAATGTCAAGGAAAACTCGAACTTTTCTATATAACGATAGCACAATGACTTTCAAAGTTCCATACTGAAGCTCCCACACACAGCAAACTTGATGGTCCTAAACTGATGTGCCTTCAAAAGTTCAAGGGTTGCAACAAAAAACAGAAGTTTTGCTTATAGAGCCTCAAAAAGCCTTAAACTGCTTTAACCTCCTAAGGACAGATTATGCCTAGGAAAAATTTACAGGGCCTCCAAATCAAGGTTGCTATATGCATGTCAGTGATCAATGTGATTTTTGAGGAATAAATACATTCTTTGCAAGCAGCTGAAAAGCAATTATGCTAAGAAAGACAGAGAAACTTTTTCCTTGACTATTATCAAAGACAAATAGCCTAGATGGCATAGGATTTTGCATAGTCACTTTTTTTTTGTTTTAATTTAGAATAAAAAGACCAAAAGGGTTGGAAACAGGATTTTCAAATGAAAAATGGACAGACTTACTGGTACATGCCATGGAAGGTGGGTCTTGTTCAGCTCGAAAGTAACCCTTTTCACACTGACAGACAGAAGTTGCTTCCATGTAGGTTAAACTGTGTGGAGGACATTTAGAACACTTTGTGTTGCCAGCAAATGCTTTATAGAATCCTGGTCTGCAAGCTGCGAACATAGGAAAAACAATATTTTTTATTATCGCTTATTTTATTTGTATGTGTACAACATATTTTAACTTATACACACTTTGGATGTCAGAGTTCAGTTCACACATACACAGAAAAGTCAATACATGCTAATATTAATGAATGAAATTAGTAATTCAAAATAAGTTACCCAATGGGGACTTCATATTTTAGCTGAGGTTGCTACTTTTAAAAGGCATACTTGAAACAAAAATATGCAAAATAACAGTGCTTACCAATGTATGGGAATGCCCACATTAAGGGAGACAATTGTGTAGCTCTGGGAGATGGCATTAAATAACATTGTATCACACCCTTTAAAATTGATTTCCATTCCATTTCTCCCTCAGCTCTTCTGAGTATTTAAGGAGAAAGTCCCAGGGTAGTGTGGGTATATCTTTAACATCTTCCTTACAGGCTAAATGTTTTTTGAACAAAATGAGAGCTGGCCTTAGACTCAGATTGTAGCAGGACATAGCTATAGTTTGATAACACTGCTTCATTTTTATCAAGATCATTTTTTATTTTTCTGTAGCAAACAATTTCCTATTTATTATATTGAAATAAATTCATTTAAAAATTTAATTTTAAAAGTGGGTAGACAAAATATCAAGTAAATAAGGTATATTTGTTATGCACATATGACAAAAATCATGAAAACTGTAGGCTAATGACTAAATTTTCACAAAACATAATGAAAATGAAATGTAAGTGACTAAAGTTATGCTATCAAATGTTTCACTGAACCTCATTTTCTATTCACTTAAATCCATGTTGTCATTTTCACTGAACATTTTCATAGGAATGGAAGTCCTACAAAAAAGGATCCTACGATAAGCTACACATCCGGGGTCCTGAATGGTGGGGGGTTTAATTGTTTCTAGTCTCAAAGAAATGACTGCTGGCCACTTTCTAAATTAAAACTGTTATACAAAATAAAAGAAGTGTAATTTTCCAGTGACAAATATTATGTTAAAAAATATTTTAACAAGCTGTGTATTTTAACTCAACACATTTTCACAAAATGTTCTGTGTAAAAATAAACAAGAATCTTAATTTAACAATAATGCATCTATGAGTAAGGCTTCTGCTTATATATTCAGGAAGGAAAAAAAGTATTTGAAATCTGATACATATTTTATATTTAGAGCACATTCCAATTAAAACTAGCCACATTTCAAGCATGCAATAACCTCATGTGGCTGGCTAGTGGCTACCGTATTGGATAGTGCAGTTTTGAACACAGAAATCTGTTCATTACATCTCCTTGTATAAAAATCTTTGATGACTTCCCATCATCTTTACATTAAAGTTTAAAATATTTACCTTGGATTACAAGTTTACCCATAGCTTGCCTACAGTTCACCCATGGCTTCACCCTGCCTACAGTTCCAACCACATCAGATAAAGCTGCTTCCCTCTCAAACTCCCTCTGTTAAGGCTTTGCCCTTCTGTCTATTCTCAACTCAGCAGGCAGTGATCTTAGAAAATACATCAGATCATTTTATCACTGGGCTCTGGGCCTTCCAATGGCTTTCCACTCTCCTAGAGTAAAGCCAACTGCCCTATTAATTGCCTACCACGCATTGCATGATTTTGCTCCCCATCCATTCCCTGTGACCCTGCTTTGCATCTTCTACCTCTTTTTTTGTATCAAGCAGTCTGCTCCAGCCACACTGGCCTCCTTCAGAATCTTGGGCATCCAAAGCATTCTGCTGCCATTGGGCCTTTAGTACTTGTTCTTATCCAGCTGTCTGTATGGTTTTCTCCCTCCCTTACATCAGGTCTTTATTCAAACATTACCGTATTAATAAAGCCTTCCCCGATCCCCCTTTTTATATTGCAACTCCTGCTACATCCTACCTACCTGAGTAATCCATATTACTCTCCGTTCTTATTCCTGTCTTCAAAGAACTTAACAACATCTGACACTAGATATGTTTAATTTTTTAAGCCATTTCCCCTTAAAATGTATGCTCTATGAGGGTAGAGATTTTTTTTTTTTGACTGTTTTGTTTACTGAAGTGTTTCCAGGGCCTAGAACAGTATCAGGCATTACTTGGCCCTCAATGAGGGTAAATGAATGAATGAATTGCTGAGGAACTCCGTTAATTTCTGAGTTTACTCTGTTCTTTGTTCTGCTTTGAGCCTTTTCCTCTGTTGAACAATCTCTTCTCTCTAACCCCACCCTACGACCCACTCATCTTGCTGAGTCCTAGTCATCTTTCAAGTCTCACTTCTTTTAGAAAGCTCTACCTGGGCTTCCCTGGTGGCGCAGTGGTTGGGAGTCCACCTGCCGATGCAGGGGACGCGGGTTCGTGCCCCAGTCCGGGAGGATCCCACATGTTGCGGACGGCTGGGCCCGTGAGCCATGGCCGCTGAGCCTGCGCGTCCGGAGCCTGTGCTCCGCAACGGGAGAGACCACAACAGTGAGAGGCCCGCGTACTGCAAAAAAAAAAAAAAAAAAAAAAAAAAAAAGAAAGCTCTACCTGACTCCCTAGACTAGTTTCTCTAAGCACCTGTGCCTTTTCCATGTTAGTAATCCCTTGACAGTTATTTGTTTAATGGCTGTAAGTGCCACAAGGACAGTTTGGCACAGTGCTTGTCATAAAGTCGGTGCTTGGTACTTATTTGTTTTATTGAATTGGACAGCATGTGAGTACTCTGCTAATTAAATTCCTGCAGAAGATAATGCGTGTCTACTCAGTGCATGTTCTGATCATGGCATAATTCATCTCACTACAAATTTATAGATTTTTTTGGCTTGTTGCATTACTCTAAGTAAGGGATGGAAGCAGGTAGTAAAAATCTTGAAACTGATTCAACTACAACTCAAGAATGATTATTTTAATATTCCAATTGAAACAAAATCTTTCCAATTAAAATTACTATCCATGTGAATTTTTTTTTTTTTTTGCCTACTGCAAAACTACAAATACAAATTGGATATTGTTGCAGCAACTCTCAAGTCTATCCCTGATTTCAAATGCATGTTAACTCAAAATTGCCCTTGAAAACCTTAAAATTTTGAATTTATAAAATATATTTGGATTCTTAAATTACTACCTTATTTTAATATTAGGGTTTAGTCTACAATTTCATTTAAACATTAATGATGATGCTGTTAAAATGTTAGAAAACCACTGTTGTAGGCAGTAACATTCTTCTTATATAGCACACATTAATGGTATACAGCATGCACTTCTGTTTTTAGCCTGAATCATATTATACAACTACTTGATCATGTTATCACCTCAACTTCTTGTAACTGCCACAAGCCAGACACGGGTCTTACCATTCTTATATCTACAATGCTTTAGCATATTTTGAGTATATATTTAAGTTTTTATAAATGCCTGAAAAGTTGAATGAGTGAATAAATAAGTGATTAATTCACTAATGTCTAATATGAGGTCACTATAATTCTGTAAATAGAATGAGCATGCTATATATCTTTTAGTTAGTACTTTTAGGTTTTGTTTGTATTTGTTAAAAATGGGATATCAGTCCCTACATCTTGAGAACTTTTAAATTACTTTCTTATTCATCCCTTCTTTCCCTACCACTTCCTTATTTCTCTGTTTATAGGGTATGTGAACTTCATTTCCAAAAAACAAACCACCAAAAATAAGAATGTTTCCCAACATATATCAATACTGCACATGGAAAGTAAAATATTATCTGATTCAGTGGTTTCTAATGTTTTCTTTTAGAAGGAGCTGTTCAGATATCGACTTTCAGATTAAACCTTCATTTTAGTACCTCTCAATTTCTCTATATTTCTATATTCAAAACATTCATGACTATATATATATATATATATATATATATGAGATCATAACATGTATGTTCTTTTTGTATGAACATTTACTTTAAAATGTCATTTAGAAATCTGGCTTATTACCACCTTTTCTTCCTTCTTTCCTCTTCAAATATCATTTTCCTAAAATGTCGACACACTGCTGTGTAGATATATGTTTACATATTTATTTATGTAAACATTTATGTAAACATTTATGTAAACATAATTATGTAAACATAAACAACATTATGTAAACATTTATGTAAACATAAAACATATATTTATGAACAGAAGGATTTAGTGTTATTGATTTTTCAATATTGAGATAATATCAATAAACTTTAGATTGTTTTCATCAATTATCAATTATAACATGGAAATCTCTCCAGGTCAATGGTTGTAGTTAAGTCACTGTGATATATTTGTAGTATATGTGTCAACAATCTCCCAGTTGGAAGAAATACTTTATAAACTATGCTGCAGTAAACATCCCCATGATGATACTTATATTTCAGTTCCCAAGAGTAGGCACTCTGGGCCAGGGTATGTTTATTATTTGTTTTAACACATATTTCCATGTTACATTCCTAAACATTTTTAAAATGCACAATAATGTAAGTGAGCACCCTAATCTTTCACCCTGCTAATCCCTATAATTAATGTTAGTCACTCTTTTACCTTTTGACAATATGTGGAGTTAAATATTATTACTTTAATTGAAGTTTCCTAATTGCCACTAATGCTCCACATTTTTTTTCATATTTTTATTGGTCATTTGTTTATACTTTTCTATGAATTGCCTTTTATATCCTTTTCTATTGGTTGCTTATTTTCTATTAATTTATTGGGTTGGCCAAAAAGTTCATTCAGGTTTTTCCATAACATCTTACAGAAAAACCTGAATGGCCTTTTTGGCCAACCCAATATAAGTGCTATTTATTAGCAATATTAATTTTATATTTGTCATTTTTGTTATATATACTTTTGTATCAATTTTCTAATGACGTGCATAAAAGTCACATTCATAATAGCATAAAAAACAGTAAAATGCTTAGGCATAAATTTAATCAAGGAAGTGAAAGACCTGTACAAAGAAAACTACAATATTTTGATAAAGAAATTGAAGAGAATACAAAACAATGGAAAGATACCCCATGTTCATGGATTGGAAGAATTAATATTGTTAAAATGTCCACACTATGCAAAAGCAACTAAAGATTCAATGCAATCCCTATCAAAATTCCAATGGCATTTTTCATAGAAATATAAAAAACAATCCTAAAATTTATGGAATCACAAAAGACCCCAATAGTCAAAGCAATTCTGAGAAAGAATAACAATGCTAGATGCATCACACTTCCTGATTTCAAACTATACTACAAAGTTATATGAATGGAAACAGTATGGTACCAGCATAAAAAAATACACACATAGGCCACTAGAACAGAGTAGAGGGCTCCAAAATAAACTCCTACATAAACAATCAAATATATAGGTCAAGGGAGCTAAAAATACTCAATAGCAAAAGGATAGTCTCTTCAATAAATGATGTATAACAACATACAGAAAAGTGAACTTGGACTTGACCAGACACCACTCACAAAAATTAACTCAAGGGCTTCCCTGGTGGCGCAGTGGTTGAGAGTCCGCCTGCCGGTACAGGGGACACGGGTTCGTGCCCTGGTCCGGGAAGATCCCACATGCCATGGAGCGGCTGGGCCCGTGAGCCATGGCTGCTGAGCCTGCACGTCAGGAGCCTGTGCACCGCAACAGGAGAAGCCACAACAGTGAGAGGCCCGCGTACCGCAAAAAAAAAAAAAAAAAATTAACTCAAAATGAATTAGAAACTTAAACATAAAACCTGAAACTGTAAAACTTCTAGAAGAAAACATAGTGGAAAAGCTACTTGATATAGGTCTTGGCAATTATTTTTTTAGAATATGACAGCAAAAGCACCAGCAACGAAAGCAAAAATAAACAGTGGGACTACATCAAACTAAAGAGCTTCAGCACAGCCAAAAAACAATAAAAATAATGAAAAGGCAACCTATAGAATGGGGCAAAATATTTGCAAACCATATATCTGATATATCTGATAAATATAAAATATATAAAGAACTCACACAACTCAATAACAACAACAGCAACAACAATCAAAAACATACAGTTAAATAAAAAATAGAGGAACTGAACAGACATTTCTTTAAAGAAGACATACAAATGTCCAACACGAATGCTCAATATCACTAGTCATCAGGGAAATGTAAATGAAAACCACAAGGATATATCACCTCACTAGTGTTAGAATGGCAGTTATCAAGAAGACAAGAGATACATGATGGCAAGGATGTAAAGAAAAGGGAACGCTTGTGTACTGCTGGTGGGAATGCAAGTTGGTGCAGCCAATATGGAAAACTGTATGGATGTTCCTCGGAAAATTAAAAATAGAGCTACCATGTGACCCAGTAATCTGTTTCTGGGTATTAGGAAATAAAAACAGGATATGAAAAAGTTATCTGCACTCCCATGTCCATTACAGCATTATTCTCAATAGCCAAGATATGGAAAAAATCTGTGTGCATCAACAGATGAATGGATAAAGAAGATCTACAGTGATTCTACACTTTAGTTGAAAGTGATGCTACCACTTTGGGGGACTATTTGGCAGTATCTACTATAGAGGAACATACACATCTTCTGACAATTCCATTCCTTGGCATTTACCCAACAGAACAGTACAAAGTGAAAGTAGCTTCTCTTCCTACAGGCAGTCATACCAAGTTCCATTGCTAAGTGAGCTGCCACTTCTTCATTTGATTTTCATTTTCTGCAATTTTGTTGACACGCTGACCTTTCTCACGTGATGTATTTTCTTCTCCCTTACTTTGCCCTTGTTAGTGTAAACCTTCTATATTCTCTTACTCATTTTGGTGAAGTTTCCTGAGGAAATGGAGTTAAATCTATATGTTCAATCAACTATGTTTAAAGAATTTTAGACTTTACTAAATTTCTAATCATATAATTGGAGTGAGTATATTTAATTGAGAATAAGAAAATTACAAACAAATTATTTATGATATATATGAAATGATTTTTAAATTTTCTGGTGTCATGTACTTATGATAAAAGTAGCAAGAATGCTAGAAAAATAAATACAGGGCTTCTCTGGTGGGGCAGTGGTTAAGAATCTGCCTGCCAATGCAGGGGACACAGGTTTGAGCCCTGGTCTGGGAAGATCCCACATGCCACGGAGCAACTAAGCCCGTGCACCCCAATTACTAAGCCTGCACTCTAGAGCCCGCAAGCCACAACTACTGAAGCCCGCATGCCTAGAGCCCGTGCTCCGCAACAAAAGAAGCCACCGCAATGAGAAGCCTGCACACCACAACGAAGAGTAGCTCCTGCTTGCCACAACTAGAAGATGCCCGCATGCAGGAACGAAGACACAACGCAGCCAAAAATAATAAATAAATAAAATTAAATAAAAAGAAAAACAAATACAATGTAATTTGGTAGTGGGGATCTATAAAATGTAAAATATATAAATATTTTCATCAAATTACATAATAAATAATCTAAGTTAAAACACAGTTTTCTATTTCAAAAAATACATTTATGATTTGAGGAACTTTAAGTGGTTGCCTAAAATAATGATAAAAGATGGGTTATACATTAAAAAGTACAAAGTAGTTTTTATAGAAAAGCATGTATTAAAGGCACATACATGAGTATAGTTATTGAAATACCACAAATATTAATGAAGTACATATCTTGCCATATAATTTCCCCTATCAATGTTTGTAATTTCATTGTCCTCAGAAAATTAAAGTCTCTGGGTATTGACTGGAATACAGTTGGAAAGTATTTTTATACACACACACACACACACACACACACACACACACACAGATTTATGTCTGCTAAAACAAAATCAAGAAATGTGTGACCTGTTCTACACATACTTTATTTTAAAAATTGAATTGTTAGGCTATATACTGCTAGCAATGTTTTTTTTAGGTTTATCTTTATTATCAGAGAACTTTAAGACAAAGGACCATGATAAATCCCAGTTGGTATATCATGCTGTGCGGTTCTCATCAGCTGATGAAATACTGAACTGTGTGTTGTCTGACAGGAACTGATATTAATATAATTGACTGCTTTTCCCTCATAGATGCTCAATAGTCTGTAAGTTTAGATAAACCTGAATGACTTATCAGTAAAATATGTGATGTGCATCATTTCTCAAAACATTAGAACTCAGGAAATTTAATAAACTGGGATATAGGCAGTATCATTACTATTTCCCTAGATATTGTTCTACAATTATAGAAATTAAAATGTGCTGTCATGTAAGTAGAGAAGGCAGAGAAGATTGGAGAATCGAAAAATAAAAAGGAAAAAACCCTAAAACTTAAGGGTAAATAAGTATAAATTTTTTTTGAGAATAACCTATTAATAACTTACCAAAGGAAAATCTCAAGGCCAAATACAAGTTTATTAATAATAAACTGTGGATTGTGCTTCAAAATATTCAACCTAATTTTCCTTGCAGGGGAGCTACTATGAAGTCCTCATGAAGGTAATGTATATAAAAGTGTCCTGTTATGAATTCTAATTTCTTACTTCCACCAGAGAAATGTTAAAGTAGACTTTCTCTTGAATAAGCAAATTAAAAAAAAAAAATCAGACCTACCTACAAAAATATACTGTAGGTTACATGACTTTCACCCTAAAGAATCAGAGGAAAGGACTCCGAAAAGTATGGAATACCACATCCTCTTTCACCTGTTTATCTGTTAACTCTGGGCACAATACCCCCTATCTGAGGACTCTGAAAAGTAAGGAGAAGCAGGCACACTGGAAAATACCAAAATTTGTAGTACTACCTAGCTGGCAATGAATTTGCCGTCCTTCCCTCCCTCCCTCTTTCCTCTTTTCCCCAGTGCTTGGGGCTGGAGCCTGGACTGAGTGGACTGGAAACCTGGAAATGACCACCAGGTCACAGTCAGAGCTCTAGCTCACTTTAGCTCTGGAAGTGGGAAATGGAATTCCTAATGCTCAGGAGAGAATGTGGAAATCCCTTCCCTCTTTGTTTGTTTCTTTCTTTCTCTCTCTCTTTTTTTTTCTCCTGTTCTCTCATGCCCAACCCTCAAGTAATCATGCGGTAGACTGGTGGTGGTGGTCAGTAATGGGAGCCCACAGGAGCCAAAACTCTCAAGAAAGAAAAAACTTCCTCTTCCTTCACTGAAGCTGTGGTTCTGAGAGGGTAGAGTCTCACTGCATTTCTTTTTCTCTCTGTCCTCCTCTCACTTGGTCCTGGATGTAGATCCAGTTGCAGAAGTGCACAGCAGAGGGGAACAAATAAAGCCCCAGCTGTCTTTCTACACAAAGGACCTTAAAGAGGAGTCATAGAGATTCGGAAAGTACTGGGAAGAACATGGAGACACAGGAGCTCAGGAAAGCAATTCCACACACTTGTTTATAAACTCCTGGGCTTGCTCCCAAACTGCACATCCTTGGAACTGATTCTATTTAACATATCAAAGACTTTGATAACTGAACCAAAAGACTACCACCCAGGTCTCAGACAAACAGTTTTAAATTTTTGGTTAGGTAAAAGAGAGGACACCAACCTAGAAGATATATACCGTTTTTTGTTTGTTTGTTTTCTTACTATGTGACACAAAAACTTATAAACAGGGATATATACTGGCAAACCCAGGTAAGTTGCCATTAACAAGCATAAAGTGGATCTATTAGATCTTAGTTTTACCTTCCACCATTTTTTCTCATTCACAGATTCATGATTTATACGTTAAAGATAATTTTCAAAAAGTGCTTTTATTTGAGAGATGGACAAGTGTCAACAACAGAGCATTACTTGGAATATAATGTCAGAAATACTTTAGGAGTCTGAGGCTGGTGACATGCAAAATTAAAATTCTAAAGGTGTCTCTAGTGTGAGAGTAAGGTCAGTGTTTTTATTCTGAGGTTAAGATAGGGTATGGAGACCAAAGGTTTATATTAGCAGTTTTTAGGATTAGACACCTTTTTCATTTTTATTACCAGTTTGAATACAATCTGGTAATAATAATGGCACAACATAAAAAGCTACCATATTTTTTTCTAAAAATACAGATCACTTTTTAACTGTTCTATCATTCATTTCCTAATGCTATTTTTATTAACTTTGGTGCTCCTAGGTATATTTTAGTCAACCAAACTTAAGCCTGCATTAATACTACTTCCTTCCTATTTAACAGTCCTTTTAAAAAGTGTGCTTGTTGAGTCTATCATATTTTCAGGTATTTTGAAATGAGATGCTATTTAACTTTTGAGGCCCTCATCAGAGATTCTTATTCCTATTTCACTATTTTTTCTAGACATCCAGTAATGACAGTTTCCAACTTTGTCTTTCATTATTCCTTTTTTGCATATTCCTTAAGTCAGAGTAAATTTACTTTTCCGAATAAGTAAAACCATTGCCAAAGAGAAAACACCCCTTGATTCACTGTACTATGTATTAGTAATAACACCTACAGCAAAACCATTTATAATCATTGAGCATTCGGAATGAGTCAGATGTTGTGCAAAGCACTTTCTCTACAGTTTTTTAGTTATTCTTACAAAAATTAGCTACAAAGGATATGGCCTTTGGAACTAGATTACATGGCTTTGAGTTCTGCTTCTGTATTTTACTAACCCTTCACTTCAGGCAACTTATTTTTCTGTGCATCATTTTTCTCATCTGTAAAATGGGGCACCTAACTGAGAGCTTGTTGTGAGGATTTAATTAATTAATTCATGTAAAGTGATCAGAAGCGTGCCTAGCATATTATCATGAAGATGAGGAAACTGAAGTTAAGCGATATAAAGTAACTTTCTATGACAGATTGTGTTTTCCAAAAATGGCTCCAACAGTATTTCCCACCCTACACTGGCTTCTGACTATGTCTCATAGATACTCTTTCCCATAGAGAGCTCAGGTTTATATTCCCTCCTCTTAATCTGGGTGTGTTTGTAATTACAGTGAGTTCCTTTGGAATGGTTACTTTTAGAAGCTAGTCACCAGGCCAAGGGGAAGGTCAAGCAGCCATGAAGAGGCCCAGGTGGAGAACTTAGGCCTTTGGTGCATGGCTGTGGCTGAGCTCCCAGCTGACAGCCATCACCACCCTGTCAGCCAGGTAAGTGAGCTACCTGGGATGTAGATTCTCCAGGCCCTAGTGAAGCTGCCCCCAAGTTTGGGGGGCACTTTCTTATGTAGATCTGAGAACCTGGAACACTTGCTGAAGGTCATATGGTAGAAGAGCCAAAAATTAAGGCTTAGCTCCATTCCTATCCATAATCTGAGTTCTCACCATAGAGTAAGTTAGGTACCCATCGTATTTGGAACAGCATGCCTACTTTGTTATCTAGAGCAGTGAAGGATTGAACCACAACTTTTAAAGGACAACTGGTGATGGTATTTGGATTATAAATAACTGTTGTAATGAAAAAATACTCTTTTGTGGGATTTAACTGACAGAGATAGCTTTAACTGATAGTTTCTTGTTCTCTTAGAAACTCTTCTTTTGTGTAAGAAGCAAAATAAATATAATTTTATTCAGACCATTAGAAATAAAAATGTATTCCACAACACTTACTTCATAAAAAATGCTTTATGTATATATATCCCCTCATTTTATGGAAAAAGTAAGCAAGACATTTTATCTTCCAATGTAGAATTGAAGAACAGACTCATCATAAAATGGCTTGTGTGCATGATTTCAACATTTTGACCAAACTCACTCATCACTGCTCAAAGTCTCATATACTCTGACACCTCAGTAAAGTCTGACAACCATATCTTCTGCTGGCTTAGCAACAAACTTACAATCCATTCTTTAATCTGACAATTGTGAATGTCCTGCTGTCATGTATTCACGGGCCTAGCCGCTCCGCGGCATGTGGGATCTTCCCAGACCAGGGCACGAACCCGTGTCCCCTGCATCGGCAGGCGGACTCTCAACCACTGTGCCACCAGGGAAGCCCTGTAAAATTTTTAATCAAAGTATAGTTCACTTAAAACATATTAGTATCAGGTTTACAACACGGTGATTAGATATTTTTATAGATTATACTCCATATAAAGTTAAATATTGGCCATATTGACTGTACTGTACATTACATCATTGTATTTTATTTATTTTATACCTAGAATTTTGTACCTCTTAATCCCCTTCCCTTACTTTTCCTGTTCTCCCTTTCCTCCCCCAACTGGTAACCATTAGTTTGTTCTCTGTATCTGTGAGTGTGTTTCTGTTTTGTTATATTCATTTATTGGTTTTATTTTTTAGATCCCACATATAAGTGAAAACATACAATATTTGTCTTTCAATCTCTGACTTCCTTCACTAAGCATAATACTTTCAAGGTCCATACATGTTGTTGCAAATGGCAAAATTTCATTCTTTTCAATGGCTGAGTAATATTCCAATATATATCGACCACATCTTCTTTATACACTCACCTATGGATGGGCACTTAGGTTGCTTCCATATCTTGGCAATCATAAATAATGTTGCTATGAATACTGGGGTACATATATCATTTCAAATTAATGTTTATATTTTCTTCAGATATATACCCAGGACTAGAATTGCTGGACCATATGGTAGTACTATTTTTAATTTTTGAGGAATTCCATAGTGTCTATGCCAATTTACATTTCCACAAACAATGTACTCCATACCCTTGCCAACACTTGTTATTTCTTGTCTTTTAGACAATAGCCATTCTCACAGGTGTAAGTTGATATCTCATTGTGATTTGATTTGCATTTCCCTAATGATTAATGATGTTGAGCATCTCTTCATGTGCCTGTTGGCCATCTGTATGCCTTCTTTGGAAAAATGTCTATTTAGGTCCTCTGCCTATTTTTCAACTGGGTTTTTGAGTAGTATGCATTTTGTATACATTTTGTATATTAACCCCTTAACAGACATATTTGCAAATATCTTCGCTCATTCAGTATGTTGTCTTTTTATTTTGTTGATGGTTTCCTTCATTTTACAAAAGCTTCTTAGTTTGAATAGCAGAATAACTGAGGCAGAAGAATGGATAAGTGACCTGGAAGATAAAATAGTGGAAATAACTACTGCAGAGCAGAATAAAGAAAAAAGAATGAAAAGAATTGAGGACAGTCTCAGAGACCTCTGGGACAATATTAAACACACCAACATTCAAATTATAGGGGTTCCAGAGGAAGAAGAGAAAAAAGAAAGGGACTGAGAAAATATTTGAAGAGATTATAGTTGAAAACTTCCCTAATATGGGAAAGGAAATAGTTAATCAAGTCCAGGAAGCACAGAGAGTCCCATACAGGATAAATCCAAGGATAAACACGCCAAGACACATATTAATCAAACTATCAAAAATTAAATACAAAGAAAAAATATTAAAAGCACTGAGGGAAAGACAACAAATAACATACAAGGGAATCCCCATAAGGTTAACAGCTGATCTTTCAGCAGAAACTCTGCAAGTCAGAACAGAGTAGCAGGACATATTTAAAGTGATGAAAGGGAAAAACCTACAACCAAGATTACTCTACCCAGCAAGGATCTCATTAAGGTTTGAAAGAGAAATAATAAACCTTTACAGACAAGCAAAAGCTAAGAGAGCACCACCAAACCAGCTTTAAAACAAGTACTAAAGGAACTTCTCTAGGCAGGAAACACAAGAGAAGGAAAAGAGCTACAAAAACAAACCCGAAACAATTAAGAAAATGGTAATAGGAACATACATATTGATAATTACCATAAATGTAAATGGAATAAATGCTCCAATCAGAAGACGTAGACTGGCTGAATGGATACAAAAACAAGACCCATATGTATGCTGTCTACAAGAGACCCACTTCAGACCTAGGGACACATACAGACTGAAACTGAGGGAATGGAAAAAGATATCCCATGCAAATGGAAATGAAAAGAAAGCTCGAGTAGCAATTCTCATAACAGACAAAATAGACTTTAACAAAGACTATTATAAGAGACAAAGAAGGACACTACATAATGATCAAGGGATTAATCCAAGAAGAAGATGTAACAATTGTAAACATTTATGCACCCAACTTAGGAGCACCTCAATACATAAGGCAAATGTTAACAGCCATAACAAGGGAAATCGACAGTAACACAATCATAGTAGGGGACTTTAACACCCCACTTTCACCAATGGACAGATCATCCAAAATGAAAATAAATAAGGAAACACAAGCTTTAAATGATACATTAAACAAGATGGATTTAATTGATATTTATAGGACATTCCACCCAAAAACAATAGAATACAGTTTCTTCTCAACTGCTCATGGAACATTCTCCAGGATAGATCATATCTTGGGTCACAAATCAAGCCTTGGTAAATTTAAGAAAATTTAAGAAAAGTTGTATCAAGTATCTTTTCTGACCACAACGCTTTGAGAATAGATATCAATTACAGGAAAAAATCTGTAAAAAATACAAACACATGGAGGCTAAACAATACACTACTTAATAACCAAGAGATCACTGAAGAAATCAAAGAGAAAATCAAAAAATACCTGGAAACAAATGACAATGAAAACACAACGACCCAAAACCTATGGGTTGCAGCAAAAGCAGTTCCAAGAAGGAAGTTTATAGCAATACAATCCTACCCTTTGCTGATGACAAGATACTATACATAAAGAACCCTAAAGATGTTACCAGAAAGCTACTAGAGCTAATCAGTGAATTTGGTAAAGTAGCAGGATACAAAATCAATGCACAGAAATCTCTTGCATTCCTATACACTAATGATGAAAAATCTGAAAGTGAAATTAAGAAAACACTCCCATTTACCATTGCAACAAAAAGAATAAAATACCTAGGAATAAACCTACCTAAGGAGACAAAAGACCTGTGTGCAGAAAACTATAAGACACTGATGAAAGAAATTAAAGATGATACAAATAGATGGAGAGATATACCATGTTCTTGGATTGGAAGAATCGACATTGTGAAAATGATTATACTACTACACAAAGCAATCTACAGATTCAATGCAATCCCTATCAAACTACTACTGGCATTTTTCACAGAACTAGAACAAAAAATTTCACAATTTGTATGGAAACACAGAAGACCCCAAATAGCCAAAGCAATCTTGAGAAAGAAAAATGGAGTTGGAGGAATCAGGCTCCAGGAATTCAGACCATACTACAAAGCTACAATAATCAAGACGGTATGGTACTGGCACAAAAACAGAAATATAGATCAATGGAACAGGATAGAAAGCCCAGAGATAAACCCACGCACCTATGGTCAAGTTATTTTTGATAAAGGAGGCAAGAATATACAATGGAGAAAAGACAGCTTCTTCAATAAGTGGTGCTGGGAAAACTGGACAGCTACATGTAAAAGAATGAAATTAGAACAGTCCCTAACACCATACACAAAAATAAACTCAAAATGGATTAAAGACCTAAATGTAAGACCAGACACTATAAAACTCTTAGAGGAAAACATAGGCAGAACACTCTATGACATAAATCACGGCAAGATTCTTTTTGACCCACCTCCTAGAGAAATGGAAATAAAAACAAAAATAAACAAATGGGATCTAATGAAACTTAAAAGCTTTTGCACAGCAAAGAAAAACATAAACAAGACCAAAAGACAACCCTCAGAATGGGAGAAAATACTTGCAAATGAAGCAACTGACAAAGGATTAATCTCCAAAATTTACAAGCAGCTCATGCAGCTCAATATCAAAAAACCAAATAGCCCAATCCAAAAATGGGCAGAAGACCTAAATAGACATTTCTCCAAAGAAGATATACAGATTTCCAACACATGAAAGAATGTTCAACATCATTAATCATTAGAGAAATGCAAATCAAAACTACAATGAGATATCATCTCACACCAATCAGAATGGCCATCATCAAAAATCTACAAACAATAAATGTTGGACAGGGTGTGGAGAAAAGCGAGCCCTCTTGCACTGTTGGTGGGAATGTAAATTGATACAGCCACTATGGCGAACAGTATGGATGTTCTTTAGAAAACTAAAAATAGAACTACCATATGACCCAGCAATCCCACTACTGGGCATATACCCTGAGAAAACCATAATTCAAACAGAGTCATGTACCACAATGTTCATTGCAGCTCTACTTACAATAGCCAGGACATAGAAGCAACCTATGTGTCCAACGACAGATGAATGGATAAAGAAGATGTGGCACATATATACAATGGAATATTACTCAGCCATAAAAGGAAATGAAATTGAGTTATTTGTAGTGAGGTGGATGGACCTAGAGTCTGTCATACAGAGTGAAGTAAGACAGAAAGAGAAAAACAAATACCATATGCTAACACATATATATGGAATCTAAAAAAAAAAAAAAAAAGGTCATGAAGAACCTAGCGTCAAGACGGGAATAAAGATGCAGAGCTACTAGAGAATGGACTTGAGGACATAAGGAGGGTGAAGGGTAAGCTGGGGCAAAGTGAGAGAGTGGCATGGACATATATACACTACCATATGTAAAATAGATAGCTAGTGGGAAGCAGCCGCATAGCACAGAGAGATCAGCTCAGTGCTTTGTAATCACCTAGAGGGGTGGGATAGGGAGAGTGGGAGGGAGGGAGATGCAAGAGGGAAGAGATATAGGGATATATGTATATGTATAGCTGATTCACTTTGTTATAAAGCAGAAACTAAAACACCATTGTAAAGCAATTATACTCCAGTAAAGATGACAAAGGAAAAAGAAAAAGCTTCCTAGTTTGATTAGGTCCCATTTGTTTATTTTTGCTTCTGTTTCTTTTGCCTAAGAAGACAGATCCAAGGAAAAAAAAATGTTGCTTAGACCAATGCCAAAGAGCATACTGCATGTGTTTTCTTTTAGGAGTTTTATGGCTTCAGTATCACATTCAGGTCTTTAATCCATTTTGAGTTTAATTTTGTATATGGTGTGAGAAAATGTTCTAATTTCATTCTTATACATGTAGCTATTCAGTTTTCCCAACATCACTTATTGAAAAGACTGTCTTTTCCCCCATTGTATATACTTGCCTCCATTGTCATAGATTAAATGACTATAGGTGCATGGGTTTATTTCTGGGCTCTCTATTCTGTTCCGTTGAGCTATGGGTCTGTTTCTCTGTTAGTACCATGTTGTTTTGACTACTGTAGCTTTGTCAGACAGTCTGAAATCTGGGTGGGTAATACCTCCAGTTTTGTTCTTTTTTTCTCAAGACTGCTTTGGCTATTTGGAGTCCTTTGCAGTTCTGTACAAACCTTAGCATTCTTTGTTCTAGTGGTCTGAAAAATGTCGTGGGTATTTTGATAAGAATTACATTAAATCTCTAGATTGCTTTAGGTGATATGGATATTTTAAGAATGTTAATTTTTCCAATCCATGAACATGGCATAACTTTCCATTTACTTGTATTGTCTTCAGTTTTCTTCATCAATGTCTTCTAGTTTTCAGAGTAAAGGTCTTTCACCTCCTTGGTTAAATTTATTCCTAGGTATTTTATTCTTTTTGATGAGTTGTAAATGGGATTGTTTTCTTGATTTCTATTTTGAATAGTTCATTTTTAGTATGTAGAAATGCAACAGACTTCTGTATATTAATTTTGTATGCTGCAACTTTACAGAATTCACTAATTAGTTCTAATAGTGTTTTGGTGGAGTCTTTAGAGTTTTCGATATATGGTATCATGTCATCCACAAATAGTGACAATTTTACTTCTTCCCTTCTAATTTGGATACCTTTTATTTCTTCTTTCTTTCTTTCTTTCTTTTTTCTTTCTTTCTTTCCTTTCTTTCCTTCCTTCCTTCCTTCCTCTATCTCTCTCTTTCTCTCTCTCTTTCTGATTGCTGTTGCTAAAATTTCAAACACCATGTTCAATAGAAATGGTGAGAGTGGGCATCCTTGGCTTGTTTGTGATCTTAGAGGAAAATCTTTCAGCTTTTCACTGTTTGGTATGATGTTAGCTGTAGGTTTTTCATAAATGGCCTTTATGATGTTCAGATATGTTACCTCTATACCAACTTTGTTGAGGATTTCTACCATGAATGGATACTGAATTTTATTAAATGATTTTTCTGCATCTATTGAGATGATCATGTGATTTTTACTCTTCATTCTGTTAATGTGGCATATCATGCTGATTTGTGTATATGGAACTATGCTTGCACCTCTGCGATAAATCCCACTTGATCATGGTGTATAATTCTTTTTATGTGTTATTGAATTCAGTTTGCTAATATTTTATTGAGGATTTTTGCATCTGTGTTCATCAAGGATAGTGGCCTGTAATTTTCTGTTTTTGAAGTGTATTTGTCTGGTTTTGGTATCAGGGTAGTGGTGGCCTTGTGAAATGACTTCAATATTTTGGAATATCTTGACAAGGATAGGTATTAACTGTTCTTTAAATAGTTTGTAGAACTCCCCTGTGAACTCATGAGGTCCTGGAATTTGTTTGTAGGGAGTTTTTTGATTACTGATTCACTTGCAATACTAGTAATCAATCTGTTCAAATTTTTATTTTTTTCTGATTCAGTCTTGGAAGACTGTATGTTTCTAGGAATTTATCCATTTCCTCTAGGTTGTCCAATTTTTTGGTGTATAACTGTTTGTAATACTCTTTTATAATTGTATTTCTGCAATATCGGTTGTAATTCCTCCTGTTTCATTTCTAACTTCCTATCTCTTTTTTTCCTTCATGATCCTGGATAAAGGTTTATCAATTTTATTTATATTTTAAAACAAACAGTTTTTGGTTTCATTGATCTTCTCTACTGTGTTTTTTTTTTTTTTTTTGTCTCTATTTTATTTATTTCCACTCAAAAAATAAGTTCCACTCTGACCTTTACTATTTCCTTCCTTTTGCTGACTTTGGGCTTTGTTTGTTCTTTTTCTAATTCCTTTAGATAGTAATTTATGTTTTTCATTTGAGCTTTTTCTTATTTTTTGAGGTAGGCCTGTATCACTATAAACTTCCTTCTTAGAACTGCTTTTGCTGCATTCCATAGATTTTGGAAAGCTGCATTTTATTTTGATTTGTCTCAAGGTATCTTCTGATTTCCTCTTTGATTTTTTTGTTGACCCACTGTTCTTTTAGTAGCAAATTGTTTAGTCTCTACATGTTTCTGTTTTTTCTACTTGTAATTGATTTCTAGTTTCATACCTTTGTGGCCTGAAAAGATGCTTGATATATTTTCTATACTCTTAAATTTGTTGAGAATTGTTTTGTCACCTAGCATGTGATCTATCCTGGAAAATGTTCCATATTCACTGGAAAAGAATGTTTACTCTGCTATTTTTGGATGGAATGTCCTGTAGGTATCTACTAACCTAATGTGTCACTTAAGGTCACTATTTCCTTACTGATTCTCTGGATGATCTATCCATTGACATAAGTGGGGTGTTAAAGTTCCCTACTATTATTGTATTACTGTCAATTTCTCCCTCTATGTCTGCTAATATTTGCTTTCTATATTTAGGTGCTCATATATTAGGTACATATATGTTTAGAATATTATATCCTTTTATCATATTGACCCCTTTATCATTATATAGTGCTTTTTTTTGTCTTTTATTACAGAGTTTGTTTTAAAGTCTACTCTGTCAGATAAAGTATATTTTTATGTTTAACTTTTCCATTTTAATTATGATATGTTTTGCTGTGGGTCTCTTTGAATTCATCTTATTTGGGACTCTCTGTACTTCCTGTACCTGGATATCTGTTTCCTTCTTCAAGTTAGGGAAGTGTTCAGCCATGTTTTTTGTTTTTTTTTTTTAAATTTTATTTATTTATTTGTTTTTGCTGTGTTGGGTCTTCGTTTCTGTGCGCGGGCTTTCTCTAGTTGCGGGGGCCACTCTTCATCGCGGTGCGCGGGCCTCTCACTATCGCGGCCTCTCTAGTTGCGGAGCACAGGCTCCAGATGCACAGGCTCAGTAGTTGTGGCTCACGGGCCTAGTTGCTCCGCAGCATGTGGGATCTTCCCAGACCAGGGCTCGAACCCGTGTCCCCTGCATTAGCAGGCAGATTCTCAACCACTGCACCACCAGGGAAGCCCTCAGCCATGTTTTTATCAAATACATTTTCTACCTTTTTCTCTCACTATTTTCCTTCTGGGACCCCTACAATGTGAATGTTAGTAAGCCTGACATTGTCCCAGAGGCCCCTTAAGCTATCCTCATTTAATTTTTTTTTCTTTTTGCTGTTCTGATTGAGTGATTTCTACTATTCTATCTTCCAGATCACTTATGCCTTCTGTATCACCCAATATGCTGTTAATTCCTTCTAGTATATTTTTCATTTCACTTACTGTATTCTTTAGCCCTGACTGGTTCTTTTTTATATTTTCTAGTTCTTTGTTGAATGTATTAGTCTGTTCATCTAGCCTTTTCCTGAGTTCAGTTAGCATTTTCATTATTATTATTTCAAACTCTTTATCAGGTAAATTATTTATCTCTCTTCCATTAGGGCTTTTTCCTGGTGTTTTATCTTCTTTCGTTTGAAAAATATTTCTCTGTCTGTGTGTGCCCAGTGGCTTTGATAGAAGAGCTGCATCTGAAGTGAGCACAGGCTGAATTTTCTCCCAGAGTGCACTGGCAGCCACTGCCATGTTGAGAAGGGCTGGAGTCAGAGTGGCTAAAGCTGGGGCTAGTGCTAGACTGGGATTCTCCTAGGCTCAGTGGTGGTGGTTGCCCTATCAGGGGTGGGGCAGTGGGCCTGAGGGGCTGGAGCAGAAGCCCTGAAGAAGTTGGGCTTCTCCCCTAGGTGACAGCAGTCTCCACCTTGGTTGGGGGTGTGGTCAGTGCCTGAGGCTACACTTCTGAACTAGCTCAGCTCCTTCTGTGGTGTGTGCATATATATGGGCAATGGCAGTCGTTGCCTTAGGTGGGAGCGATGCTTTGGCAGAAGGGGCTGGATAAAGAGCTGGGGGGGCATGCTGGGGGTGGTCTTTGCAGGCTGGCCAGAACACCAGGCAGTTCTCAATTTGCTGCCTCTGTACTGGGACTGGGAGCAACGAAGCCTGTGCATGTGCTCTTCAAGAGCAGAGTCTTGGTTTCTTACTGCCCTCCAGTAAGCCCATTGGTTTTCAAACCAGCTAAGGGGACTTGAACCCCAGGGCTGGGGCCCCTAATGTGTGGCTAAAAACCCTTGCCCCCTAGGGAGGATGGATCCCTGAACCTGTGATATCCCCCTCCTCTTCTCAGTCACCCACTAGGGGTGCAGGCCTCCACTAGATGGTTTCCCAGTCCCTTCTACTAGACTCCGTGTGTTTGTTTTTTTTTTCTTTACAGCCTTGGTTGTAGAAGAGCTGTTCTGCTAATCTTCAGGTTATTCTCAGTGAGAGTCATAAAACCATCGGTAATCCTTAGTTAAATGCATTTCACCTGTAACCCACTTCAGTAATCAAGCGTTTTAATTGTTGCTACAAAAGATGTGCAAATCCTCCAAGTGACACAGCATAAATTATAAGATGTTTGCCTAAGTTGTTTTCCAGGAACTTGGAGTCCTCTGTGTCTAGTTCAGCCTGAGCTGGTTAAGACTGGATAGGACCACCAACCCTTCAACTGGGCATGCATGAGTATTCTGTTGAATATGCAGAGGCCTGTGGCTTAGCTATGCCTGCACAGAACAGTGATTATCACACTTTTTTTCAAACACCTTTCCCCACATTTCCCATGCCTCAGACCTCCTAGCTTCTTTATTCTTTTTTTTTTTAAGATTTTTTCTTAATGTGGACTTTTTTTTTTTTTTAAGTCTTTATTGAATTTGTTACGATATTGCTTCTGTCTATGTTTTGGTGTTTTGGTTTTTTGGTCGTGAGGCATGTGTGATCTTAGCTCCTGACCAGGGATCGAACCCACACCCCCGGTACTGGAAGGCAAAGTCTCAACCACTGGACCACCAGGGAAGTTCCGCTTCTTTATTCTTTATCCCATATACCTTGAGCCCCTTCCCTTCAGGAAGGTGGATTTGAGACCAGTTCTCCCATCTCCTCACTTGGCTGCCTTGCGAACAAACACTCTTTTTGGGGCAAACCTCATTGTCCCAGCATTTTGGCTTGCTGTGCACTGGTCAAAACTAACCTGGTTTGGTAATAGTTGCTCTATATATAGTTGTAGTTTTGATGTTTGTGGGGGGAGGTGAGCTCAGGTTCTTCCCACTCTGTGATCTTGATCTCTGCCTCTATTTCCATGTTTGTATGTTGAATAACAACCAATGATGTACTAAACAGTAGTTTATTTATCACCTTTCTATTAATATTTTAAAAGAACTTAGCAAAACCTTGGTTTACATTTCATTGAAATGTTCTGTACATACTGAATTGAATTACAATGAAACAGCATCTTCTGTCTAGTACAAGTGGAGTACCTACATTGATCCAGCATGGTTTGGATATGACAGATGCTTATGGATCACAACGGCACATTCAAGGGTGAAATGTTGTATGCAGCAACAGCAGACACTCAAGATTCATAGCGTCCAGTGCAATGCTTGCAACAGCTCTATATGGCTGTGTGATCAGCAGAAACTAGGACGTGCAGGTTTTACAGATGTGATGTGTCTGATCAGAATATGGCCTCTTGATTTGGCTCATATCTAGTTCCACACATGTAGAACCATTCCATATATTAATGCTGTTGGCCAGAGCCTGAATTTCCCAATGACTATTTATACCCAGGCAGATCATCTGTAAACTGGTGCCTGGATAATCCAATTTTCATGACAAGCAGGAGTTCCTCTGTAAAACCAGTTATAGCATTTCATGAACCCGTAATAAGTGTTTCTATCGGAAAACCAGGAACCACACAGGCAATTTTCTATTACAGAGCTATAAATCCCAGTAATCAGAAGCTGTGTATCTACAAAATTTTGTGTAGTAGATTTGTATAAATCTTTTTGTGTAAATCTTCTGTATAAGTATGTATAAATATTTTAAACACAGTGCAGCAATTCTTAGCAGACCTTCCTTTATGCAACTCCAAACTCTAATTAATCTACTTTATACATTTGCATATCAGATTTTCTTAAACTGGGACATTCTCTAGATACTAAGGTCAAAGGAGCTATTGTTGATTGCATTATCAACATACACCAATTTGTCTCTCCTCTCTTTTCCAAGTGCATATTGCACATGCCTCCATTATAGCAGGTATTTGATTGTTTTGCAGTGGTTTGATGATTCTATGACCAATTCAAAAATGTGTGAGTACTTGTGAGAAGAAAATATATCTGTTAAAATTCTCATCCTCTAATACAGTGCTTAGTACATATTAGGTGCTCAATAAATATTTGTTAAATAAACAACTGATTAAATCAGTGGCCTTTGATATTCTTTGACTTACAAAACCAAAATTTTAATATTCAGTTAATATTACTAAATTATAAGTATACTGATACAGCTTCTTTAAAGCGGCAGGAACACTTGCAAAAGATACCTGATATTAACATAATACTTTATTATATCTGTTTTCAAAGAAATAGCATATTTAGCACTAGTTAGAAAATTAATCCTAAATTTTAATATGTGCTTTTATTTTGAAACCTGCGATATTCAGCTTCCATGTTTGACTGAACATTTTAATTTGAATGTATATGTAATTTTCCTTTACAAACAGGAGAATTAATATAAAAATAACAGTGCTATTGCAAAAATCATTTAGCTGATACTGAATTTTCAAGTACAATCACCTTTGATTATTCTCAAGTGGAGCAACTCTGGTAAGTGAATAACTGACTACAGTTACTACTCACTCAGCATATAACAGAAAAGTCAGGAGTACAGGTTGTATAAAACCCAGTCTCTGAAGAGGTTATGAGTATACACTTCAAGTTATATGATAATATTAAACACTATGTGATTAAATACATCATGAATGGTACAGATAATAAATGCCTCGAGTTTCAAGAGGAAACACATTAATGTCAGGTGGAGTAGCTAAAACTGGCCTAGAGATGTGGCATTAAGGACTTTTTCTATGGAAAGGTAGACTAAGATGAAGAATGAAAGAAAAAAGATCTGGAAATGAAAATGAGTATCACAAGTTCCTAAATATGGAGAGGAAGCCAAATTGGATAAAATGAAGAATTGACAGTGGAAAGAAGAGAGATATAAAGTAGTTAATGGGGAATGGTTATCAAAAGTCTTACATGACAGTTTAAAGAAGTTTATATTAACACTAAAGGACACAGAAGTATTTGAACAAAGGAACACAAGTTTATTTAAACTGGAGTCTTCTGACAGTGCACCAAATGTATTAAAGCAATGTGAGACAGGAAGTGAGAGGACCAGGTGGGAGACTAAGAAATATTTAACTACTAAACATGGGTGGTAGCAGTGAAAAGAGGAAAGCGTGACATTGTGAAGATAAATGATTTTAAAAATAGTGTGGGGCTTCCCTGGTGGCGCAGTGGTTGAGAGTCCGCCTGCCGATGCAGGGGACGCGGGTTCATGCCCCGGTCCGGGAGGATCCCACATGCCACGGAGCGGCTGGGCCCATGAGCCATGGCCGCTGAGCCTGCGCGTCTGGAGCCTGTGCTCCTCGGCGGGAGAGGCCACAACAGTGAGAGGCCTGCATACCGCAAAAAAAAAAAAAAAAATAGTGTGGACAAAGAACAACGTAGAGATTAAGTACAATTTAAACATATTCATTAAATATATTTAATACACTTAATGATGTTGACTATCATTGTGGATAAATTTGGGGCTTTTGCCATAGAAATCTTATATTCAAATCCTATTGCTTGAAATATATTGCCTTAGGTAAGTTATTTAACCATTGTAAGTCTGAATTTACTCATCTGTAAAACGGAGATGAGAACAGACCTAACTATTGGGATGGTGTGCAATATAATTTATATAATGTGTTTAGTTGTTTCCTACCTCATTATAAGCAATGGATAAAGACTAGATCCATAAGTTTTAAGGTCAGTCATTCCACAAAAATTTACAATGCCCAAGAAAGAAACTCCTATTCCCAAAATAGTCAGGAAATCAGCTGTAGTGGTTAAACCAAATATCCCAGTCATGTATATCATAAATGAATTGCCATTTTCCAACAAATAGAATTAAAAATGCATAGTACAATACTATAATTACACTTAATAAAATATATTCTTACATATCAAAAGCACTTGAAAATTTAACAAACATGTTTAAGTTTTGCAATGTCTGACTGTATCCAACTATTTATACTCAGTATTTTTTAACTTTTATGTTCCCTCATAATAAAGCGAGACAAATGAAACAACATTAAAGAAAAAAAAGGAGAAAGAAGTCTTTACACATTTTCTAACTCAGTGGAATAAAAGTTGTTGCTTGAGACAAGTGAATTTAATTTTGTTGTAACATTATTCATTGATTGATGTAAGTGCAAGATGTATAACAATTATATGTAACTGCCCAATTTTTATGTGTACTTTTAAGAAAAATCTAAGCCTGTTAGATAGATCTTTAACATATCCACCAAACATTTCTCCCTTTCTCTTCCTATCCTGTAGGAAGATCATATCTTCCAATCAGTTCATCTTAAAGATCAGTAGGGAAAACCTTCCTCTTGCAAGTGAATCCTCTTGAATCGTATTCCAGACTGGATTACCTCAACAAACATAAGATTGTTTATTCAGTTCATTCAATCAACTCTGCTGAGTGCACAAAAAGTCTTTGCTTTATAAATGGTTTTTATTTCTTCACAGTTCCTTCCTATGGGATTTGAGTGTCTTTTCTTTTTCTCATCATGATGGAGAATACTTTATCATAGGAATTCAGGAGTTATTTCTCTATGTTAAATTCTTAAAGAAAGAATAAAAGTCTTCCTTTATCATGCTGGGATATAATGCAGCATTTATGGGCAGAGATCCTAGTGTCAGATACCCTGGATTCAAATCTTGATCCATCCACTTATTAACTTTGTGACCTCAGAAAAGTTAGTTAATTTCTCTGTATCTCATTTTCTCATCTATGAAATAGTTGCAAAAACAGCACTTAGCTTGTAGCGGAATCTTGAGAATTAATTGAGTTACTATTTCTAAAGCACTTAGTAACTGGCCCATGGTAGGTAATGATTCCCTTAAACATGATATTATTCAAAATAAATAAAGTCAACTTTTCTTGGGGAAAAAAAACCATGATATTATCTAACTAAGTGATGTATCTTTACATTTTTGAAGCCTAAAACCTAAGAAATCGTACTATTTGGAGAATTATAGCTATCTAATACTTAGGCAAATATTTCATAATTTCAATATTTCTTAAATAAAACTGTATTACTTTTCATATGGATAAAATTTACTCTTTTCAACATTCTAGACTCTTTTCAAGGTTTAAAATATTCTGTCATTTAGTGAAAAAAATTTATAACACACAGTTGTATACACTTTTATCATGCCTCTCTCAAATCATTTTTCCAAAGCCAAACACTAGGAGAGATTATGAAATGTTTAAGGCGTTAGTGATTACAGAGATGATCCTTTTTTTTTTCCTGTAATTCAATTTTTTTTTTGCGGTACGCGGGCCTCTCACTGTTGTGGCCTCTCCCATTGCGGAGCACAGGCTCCGGACACACAGGCTCAGCAGCCATGGCTCACGGGCCCAGCCGCTCCGTGGCATGTAGGATCCGCCCGGACCGGGGCACGAACCCGTGTCCCCTGCATCGGCAGGCGGACTCTCAACCACTGTGCCCCCAGGGAAGCCCAAAGAGTTTTTTTTAAAACAAATTTGTACAGAAAAAAAGAAAATCCCTGGATCACAATCTATGCCATACAATCACCCTGTCCAGTATGCAGGGAGCCATGGGAGCCCAAGCAGAAGGAGCCTGGGATGGGCAGCTGTGCTCTGCAGAAGTAAAATCTCCTCACAGATGACATGTGGTGTGGAAAAACCTTTAGCTCCCTTTGTTCTCCAGGGTATCTTAGTACAAAACAGTACATTTTTAAACAGCACTCCTCTTTTACAAAGGGGGAGACAGAACTTTAGAAAGATAAAGCTCATTCCTCAGAATTACACATTGGGGTAGTAAGAGAGCTGGACTTAGAATTCAAGCCTTCCAAATCCCTAGTTTGCCATTTTTCCTCCACAACACAATCATTCCTTAGATCTCTACCCCTTAAACATTTCACTAGCTTTTTCTGGACTTTAATCCCTTTCCTTCTCCTTGAAGTCTCATAATCAGAGCCACCTGTAGTATCCTGGAGCAGGGACACTATAGTTTTGTTCAAACTTGGGTACCATACTTTGTTTCGTGGCAACTTCTCCAGTCTTACAAACAATCTGTATAAATGTCAAATGTCTTATGAGGTCTCCTAACTTTGCCTCCAGCAGGCAAATCACTTTATTCCTATGGCTCCAACTCCAAAATAGATGTTAAATATGTCCCTCTCCACTGCTAATACCCAAGTCCACATCACCATCATCTTTTGCTTGAGTTACTCCAATGACTCAACTTTTGCACGCACCACCTTACAACATAGTTTTGATCAGAGTGATCTTTAAAAAGCTAGGTCAGCATTTAAAAGCAGAGATTCTAAAGTATCTTTACTGCTTAACTTCTCTAATTGCTAGAATTATATTTTTAATAAAATCAAATTCCTTACAGAGCCTAAAGGGTGGTTGTGTAAGATCTGGCCCCTCCTACCCTTTTCAGTCCCTCTCTCCACCCTCATTTTTTTCCAGTCATACTAGCCTTGTTGCTTCTTCTGGAATGCGCCAAAGATATCTGTGCTTTAGGCCTGATCCTCTAACCAGTCTCTCTCTTACCACATGTTCTTATTTTCTTCATAATATTACTACAATTTGAATTTATTTTGCTCATTTATTAGTTTAATTTTTATTGCTATTATTGAGAGTAGGAAACATCATTCTTATTTATGACTTATCCCTTGCGCCTAGAATAGAACTCGGCAATAGGAGTTTACTCAAGTATTTGTTGAATGAGGAACTATGACTCTTATGGTCAATATATGTTCAACTATCTTTCAGCTCAATTATCAGTAAATTGTTATCACTATTCACTATAGAAGATATGTTCCTTAATATTCATTCTCCAATATACCCTCAAGATGCCCCTACTAGAGCTTGGACCTCAAACTTCTTCAGAGTTTTCCCAATTTCAACAGTTCTCTCTTAGTTCTATACCAAACATGATCTTTGTTCATAGAAAGAGAGACTATTTTTTGAATATTATAAAGGAATTTCTAGCATAAAGCGTATATAACAGTTCTATCTGAGGGGAAACATTCATTTATGTCTCTAGCCTTTCAGTTATTTTCCTTACTTCATAAAATGCAATTTTCTCTATTACTCTGTCATCTCCTTGAAGCTTTATCTTTTGCTCATGTGGAACCCTCAGATGTAAAAGCAACAACGTCAGCATGTTTGGTTATGTGTGTATGCATTAGAGTGCCTAGTTAGAGTACCTTGGCAACAATGAGCAATCAAAAATTATGAGCTAGTGATGAAGATTCTGGTCCTTATGTGCCTATGTGCCAGCATTAATTCAGGCAGTGAGGAATTTATGTCTTCACTGGGTATCAGTTATTGGGAAATGTAAGAGCTATGTGTTGCTGCTTATAACAGCACTTTCTTAATTAAGATTGGAAGCCTGATTTAACTCTCCTCAATATGTATTATTGCCTTACAGATGAGAACACTGAGGCAGTGCAGTATGATGAAGGATGCAAGCAGTTTAATTACAATATCCTAGTGTTATATAGAGAAGATAAATCTGTTCCTTTAGAAAAAAAAGGTTATTAATCTACTAAAGAGAACTTAATATTCGCTTGCTGGGGGTTTTCCTTTCAAGTATATTACCTAATTAAATAATAATATTTTTAACATGTTTACTTTTCTTTAATAATAAATCATGCCCCACTGGTTGTACATTTTATTTTCTCTAGAGGATAAGCTAATGTAAATCAGGTAACTTACATAAATTTTAGAGAGGATAAGAGTATCCCAATTAAGGATTCAACTTTTGTAAAAAGTATTAATAGATTTTAGGCTTCAGGTAACTTTCAATTTTCCTATATTGACTGTAAGTATGAAAAAGAATCTAAATATTTAATAAAATATTTAATACTGAAGAAATAAACAAGACCAATGCTAATAAAAAGATACCCCAAGACAATTTTTCAGTGTTGTCAGATTTATAGATGTATTTATTGAGTAAACTACTTCAGTGATTTAAGAGACTTTAGAAAAACTGACAAGGGTTACTGCTTGATAATTTATTGGAGGAAACGAAATTTTCATTTACCAAATTCCATAAAATACATCTTGATATCTTAGATACACTCAAGTTGAAATGCAGTACAATTGTCCAACTGATAAATTAGCTTTTGTTTGCTTGGTGATTGAAAACTAGCTAAAATCCACAAACTGAGCAATCAGAAATTAGAGGTTTTCTCTACTTCCTAAGATGCAATTTGATTATAATTCATGTGTAATTTCTGAACCAAAGTACCTTAGGCCTTTTTCAAAATGTTTCCAACTTAAACCAGCCACTATACTTCAGCCTAATTAAAAATAAACTGCACAGAACTGTCAGATTTTCACGTCTGCCCTATCTCTGCCTCTGGCATGCAATCAAAGCTATGTCCACACTAGCCTTGTATTCGATATTTATGAATATACCTATTTCAACCTTTGGATCACAGGCTCCTGAAGTGCAAAGAGTATGCCATATTCATCTTTGTATCCTCTTACACCTAACACAGGGCCTCCTACATGGTCTGCTGAGCACTGATATGCTTTCAGTAAATAGCTACTAAATTAAATTGGATGAGAGGACTGAAAAATTATACTAATGATCTGGGTAATTGAGACAGTCAGTGTGTAACTAGGCAGTACAGGCAAAAATGCTGAGTGTGCATGTTTGCATTGCTAGAGGACACACAGGTATAGAGGCTGCCAGATTGAAAGCACCATAGGACAGAAATTTATAACCTACTGAGCATATAACATGTACCAGGCATGTGGTGAAACATCATACATGCCCCATTTCAGTCAATCAATCACAGATAGAGAGGATTTATCTCATTAAAATACACATGAGAAGCCTGGGGCAATATGGTGCTATGGTTAAGACCTCATGGATTCTGCTTACAGTTTGATTCCTGGTTTTGCCAATTAAAATCTCTCTGTAGCATGGACTCAGGTAGGAGACTAGAGGGCAACTGGGACATATTTCTCAAAATGTAAAACACAATATTTTTTGACATTGCTATCAAATTTCTATTAAGGAATTCCTCTTATACTTGAGTGAGCACCTGGTATTGAGACGCTTCACAGTCTGGTCCTGGGAAGGCTTCGTAACTTCTTACCTACTGTCAATCAACACAGCCACCCTAAACTACTTTTTTTCCCCAAAACATACTCTGTATTCTCCAGAGCCTTTGTAAATGCTGCTCCTTAGCCTAGAATACCCTTATTTGAGGTTGAGCTCATATCATAGTTTCTAAATGAGACTGAGATTTTTCTACACATAGCACAGCTTGGTGTAGAAAAGTACACTTGCTGGCCAGCTTGGGAGATCAGCTTGGTGCTTTGTGACCACCTAGAGGGGTGGGACAGGGAGGGTGGGAGGGAGATGCAAGAGGGAGGAGATATGGGAACATATGTATATGTATAGCTGATTCACTTTGTTATAAAGCAGAAATTAACACACCATTGTAAAGCAATTATACTCCAATAAAGATGTTAAAAAAAAAAGGCAAATGCTTGCTGCCATTGTTCTCCATGATTTGTGTTTATATCAATAAAGCTCTTTATTAAAGTTAACTTGTGGTCATCTCCAGCCCCTTGCACTAGCTAATGAATTCATTGAGGTCAGAGACAATGATCAGGTTCATATTTATATTCTTACATTTTAAAATATGTATCAATATCTGAAATTAAACATTACTTGTTTGAAGAAGTCATATAATTCCACAGACGTTAAGTCTGACAAAGGTGGCAAAGCCAGGATTAGAACTCGGATTGTCTTGCTCTGAATCCAATCTTCTCACAGGTAGTTCTCAACCTGCAGAGGCAGATTAGAATCACCTAAGGAACTCTGAAAACGACTGATGCCCTGGTCACACCCCAGGCCAATTAAATCAGAATCCTGGTGGTGGTGGTGGATGGGGTGTCTCCCCAATGTTCCCAAGGCTCTTCTAATGTACAGCCAGGCTGACAAGTGCCATGACATGAGATATGTGCTCCCCATAAACCCATCTCTACATTTACGAATGCCAGTAAGAACGACAGCATCTAGATAACTGCCTTGCTTAGTTTCACCACCCCCACTCATGTCCCACTCTATGCAAAAGCAGCCATAGCCTTCAGTCATGGCTCAAGGATTTAACAATAATCAAAAAAGATCAAATTCATTATTGCACTATTCTTTTCAGACAAGATGCTTGTCACAGGCTAAGGTGAAAGGAGCTGGGAGAACTCTCTTCTCTAACTTTCTCCTTGTCTCATATCTGCCTGTACCAACAATCCCGGTACCTCAAAGGCTGTGGGTGTTCTGCTTGGCCAGTGAACTCTGCTCAACTGTAATTAAGCAAACACCTTCAGGAAGCAAGAGCAGTACACTTGCCTGGCCAGCTGGAGAGAGAGCAGCAGTGAGAGCAGGCTGAATAAATGCCTGACCCTTCTGAATCACAGTCACCATTCAAGTGGGATAAAATTACATATATATATATAAATACCAACTTTCAAGCCAGTGAAAACTATCTTGTTTCCCTAATTTTGATTTCACTCCTATAAAACATGTTCAGATACTGTCACTTTCAATGTTAAGTATTTGCTTTAATGATTTTTTCATCATAAATAGCTTTGTCATTTCAAGAATTTCATGGGGCAAAGAAAATAAATAATGGTAAAAAAATCTCCATTCTATTAACTTTGCTTTTTATCCTTATGTAAACTTTGGTTTTGGTTCCTTCAGCCAAATGAATATCTCAAGAATTAAATGGGCCACAGCCAAGTGCTTACTAGTTTAACCCTATCCCCTTAGGTCTTCTTACATTGCTGCTGAGCAATCCAGAGTGCTATTTATGTCATATCCTGTGCAGACTTGGCAAAAGCAGAGCCAGGGCTAGGGAGTTCAGTAGTTATTGGGGTAGAATTCAGAAGCTGGAAGTTGGGATAGCAAGCAGATGAGAGCTAGCAGCTAAGCTGAATCCAGAATCAAAGGTATGTCAGATACAAATGATAGCACCAGTGGGATTTAAACAGTCACAGACAGATCTTTCTTTTGGTATGATTCCCTACAGCTTCAGCAATGTTTTCAGAAACTAGGATACCTTAAAGGTGTCTTTTAGCTGAAGAGTTCCTTTGTTTCCCTTTGGACTGCAATCAAATCCTTTAAAACTGTTTTAGAAAGCTGAATAAAGAATAAAGAAGGCAACGATAGTATCTTAATGTGGGTTCCTTGAGGTACTGACTCTGAAACAAGAATTCAGTAAAAATTGTTTATTTGGAAAGGGAAGGAGGTCTGATGTAATATGGGGAAAAATGAAATAAGAGGTGAAGGCAGCACATAAAGATGTTTTAAGCCAGACACCAACCTGGGTGACTGGAGTTTAATCCAGCTGGGGAAACCATGAAGGCCAGAATAGCACACACACCTCAAAATTATCCCTCCTAAGGAGAGTGGGGAAAGTTGGGGTATTAATATACCAATTTTCATCAGTCATTCATTGAGGCCTGCTCCTGGGCACATTAATTCCCCACAAAGTAAAATCTAGCCTCAAGGGGACAGTGGATTCTAAAGTGGTAAAAGAGAAAAGACTGGGACAATATAGCATCTGCTACAAGTATAGATTTGGCTGTTGTATACTGTTCCTTTCAGAATTGTATTTTGTCCTCACTTAGACTCTAGGGATATTCAAATTACTCAAACCCTCATAGGCAGTATCTACTGACCATGCCCATTACCTCTCCCAAGTATCAGCTTCTAGGTAGCTCTTGGGTCAACTTATGAGGGATTCTCGTACATCTATTCAGGTGTAATCAGGTCCTCATCCATTACACATACACTGTCACCAACAGTGAAGGAAGCTCTGCTAGAATGTGAAACCCTGAACTCTCAGAATAGCACATGAAATTTTCAGCAAATTCACTAGTATCTTTAAAATATTGGAGAGTTTTTGTACTGTAAGAGTAAAAATGGTTTATTTGATAGAAGCTAAAGTTTCTGAACTAAGTAGAGACCACACAATGGCCTAAAATTTGAAATGGAGAAAAATGGACCTATGATAGTTCGGAGCTTCTCTTGGTTGGAACTATAATAACTTCCAATCTCCAAATTGGAGAGGATATATAGGCTAAAAGTTAAGGACCTGTGATGAAAAGTAGGGAGAGAGATATAGAACATTTCTGAGGCTACATTCATCCTTCTAAAGAGATAGAATTCTATTCTACCTCACCTTACCCATTTCTGGCCTAAATCATGACATGGAAATGCTCAAAGCATTAAAAAAGCATTATAATTTTGTTTGGAGAAAATGACTTAAAAAACTACAGTAGGGGCTTCCCTGGTGGCACAGTTGTTGAGAGTCCGCCTGCCGATGCAGGGGACACGGGTTCGTGCCCTGGTCCGGGAAGATCCCACATGCCGCGGAGCGGCTGGGCCCGTGAGCCATGGCCGCTGAGCCTGTGCGTCCGGAACCTGTGCTCCGCAACGGGAGAGGCCACAACAGTGAGAGGCCCGCGTACCGCAAAAAAAAAAAAAAAAAAAAAAAAAACTACAGTAGGATTGTTTTTAATCTCACTGCTCCGCTGTCCTACATAAGTAACAATAATATTATTTTAGGCAACAACACTCGACCTGACCTAAATTTCCTAGGACCTGCTTGATTCTGCATTCTGAAAGCATGTTTTTGTTTCCTAAGGTATAGTTCTTAAACAATTTAAAACAAGTATTTAAAAAGCACTTTGTGATACTGATGATCTTCAGTCATACCTGTTGGCACATCTCATACCACAGTGTCCATAAAGTCTGAAAACATAGATAATATTATTTATTTTTTACAGATAGAAGCTGTCCTTGATGGTGTTATATTTACATGTCTCCAGACTTTATAGACATCCTGTAGAACACTTTCCAGCATCATACTCAGCAAAATAGAATTGTAATAACGTCATGGTAGCAGGTAACTTCACCATGAAGTTTGTTTTCTTCCCCACAATAGTGTTCTTAAGAGTTATCCATGCTGATTTATGCAAATGTAGTTTATTCATTGCAAGTGATGTTTTGCATTCCATTATATGAAAATACTATAGTTTATCCATTTCAATATTGCTGGTTTCTATATTGCTGGTTCTGTATTGCTTTATTTCTATGTTAAGTTGCTTAAAACGATTTGTTTTTAAAAATAATGCCATGATAAACCTCTTTGCACATGCTATATCAGGTACACATCTAGGAGAATTTTTCTGGAAAAATGTGGAATTTCTGGATCATAGATTATATATTCTTCAGCTTTACTAGATGTTACCAAATTTTTCTCTAAAGTGATTAAATCAATTTATAGTTTCAACAGCAGTGAATGACAGTTCCTATTTTCCTATGTCTTCAAACATACTTGGCATAATCAACATTCTGGATTTTTTTCCAATCAGATGTGTGCAAAATGGTATCTCTCTCTTAATTTGCATTCTCTTGATATCTGGGGAGAGTGTAGATGATTGTGCAATTATTTCTAATCATTTACTGCCCATAAGAGGACTATAAGAGGATTGTACCTCCCCACCCTATCTACCCATTGACATTAGTCTTGATCCTGTGTCTTGCCAATATACTGAGGACAGAAAACATACGCCATTTCTAAGAAGAAGTTTCAAGAGCTGTCACCTCATTCTACAATTTCTCTTTTCCCTCTGCCTCACAACAACAAATCTTAGAAAAGGGCTGAACCTTCAACTTATGTTACAGAATGAAGAAGAAGCACAAGACTAAGTTCCACAGCTAACATATAATGTAAACAAGAGGTAAAACTACGTTGTTTTAAGCCACCACTGAGATTTTGGGTCATTTGTTATCACAATAAAATCTAGTTGAGGTAGAAGACTTATTACATAAATTGGCTATGAAAATACAGCATTGCCATAAAAAACAACAACAAGAAAACCCTAAAATATATGATATTATCTCCTAGGCCAGGTTAGAGAATAGTTGTTGAGCTAGAAAGATGGCAATCCATATTATGCAGTGGTGAAACACTGGGTAAATTGATAACCAAAACAGCTTGTGGTTTAAGATAAAAAGACTGGGAAATTGAATGTTATTACTGTGTTGAATGCTATTGGCCATATTCGACAAAGTTACAAGAAGAGATGAGCTCATGCACACACACACACACACACACACACACACACACACACACACACAAACGGCTTTTTTGCAAAGAGAAATGAAAGTGAATACAGATATCGTCAAGATTGAGGTCTTGTAGGATTAAAGGAATCGACTGTTTCTCATCTCCACTCATGGAGAAATGTTTTGAGGGCAAAGGCTGATATACTAACTCAAGGGCTAGCTAGGCTACCACAAGCTTTATTAAAACTTTTGAATTGATTAATTTGGCAGCCAGTAAATCTTTTTAGTTGGATTTACATAATAAAGGCATGGCTCTCCCTGATTTAAAAAGAAAAGAAAAGCCTGATAAGGTCTAGATACTGTTAATTAAGTTGAGAGAAAGGTGTTATCTCAACAAGATTTATGAGTTAGCACATGGAGCAGATTAGAGTTAAGGGATTAAAAAGACAACAAAGTTTTTGAAAGTTGTGAGCTGTACATGAAAGCTATCAGTCTGGATCAAAAGAGTTAAAAACTTAAAGACAACCATTGGACCCAAAATTACATAGATAGGAAACAGGCTGAGAGGTCTGCTTAGCTCCTGAGGAAGGCATATTTTTAAACACCTGCTTTTGGGTGGCTAAGGAGCATCTTGGAAAAGGAAAACCCTCCCAGAGGGTGAAACCATGGGCCATGGAAACAGTAGACTGGGAAGTTATTTCCAGGGTATAGAACCTAAGAAGCAAAGACAGTCCCATAATTTTGAAAACATACCACATGGTATTAATTGCCATTGCTTGCTTTAAAATAAACCGTGATAATTTCTTCTTTTTTTTTTCTCCCTTAAGAATGATACTCTTAATCTCAGGATATTAAAAAAATATTAGGGGTGGTTTGTAAAATAAAATACCATGGCAAAGGCATATTTCTATATTCTAAAATAATGACACAGAAAATTACTTCAGGTATATATTTTTATAATTCTATCTATAAAACTATTGACCTACATAACATATTATTTCTCTAATGATACTTTTAAAAATCTTCAAACAGTGAGGCCATTATATTATTTTGAGAAAAACAGTTGATTCAATTTAAACTGGAACATGGAAGTGAGAAAATCCTGTTACTAAACTGCTGCTGAAAGCATGTCAGCTGCTATAGAATCTATTGATCACCTTGGACATTGATTGGTTAATTTAATGAAAAAGGAAGGTTTGGAGTCTGAACAAATTTGCAATACTGACATGACAGAATCTTACCTGAAGTTATGGCCAGGCAAACACACAAGTCCATGTGTGTGCGCACACACACACACACACACCATATACACAATAAAAACTGTCAATAATGACTAACATCTTTAATACTATAAAGTGAGGCCATTACTTTAAATTTAATTAAAGAAGATAAAAGATATTGACAAAATAAAATCCTATCTAGAATAACTTACATATTTTTACACGAATTTTTAAAGAATATTATTAACTTTTGTGATATTCCCTGACTTTAGCCTCAAAATGAGTATCTAAAAGATGCTGACTTAGGGTTATGAGACTATTCTAACTCATAAAATACAGTCAGCATACAAAATACAGCTGGAAAATAGCATAATTTAGTGTAATCTCATTTCTGTCTAATCTATTACAATGCTCGAATTGTAGAAGTCATACTAATTACTGATGCTGACTTTTATTCCTGTTCTACATATTCAGAAATGCTCTACAGCCATTAACTCATCACTCTTCACAGCATTCAAAGGAAATAGTAAATAAGAATAACTATATTTATAGATAAGTGAAATAATTAAAGTAAATTTTATGGTTGTAATACAAAGGAGATTCATGTTCACTGCAGAAAATGTATAGATAAGCAAAAAACTGTCCTCAATCAGACTAGAGAAAACATCTGCTAGTATATGATATATATCCCTGAAATGTTTTTTCTATGGATATACAATTTTATTCGTGAATATATGTGTGCGTTTATACATATACATGTATATATACACATATGTATATACACACATACTATACATATGGGTATGTGTGTATATACATATATACACACTCTATTAAAAATAATTATTTTCATTTAATAAAATATGAACATCTTTCTGGGTTCTTAAGTAGGTTTCTACATAATCATTTTAATAATTGCATAGCGTTTTAAATATATGATGTATAGTAATTTAATTAGCTATATTGTATTGTCTTACAGTTTTAACAAAAATAAATAATTTTGTTGGACAACAGCTAATGTTGATTCAGGATTATTTTCTCAGGATAAATTCCTAATGGGACTATTGAGTAATAGTAAGCAATTATATTGCTAAATTGCTAGCAGAATGGTGTTACCAATTCTAATAGTTTTATATGAACGGAATGATTTTCTTGCTGCTTACTATCCTTGAGTATTAATATTTTCATATTACTTAATAATTTATCAAAGTTGTATATCATTGTTTTAATTTGTATTTAATTGATTTCTTGTGATAATCAATATTTTTCCAAGTTATGGAATTGGATTTATTTATTTATTTAACTTTATTGAAGTACAGTTGAAAACAATGTTGTGTTAGTTTCTGGTGTACAGCAAAGTGATTCAGTTATATATATATATATTTTTTTCATATTCCTTCCCATTATAATTTATTACAGGATATTGAATATAGTTCCCTGTGCTATACAGTAGGACCTTGTTGTTTATCCATTCTACATATAGTAGTTTGTATCTGCTAATCCCAAACTCCTAATTTATCCCTCCCCCACCCCCTTTCCCCTTAGGTAACCATAAGTTTGTTCTCTATGTCTGTGAGTCTATTTCTGTTTCGTAAATGAGTTCATTTGTGTCATATTTTAGATTCCACATATAAGTGGTATCATATGATTTGTCTTTGTCTGACTTTACTACACTTAATATGATAATCTCTAGGCCCATCCATGCTACTGCAAATGGCATTATTTCATTTTTTTTAGGAGTTTGGGATTAATATATACACATTACTATATAGAAAGTAGGTAAACAACAAGGACCTACTGTATTTCACAGGGAACTATACTGAATACCTTGTAATAACCTACAATGGAAAAGAATCAGAAAGAATATACATAATAATTGACCTAAGAAAACATTGCTATGATTTCTGTCAGAGAATTTTTGCCTATGTTCTCTTCTAGGAGTTTTATGGTACCACGTCTTAAATTTAAGTCTTTAAGCCATTTTGAATTTATCTTTGTGTATGGTGTGAGGGTGTGTTCTAATTTCACTGATTTACATGCAGCTGTCCAGCTTGCCCAACACCGCTTGCTGAACAGACTGTCTTTTCTCCATTGTATATTCTTGCCTTCTTTGTTGAAGATTAATTGACCATAGGTGTGTGGGTTTATTTCCTGGCTCTCCAATCTGTTCCATTGATCCATATGTCTGTTTTTGTGCCAATACCATGCTGTTTTGATTACTGTAGCTTTGTAGATTGTCTGATGTCTGGCAGGGTTATGCCTCCAGTATTGTTCTTTTTCCTTAGGATTGCTTTGGCAATTCTTGGTCTTTTATGGTTCCATATAAATTTTAGGTTTATTTGTTCTAGTTCTATGAAAAATGTCATGGATAATTTGATAGGGATCACATTAAAGCTGTAGATTGCCATTTTAACAATGTTAATTCTTCCAATCCAAAAGCATTGAATATATTTCCATTTCTTTGAATTATCTTCAGTTTCCTTTATCAATGTGTTATAGTTCCCAGCATATAAATCTTTCACCTCCTTGATCAGGTTTATGGAATTGGATTTAATTTTTATTTAAACCTGAGTCAGAGAGAGCAATGGTTTTTGGAAACATTGACTTTGCTTGGTTACACCTTCTCATCTGAAAATGGGGATAACATACTACTCTGGTCACATGTGAAATTTAAAGAGGTATATATGTGAAAACCCTTTATGAGTTTTGAGTGCAAAGTGCTACTAAATAAAATTAAGCTAACCAATTAAATGAGATGAACACTATCACTTTCTGTTGAGCCTTAAAAATAAGCATTTTCAAATAACATTGAAAATAATGTAAACCCCAAATGAAAAACATAAAATAGGTTTAAAATATACATATACTTCCCTCATAAGAAACAAAGGGGAAAATTAGCCATGTTTAAACATTTTTATTATAAATTTTCATCTTTATTTCATCTAGCTATAGGGTCCCAGGCAGCCACTCACTTTTCAGCAAATCAAAGGCTGTAGCCTTATGTTTATCATTCACATAATTCATGCCTATTTATTTAAAAGAGAATGAATTATATCTACAGTCCTGTCTTTTATGTGGAAGTCACATTTTTTGAAAACATCAGTGAAGAAAATGCCAACTTTCAAAAAAGTACTTTCTTCTGGAAAAGACTTCCTGAAGCTACTTTCTTCTGCACAAAATCATCAGGGTTAGTTGAAACTAGACTGGTTTCTTGATGTTTCTGACAAGATTAAGGTGCTTTTAGCTCAACTTCATTAATTCCCCATAATGGCAAAGTGCTCCTTATGTCTCAGTAGAGAAATCATGATAAGCTAACAATAAAAAAAGTATAGCTTCTGAATAGCCAATTAGTAATAACCCATTTATAAAAACTGTCAATGCATGATTGACAATCCTGTGTATTTCTTAAATTTATTTCCAGTAATGTTCCTCTTTAGATAAGCAACTTTATAATGTAAAATTATAATGATACATTTGGGGAAGAAAGTCAATATTCTGAGGGAATTTCAGTGGGAAACAATTACTTGTCTCAGGACAATTTAAAATTGTTGCTTTATGAGAATATATTAGAAATATATATATAAAATAACATGTGTTATTTATATATAACATATGTTATATATAAATAACACATATATATGCATATATACACATATATATAACACATATATATATAACACACATATATATATATATAGACACATGTTATTTTATATATATATATAGACACATGTTATTTTAGTTGTCGGCAATCTAAGCCAAACTTGCAAAATGAAAGGAATAAACGTGATGTGCAATTTTTTACAAAACCACTGGGACATCTTATCCAGCCTCCAGAAGTGTGGGAGCCAGGGCACACCCTGGGAACTTTTAAGGCAGAGGTGTGTGGGCCTTTTCTCTGGGTTACGGCCACCAGCATGACTTATCTTCCACAACTTTTGGCTGTCACATTCATCCACTCCAAGTTTCAGTTTAGAGATGTGTTCTAATTGGTCCAGCTGTACCTGATCCTTAATGAATCACTATGTTCAGAGGTCAGGGTCAAAAGCACAGTCAAGCCTCTGTGGTGGCCACTGTGCATTGGAGCCATCCAAATAGAGGTGACACTCAAGAGAGAAAGCTTTAGTTAGCTTAAACAGATTTGACGTCCATGCCAAAAATCCAATTTCCCCATTCCCATCAAACACTGTGTGTCTACTACTGGTATTTCAAAATAAGTTTACCACATATTCTAATAGACTATTTTAGATAACTTCAAATTTATAGATAGAAGTTTAAAACAGCAATTATTGTACATGGTACTTGCATGATTTATTTTGCATACTAGGAATGCCTCCAACACAAAGGAAAGTAAAAGGCTTATAAAAGATACACATATTACATGTTTTCATTTAAATGCATTATATGTGAATTTGGCAGGATGGTTAATAATTACAAACCTACAAATTTAGAATAATAAACTTTTATTTTCACTTCTGTTTGAATTATAGACTATATTTAACTGAATAAGAAGTAGACTGATCATTTCATAATGATAAATGTAAGAGGAAACTTGCTGGGAATACTTGCAGAATTGAGACTATAGCCAATGTTCTGTTTCCTGACACAATAGTAATTCAATTTGTTTTTCCAAAAATCATTCCACTCTGATATCCTGGTATATTGGGGTACTAGAATCCAAATTATCTGATTACAAGGCTAATCCTTCAATCACTACAATGCACTGGCCTCTTTGTTTGCTGTCCACAATGGATTTACTAGATATATATTTCATATTTTTCCACATTTGTCTGAAACTTAGGAAATTTTCTAGATGAACAGAAAAATCTACCAATACTTTAGCTCATTGTTATGGACTGAACTGTTTCTCCCCCAAATTCATGTTTTGAAGCCCTAACCCCCAGTATCTCAGAATGTAACTATATTTGGAAATAGGACCTTTAAAGAAATGATTAATTTAAAATGAGGTAGGCCCTAATCCATCTAATTGATGTCTTTATAAAGGGAGATTAAGAGAGATACAGAGAGACACCAGGGCTGCACAGAGAAAAGGCCAAGTGAAGACACACGGAGGAGAGAGCCATCTGCAAGCCAAGGAGAGAGGTCACAGAAGAAACCAAACCTGCATACACCTTGATCTCGGACTTCTAGCCTCCAGAACTGTGATTAGATAAATTTCTGTTGTATAAACCACCCAGTCTGTGCACTTTGTTATGGCAGCCTGACCAAACTAATATGCTAATGATTGTTTAAATACCTTGAAGATAATATTTTAAAACATTTAATATAAATCATATTTCTAGAATTTGCTAGCATGTCACTTTTGACATTTAAGTTTTAATACATTTCAAAAGTAGTTTACTGCATTTTACATTTACATTTATTACAACTAGCAAGTTATTTAACTTCTCAAAATTTAAGTCTAGGTCTAGTAAAAACTTCTAAGATATTTCAAAACAAGCTCAATATATTTATACAGTATATGGCATGAGAAGTAACAGAAAATGACAAAATCTAGCAAGTTAGACTCAAAAATCATATCCTATGGAAATCTGTAGGCTTATGAAATAATTATGTTGTTGCTGATCATGAATCACTTTTCAGATAATCAGTTACCCAAGCTCAAAGTCATGAATAGCATGCTATTTGCTCAGTACAAATGTAAATGTTCTTGACTCCCTGAAACTACAACAGTTTGGTTGTACTATGTAACCGGTCATTTGAGCAATAGGGCAGTGGATTGATCATGCTATATTATTCAAAGGAAGCCAGTTGAGCTATTGACAGATAGTACAACAGTAAGTACATCTTTAAGTTTTAGAGCAATTCCTTTCTTTTAGGACATTACACTTTTGGAATGCTATGATCAAAGCAGATGTATACAAATCTACAGAAATTCATATTCATGGCTAAGAAGCAATACTTAAAAATGAATCTAATTCAGTCCAATAGTTTGGAAGAAAACTATTCGGCATTGTGTTTAACGATATGACTGATTTTTATTTGCTTAAAGTTGTGTCTCAGCAATTCATGTTTCCTCCATATATAAGTACTAGTCAGGGAGTTTAGAATGAATAAGAATCACAGTGCAATTAGATCTGCTTAAGCTATCCGTTCCTGAAACAGTTGCAAGGACACGGGTTTCAGGATTCTGGACGAGAAAGTAAATAGCTTTCCAGCTGGTTTTCTTGCTCATTTATTCATTAATTCAACAATTATTAAGAGACTTCCCTGTGCCAAGAACTGTGCAAAGCTCCCCAGGATATACAAAATAGCTAAGATGTAGTTCCTACTCCTGCATATTTCACATTTCTTGTACCTTATATCCCATTTAGCTCACTACACACTCGGTCAAACCACTGTCTCACAGCAAACTTTAAAACCAGCAATTTATACATGCTGTGTTCATGCCAGCACCCACCTCCCTCTTAGTCCATTACAACCTGACTCCACTCCTACCATTTCAGGTTGCCAGTGAACAAGTCACCTGTTGCCTTTCTCAGTTCTGCATTGCATTAGGCAATGTTGAAATGTGCTTCCTTCTTGATTTTCTGCTTTGATTTCTATAATAGTACAGCTGTCTTGTTCTTCTATAAACACTCCTTAATTTTAATCTGTACTACCCACCAAGGTTTTCTCATGTCCGTGTCCTACATTCTTTTTCCTCCAGAGTTGCTTCTTGGTAATTTCCATGGTTTTGGCCTTTCAGATTACACAGCCCTGTTACAAATTATCTTCTAGCCATCTTACTTGATGGATATTTAAACTCATTATGTCCCAAACTGAACTGATCATTTTTCCTCCCTCATTAACTACGTGCCTGTCTAGCTAAATCTGTTCCTTCTCTAGTTTGCCATAGTTATAATAACAAGAGCTACCATTCTCACTGTGACTAATGCTTGGATCTTGGAGTTAGCTATGGTTCTAAATTCACCCACACATCATATCAAACCAGTTCAAAGACCTATTGGCTCTATTGTTATAATATCTTCTTCATGTCTGTCTTCCTTTCCATTTCTGTTTTTTCTACCTTCATTATCTCTTACTTCTTACAAACATGGCTGCCTGGATTCCTGGCCACCTTTTTCTCTCGCAGATTCTACGCACTGATAATCACTCTCCTACACATTAATCTTCCTAGGTATTGCTTCCATGATTGAAAAACAATCAAGCTTTACCTACTTCTCTCATCTTTCGATAGTAGATAATTTACCTCTGTGGCTTTGGAATGAATGTCTGCACTTAGTTTTTTGACATTCATGCATTTATTCATGCAACAGATGTTTTTCAAATGTTAAAACATTTAACATTTTTTTTTGTCTCCATACCGCGTGAAATCAATGCCTTCTATCTCTTATAAACCTGCAGCTGGAACTAACTTCCTGTGTTCTAGTATCTTTTCCTCTACCTAAGACAGAATTCTTTCCTGGTTAGTTTCTATACCTAATAGTGAGTTTATTACTACTTTTTGCACTATTCTCAAGAAAAAAAAAAAAAGGGCTCTCAGGCCCTTGAATCAGCAATATGCAGAGTGCCTAGGTGTCATTCCTTGGAATTTATTTCTCTCACCTGCGAATTTCAGACCTGGTCCAATTTCTCCTACTCTCTTTTCAGCACAAACTTTTATGTTAGCAACTTTATGATTATAGCTTCACTTAGGGCTTATTTGTGCCGATTACACCTGAGGCGTTAAAGAAGCTTTATAAGAGTGGCCCCTCAGCCTACATAATTTGACTTTCTCGATTCAACTGTGAGTACAAAAGAAGTTGCATTAATGATAACTACTTTCACTTGCTCACTGCCTTCAGCAATAAAACTGTTCCCCTTCCCAGCTCCATCCCACATAGGCTCTCTCACTTATTTTGACTTTGCTGAGGGTATTCAGCAAGTGCTTACAAGGAACGCCTGCCTTCATTTTTCTTCAACCTTGGGTCTTTTACAGCCTCCCCATTCATGTCTACACTCTGCACTTTAGGTAAATACACATAGAGTTAAAATCTCTACAAACTTTACTTTTAGTAGGGGAAAGTCAATTCACTTATTCAAATTAAAGGTCTAAGGTGAGGTTAAATGAGGGAAAGCATGAAGATAAGAGAATTAATTAGAGATTAATTGAGATTAAGATAATTAAATGGTTGCATTTTATGAAGCGCTAGTGTCTAATATGTATCTGTGCACTTATATTAATTGGACACTGATCCTATACACCTGAAAATGAAATGGGAAGATGTGTCAGAGAATGAGTCTCTCAGAGAGGCCATAATAACCGTCTAAAGATGTATACAACGGAATCACATTATACATACAAGATACTAATGATATTTAAACTAGATGGGGAGGGGAAGAGAGGTAGGAAGAGAAAGTGAGGAAAGAAGAGAAGGCAGATTATGTAAACATTGAAGGTGATTCTACTAGCCAATGCACTAAATGAATGAGTATTCTAGTTTGAACATGAAATAGAAGAGAACCTGCTATTGCATCCGTGTGTCTTATTAGCTAAGCTACCACGTATCTCTCATACATCTAGCCTTAGAAAATGTAATTCCACACTGAATGTGATTTGAGCGCTTGAAGGTGTGCATATTTCACCCCATGTTGGCCACTAAACATCAGCAAACAACTTTATCTGGAGCTCAAATGAAGAAATAACAACCTGTTTCAATGCTGGAGGAAAACCTGAATGTAGGACATTTGTAGAGAGTGTAAAGCAGTATCCTATTTGGCACATAAATGCTGCTATATATAATATGCTGACACCAATGTAAGATGTCACCCCATGTACACTAGAGAAAAGGAGTGCTTTAGAATAAAGAACAGTGGAGTTAAAATCTTTGATTAAAAATGAAAAGGTAGGGCTTCCCTGGTGGCACAGTGGTTGAGAATCTGCCTACCAGTGCAGCGGACACGGGTTTGAGCCCTGATCTGGGAAGATCCCACATGTCAAGGAGCAACCAAGGCCAAGCTCCACAACTACTGAGCCTGCACTCTAGAGCCCACCAGCCACAACTACTGAAGCCCACACGCCACAACTACTGAAGCCCGGGCACCTAGAGCCCATGCTCTGTAACAAAAGAAGCCACCAAAATGAGAAGCCCGTGCACCGCAATGAAGAGTAGCCCCTGCTCAGCGCAACTAAAAAGAAAGCCTGCATGCAGCAATGAAGACCCAATGCAGCCAAAAATAAATAAATAAATAAATTTATAAAAAAATATATATAAAATATATTAAAAAAGAAAATGAAAAGGTAGGTGTCAGGATTTACAAACACAATATTTTGGGTCATAATAAAAATAATATAATATATATCTCATGATAGCTTTATATCAATTGATATTTCAAATTCCGTAGCAACACTACAAATAGAACTGATTATTTTAAGGACAATGTCATCATGTGAAAAAGATGGCATTAATAGACTTGACTTTAAAAATAAAATCTAAATTGGATTTTCATGACTAAGTCCATCCAAAACGGAATTCTATTATAACCTCCAACTATTATTTAAATATTGCTATTTCTGAAATCAAGGAGAGAGAAAAAGTCTAAAATCTTAATTTGTGTAGTAATGAAATAAGTAATTAAAGCTTCACTGGATTGAAATTGATGCTATGGAACTAATAATGAAAGTTATGAGCTATGTCTTTCTTAAGGAGCCTTCTGGCCTCAATATATGATAGATTTTGAAACTTACTATCCATTAGAATTAATTATTAATGAATAATACTGTTGATTTTAAACAGATTATATACTAAAATGACTTGTATAAATTAGGCTGTTCAGGAAAAGCATCTTAATGAACACTATTCTTTAAAGTCTAATAACATAAAAAAGAACAAAAGAAGTCATTTATGACACCTTGTAACAAAGCAGAGAGAGTTAGCTGGCTAGCTTCATTATTAATATTCAGGGTTTTGAACTTCAAAATTAATGATATGTCTAAGTCAATTCTCTAGTTAATTTGGATAAATATTATTTTTAAATAAAATTTTTAAATCTGAATATCCATATCTCAAAGCATAGCAAATTTTTAAAGAAATTTAACTAAAATGAATGTATAGGGAGAATCCAAACATAAAAATTCAGAGTCTAAGTGAAACAGAATTCATAGAGGCTTCATTATTCATTCATATGAATGGTGCCTCTGGTAGATTATATTACTATTCTCCAAAATTCCCTGCCTTATCTTGTGACAAGATTATACATCTATGGCTTGGTGACCTGTGGTCATTTAAATTACTTTGTCCAAAAAAATATAAGCCAAAATTCCTATATTATTTCTGGGTGGAAGTCTTAGAGCCTGGGTGTGCTTCACTATGCTTTCTTCCCTTTCATTATAACTAGAAATTCATAATAGAAGATGTATATTCAGCCTAGGACCTGCATGAAGATGACATGCAGCAGAAGAGCAGCTGATCAGCAGTGGTCACATAACATGAACAAGAAAAAACAACTTTTTATGATAATCTGCTCTGATTTAGAGGCCATTTGTTATGTCAAAATTACAAAGGTATTATGGAGCCCATGGAATTATGCAGCCTGAACAACTGTGCATGGCAGCCCTAACACTGCGTTCTAATTCAATATTCTTCCAGTTATTCTTTAAAAACAATGATTCTAAAATATCTGCCAAATGTGAACAAATACGGATTTTTAGATTATGAGAAAACACTTTTAATTTGTATTCTAATTTGACTTGCCAAAACTAACGTGATAATGTACTCAGGATATAAAAGAAGACAGGCAGAGTTTGTCCACCCACAGAAACCAATATCCACCAGTTTGACTCTTTGATGAAAAGGAAAAAGATAATTAAATCACTATATGACTAATAACAAAAAAAAAAAGGAAAAAAAGTACATGCTTTTCTATTCTAACTACAAAGAGTGAAAGGATAGATGTTTTGTTAATTATTATCATATTTCTTTTTAATTATAAAGGTTTTTTAAAAGTAAAACTAATAGTTTAGAGTGTAATTGTTCAAGACTAAGAGCCACATCTAGTGTCCTTCATAGCAGCACTTATATATTTGCACATAACAACAGATGGTATTACTAAATGCTTGTTCCATTAAATTAACAACTTCCTTTGAGAGAGTAATTGCTTTCTATAACAAAACAATCACCCAAATTCAATATTAAAGAAACACAGAGGTCCTGTAGAAGACAAGCCTAATCTAAATAGAAGAGATAATTCCTCATATTTTCATAGGCGTGCAGAAATCTAGTCACGTGCTTGTCTTTTAAATCAAAACCAAGTGTATTTGTCAGACTGCCTTGCAAGCTTGCTTTGTATAGACAGACACTGCAATTTGTATTGAATAGTTAAAAATACACTTTCAAAGAAATCATTAATCACCAAAAGATAATACCCTTTCAACTTCTGATATGAAGTTCTTTTACCTACTACTTTCTAGCTAATTTGTTTCATACAATGGTGCTCATTGATGCTAGTGAAAGCTTCGTTCCCTTCTGCAGAAAACTTAACTGGTAGAGTCATAATGATCCCAGGCGATAACAATCACTTTTAGTCTTTTATACTTCAGTCCACACATTCCTCATTATCAGCCTCAGACATTTTCCATTCCTCCTTAAAGCCAGCCAGACACTGTAAATTTATTTGCTCTGATTTCCACTGCCTGTTATCGTTATGAAACCTGTAACTCACCAAACACCTATATGAATGAATAAAATTTAAGAAATGCTTATTAAATACCCTGTAAGTTTAAAGCAATATGTATACCCTGCAGAGGGTATGTAATTGGGGAGAATTTATTAAAATATAATCTGATGTTGAAAAGATAATACACTATAAATCCCTGAAGTAGAATTTAGGAAAACTCCTGCAAGATTTCAGAGGAATCTCTATGTTGTTGGGGAGTCAGGAGACATTTGAGGCGATCTGGGTGTATGGATGGTATCTCCAAGGAAGACATTACAGGTCAGGATTAAGAAAAGGACAGCCAGTAATAACAGCACAAGCAAAGAGATGAAAATACAAAAATAAAGACACTGTTTAACAATAAAATGGCCAGTTTTACCCTAACTCTGTGCACATAGGACAGCAGTTAACAAATATGTTTGAGGAGGTGGGCTGAGGCCGTAATGTGGAGAATCCTACATGTTAAGCTGTGGATTTCACATTCAACTGAGCCAGCAGTGGTGAGAAAGATTATAGCTAAGAGTTCTGCTCTTGAAAGATTAAACTGGCCTCAGAGGGAATTGGAGGCAGAAGTGATTAAAGAAAGGAAGATTCATTAAATAAAAGTTCCAGAAAGAGTTAACAGGACCCTTGAATAGGATGATGGTGGTAGCAGGAATAAAGATAGGTGAATGGCATCATGAAAGCAGAGCCAATAGAATCTGACAACTAATTGGTTGTGAGAGGAAAGTAGAGGTAGAGTTAATTACTTATCATGAGGAAAAGACTGTCTCCCAAAATAGCATTTGACTGCTGGGAACCATAAACGTCATATGAATACAATATATCCTCAGATAACACCAAATAGTATTTCCAATTCTTAATTTTAAACAATATTTAAACCAAGCCTGTAATTGTTTTGTAATTATAAAAGAAACAATACCACTTAAAAAGTACAGAGTAGAAAAAAATAAGCAACACAAGAAAAGTAGTTTAAACTTACAGAAATCTAACAGTCTGCACCAAACATATAAAAAAGAAAACCATCCAAAATAATGATCAACAATGATAATATTTATATAGATTTCTTACATAATTTCTATTAATGTGTGTAGAATGACCCTGGTCAACGGTGTGACAGAATGTGGTTGATATAGACAGAACAGTAATTTATCGAAAGAATATTGGGTAACTCAGAGAATCTTTGGGAGAGCTAGAGAACTGGATTCAGAGTTACATCCAAAACCATGGCACTCTCTTCCAACTTTCCAACTAGATCTGGACACTAGATGCCTTAGTGTTAATCACCAGCTGAGTCAGTGGAATCTGCCAATAGAACTCCTGCTTCTGCTGTCTCTGGAAATCGGATACAGTTGCCATAGTTGCCACAACTTATCAGCAAAAAGAATAGTTCCGACTGGTGAATATTATTTTCAGAACCTACATCATGCCATGCCCTAGCTGAAAGGAGCTTGAAAAGCAATAGCCAGGCATTTTCAACGTCCATATGGAAATGGGCTCTACCATATAAGAAGATGCCTCAGATGCTCGTAGGACCAAAAGAATGCTAGACAAAGTATTTAATAGACACATTTTAATGCTTAAAAAGAAGTGTATAAAGTTACGTTATTCTCATTAATGTGCTAAGCAGCAAAATTCAGATCGAATGGTAAATACTTTAACTAGTGCAAGCATATTTACTAGCTTACTAATATGAAAAACAACTGTATGGGGGATTTCAGTGATGTTTGCTCAAAAAAGACATTTGACTTGACATGTTATATATCAGTGTCAGGTCAAGGTTGTCTTGAAAATGAGGCATACTAGGCTAAAAAACTTTTAACAGAAACACGATAAATTTAGAAATAGGTGATTGGAATGTTAGAGTGAATACATTTAAGACCTACTCACCCATACTGGGAGGGTCTAGAAACACACCTTTCATCATGACCACAAGAAATAAATTTGTGGGGGGGAGATCCCCAACATCCTTTGAAACGTTCTGTGATCCCTCTGCTCTACAGACAAGCCGTACAGTGGATACTGCAGTCACCGAATTAGGAAATACAAATGCAATGGAAGTAACTGGATCTTGCCGCGGCAGGGGCCAAGGAGCCGCACTCAAATGCCAAGGCAAGGTGGGAGTAGTTACCATAACGAACAGCACCGTCAAAGCAGTAATTAGAACAGTGTGATTCCCACAGGCCTATGGTGTTGGCTAGTTTGATTATGGTGTTTATAGTAGGGAAACAGATAGGAAGCCCACTAAATTCTTATTTGATCTGCATAAGCAGAAAAGCTCTAGGTCAAAAGAACAAGAGTCTAGCCTGAACCATAAAAAGAGGCCCCTCAATCAATTCCTAGACATGAGCCAGTTTACAACCCAGAAGTCCTAGAATGAAGGGGCAGCCAGGGTCCACTGAGGAAGAACCCAGGTACACTGCCAACAATTTACATTATTACTCTTTCTCCCAGACTTTCTCAAAGGGATCTACTGGCTTTTATTAGGATAAATGTGCAGTGGGGGAATGGAAATAATCAGACCATTGGGAATCTACTGGACAGTGGATATAATCTGACATTAATTCCAGGAGAACCAAAATGTCACTGTGGTTCATACATCAGAGTAGGGTCTTATGGAGGTCAGGAGATCGATGAAGTTTTAGCTCAGGTCCATCTCACCGTGGGCTCAGTGGGCACCCATATACATCCTGTGGTTATCTCCCCAGTTCTGGAATGCATAATTGGAACAGATATATTCAGCAACTGGCAGAATCCCCGCAATTGTTCTCTGAGCTGTGGAGCAAAGGATATTATGCTGAGAAGCCACCATCATAAGCCACTAGAACTGCCTCTACCAAGGAAGATGACACTTTATCTCCTCTTCTGGGGAAGGGGTTTTATTGAGTATTCAGAGATTAAGTATAGTTTAAGGAAATGCGTGTAGGTGCCAGCTTCAAAAGAGGTGTACTTGTGATAGTTAATTTTATGTTTCAACCTGCCTGCGTTATGAGGTGCCAAGTCATCTGGCCAAATATTATTCTTGGTGTGCTTGTGAGGGTGTTTCTGGATGAGTTAAGATTTGAATCAATAAAATGAATACAGCAGATTGCCTTTTCTAATATGAGTAGGCCTCATCCAATTTATTGAAGATGTGAATAGAACAAAAAGGCTGACGAACAGGGAACTCCCCTTCCCTGGCTGCTTCAACTGGGGCACTGGTCTTTTCTAGCCTCAGACTCAGGCTGAAACACTGGCTCTTCTTGGGTCTTGAGCCTGGTGGTATTTGGACTGTAATTTATACCACTGGCACTCTTGGTTCTCAGGCCTTTGAACTAAGACACCATACCATTGGCTGTCCTGTGTCTCTATCTCACCAACCGCAGATCTTGGGACTTCCCAGACCCATAAGCACATGAGCCTTTCCCTTATAATAAATCTCTCTGTATCTCTGTTTCTGTTTTTCCTCTGTCTCTTTCTCCATACACACACACACATACACACACACACACACACACACACACACACATACATAAACACACACATACATCCTACTGGTTCTGTTTCTCTGGAGAACCCTAACACAGAAGGTATATTAAGCATGAATTTAGGAAACCCAGGAATTGAAAAGCATAGCTGAACATTTATGTATATTTCTCAAAAGAAATGTTATTTGAAGTGTACATGGACACTTTAAAGAAACTATACCAAAAGAAAGCAACAATCACAGAAACAACCTCTGGAAATTCACTCTATACCCATAGTGCTTAAAATAGACATTATCTGCAAGCAATAAAATTTATAATTTCCCAACATTTGGAAACTTTAGTAAGAATGTATGTTATTCTATAAAGACTAATGTTCACTGTGATAATAAGACAAAATTTCTTATCTTCATGGTGATATGTTTGTGAAAATATAAAGTTACACTGACTGAATAAGCTTTAATGAACACTCTAAAACTTAATCTTTTCTCTATAAATTATAAGGTTACATCATGAATGCTGAGACGTTCAGATCCATTGCAACAGAGATATAACTTTTTATACTTCAAAAATAAGTTCTGCTTTTCCTCAATAGGAAACTGCTCTTCTTAAACAAGAATAGTGATAACTCTCAAGGTTGCTGTGCTAAATATTAAGCACAGTTAGGAATTTTCTTACTAATTTGTTCATTTAATGTAAGCTCTTCACCTTTAACAAAAGAAGGTACATTTCAAATGTATGTGAGAATAGGGCTGTATTTTTGTAATTAATTAATTTATTTATTTTTGGCTGTGTTAGGTTGTAATTGCTGCGTGCAGGCTTTCTCTAGTTGTGGTGAGCGGGGGCTACTCTTCATTGCAGTGCGTGGGCTTCTCATTGTGGTGACTTCTCTTGTTGCAGAGCACAGGCTCTAGGCACACAGGTTTCAGTAGTTGTGGCACACAGGCTCAGTAGTTGTGGCGCACGGGCTTAGTTGCTCCGCGGCATGTGGGATCTTCCCGGACCAGGGCTTGAAACCATGTACCCTGCATTGGCAGGTGGATTCTTAACCACTGCACCACCAGGGAAGTCCCTAGGACTGTATTTTATTTAATTAATTTATTTATTTATTTATTTTAAATTTTTTTAAACATCTTTATTGGAGTATAATTGCTTTACAATGGTGTGTTAATTTCTGCTTTATAACAAAGTGAATCAGCTATACATATACATATATCCACATATCTCCTCCCTCTTGCGTCTCCCTCCCACCCTCCCTATCCCACCCTTCTAGGTGGTCACAAAGCACTGAGCTGATCTCCTTGTGCTATGTGGCTGCTTCCCACCAGCTATCTATTTTACATTTGGTAGTGTATATATGTCCATGCCACTCTCTCACTTCATCCCATCTTATCCTTCCCCCTCCCCGTGTGCTCAAGTCCATTCTCTACGTCTACATCTTTATTCCTGCCTAGGACTATATTTTAAAACATGAAATAGCAACATGGAAATGGACCTGCTTAACTCCTTACTCTAATAAAAAAGTACTAAACTGACATTTAAAAATGGGTAAGAGTAAAACAAGCAATGTTCTTAAATTGTAAGATGTGCAGATGATCTTTTCCCTATCAAAACTTAGAATATGAAGAATAAAGCATTTATGTTAATGCCAGAGTAACTAAAACTATATGGAAGCAAATTTATCTGTATATATGCAAATTTGCCTGCATACAAATGTATACATGTAGTTTTAGCTATGACATACATTGGTTAATAACTAAATTTTATTAACATTTTCATTTCATTATACCTTGGATACTCAGTTCCAACATTCTCGACTTTACATTAATCAAGGTTGTTCTAAATTGGAATCATTAGCTCTGTTAATCAAAGTAAATAATAGCAGGCAATACATGATATGTTCATATCCATTTGCTTAATTAACATTAGTTTTGTTAAATTATATTTTGGGGGAGTTTTTGTTAAGTCTATTTATTTATATCTAAAGTGTTAAGAATTAATCTTCTATATGGAATCTGCTTTAGCAGTGGCCATTTACCCCGCAAGTCCCCTTTCCTTCCAGTCTGATCTGATTTTTTTATCAAATTCATGTCCAATTAAAAGATGTCACTCCTGTCTTAACATTAATACTCCCTTGACTCTGATGAATATTATTTAAATTTCCAAGCTCATTCTCCTATTTCCATCCACAGAACTAATAAAATAACTTCACATTTGTATTACAGTATGTGGTAGGCAGAATAATGGCATCCCAAAGATGTTAATGCCCTAATTCTTGAAACCTGTCAGTATGTTACCTTACATGGTATAGGGACTTTGCAGGTATACTTAAGTCTACAGACCTTAAAATAAGGAGATTGTCCTGGATTATCCATTCATTTGGATGGGCCTAATATAATCACACGAGCTCTTAAAAGTAGAGAATTTTCCTGAATGGAAGCATAAGAGAGATGGAAATGGAAAAGGTGCAAGAGAATGGTGGCAAAAAGGGGCAGTCAGTAATCTTCCAAGCATAAGGAGGATTTGACATGCTGTTGCTGGCTCTGAGATGTGGGAACCTGTATGCAAGGACCTGAGAGTCCTCTATGAACTAAGGGGAGTTCCCACCTGACAGCAGGCAGGTTAATGGGACCTCAGTCCTACAACCACAGGAACTAGATTCTGCCTACAACCTGAATGAGCATTGAATCATTATAGTTCTTCCCAGAGCTTCCCAATAAGACCCAAGCCAGCCAACACACTGGTTTCAGCCTAATGAAATGAAGAGCAGAGAAACCAGCTGAATCAACCTGGACTTCTGATGTAAAAAGACTAGGGAATAAAAAATTTGTGTTGTTTTAAGCTGATAATTTTGTTATGGCAGCAAGAGAAAACTAATACACAGTATTACAGTATTTTTGTATTCAGCAATTCTCATATTTGTTATAAAGTTTATTTAATATAATTATTCAGGTATTTGGGAATGGCATTATTATGCACCCTTTTCAATGAGTAAAATGGGTCTCAGAGAAACCAAATAACTTCTGGAAGATTCTGTACAGCATACTGCAGAGGATCAGAGCCCCACCCAGGTCTTTTAGGTTCTGGTTTAAGGTCTTGCATTATAACAAAAAAAGAGAACCTGACAGTATTTTAAGTGCAGAGCAACATTAGAGTTGGACGTTTCTTTTCTTTCTCAATACTGCCTTTCTTGACATTTTTAAGGAATCTTTACTTAATGTTGACTTATTTTTAAGATAAGAAAAAATTTAACCTTCTAATTTTCGCTCAGTTATTATAAAAAGCTAACCATAATAGTAAAGCCTCAAAGTGTTGAAATTCCGAAGAAAATGTGTAGAACAATGCAGTACAACATAATACCTATTTCACTTACATCATAGATAGAATGAGATCGGTTTCCTTGTATTGCCATCAAGTTACATATTCAAATGGGGTATAATAATGTGAATAAATTAAGTATATTTTAGTTCAATTGCCTGAACCTGTGGCATCTTTCATTGCACGTGATATTAGGACTTCATCTCTTGAATGCTGATCTACATGGCACCCAATAGATTGTTCTTGAAGGTATAACCAGCCTCTCAACAATAGCAAAAGGTAGAGTGAGTTAAACATTCATAAAATTTGATCACATGGGTGCATAGTAACAGGCAATGTATTGCTGTAAATGTTATTGGTTTATTTTACAAGAAATAAGGGTACAAAATATACCTAGAAAAAGAAAATGAAAATAAAAACTTCATTTACTATTGTATAGGGAAAAAGATTGAACCTATTTTCCCAATATGTGATAATTTAGATGTAACACTGTTCTGATAGTTTCCATCAAAGCCTGAATAATTTTTTATGATATATTGGTATGTTTCACTTTAACTACAGCTTGATCAATTTAATGAAATAATGAATATCCTAAACTGAAAAATATTCCCTGTTCGAAATGTATATTGTTCTAAAAACAAAGAAATAAAATATCTGTAGGAGAATACAGCCATTATGCTTTTAATATTTTCACAACAAAATACTCCAATTACATTTCAGTCTTTTTATGTGTTTAAATAAGTTTAAATCATGGTTTTATATAATTTTTCATTCTGTGTACAAGTTAATTTTATAAGTTCTATTAGAAGAAAAATCAACTATATAACTTTCTGAGACATCATATCAAAATTCACTAGGTTAAGTTTGCAAACACTTTTAGAGACTGTCAGTGTTCACCAGAAATGACCATATTGGAATTTCTGATGTGGCCAGAAGTAGAAGTTTAATTCTAATCATATGCAGCATGGCTTTCAGGACTGGAGTTGTTCTCATTGTTGGAAGAGTCCATACAATCCGATGAAATTCTACATGGCACAATTAATCAAAGTTTAGGTATAAATAAATATTACTAGCATTTTATTAGATATCAATTCTTCCCAGGAATTTTAAGGAAAAATGTTCTTTAGGTAACTATTTTTTCCCCCTTGAACTTTATTACTAAGATTTGTATTCAACAAATACTCATCAAGTACCAATTATGCTTGAAAGTTGGGTCATATCTAGGTTACTTATTTAAAATGTTCATTTTATAGCCTTTTTGAAAGTGATTCATGTTGTGTTCACAAAACTTTTCAAAGGCACCACTTTGCTTTTATATTAACAATAGCCATTTTGAAAATACAAGGTTGAATGATGACAAGGAGTAATTTCATTGCACTGAGTGAAATGGAAAAAATGGATTATTTTATTTTTGTGGTTAACTATTCATGCAATCATAATTTGATTGTCCAGAATTATATTTCTGATCTGTCATTTAATTCCTGTCAAGCACTTTGAGGAAAAACTACGATACATGAAAGCTACATGTGGATTCTGATCTTATCAGAAATTACATGCATTCACTCTTTGTGGAGAAAAGTGTACACAATGGTTTTAAAGAGAGCTATCAAATTGGCAGGGTTGTATCTATACAATATATTAACTAAACTCAATCTTTCTCTTTGTATTCTAGAGCTCATTAGTTAAAAAAAAATTTTTTTTAACTAGGTAAATGACAGAGATGCCTCTCTGTCAACCTGCGCCTATTTTTCTTAGAATGATCAATACGTGATAATTAGTGTTATTACTAGTACTGTCTCTAAACATCTTGGTAGCATCATGAAATACAAAGCAGGTGAAGTCATAATGGAAGAGAATTCATAGGAGACATTGAAGATAATGCTGCCCAAGCATGGTTTTTGGATCTGAATCCTAGTACGCCCTTCCCTCGTCTCACTTTGAGGAGAAAAAGGTATTGAGTCAGCTTCCCTTCTTATTGCCCTCTTATTGTAGAGGGACAGAAATGGGCAATGAAGTAATTATACAGGTAGAAAAAACCTAATCATTAAAACCATTCTCCTGTTAACTTTAAGAAACCATTAGTTGTGAGGCCAAACAAAAGTAAAGGATAACAAGTATTGAGTAAATTCTGAATCACTAATCAAGGCAATATGAAAAGTCTAATTTTACATATTGGTTAACATACATAGTCCTTTTCTTTCTTTTTTTTTTTTTTTGCGGTACGCAGGCCTCTCATTGTTGTGGCCTCTCCTGTTGCAGAGCACAGGCTCCGGACACGCAGGCTCAGCGGCCATGGCTCACGGGCCCAGCTGCTCCACGGCATGTGGGATCTTCCCGGACCGGGGCACCAACCCGCGTCCCCTGCATTGGCAGGCAGACTCTCAACCACTGCACCACCAGGGAAGCCTCATACATAGTCTTTTTAAAGTCAAAATCAGAGATAGCAACAATATTTCAATTTTGCTTCTCTAAACATTTTAATGCTAGTCCTGTAATATTTTTGACTTTCTGTTCAAGTACTCAAAACTACTCATACAAAATATTTTATATATATTGTTCTTCAAGAATGAATTAATTAACACTAGCTTATGATATGGGGAAATGGCTTTACTGTAATCAATTATTTCACCTAATTCAATTTATTAAAAATGATAAAGAGATGGAGCTATTACAGTATTGAATTTTATCTCCACCTGCTAATATAAACTCTTATTATTTTTCTTCCTTAGTTGTAAAAATATTGGGAGAAATCACCGTAAACAATCCGTTAGTACAACTCTGCTTCTCTTGTCAAGGACTACACTTAGTGAAACACAACCCTTGTAAAGGAGTATAATCCCCAAATAAAACTTGATTCTTCATACCTTGTTTCTCAACCATTATGGCCATATAATCTTCAAGGTTACTTATATACCCAGGCAAGGTACTTAGTATTTCTAGATTTTAATTTCTCTTCCTTCATTACATATAGAAATAATAATAGACTCTACCTATTGGAGTTAATGTATGCAAAGCATTTAACATAATGTTTAACATAGCAAGGACTAAATAAATTGTATTTATTAATAATAAAAATACTAAAAGAGGGCTTCCCTCGTGGCGCAGTGGTTGAGAGTCCGCCTGCCGATGCAGGGGACACGGGTTTGTGCCCTGGTCCAGGAAGATTCCACATGCCGTGGAGCGGCTGGGCCCATGAGCCATGGCCGCTGAGCCTGCGTCCGGAGCCTGTGCTCTGCAACGGGAGAGGCCACAACAGTGAGAGGCCCACGTACCGAAAAAAAAAAACAAAAAAAAAAACTAAAAGATTCGATAATATAAAAGTATTTTATAATTGTATTATATGAACTTAATATAGATTAATAATTGATGTAATATAATAATACATTAATGTTAATTACAGACTATTAATATAAATTATTGTAATTTTAATAATGATGCCACTGAGCTATGTTTATTATATTGATTAAAATGGAACTAATTTGATTGTTTCATTTTTAGCATGACATCTTTCATGCAATGACTGTCTAGATTTACGTTTCAGGTCTTTATTACTTGTCAGGAACTTTGAAACTTCTCAGTAAGGCACATAATCTAATTACAATATTTATTCAGTTATTAAAAATAAGGCCATTTAGGTTGCTTCCATGTCTGCACAGGGAACTCTGCTCAATAACATGTAACAAGCTGAATGGGAAAAGAATTTGAAAAACAACAGATACATGTATGTGTATAACTGAATCATTTGGCTGTACACCTGAAACTAACACAACATTGTTAATCAACTATACTCTGAGATAAAATAAAAAGTTAAAAAAAAAATAAGGCCAATAGACAGTGCTAAATTCAAACAAGCAGTCCTATGCTTGTGTGTGCTGGTACTCCTATGGCCAGGTCTGATGGAAGAAAATGAATCTATCAAATGCATTTGACTGGCAGATGATGACAGTTAAAGAAAATGTTTGACTTGGCTTGCAAGGCTTTGGGTGTTTCTCACATCTGTATTTAGCTTCTTAGTCATTTCAATTTTACTGAATACCTACTAAGCATGAGGCACTATAAGACATAAAAGATAGGTAATATATTTCGTATTTCCTCAAGTAGCCATCATCTGGTATAAGATAAAGGAATGGATTTAATGAGTACAGTATAAAGGAGCGTCACATGAAAGGAGACAAATGAAAAGATCACTTCTAAGTGGACTTAAAAGGGAAACATTTATAAAGAAATTGTTATTAAAAAAGATTGTAGAGCACAGACTGGTTCTTAATAGGTGGAGATCAGAAGCACAGTATTTTAGGTATTGGGATGAACAAAAGCATAGGGTTAGAAAATAATAGGACCTATTGTGGGACTCAATCTTGGTTCCTAATGCATAGATTCTTTGAAGAGAATAGTGTAAAATAAGACAAGGAAGGTACATTAAGCCAATACCGAAGCATTCCAATTTAAAGCACTGCACTTGTCCTTGGGCTTATGGGGACCAGTTGTATGATTCTCTTGTCTATTATTTACCTTAGGTGCCTAAAAAGTAGGTAGTAAATGCTTTAAAATTTTTGATAAATGAATGATTTAGTGAATTAATTAAAGTTTGTACTTTAATAATAAGAAATGGGTAGCCATGACATTTGGGTCAAGAGTGGACATTAGAAAGAATGATCAGACAGTGTTAGATTATGATAATTAAAGGGGTTAGAAATTAAAGGGGGAGAAAGTAAAAGGAAACACATTTTATGAATGAGGGAAGAGGAAGTGAGCATCAACAACTATGAAGGGGCTGAGATTCATCCTAGTTGCAAGCTTACATATTAGGTTGCCACAGTTTCATGGATGCTGGCAGAGGACAAGAGACTCCTGGATCAGAGACAAAGGACTTTATTACTCACAGGTAAAAAGGTTACCAGATATCAGCATTTGTGTTGGTTCCTCAAGCCTCAATTCCCACAGACAGGTGACACATTCATACTCAGTGGGCTACATTACTGGAGAGGAAACTGAACCCTTGTATAAGGCAGTAAGGTAACCAAAACTTTGTCCCAGAGAGAGACATTAAATTTATTATACTGGACAGTAAATCAACCTGTTCTTTGTTCCAGAGACAGACACTATCTCTTTCATCTAAGGCTGTTAACTATAAGCATCCTTGAAAAGATAGTCTAAAACAAAGGTAGCTTACAAGATGTGCAGAAACATGAAAGACCCATAGAGAATTGTCTCCCAATAGTGAAGACCTGAATTAGGAGGTGGCAGTGAAAATTCCATTCACATAATCACCGTATTCATGAAAGTTTCTATGATTTTTATTTAGCCTGAAGATCAAATTTTTAACAAGGGCAAGAGAATTTTTTTGTTATTTTTTTCTCAAACTAGTAGAAAAGATAATTACTTTATTGCTTCTATACCAATGTTCATCATAGGAGGGAAATGTTGACTTCTTACAAGAATAAATTATCAGTCAGAATTTAACACTTCTGTACTTTTCTTGAAGATGGAAGATAAATTCGCAGAACTCAGTAAGGCTATTCAAAACCTAAGGACAGTTTCTACCATCTTGACAAAACCCAGTAGTAGTATATAAATAAACTCCATGAATTAGAATTTAAAACATTTATGTATTAAGAAGAATGATCAATCAATTATGCATATAAACTAAAATATCACAGTCAATACACTTTGTTCTGAGCTGTGAATATAGCAATGGCTTTTAAAAAGCAAGGCAGAAGCAACAGGGCCACACACTTACTAGGTCCTGTGGTAAAGAATTAAACCTTACCCCAAAATGAGATCTGGCCTTTACCCTCAATTTCTGAGAGGTAATCTCTAAACCCTTGTAACGTCATACTTGACAGGATTATCTTTACTTGGTCTGGGCAGGTGGGTGGGTTCTGAGTCGTGCCAACAATTTAATTTAGGGTGGCCTTTGGGTCACCTGGTATCAGTTGACACCTGGAGGGGGTGGAGATTGAGATCAGTCACATGGGAAATCAATCATGCCTATGTGATAGAGTCCCAGTTAAAACTCTGAACACTGCAACGTGGGTGAGTCAATCCTCGGTTGGGAAAACTCTGTCTCTACTGTCGGCAGTCGGGGTGGGGAGGTAATATTTTGACTGCAAAGGGAGAGGACAAGTGGAAGCACTACGATTAGAACTCTCTTGATCTCTACTATGCTCTTCTTCTCTTGTCTGATTTTTAATCTGTATCCTTTAGCTATAATAAATTGTGACCATAAATATAGCAGCTTTGGGTTCTGTGAATCCTTTCAGTGAATGTTTGAACCTGACAGTGGTTTTGGGAATCTCCAAACTTGCAACTGTTATCAGAAGTAAGGGTGGTCTTGTGTGGGCTGTGTTCTCACTTTGCATAAGTCCCAATTCTAAAAAAATTATATTCAGGAGACAATATTTCATCTTTTTGTGGAAAAAATTTTATATTTTTCTAATTCAAATTTTTGGTTTGCGTATTTCAATATGTAAAGGACAACATTCCATTTTATTTTTAATAATATACATTTAATTATATATACATGAATGTGTGTATGTACTTTCATGAACTTCTAGAATATGTTTTCCAAATGCATTTTTTAAACTTCTTAAAAAAATCAACAAGATTGACTATATTTCAGTTGAAAACAAAGCATATTAATCTTAAATACATATTATTCTTATGGACCAAATGCTCAAAAAATGAGGTGTATCTTACCTAAAAATAAGTATGGATTTAAAAATGATAACAAATTTGACCATTTTGTAATCATTCGAAGCTAATTCTTCCTCATTTCTATTCTAAGTAGTTTTCTCTTACATATTTCTTTAAATTTATTGTAAACTTAAGGAATTTCACATTTTGAAGTCTTTTCATAGGCAATTCTTGAGCTTCCCAATTAGAAATGTTATTAGCATAGCCCTAAAGATCCTCATTAGTGGAAATGTAATCCCAGCTGCCTACCAAATGAGTTGGAGACACCTTTGTCTCCAACAAAGGTGGAAAATGAGAAGGTCAAATTCACCACACTGATTTCATTCTTTTTTTTAAAGAATACATTAGCTACACTAGAAACAGACAAACTGACCAATTATAGACTCTTGCTGGTACAATGGTGTGAAAAGCAAATTTACACACCATTATCATTAATAAATGCTTATTATATACCTACTGTGTGTAACCTGTACAGAGAGGATGGTCAAGCCTCTTTCCTAGTAATGTGGTTTTGAATCTAGCCACAACAATTTTTAGCCTTAGAGTTTCAGATTGACTTGGGAGGGCCATGTGCATCAAAGTTCTCTAGGTAGCCTGCATGAGAAAATATGTTCTCATTACTTCCCCTTAGCCCTGTAACCTGGTGACAGTTCTTCTTTTAGTCATGGGCCAGAGGAAGCAAGACAAAAACCCCTGTCATCTTCTAAATTCACAGCATGAGACTATAACATTTCTTTAACTCTTCTTCTTTTATTTCTGTCTCCCACTGCCAGTCTGACTGTCAAAGTCACAGCAGGAAATAAAAATGAAAAGAACCATAAAAGAAACCCATATGCAGAACTTCCCTACAGGAATTCAGCAAGAGGGGTAAAAATAAATGAAAGTGGCTACATTGACATTTGCCCTCCAGCAAAACATTAATAAAAAGGAAAAACAAATGTATGCCTGCCCACCCCTCAAATATGTCCCCTGATATCAGAAAAGGGAATGTTTCACTTTTGTAATAGATGAAAAGACCAACTACTTAAACATATTTTGCTGTGAGGAGTTTTAAAAATATAAAAATTGAAAATAATTCATACTATTCAGGTAGACAAAAGTCAGTATAAATTTCCATTGATTTCAAGGTCAGAGTTTTACACAAAAATTCCGATAAAAACATGTAAAAAACAATGCCTTCAAATTTTGATATGAAACAGATCATTAACACTATCGTGTATAAGCATAAAAGCAGTTAGAGCACCTCAATTTAACATCAATCTAATAGCAAATAGTATATAATAAAAGAAATTTTACATTTTTAACAATTACAAGTTTCCACTGAATTTTTGAAAAAGATTATTTGTTTTTAAAATTCAAAGTATGCTTTTATTACAAGAGTTCTCTGAATGCACATAGTATTTAGAAAATCTGTATATTGTATTATGTTAACAATTAAGTCATTTCTTAAGTCATAATTGCATTTTTGAAAATGAACTATTTTGAGATAATTTTAGATTTGCAGAAAAATTGCAAAAACAGTACAGAGCCTTAGTTCTCACGTACTCCTCACCCAGTTTCCACACTGTTAACATTTTATATTACCAAAGTATATTTGTCAAAACTAATAACCTGATATTAGCACATTACTATCAACTAAATCCCAGACTTTATTTGGATTCTACAAGTTTTCCAGTTTCTTTTCCAATCTTGGGTGTCACATTGCATTTGATTGTTATGTCACCCTGGTCTGTGACAGTTTCTCTTTTCCTCAATTTCCACGTCCTTCACAGACTTAGGGAATGCTGGTCAGATATCCAGTAGAATGTCCCCAATCTGGGCTTGCATAATTGCTCTTAAGCCTATCGATTTGATCCATGTTTGCATAGTTTTGCCCATGTATAACTACTAAATAAATAAATAAGTGAATTTGTTTCAATATTAAAAAGAAGGATGCTGACCAGAAAGATTTGGTAAAATTTTCTCTACTAGTTGAAGTGCTTTATAGCAAGAAAAATAATAAGTATGAGATTTACTCATTAAATTGATAAACATTTATTGAATGCTTACTTTGTGCCTGATATTGTGCACTGCAGAGGGAACACAGAAATGAAAGATGCAATTTCTTTACCCACAAAGGACACAGTCAAGAAAAGGAAAAGTTCAAGTAAATATAAAATTATCAGAGAAAGTGTGGTGGACTGGGTGGGAGTTAATTTCAAAGACCATAATGCCCACAGAGCCAGATATACATGACTGTAAAATAACTGAATGTGTTCAAATACATCTTGTTAGCTTTATAGATAATACCTACACTTCACTCTATTAGAAAGAGATGTGAAATATATCTGCTCAGGCAGAAGAGGTAACATCCAAGGTAAGTTTTATAGAACGAGCTGAGTTTCACCAGGGGAAGAAGTGGGCAAAAGGAGATGTAGACAAAGGAAGCAAATGCTTTTGTGTGTCTGGAGCCTAAGATGCCAGCATGCTTTGAAAATGTCTTTTGGATTTTATTGAAATGAGGATCAGAAGTTAAGAGAGGATTATTTTCCCTATTTATTTTAAGTAAGAGCATGACAAATGAGATTTGCATTTTTAAATATATTGAATTACTTATAATAAAAGAGCAACCTATATCACTCAACATATTGCAAATGTTTTTCATTTCCTTTTAAAACTTCTTTGCATTTTAGAAAGAATATTCTGGCAGCAGTGTGGAGAGTGAACTGGAGGGAGAAAGAACTAGAAGCAGGAAATAATTAAACAGAAACCTGTTAGTATAATCAAGACGGAGATTGGTTCAAGATGGCGGAGTAGAAAGACGTGCGCTCACTCCCTCTTGTGAGAGCACCAGAATCACAACTAACTGCTGAAGAATCATCGACAGGAAGACACTGAAACTTAAAAAAAAAGATACCCCACATGCAAAGACAAAGGAGAAGCCACAATGAGATGGTAGAAGGATGCAATCACAATAAAATCAAATCCCATAACTGCTGGGTGGGTGACTCACAAACTGGAGAACACTTATACCACAAAAGTCCACCCACTGGAGTGAAGGTTCTAAGCCCCACGTCAGGCTTCCCAACCTGGGGGTCCGGCAATAGGAGGAGGAATTCCTAGAGAATCAGACTGTGAAGGCGAGTGGGATTTGATTGCAGGCCTTCAACAGGACTGGGGGAAACACAGACTCCACTCTTGGAGGGCACACACAAAGTAGTGTGCACATCAGGACCCAGGGGAAGGAGCAGTGACACCATAGGAGATTGAACCAGACCTACCTGATAGTGTTGGAGGGTCTCCTGCAGAGGCAGGGGGTGGCTGTGGCTCACCGTGAGGACAAGGACACTGGCAGCAGAAGTTCTGGGAAGTACTCCTTGGTATGAGCCCTCTCAAAGTCTGCCATTAGCCTCATAAAAGAGGCAGGTAGGCTCCAGTGTCAGGTTGCCTCAGGCCAAACAACCAAGGGAGGGAACTCAGCCCCACCCATCAGCAGACAAGCGGGATTAAAGTTTTACTGAGCTCTGCCCACCAGAGCAACACCCAGCTCTACCCACCACGGGTCCCTCCCACCAGGAAACTTGCACAAGCCTCTTAGATAGCCTCATCCACCAGAGGGCAGACAGCAGAAGCAAGAAGAACTACAATCCTGCAGCCTGTGGAACAAAACCACACTCACAGAAAGATAGACAAGATGAAAAGGCAGAGGGCTATTACCAGCTGAAGGAACAAGATAAAACCCCAGAAAAACAACTAAATGAAATGGAGATAGGCAACCTTCCGGAAGAATAATTCAGAATAATGATAGTGAAGATGATCCAGGACCTCGGAAAAATAATGGAGGCAAAGATAGAGAAGATGCAAGAAATGTTTAAAAAAGACCTAGAAGAATTAAAGAGCAAACACCTAGAAGAATTACAGAACAAAGAAACAGAGATGAACAATATAATAACTGAAATGAAAAATATACTAGAAGGAATCAATAGCAGAATAACAGAGGCAGAAGAATGGATAAGTGACCTGGAAGACAGAATGGTGAAATTCACTGCCACGGAACAGAATAAAGAAAAAAGAATGAAAAGAAATGAAGACAGCCTAAGAGACCTCTGGGACAACATTCAACGCAACAACATTCACAGTATAGGGGTCCCAGAAGGAGAAGAGAGAGAGAAAGGACCTGAGAAAATATTTGAAGAGATTATAGTCAAAAACTTCCCTAACATGGGAAAGGAAATAGCCACCCAAGTCCAGGAAGTGCAGAGAGTCCTAGGCAGGAAAAACCCAAGGAGAAACACGCTTAGACACACAGTAATCAAATTGACAAAAATTAAAGACAAAGAAAAATTATTGAAAGCAACAAGGGAAAAACAACAAATAACATACAAGGGAATTACCATAAGGTTAACAGCTGATTTATCAGCAGAAACTCTACAAGCCAGAAGGGAGTGGCATGATATATTTAAAGTGATGAAAGGGAAGAACCTACAACCAAGGTTACTCTACCCGGCAAGGATCTCATTCAGATTCGACGGAGAAATCAGAATTTTTATAGACAAGCAAAAGCTAACAGAATTCAGCACCACCAAACCAGCTCTACAGCAAATGCTAAAGGAACTTCTCTAAGTGGGAAGAGAAGAAAAGGACCCACAGAAACAAACCCATAACAATTAAGAAAATAGTACGAACATGCATATCGATACTTACCTTAAATGTGAATGGATTAAATGCTCCGACCAAAAGAGATAGGCTCGCTGAATGAATACAAAAACAAGACCCATATATATGCTGTCTATAAGAGACCCAATTCTGACTTAGGGACACATACAGACTGAAAGTGAGGGATGGAAAAAGATATTCCATGCAAATGGAAATCAAAAGAAAGCTGGAGTAGCAATACTCATATCAGATAAAACAGACTTTAAAATGAAGAATGTTACAAGAGACAAGGAAGGACACTACATAATGATCAAGGGATCAATCCAAGAAGAAGATATAATGATTATAAATATATATGCACCCAGCATAGGAGCACCCCAATACATGAGGAAACTGCTAACAGTTATAAAAGAGGAAATCAACAGTAACACAATAATAGTGGGGGAATTTAACACCTCACTTACACCAACGGACAGATCATCCAGACAGAAAATTAACAAGGAAATACAAGCTTTAAATGACACAATAGACCAGAGAGATTTAATTGATATTTATAGGACAGTCCATTGGAAAACAGCCGATTACAGTTTCTTCTCAAGTGCACATGGAACATTCTCCAGAATAGATGACATCTTGGGTCACAAATCCAGCCTCAGTAAATTTATGAAAATTGAAATCATGTCAAGCATCTTTTCTGACCACAACACTATGAGATTAGAAATCAATTACAGGGAAAACAACGTAAAAAACACAAACACAGGGTGGCTAAACAATACATTACTAAATAACCAAGAGATCACTGAAGAAATCAAAGAAAAAATCAAAAAATACCTAGAGACAAATGACAATGAAAACACGATGATCCAAAACCTATGGGATGCAGCAAAAGCAGTTCTAAGAGGGAAGTATACAGCAATACAAGCTTACCTTAAGAAACAAGAAAAATCTGAAATAAACAATCTAACCTCACACCTAAAGAAACTAGAGAAAGAAGAACAAACAAAACCCAAATTAGTAGAAGGAAAGAAATCATGAAGATCAGAGCAGAGATAAATGACATAGAAACAAAGAAAACAATAGCAAACATCAATAAAACTAAAAGCTGGTTCTTTGAGAAGATTAAACAAAATTGATAAACCTTTAGCCAGACTCATCAAAAAAAAGAGGGAAAGGACTCAAATCAATAAAATTAGAAATGAAAAAGGAGAAGTTACAACAGACACCACAGAAATACAAAGCATCCTGAGACAACTACAATCAACTCTATGCCAATAAAGTAGACAACCTGGAAGAAATGGACAAATTCTTAGAAAGCTATAACCTTCCAAGAGTGAACCAGGAAGAAACAGAAAATATGAGCAGACCAATCACAAGTAATGAAATTGAAAATGTGATTAAAAATCTTCCAACAAACAAAAGTCCAGGACCAGATGGCTTCACAAGTGAATTCTATCAAACATTTTGAGAAGAGCTAACAGACATTCTTCTCAAACTCTTCCAAAAAAGTGCAGAGGCAGGAACCCTCCCAAACTCATTGTATGAGGCCACCATCACCCTGATACCAAAACCAGACAGAGATACTACAAAAAAGGAAAATTACAGACCAATATCACTGATGAATATAGATGCAAAAATCCTCAACAAAATACTAGCAAACACAATCCAACAACACATTAAAAGGATCATACACCATAATCAAGTGGGATTTATCCCAGGGCTGCAAGGATTCTTCAATATACGTAAATAAATCAGTGTGATACACCATATTAACAAATTGAAGAATAAAAACCATATGATCATCTCAATAGATGCAGAAAAAGCTTTTGACAAAATTCAACACCCATTTATGATAAATACCCTCCAGAGAGTGGGCATAGAGGGAACCTACCTCTACATAATAAAGGCCATATACGACAAACCCACAGCAAACATCATTCTCAGTGGTGAAAAATTGAAACCATTTCCTCTAAGATCAGGAATAAGACAAGCATGTCCACTCTCGCCCCTATTATTCAACATAGTTTTGGAAGTCCTAGCCATGCAAATCAGAGAAGAAAAAGAAAAGGAATACAAACTGGAAAAGAAGAGGTAAAATTGTCACTGTTTGCAGATGACATGATACTACACATAGAGAATGCGAAAGACGCAACCAGAAAAGTACAAGACCTGATCAATGAATTTCATAAAGCTGCAGGATACAAAATTAATGCACAGAAATCTCTTGCATTCCTATACACTAATGATGCAAAATCTGAAAGAGAAATTAACAAAACACTCCCATTTACCATTGAAACAAAAATAAAATACCTAGGAGTAAACCTACCTAGGGAGACAAAAGACTTTTATGCAGAAAACAATAAGACACTGATGAAAGAAATTAAAGATGATACAGATGGAGGGATATACCATGTTCTTGGATTGGAAGAATCAATATTGTGAAAATGACTATACTACCCAAGGCAATCTACAAATTCAGTGCAGTCCCTATCAAAATACCAATGGCACGTTTTAATAGAACTAGAACAAAAAATCTTAAAATCTGTATGGAGACACAAAAGACCCGAATAGCCTAAGCAGTCTTGAGGGAAAAAAACGGAGCTGGAGAAATCAGACTCCCTGACTTCAGACTATATTACAAAGCTACAGTAATCAAGACAATATGGTACTGGCACAAAAACAGAAATATAGATCAATGGAACAGGATAGAAAGCCCAGAGATAAACCCATGCAACTATGGTCAACTAATCTATGACAAAGGAGACAAGGATATACAATGGAGAAAAGACAGTCTCTTCAATAAGTGGTGATTGGAAAACTGGACAGCTACATGTAAAAGAATGAAATTAGAATATTCCCTAACATCATACACAAAAATAAACTCAAAATGGATTAGAGACCTAATGTAAGGCTGGACACTATAAAACTCTTAGAGGAAAACATTGGAAGAACACTCTTTGACATAAATCACAGCAAGATCTTTTTTGGTTCACCTCCTAGAGTAATAGAAATAAAAACAAACAAATGGGACTTAATGAAACTTAAAAGCTTTTGCAAAGCAAAGGAAACTACAAAGAAGACAAAAAGACAACCCCAGAATAGGAGAAAATATTTGCAAACGAACCAAAGGACAAAGGATTAATCTCCAAAATATATAAACAGCTTATGCAGCTCAATATTAAAAAAACAAACAACCCAATCAAAAAATGGGCAGAAGACCTAAATAGACATTTCTCTAAACAAGACATACAGATGGCCTAGAGGCACATGAAAAGCTGCTCAACATCAGTAATTATTAGAGAAATGCAAATCAAAACTACAATGAGATATCACCTCACACCAGTTAGAATGGGCATCATCAGAAAATCACAAACAACAAATGCTGGAGAGGGTGTGGAGTAAAGGGAACCCTCTTGCACTGTTGGTGGGAATGTAAATTGATACAGCCACTATGGAGAACAGTATGGAGGTTCCTTAAAAAACTAAAATTAGAATTACCATGTGACCCAGCAATCCCACTACTGGGCATATATCCAGAGCAAACCATAATTTAAAAAGACACATGCACCCCAATGTTCATTGCAGTGCTATTTACAATAGCCTGGACATGGAAGCAACCTAAATGCTCATCGACAGCCGAGTGGATAAAGAAGATGTGGTTCATATATACAATGGAATATTACTCAGACATGAAAAGGAACAAAATTGGGTTATTTTTAGAGATGTGGATGGATCTAGAGACTGTCATACAGAGTGAAGTAAGTCAGAAAGAGAAAAACAAATATATATTAACACATAAAAGTTGAACCTAGAAAAATGGTAGAGATGAACGGGTCTGCCGGGCAGAAATAAGAGACACAGATGCAGAGGACAAATGTATGGGCACCAAGGGGGGAAAGTGGCAGGGGGTGGTGGTGGTGGTGTGATGAATTGGCAGATTGGGATTAACATGTATACACTGATGTGTATAAAATAGATAACTAATAAGAACCTGCTGTATAAAAAATAAATTAAATACAATTCAAAAAAAAAAAAAGATCCGTGCACCCCTATGTTCATAGCAGCACTATTCACAATAGCCAAGACATGGAAACAACCTAAATGTCCATTACAGATGAATGGATAAAGAAGATGTGGTACATATATACAATGGAATATTACTCAGCCATAAAAAATATGAAATAATGCCACTTGCAGCAACATGGATGAAACTAGAGATTATCATACTAAGTGAAGTAAGTCAGAGAAAGAAAAATACCATATGATATCATTTATATGTGGAATGTAAAATATGATACAAATGAACTTATCTACGAAACAGAAACAGGCTCACAGACATAGAGAACAGACTGCTGGTTTCCAGTTGTGGGGTGGGGGTGGGAGGGATGGATTGGGAGTTTGGGCTTAGTAGATGCAAAGTATTATGTATATAGGATGGATAAACACCAAGGTCCTACTATATAGCATAGGAAACTATATTCAATGTCCTGTGATAAACCATAAAAGAATATGAAAAAGATTGTATATATATGTATAACTGAATCCCTTTGCTGTACAGCAGAAATTGACACAACATTGTAAATCAACTTTTCAATAGAAAAGCGAGTCTTTAAAAAAAAAAAGACAAAATAATGAGGTTATGAACTAGAAATGGAGAAGAGTTTTTAAAGAGAGAAATCTACAGGACATGCATACAATGGAATATGGAAAATAAGAGAATAAAAGGAGAGGAGATTATCACTGTATTTCTACTTAGTTGATAAGGTACTGACTGGTGTGAGTTACCTGCCACAGGGAATATTAGAGGCAAAGAGTGAGGGGGTAGGCAGATGTGAGAATATTTCAGTTTTGAACAGACTGGGTTTAAGACGCCTGAGTTTGAGGACATTACATAGAGATGCCCAATAGGCTGGTGATTATTGGAAATGGAGCTAAGGAGAGAGATGGGCTGAGAACACATTTTGGGAGACATTACCATATAGATAGTACTGGAAATAATAAAAGTAGATGATATCCTCCAGCAGCATACAGAATGAGAAAAGAAGGCTGTTGTGGAACTCTCAGGAAGCACCTACATTTAATGCATGTGTGGTGATAGACTAGCCAGCAAAGGATATGGAGAAAGAACGGCAAGCAAAAGTAGAGTAAAACCAAGAAAACTTTACCACAGAAACCAGGATGGAGGTTTAATATTCAAGGACAGAGTTTCAAAAAGCAGAGAAAGGTCAATGGTGCCAAAGCTACAGATAGGTGAGTTAATATAGATTATTTTATAATGAATAAGAGGAGTAATCAAAAGATCTATTAAACATATTTTAAAATAAAAGTTTTGGTACAAATTTGCTAATATATGAAAATGAATCAATTTAAAAACTTTTATGAAGTGAAGCATACATTTGTGGAAAAAACTAATACTAGGTAATTTTTGAGACTTCACCATTTTAACACTATGTTCTACTATGTACTCCACAACAATGTTTCAAATAACCAAAGTGAAAAAGGTTCCATTAAAGGTAGATCACAGTGCTTAAAAATTCACCAAAGCGTACTGGAAATCCTTCCACTTGGTATAAGCAGGTAAGAATTTTACAACCAACACATTCCTGGAATTGTTGGAAAGTGCTCAACTCTTCAAATGATTCATTTTGCTATTTTCTTTTAAACTACAGTTTGCTGCCAAAACACTGCTTTGTAAAAATACAAAATCACTTTTCAGGATTTATTTCAGCTAACAAAAAACATTCCTCACATTTACAAAACGAACCCTTGGGGCTTCCCTGGTGGCGCAGTGGTTGAGAGTCCGCCTGCCGATGCAGGGGACACGGGTCCGTGCCCCGGTCTGGGAAGATCCCACATGCCGCGGAGCAGCTGGGCCCGTGAGCCATGGCCGCTGAGCCTGTGCGTCCGGAGCCTGTGCTCCGCAACGGGAGAGGCCACAACAGTGAAAGGCCCGAGAACCTCCCCCCACCCAAAAAACAAAAACAAAAAAACCAAAAACGAACCCTTAAATAAATGTGGTTTGACACAAAACACCTATATAGTAGAGTTCCAAGACTGATTGGAAATTGCCAAATTCTTTCAATTACAAATGATTTTTTAAAAATTTCCCTTTTAAAAAATATCAAGTGGTAGTATAACAACAACACAGGACACTAGTACAGTGCATTAAAATGTTTTCTTTACTGTTGTCATTTCCTAAATCTAAATAAGCTACCTTAAAATTAAAATTAGGAAAATCAAGAGAAATAAAAATAGATAAGAAAAACCCATACGCAAGGAAAAAAAGTCAACCAAAAAGTCTAAATAACATTTTGAATAATGAAAATATTCCTGTTTAAAAAGCCAAAAAATAAAACCCATTTGGAACAAGTAGAAAGTCAAATCCATAAATACAGAATATCTAGAAAGTACTGACTGTGATAATTTTATGTGAGAGCTTCTACACAATGGCCTAGTATAAAGATATAGTTAAATGAGGGTTATATTTTATATACAGATAAAGATCTCCAAGATATACTTAGTGGGAGAAAACAGATGCAAAAAATTAGATTGTTTCCTCAAGTATTAAAAATTTAGAGTGGGAGTCACATTTCATTATAATGTGTATTGTTTGATTTTATTTATCATATACAATAATACATTTTCAAAGTAAAATAAAATTTAAGGAAAAATAAGCTTAATATGAAGTTAAAAGAATATTTTTTAATTCCCTAGTCAATTCAGAATTCTGTGTATACACAGACACTATATGCAAAGACTCTAAACATTTATGGTTTTTACCCTTTTCCTCAAGAGTTCAAGAAGCTTTGAGAAGATGTAGTCCATAAAAGCAGAAGAGCATTAACATGGGAAAATTAAAACATAAGGTCTAAAAACAGGGAATTCAGCAGATGAACAAGGCAAAGAACTTCAAAAATGAGCAAGAGGAAGACTTAGGACAACAACTGGGCAGCAGACATTTTAAAAAAAAGCAAAAACAAAATGGGACCTGCTGAAGAAAAGTTTACAGGGGAAAAAGGAAGAGAAACAATATATGAGCTATTTAACTGTATGAAAAATTTTATTAAACTATAGAATATAAGATATATAGGTAAACTTACTTTTATGTCTAAAGAAAACTGTGCACACTAAAGATCTGTGGAGATTATTAATTCCAGGACAAAAAATGGTGTAGAAGAAAAGAAAATTTTATGTTCTTGTATATTATATGGCCCAGCAGTGAACAATATTTACAGAATCATAACAACAAAATATTGAATATGGATTTAGTAACATTTCAGAAGAAAAAGAAAGTTAGCTAAAAATGTTAACTTACCATAATAGATAAAATCTAAAATTGAGATTGAAATATATGCATTTTATTTAGATATATGCAAATAAAAACCTGTAAATAATAGCTAAAAAAGAGAAAACTGTTGCCTCTGGTTAGTGGGATAAGAAAGGAGATGGGTGTGCATAGCGACTAGTTTCTTTTTTTATAAACCTCATCTATCTATACAATTTTAAAGCTTTGGCATATAAATAATTTTTTTTTTTTTTTTGCGATACGGGGGCCTCTCACTGCTGTGGCCTCTTCCGTTGCGGAGCACAGGCTCCGGACGCGCAGGCTCAGCGGCCATGGCTCACAGGCCCAGCCGCTCCGCGGCATGTGGTATCCTCCTGTACCGGGGCACGGACCCGTGTCCCCTGCATCGGCAGGCGGACTCTCAACCACTGCGCCACCAGGGAAGCCCTTTACCTAGTCTTTTTTTTTAATATATTTTTTATTTTTTATAAATAATTTTAAATGTGTAAAGTATATTAATTAAAAATATAAAGGAAAAACAATTTCAAAAAGGAGAAGATAACTTAAACTCGTTGGTAAGAGAAATTTAAATTAAAGCAAAAAAAAGACTACCTATACCCATCCTGCTGACAAAAATGGGAAGTTCTCTAACACTTATTGCTGGTGGGGATACCAGTAAAGGATACTCTAGCATCACACAAAGTAAATAATCGACTTAACCATGGAGAACAACAATATTATAATATTATAATACTTCTGGATCATACTATTTTTTGGTAAATTTGCACTGTTCAAAGAATAACTGCTATCTAATATTTGGCAGGCTTTTGAGGTGGCTGTATGAGTAAGTGGTCTTAGTACGTTCTCCAGGAGGTATATCAGAATTGGAGCAAAACAATGAAAACCTCCACCTTCTGTTATATCACCATAAGATACTATGGTTTATAGTGCAATCTATAAACTACTTTACTCAGTATTTTAAAATTTATTTTGTAACTATTTCATATTTTTTTAGGAAGTTATTTAATTACTGATAAGTGTTAAAGCATAAGAATGCAGGTAGTTTTTTTATTACTCGTAAAGATGTTGATGGAAAAATAAAGATAGTAAGTAAAACAAGGTTCTAGACCAATTTCTACTACTGGCACTTGGAAAATTATTATATATATATATATTTTTTGCTGTACGCGGGCCTCTCACTGTTGTGGCCTCTCCCGTGCGGAGCACAGGCTCCGGACGCGCAGGCTCAGTGGCCATGGCTCACGGGCCCAGCCGCTCCGAGGCATGTGGGATCTTCCCGGATCAGGGCACGAACCCGTGTCCCCTGCATCGGCAGGCGGACTCTCAACCACTGAGCCACCAGGGAAGCCCCGTGGCAAATTATTTAATTCCTTTTTTAGCAATAAGTCCCAGTATAGCTTTATAAAGATTTTGCTAAATTTCTACATATTAAAGGCATTGAAATATTACATGATGACTTATAGAAAACAATACCAAGCACTTATATTCCAGGCACTGTTCTGGGCATGTATTACTTCACTTAACCCTCAAAACAACTTCAACTTTGTAGGGTCAATTACTATCTCCATTTTCCAGTTGCATAAACTGAAATAAAGGGAGAATAAGTTGTCCAAGTACAAAGGTTAGGTCAAGATTTGAATTCAAGAGGTCTCCTAGCCTCTGTTCTTGGCAAGTGAAAGCCAACTCTACAGAAGGTAGAATAAACAACAGAGGTCAGAAAAACTATAAGAAATAGGAATCTAAGGCCCCAAAGAAAACTAGGCTTGCCTACATGATACAGCACTGGTATCAGCTTTGACCTCAGGGCAACCCTCTTTTATGCTCATCATTCACAGCTTCCTGCTGCAGTTTCAGCTTGCTGGGGTATGTGTATGTTTCAAGGTTTCTTTTACTTTGCAGCAAACCCAGAAATGCAATCAAACTTATTTTTGTATTTAATCCAGGATCCAGTTGAATTTTGTCCAAAAATTCCCTCAAATTGTCCACTTATCCATACAGCCAAGTGTGAGTCCTTTTACATCTTGCTACTCAAGATAACATACAAGAATCAAGAACACTGGCATCAATCGGGGGCTTGCTAGCAGCTCTCAGGTTGCAGTTGAGACACACAATTAGAATCTGCATTTTTAACAAGATTCCTCAGTGACTTGAATGCACTTTAAAGTTTGATAGACATGGTTCTGACAGACCCTTAAAATGAATAAGCGTAAAGATTTTAAGAATTAATGAAAAAAATTAAAGTTGGGGTGGGCTTTCTCCAACATATTTTTAGTAATTAGCGTCGACTTTCAACACACTAACTTATTTGTGTGTCAGCAAAAAGTTTTGAAATAGAAACATTTTTCAAATTTTCAGATGGAGATGGTTCAAAGAGAAAAGACAGGGGTTGGGTGTTGGGGTATAATCAATAAGGTTTGGGGCTCTAGGATTAGAAAGCTCAACTGGGTCTGAAATTTGCAGGCTTGTATAAATTGATTTGTCTCAACTTCATGCAGCTCATTACTAAAAAAAAAACAAGTTTTGAATACAGGTGTCCTTTGAAAGTCAGCGTCATGCTACCATGTTAAACCCTCTTGGGTGCTAGGCATAGGCCAAAAACTCAAATATGTGTCTTTTCAAGTTTTTAACTGTCATCTGGGTATTACCTTGCACTCTCTCCTTATTTTAGGAAAATAACAGAGGTACTTGTTTTACACCCAATTTCTTACAAATTACAAAAAACAAAGTCAAAATTTATTTTTTCCCATTTCTTTTTTTTTGTATACAGTTTAAAAATGCATTTTTGGACAAACTAAACTTAACCCACATGAGACTAAAATGAATTAGTCATTTGTATTTTGGAAACATAAATCTAAAGCTATAAAGACTGACATACATATTTCTATCTCAAACACAATGCTATAATGATAAGTTCTGTGAAAAGTCAGTAACATCATTCCCAATTTTTTTTCTTAAATGTTCGGTTAAACATTATAAAATTGGTATTTTATAAAATAATAAACCCAAATATTTAAAATTTTCATTCATATGCTCAGTTATATTGAAAACTCTATAAGGTATATATTTCTAAATTCAAATAAATGAGCCATTATTATTTATTCAGTACTATTTTTTTAATTTGAATTTTATTTTATTTTTTTATACAGCAGGTTATTAGTTATCTATTTTATATATATTAATGTATATATGTCAAGCCATATCTCCCAATTCATCCCACCACTACCCCCGCTTCCCCCCTTGGTGTCCATACGTTTGTTCTCCACATCTGTGTCTCAATTTCTGCCCTGCAAACTGGTTCATCTGTACCATTTTTCTATATTCTACATATATGGGTCATATGGTAATTCTATTTTTGGATTTATAAGGAACCTCCATACTGTTCCCGATAGCAGCTGTATCAATTTACATTCCCACCAACAGTGCAAGAGGGTTCCCTTTTTTCCACACCCTCTCCAGAATTTGCTGTTTGTAGATTTTCTGACGATGCCCATTCTCACTGGTGTGAGGTGATACCTCACTGTAGTTTTGATTTGCATTTCTCTAATAATTAGTGATGTTGAGCAGCTTTTCATGTGCTTCTTGGCCATCTGTATGTCTTCTTTGGAGAAATATCTATTTAGATCTTCTGCCCATTTTTTGATTAGGTTGTTTGTTTTTTTAATATTGAGCTGCATGAGCTGTTTATATATTTTGGAGATTAATCCTTTGTCCATTGATTAATTGGCAAATATTTTCTCCCATTCTGAGGATTGTCTTTCCGTTTTGTTTAGTTTCCCTTGCTGTGCAAAAGCTTTTAAATTTCATTAGGTTCCATTTATTTTTGTTTTTATTTCCATTACTCTAGGAGGTGGGTCACAAAAGGATCTTGCTGTGATTTATGTCAAAGGTGTTCTTCCGATGTTTTGCTCTAAGAGGTTTATAGTGTCCGGTCTTACATTTAGGTCTCTAATCCATTTTTAGTTTATTTTTGTGTATGGTGTTAGGAAGTATTCTATTTCATTCTTTTACAGGTAGCTGTCCAGTTTTCCCAGCACCACTTATTGAAGAGGCTGTCTTTTCTCCACTGTATATTCCTGCCTCCTTTATCATAGATTAGTTGACCATAGGTGGCGTGGGTTTATCTCTGGGCTTTCTATCCAGCTCCATTGACCTATATTTCTGTTTTTGTGCCAGCACCATATTGTCTGGATTACTGTAGCTTTGTAGTATAGGCTGAAGTCAGGGAGTCTGATTCCTCCAGCTGTTTTTTTCCCTCAAGATTGCTTTGGCTATTCGGGTCTTTTGTGCCTCCGTATAAATTTTAAGATTTTTTGTTCTAGTTCTGTAAAAAGTACCATTGGTAATTTGATAGGAATTGCATTGAATCTGTAGATGGCTTTGGGTAGTATAGTCATTTTCACAATACTGATTCTTCCAAGCCAAGAATATGGTATATCTCTCCATCTGTTTGTGTCATTTTTGATTCTTTTCATCAGTGTCTTATAGTTTTCTGAGTACATGTCTTTTACCTCGTTAGGCAGGTTTATTCCTAGGTATTTTACTCTTTGCAATGGTGAATGGGATTGATTCATTAATTTCTCTTTCTGATCTTTTGTTGTTAGTGTATAGCAATGCAAGAGATTTCTGTGCATTAATTCTGTAACCTGCAACTTTACCAAATTCATCGATTAGCTCTAGTAGTTTTCTGGTGGCATCTTTAGGACTATTTATGTATACTACCATGTCATCTGCAAACAGTGACATCTTTACTTCTTCTTTTCCAATTTGTATTCCTTTTATTTCTTTTTCTTCTCTGATTGCCATGGCTCGGACTTCCAAAACTATGTTGAAAAATAGTGGCAAGAGGGGACATCCTTGTCTTGTTCCTGACGTTACAGGAAATGCTTTCAGTTTTTCACCATTGAAAATGATGTTGGCTGTTGGTTTGTCATATATGGCCTTTACTATGTTGAGGTAGATTCCCTCTATGCCCACTTTCTGGAGAGTTTTTATCATAAATGGGTGTTGAATTTTGTTAAAAGCTTTTCTGCATCTACTGAGATGATCATATGGTTTTTATTCTTCAATTTGTTAATATGGTGTATCACATTGATTTGTGTATCCTTGCATCCCTGGGATAAATCTTACTTGATCATGGTGTATCATCTTTTTAACGTGTTGTTGGATTCTGTTTGCTAGTATTTTGTTGAGGAATTTTGCATCTATACTCATCAGTGATATTGGTCTGTAATTTTCTTTTTTTGTAGTTCTGCTATCAGGGTGATGGTGGCCTTGTAGAATCAGTTTGGGAGTGCTCCCTCATCTGCAATTTTTTGGAAGAGTTTGAGAAGGATGTGTGTTAGCTCTTTAAATGTTTGATAGAACTCACCTGTGAAGTCATCTGGTCCTGGACTTTTGTTTGTTGGAAGATTTTTAATCACACTTTCAATTTCATCACGTGTGATTGTTCTGTTCATATTTTCTATTTCTTCCTGGCTCAGTCTTGGAAGGTTATAGCTTTCTAAGAATTTTTCCATTTCTTCCAGGTTGTCTATTTTATTGGCATAGAGTTGCTTGTAGTAGTCTCTCATGATGCTTTGTATTTCTGCTGTGTCCTTTTTAACTTCTTTCTTAATTCTAATTTTATTGAATCCTCTCCCTCTTTTTCTTGAGGAGTCTGGCTAATGGTTTACCAATTTTGTTTATCTTCTCAAAGAACCAGCTTTTAGTTTTATTGATGTTTGCTATTGTTTTCTTTGTTTTGATTTATCTCTGCTCTGATCTTTAGGATTTCTTTCCTTCTACTAATTTGGGCTTTGTTTGTTCTTCTTTCTCTAGTTTCTTTAGGTGTAAGTTAGATTTTTTATTTCAGATGTTTCTTGTTTCTTGAGGTATGCTTGTATAGCTATAAACTTCCCTCTTAGAACTGCTTTTGCTGCATTCCCACAGGTTTTGGATCATCATGTTTTCATTGTCACTTTTCTCTAGATATTTTTTTAGTTCTTCTTTGATTTCTTCAGTGATATCTTGGTTATTTAGTAACGTAGTGTTTAGCCTCCATGTGTTTGTGTTATTTATGTTTTTTTCCCCTGTAATTTATTTCTAATCTCACAGCGCTGTGGTCGGAAAAGGTGCTTGATATGATTTCAATTTTCATAAATTTACTGAGGCTAGATTTGTGACCCAAGATGTGATCTATCCTGGAGAATGTTCAGTGTGCACTTGAGAAGAAACTGTAATCGGCTGTTTTCCAATGGACTGTCCTATAAATATCAATTAAATCTACCTGGTCTATTGTATAATTTAAAGCTTGTGTTTCCTTATTAATTTTCTGTCTGGATGATCTGCCCATTGGTGTGAGTGTGGTGTTAAAGTCCCCCACTATTATTGTGTTAGTGTTGACTTCCTCTTTTATAGCTGTTAGCTTTTGTCTTATGTATTGAGTTGTTCCTATGTTGGGTGCATATATATTTATAATTGTTTATAATTGTTATATCTTCTTCCTGGATTGATCCCTTGATCATTATGTAGTGTCCTTCCTTGTATCTTGTAACATTCTTTATTTTAAAGTCTATTTTATCTGATATGAGTATTGCTACTCCAGCTTTCTTTTGATTTCCATTTGCATAGAATATCTTTTTCCCATCTCCTCACTTTCAGTCTGTGTGTGTCCCTAGGTCTGAAGTGGGTCTCTTGTAGACAGCATATATATGGGTCTTGTTTTTGTATCCACTCAGCAAGCCTGTGTCTTTTGGTTGGAGCATCTAGTCCATTCACATTTAAGGTAATTATCGATATGTTTGTTCCTATTACCATTTTCTTAATTGTTATGGGTTTGTTTTTGTAGGTCCTTTTCTTCTCTTGTGTTTCCTAGTTAGAGAAGTTCCTTTAGCATTTGTTGTAGAGCTGGATTGCTGGTGCTGAATTCTCTTAGCTTTTGCTTGTCTGTAAAGCTTCTCATTTCTCTGTCAAATCTGAAAGATCCTTGCCGGGCAGAATAATCTTGGTTGTAGGTTCTTCCCTTTCATCACTTTAAATATATCATGCCACTCCCATCTGGCTTGTAGAGTTTCTGCTGAGAAATCAGCTGTTAACTTTATGGGAGTTCCCTCCTATGTTGTCATTCTTCCCTTGTTGCTTTTAATAATTTCTCATTGTCTTTAATTTCTGTCAATTGGATTACTATGTGTCTTGGCGTGTTTCTCCCTGGGTTTCTCCTGTATGGGACTCTGCGTTTCCTAGACCTGGGTGGCTATTTCCTTTCCCATGTTAGGGAAGTTTTCAACTATAACTTCTTCAAATATTTTCTCGGATCCTTTCTCTCTCTCTTCTCCTTCTGGGACCCCTATAACATGAATGTTGTTGCATTTAATGTTGTCCCATAGGTCTCTTAGGCTCTCTTCATTTCTTTTCGTTCTTTTTTCCTTATTCTCTTCTGCGGCAGTGATTTCCACCATTCTGTCTTCCAGGTCACTTATCTGTTCTTCTGCCTCTCTTCTAGTGTATTTTTCATTTCAGTTATTGTATTGTTCATCTCTGTTTGCTTGTTCTTTAATTCTTCTAGGTCTTTGTTAAACATTTCTTGCATCTTCTCCATCTTTGCCTCCATTCTTTTTCCAAGGTCCTGGATCATCTTCACTATCATTATTATGAATTCTTTTTCTGGAAGGTTGCCTATCTCCACTTCATTTAGTCATTTTTTCTAGGGCTTTATCTTGTTCCTTCATGTGGTACATAGTCCTCTGCCTTTTAATTTTATCTATCCTTCTGTGAATGTGGTTTTTGTTCCGCTGGCTACAGGATTGTAGTTCTTTTTGCTTCTGCTGTCTGTCCTCTGGTGGATGAGGCTATCTAAGAGGCTTGTGCAAGTTTCCTGATGGGAGGAACTGGCAGTGGGTAGAGCTGGTTTTTGCTCTGGTGAGCAGAGCTCAGTAAATCTTTAATCTGCCTGTCTGCTAATGGGTGGGGTTGAGTTGTTTGGCCTGTTGGTTGTTTGGCCTGAGGCAACCCAGCACTGGAGCCTACAGGCTCTTTGGTGGGGCTAATGGTGGACTCCGGGAGGGCTCATGCCAAGGAGTACTTCCCAGAACTTTTGCTGCCAGTGTCCTTGTCCTCACAGTGAGCCACAGCCACCCCCCCCGCCCCCCCCCCCCGCCTCTGCAGGAGACCCTCCAACACTAGCAGGTAGGTGTGGTTCAGTCTCCTATGGGGTCACTGCTCCTCCCCCTGGGTCCTGATGTACACACTACTTTGTTTGTGCCCTCCAAGAGTGGAGTCTGTGTTTCCCCCAGTCCTGTTGAAGTCCTGCAATCAAATTCCGCTAGCCTTCAAAGTCTGATTCTCTAGGGATTCCTCCTCCCATTGCCGGAACCGCAGGTTAGGAAGCCTGATGTGGGGCTCAGAACCTTCACTCCAGTGGGTGGACTTCTGTGGTATAATTGTTCTCCAGTTTGTGAGTCACCCACCCAGAGGTTATGGGATTTGATTTTTTTGTGATTGCGCCCCTCCTACCATCTCATTGTGGCTTCTCCTTTGTCTTTGCATGTGGGGTGTCTTTTTTTGTGAGTTCCTGTGTCTTCCTGTTGATGATTGTTCAGCAATTAGTTGTGATTCAGGTGCTCTCGCAAGAGGGAGTCAGTGCACTTCCTTCTACTCCACCATCTTGAACCAATCTCTTATTTTTCAGTAGTATTATTTGAAGTTTCTTTCTTCATTTATTCTGGTTGTAGTCTACTTCTTGATTTTTTTAATTTAATTAAATATATGGAAAAATCAGTAAATATAAAATTTTATTTTACTTTTTCATTATATTAATACATTTTTATAATGCAGTGATTTTTGCCTCACTTGAGATATATTTATGATTCTTTAGTTTTTAATCATAAAATACATGCATAAAAGTATTATAAATAGGAAGCATTTTAATAATAGATAATTTTATTGGTTAATTGCTTTGAAATAAAATCCAGTATTAAGGTTTTGGAAATACTGTCTCATATTTCAGAATAGATGATATGTGATTTCTCTCAACTGTTCAAAATCCTGTCACTACTCACGAATCACCTGGGTAGATTTGCAAATATATTAGTGCCCAAGACACTCACAAAATCACTTACCTCAGAATCTCTTTGGTGTTGGACATAGATATCAGTATTTTTTAAAGGTTCCCTGTATGATTCTAAAATTTATCTAGAGTTAGGAACCACTGATCTATCTTCCTCATTAATGCTTCAAATAACAATTCTGTTTGAAAAAATATCAAAGAAACAGCTTCAGAAATAGTGTACTGAAAGAGCTGCTATTTGCTTATGTTGATAAATCACCTTAACCAGTGGGAAATCCTTGGATAACTATAATGCATATGAAATATAAACCTTACATTAAATCACTCTTCATTTGTTTTTAACTGAAATCTGGCTGTAGTCATCTTCTGCATTGTGTTATATTTACATTTTTTTTTAATTTCATGAAAACAAACAAAGGCAAAAGCGATTTTCTTCAGGTCAAATATATGGTTGGTTTTCTAAAATCACCCTCTGAGCTGCTAATAGAATTTTATATAACATACTCAGTATCATTAATCTACTGTACAGCTTGGGTTATGTTGATATGTTTAAAAGGATAAAATTTAGAATTCCCTCTTGGGAACAAATTAAACTCATCATTAGAGAAGACACTTTTGACCTCCTTGACCTCCTAGGTGGTACAGGTATTCATATGGCATGTCATCACTTTTATACTGTTAAAATATCAATTATTAATATTAAAATTTTAATACAAGTTCACAAAGGAAACACTATTAAGCCAGTCCAAGAATAAAAATCATCAACAATATAATTTCTGATTTCCTGGTCTGTACATTCAGACATATTTTACAAAACACATCATGATTTTATGTTTGCAACTTAGCATTTGACATAGGGATATTTCCTGATAATCTTAACTCTACCCCTTAACACTTGAATGTAAGTATTTATAGTCTTCAGAGTCATTCTGAATGTTTTACCCATTATATATTCTTTCTAATAAATATTTAATAAGGCTTCTGATAAATTAATATTTTCTAGTAAAACAGAAGACAAAATGGATATGAACAAATAACAGTTGAAAAATCTAGTCAAAACTACCTTATGCCAATTTTCCCATTCAGTTTGAAAATGCTTTAAATATCTGAAAGAAACTTGACACTTAAGATCTGAGAAAATTTGATTGTCAAAAGTTGACTGCTACAAATATACATGCCTTAATCCAGTATTCTAGGCCCAACATAAATCACTTTCCTACTTTATCCACCTCTCTACTTCAGTCACAGTAAGGTGGCTGTTCACTCCCACTCAATGTTCTGCCTTTACAATCTATGTCTACTATCTTTTAAGATAAATCTCAACCTATACCAATCACTGGAAGCCTTTAAGAACATGAGTTACCTTCTCTTCACTATTCCATTGCTACTTATGGACTCATCATTTAATATTCTATTTTAAAATCGCATACATGTGTATGCCATTTTATAATGCTACAATGCTAAAACAAGAGCAAAAACTGTTGCCTCGAGTGGCCAAATAGTAATATTTTTGCCCTCAAGGGTAAAAAATATTTTCTCTGTTTTATTTATTTGTATCTATTGAATTTAGCAGCAAGCTTAGCCTTGGGAGAAAGCATACATTAATTACTCTTGGTAAATTTACTTTGGGTACCCATTTACTCCTCTTCATGTCTTTGTTCTGCTCAGGCCCGCGCCCTCCAGGTGATGTTCCAAATTCTGTAATTGCCCCTTTGCTTAGCTGTGTATTCTCAACCGGCTAAGAGTAATCTGATAAACCAACATCTTAGGGATTGTAGACTAAAACTTACAACAGGTGAATGTGTTGTCCTACAAGGTGTGTGTGATTTTGGAGGATATATCTTCATTATGGCATTTTAGGCCAGGAAATAAGCAGGTGAAAAATAGTTCTGTGCAAGAAAACTGGTATATTTTCTTATTAATAACTCCTTAACTATCATCATGAAAAGAACGATCTACCTTGCCAAATCATGGTTTTTTAATACAGGGTTAGAGTAAGATATTAAGAAAGATAATAGGTTGAGAGAATCATTTAACAGTTTTCCACCGCCCATAATTTGGGATTTCCCCAAAATTATATAATCAAAATATGAAAAGAACTTTAAACATAGCATTTGATATACGGCACTTTAATAAATCTTAAGCACCTCTCTTGGAAAGTACTGTATGTGTATCTCAAGACCCGGAAACAGTCCCTGAGTTGTAGCAAGTGCTCATCAATTATTTGTTTTATGAATTAATAAATAAATGCATTTATTTCAAAGTGGATAACTGCTCTGTAACACAAAGGCTCTGATTATGCAGTGAAACCTATACCTAATTAAAATGTATTTATATATATTTGCTTTCATTATCAAACTAATAATTTGAGGGCTAGCTTCTTCGAATGCTACAATGGCATTCACAAATTTACCACACATGGGTAATATTACATTGTTTTACTGTCACATATCTTAGGGGTTTTATACACTTTAATTTTGCATAATCCTTTTTTTTTTAAATCTTTGGTGGAAGACATACCAGTTTAGTTTTAACATGTTAGGTCACTTAGATTATGATTGAAACAATCAGATGTTGTTTGCCTCCAGAGGCTTATTTGCTGACACACAGCCTGTATACTAATATATAAACAGCCACACACTTTGACCAAGATAGCATCTTTCTTGCTTATTATTTTTAGCAATAACAGCTCAATAAGAGGACAGTGTTCATTACTCCACATGCTTTGACAAGTGAGAACTTTTCTGATTCATCACCTGTTTGCTGCCACTATCCTAGCAGTTTCTTACATAATGCACCAAGCATCTGGTCGGGTCATTTTTAGCTTTCCATTTGCAAATAAGGTTATGTGTACATAATTGTTCTCTCTTGATAGAAGGAAGGGACCAAGTTTCTGTAATAAATATTGTCCAAAAAATATATATATAATGAAAATGCACAGATATTTTCCCAATTTTTCATCTTCATTTGATTATCATATTATTATGGAATCTGGCATCAAAAATTTAGTATCACTGCTATTTTATAGTTAATATTGCTGTAGTTCAATTTAATCATTATTATGACTAAGAAATATTCTAAGCATGCTTGATCAATTACTATTTCTTATACAGTTCTTTGGGGATACTGACAAGTGTGTATTATCTACCTTTCTTCTCTAATTCATCTATCCATCCATTTCTATATAAACCTATGTGTATATTACTATTTTCATTTATATTTAAAAATCTGCAAACATACTATTATTACATTTATATACTAGAGACTTCTGTATATTTTACTTTATACATGTCTAAAAATAAGCAAAGCACACACTAAGGAATTAATTTACATACTACTACTTGTCTAAATACTAGATCTTTTTCTCCTCTGCTATGGTAACTTTAATCTGCCATTGCAGTAGCAGGGTTTTCACAGGTATAAATCAACTGCACTATTGATTTTTCCCCATGAAATGATGGAAGAATTAACTACTGAATGATTAAAGATCACTTTGTGTAAATTAAGTGGCATAGGATTGGATACAGTAAAATAATCGTAGTAACAATAAACTTCTGCAGCAACATTTCCTCTCAGAGAAAAATTTAGCCCTTCTCACTAGGAAAAAGATCGTTTGGCTGTAACCAGGGAAAATTACAGGGAAAATAAATGAAATACTTCTCAATTTTAACAGTTAGATCTAGGAACATACACATTGTCTAGAACAGACATACTTTTATTAGAAGCTTTACACAGTCATAGCATTATTAATATCTATACTTCTTAATATCCCCTAATGTCAGATACATATGTAGATTAACATGAGAATAAAGATTTTGTCAAATTGAAATGATATAGCAATACAAAAAGAAACTGATAAATTAGAGTGTGTATGAGTGGAAATTCTGTAAATCATATTGTAAAGTCTGTTTAAGGTAATGAGTATATTTTAACTGATATAGAAAGATGACAAAAATGGCTTTCAAGATAGAGTCAGAAAATTTGAGTCAACTAGAAATACCTGTATAATCAAAAAGGGCATAGATGTTAACAAAAGAGTTAATGGGATTCTATGAAAATTATATGTGAATTATGGCCGAACCAATTTACAATGAAAGCAAATTGGATATAACTTCTCATATGTAGAAGGATAGTGGATCCGTTTGACAGATGGTAACTGGAGAACAAAGGAAGGAAAAGAGAAAAAAATTCGAGATGTTAAGAGAATGTACGAAGGGTACACAGAATACTGCAGACATATGTATAACCGGAGAGGGGAAACTAACAGAGGTTGGTTCAGGAAATCAGTGACATTTTCTGTGTATCACCACCACCACTACCACAACTACCACCATCCAAGAAAAAGAGAAATGATTTCACTAGTAAATTCCAGTTCAACAGACACCAAATAATATTTAGTTTGATCAAGGACAGACCTTGAAGTTCCATTACAGTTTTACTGCACACAACACATAATTTATCACTGTACCACACAATAGACACTCAGGAAGTGATTTGTGAATGATTATACCTAGGTGATTCCAATGGGGACATAAATTCTGGTAGGAGAAGAAAGGAAAATGTGAAAATATCTAAATAAAAATACACATTTTTCATTGTTTGGGGTTTAGGCTGTATCTGTTGATACATCCAACAAGCTAATTACCAAGGAGTGTAACCCAACAAACAGTGGCATAGAAGCAGATTAACTTATAGAATGTAATATCCCTTTCATCAAGATCATTATAGAATGGTACTTTACCTCATTATTATTATATGCTTACCACTGTTTTAGTTGTTTTATTCTTTGTTTTCCAATTAGATCCAAACATTTTGTTGCTTTTTCCTGTGTTTCCTCCCATTGGCCCATCCTCTTCTCTATCCTCTTATTGAAGTGATTTTCAATAAACTAATATTGATTACTGAAACATTAGCAGAACTGAATTTATAAACTAGTTTCAGTTCTCGTGGAGTTAATTTGATTATACTGAATCACTACAAATACTTTTTTGACACAAGTGAGGGCTCTGAATGTCCACTGTTCCTGAGTACAGCTTACAAAGCAAAACAGATGTAACATGTGTAAGAACCTAGTACCAGTTAGTTGAGTGTAATGGAAAGTAATCTGCCACCTTTTGGTGTGGCCTATTTGCAAAGACTCTCCGCTTCACCAAACTCTACTCAGGCTTCTCTGAACTCTCTTCTCAATGAGGCCTTCTGGGCTTCCTTTGTCATCTCTGCATTGTCCAGTTTTAGCCAGAATCCTGCTAAGTCAGTTCAACAAGAATCCCGCAATATCCAATCATCTTCAATATCTGATTGTGTGCCTTATCCTCCACCATCCCCCAGGTGACATCTGATCACCTTGACCTGCCTTCACAAGAATCCTATTAGGTCAGTTTAGCTAGAATCCTCCCTGATGTATCCTCCTCTTTATAATTTCCATCCACTGAACTGCTCACCCTGCTCCTGGGCTATAAATTTCCCCATTTTCTTTGTTGTATTTGGAGTTGAGCCTGATTTCTCTCTCCTACTATAAAACCCCATTGTAGTAACTGTCGGTATACCTATCATGATAGTCCTCCTTAAACAAAGTCTGACATCATCTTTAGTAAGTGTTATGAATTATTTTTTTCTTTAACAATATCTAAATTCCCAGGAGAAAGCTGTTTAGCAGTGATGCAGTAATAAATTATCTCTTACTCTGCCTCTTTACATAATTATTTGGTGGTAGTTTTGTAGAGCTGTACTGTCATTTGTGCTAAATGCCCAAAATAAAGCAATCTTGGGCACATCTTATATTTTTATTTTGCTTGTTTTCAGACTGAAACAGCTGTTCAGAAAAGGAGGAAAATTACTGTTTTCGTCTGCACTCAGGGAATGCCAACTGAAGCCTCACACCTGGAGTTAGAATTTCTGGGCTGTGCTCCAAACTGCCAGTGCTGTGTCGTGGATTCAGAGACAACAGAACTACAATCCCCTGGCCACTAGAATCAGGTGGGGGTAATAACTTGTTAATGTGGCCACCAGGCCTAAATCAAAAAATCTCAAGCCTGGGTCAAGGAAAGAAACTGCAGTGCCTTTTCAAAAGTTTAAAAGACCAGCAGTGCTGGCTAAAAAATGTTGTCTTCTAAAGTAGTAGGAAACCCCATACCTGCACCAAGATAGGCTTTTGTGTTATAATCATAGCCTTAGGATGCAAGCCTGCTTGCCTTTTGATCTTGAATAAGTCTCATTTTGTAATCCATTCACTAAACCAAAGCACAGTAGGATGCGTGACTCTGACTGAAGCAGTTTCTCAGTCTTCTACAAAGATGAACTACATCAATGGCCTTTACTTATGTCCTTATTACAACTGAAATGAATACTCTAAAACAATCTGAAGGCATTTATAACTGGGTTTGAAATTCAGTGAAAGAGGTGGGGGGGGGTGCTATCTCCCGGGCTACTTGATCAGCAGCCTGTGATTCCATTAATAATTAAAACTTAACCACTTATGTATTTAAGTAATACTGCATGAAAACATCTATTTCACTTTAATCATTTATTTATTTAGCCATATAATTATAAGGGCTTTACGGTCATTTTTCTATTTCTCTTGAAAGAAGAAAAGAATAATCTGGTAAGTTAAATTCTTATGCACAAATCTGAAGACAAATTATGTAGCTCCATGTTGCCTTCCAATGAATATCTGCCCATATTCTTGCATTAATGGGAAAAAGTACCCAAAATATATATAATGATAACAGATGTGGTCTTCGATACTCTAGAAATATTTCTACTTATTTATATGGTAGTAGAGCATTTCAATTTCATATAACTGAAAAAAAAAGTCTTATTGAATTGAGTCAGCTTCTCTAGGAATCCTTTCATGTTCTATACTTTATGCAGTATGTGAAAGCAGTCAATAGAAACATGTTTCAATATATATTCAAACTAAATATTTTCTTAGCTAAAGGTTAACACTTGCTCTACAACATCATTAGATTTTAAGTCCAAAGGGAAGAATAGTGGTGTCTTCTCGTGGCATTTTCTAAATAAACACAAAACAAACAGGACACTGGTTTCTTCTGTCTTTAAATCTGATAGCCCAAAGGCATGTCCTTTTCCAAGAGTCCTTTATGACATCCTACATTTCTCTAAGCAATACAGCTGGACTTCTTCTAATGAAGTAAAATCCTTTCTTGGGCACTTTGGTGGGGGGCTGGGGGAGTCAAGCTCCTCCCAATTAAGATTTGTAAAGCCTTAAAAAAGTAGGTCACTGAGTTTTAATAAAGATGCTTCCAGCAGTTCAAAAGATAGATCTGAAACTGTTCATGCCCCTGCCGGCATTTGATACCTAATCTTAAAATTTCTGAGGTCAATAAAGATAGCCTGAAGCAGGACCTGCAGTGGTTACTGAGCTTTAGTAACTCCTAGAATTAAGCACATATTTTTGGACATGTCTTGCTAAGATCAGTAGAATTGTCTCACGATCACTGAATTTTTCACTTTATCTCTATACAGCTGCTCGGCTGGGGTAGGATGGAACAGGGAGAAGGGAGAGTGGTGACCTCCCCTCAAAATAATGTCCAAGAATTAGTCTTTTTAAGGGAATTTTTGACAAGGTAATTATTAACCTTACTTTAAAAGATATTAGAGGAAAGTCAAAGCAAGGCTAGGAAAAATTACCATAAAGACAATCCAGGTGAGCGGCCTTCTTATTTTTCTTTTTTAATCAGGCTAATTCTCCTACAAATCAATTCCAACTTCTCCTTATGCCTGTGATGGTAGAAATCAGCCACAGCTCTGTATTAAAGAAACACAGAGTCTTTAATAAAATATTCAAATATTTTTTAAGATACTATATTTATTCTCTTTATTCCTTCCTCTCTAAATTTCCTCGTGGTGATGATCAGACTAACACTGAAATACATATGACAAAATGTCTCACCATGGTGCCAACATAGTTGTCATTCCATGTTGGGACTGAATCTGAATTATATGGGGTCAATAAAGAAGCACAGAGACTAAAACATGTGTACATGTAAGACATTTCACATGAATATGATAAATTACCATCCTCAGTTTCCTTATCTTCTACTGGCATTGATTGGAATTCTGGCAATTAGTTAATTATTTGGGATGCTCCTTTTTTTAAGGCTATCTTGGGCGAGACGTGCGTATTTTTGTTTTTGTTTTGTTTTTTGGTGGGAATAAGTAAAGTAGCATAATATAAATGTGAGGTTTATTAGAAGGCTATGAAAGCATTTCACAGAAATAAAGCCAGGATTTAGAGCTGGAATTGGCAATGTGTCAGTGATCTAGAGAACCACACTCCTATCTCTCTTTCTGTCTCTCTGGCAGTGTAGGCAGCTAAACATATAACCACCAGCTCTCAGGGACAGGACAGGTCTGATTTGGATTGTTTGCCACGTTCCATTATGCTAATAGATTTCAAACTACCAGCTGAAGTCAACCAGTCTGTAAAAATTCCCCTAAATTTAGCAAAAAGGTTCCTATGAAATGGAATAAGCTGACTTCAGTACACTACTGCTCTCAGCCACAATGTCTATTGACCTTTTCTCTGCATGTTCAATCCATCCTTCTGATTCTCTTTGAAGACTGCATTCTATACTGACTTTACCATTATGCACATGCTTGAAAATGGCTGTCCCAGCCCCATCTGGATTAACATTTCAAAGACTACGCTTCTAATTTTAATTTTTCAAGGGATATTTTATTGTCTTAGCCTATACTTCATGTGTTGCTAAATTTAAGGGAAGAAGAGGTGTTGATGGCAATAGGCCTGAACATTACATAGCCAAAACCTGAATGCCGCTTACAGCAGACTGAACTCCTTTTTTGGAATACTATTATACAAGGAGAAAAAAGAAGACGAGAAATCACAGTATCATATACATGGATTATTAGCCATGGAAATATATTATGGTAGCACACGTGAATTTTTTAAGTGCATTACAGAACTTTTAAAGAGAAGAATACTTCCAGTGCAATCCAAGTATTAGCACAACTGATGGTACCAGCTATTTATGCTATTATTTTACATTTTTAAACTACCAAAAATATTGTGAATTTGTATGTAATTTGTGATTTTCATTTGCCCTTGGATAAGTAATGAAATGATAATCACATACATGAGCATTCTTTTTGATATCAAACTTAAAAGCAGAATAGGTTACAGTTATTTCTAAATCCGCCAAAAGAAAAATGTTCTGGGAAAAATCTACATATATACAAAGAACAATGGCTTACATACACAGAGATATAAATAAGATAGTATTATATTTTTCAAGTACTACAAACATCAAATAACATTATCATCCCTTTTATTTTTACACACAGCAGCATTTCCTTTATCAATATATTACATATATATACTTTATACATATATATTCATATTTTTATTTAAACCATATGATTTTATTATAAACTTTCCACTTTCACAGGCTTGTATGTAAAGAATTTCATACAATTAATACTGCTAATAAATGGCTTTTAAGGCTGCTGGTGACAAAAACACATATCCTCTATCTGAATGATACAATCTCTTACAATAATCTTTCACCTTTTTATCGTTGCTAGGTATCCAGCAATGATATGTTATATACAAGCTAATAATGAATCATTCAATTTCGCTGATGCCAGGAGAATCTGATGCCAGGCTGAATTTTGTTGGCCTAAAGATATCTGTACTGTTTTCCTCCCATTGAAATACATTTTGTTTGATAAAAGGACTAACCACTCAGTAGAAAATTGGAACACATAAAATCAATAGATTTCCTTGCTTACCAAACCAACATGATGTTTAACAGCAAGTAATTCTGAAATCCATTTAAACAATCCGATTTTTTTAAAAAATAGGTGTAAATTCAATTGAAGGATATAGACATTTTATTTTATGACTATGTGTCAGAGAGATGATACTGTTAACTGTAGAGTCACATGAAATTCAAGCTGATCCCTTCAGCAAGGACAGAACTTGGTGGAACAGAGAAACATTTGAGGATAGTTCACATGAAAGAGGATCAAAGTGAAGTTCCTACTTGTTTTTTTTTCAATGAGATATCATGGCTCATGTAAATTTTATAGTAATTTCTAGATTATATAACCTAAGTCTAGTATTATCAAATATGCTAATTATCCCACTTGTTATTGATGACACATCTGTAAGCAGGTTTAGTTCGTGGCACAAAATATGTCCTCATTAAATAAATAGTTAACAAAGAAATATACATCTACAAGCGTCAAGTGGTTATAAACTCCCCCCAAAATGTATAGAAAATATTTAATGTATGTATGGGCCAGACCAATAAAACTAAGCATCCAGAGAGTTTGAAAAGCAGATAGGCTGATGAATTTCTGTCCTTTAATAACTCATCAGCCTATCTACTGGACATTATTTTAGAGCTGGAACAGATTACTCTGCTTTAGGGAAAGTAAAGAAATGGGCACTGGCTGCAACAGTTAACCTTTATCTTCTGTTCTGGATTGAAGCCCTACCCTAGCGTAATCCTTTCAGCAAAAGGGAACCTTGCTGTTAACTGGATCCAACGTCTTGAGAAGGCATTTATAGAGCATTCTATTGCTACCTGAGCCTCTGCCTTTGAGCAAGGTCTCTATGATATTGTCACAAGGCCTTCCAGACAAGAGGACAAGTGGAGGTGGACAATCAGTTTGTATTTGGATTCCTGAAGCTGTCCAACATGTCCAACTGCATCCAGCTAGAAGCAGAAATGTGCACCTAAGCGCCATGTGGGCTAGAGGCAGCCCAAATCTTTAAGTTCACCTCTTCTTACAAAAATAATCCTTCCAGTTACATACAAGATAATCCCTAAGAAGAATTTTGTAAATCAATCTTCATCTCAACATGTTCCTAGTGGCATTTTAGTGCTACTCTTAGATTAGCACCTTGGATAACTGCTCAGCAGGCCACTACTTAAAACCAGCTCTTGAATGTGCATTTGTGAATTTTTCTTGGAGACAAGGTACACAGCTTTTTATCAGATTCTCTAAGGTGTTAATATCTGAAAATAACTGGAAACTACTTCCTTAGGGTATTGTGAGGTTGAGTGATATCATCAGGCCTCACTCTTTAAAGTGGTAGGAAGGAAATGGGTATATCTTCTATTTGAAGTGGTTTATTAAAAAGAATATGGACTTTGGTTTAACTTCCTTTTCTCTCAATAGTTACGTGATCATGGAAGGACATAATATTTATGAATCTATTTTGTCATTTAAAAATTTCTAAACTAATAAACATTTTTTAGAAAGTATTTATCACCCCAATTTAGATTAATTCTTTTATATACTAAATATTATTTAGAAGCTAGCATTTATTTTTATTTACACTATAAAATTATTTGGGTCCAGTATAATATGATATGTTTACTTTTTAATATACTATGAATGCTGAAAACTCCGGTTTTTGAAAATCACTAACAGTTATAAAATTATTATAATTTTATATAATTTATAACTAAAATTAATATAATTTATAACTAATGATTATATCTGTATATCTCACCATACCATAGAGACATGCAGTGATCTAGGAAATAGCATTCTTTTAAACACATTTGAATTTTTTAGGTTAGTTTAAGGTTAAGTTACAGTGAGAAGACTTAAGACCTAGGAATTATTTCCTAAGATAAACATGGCAACAAATAATACTTGTTTAGTAAAACATGACCATGGTTTATAAGTAAGATATTTCACTTTTTAAACTCATTCCTCATGTTAGCAGTTGCTTGGCAGATTTTAGCTCATTATCATTTTGTCTTTCTCAATTACTTGGGCAGTTACTGTATTTTATGCTTCTGCACTTTCTTAATCATGCAAAGCTGAGTGACTGAACAGTACAAGCAATATCCACACAGTTTTACAAAACTTTTTACAGAAACATATAACATTTGCACATCAAGTTTGTAAAACTCATCTGTACCCAGTTTCTAAGAAGAATTACTAGGAAAACAAACTAGGAAAAAAACTAGGAACGAGGTTATGATTTATTGTAAAAATATACAAATTATAAGCTATTAAAAACAAGATGTCTACTTCACACAAGCACTTTTATGAAATGGAAAAGAATTTAAATATCTAAATTCATATTTTGCTTATCAATAGAAAGAATAATTTTTGAACCAAAAAGCAATATCAGATATATTGACAAAAAATAATTTGAACTTCAAAAGGTAAGGGATCTTAAGCACATATCTAACTATTCTAATTTAGTTCAAGTTTTCTTACCCAGACTAAATATATCCCAGTGTTACAAGGACACTTGCATGTGAGTCGATGATTTTACCAATGACCTTTGGGAAACAGTGACATTGGGACAACAAGGCTGCAACACTGAAAGTGCATAAATGGGCCTCAGACTTCAAAAGAGAGAAAAGGATTCATTTATTAAAATGGCTTTATGTTTAACCTGAATGAAATTACATACTACAAATGGAATGGGTAAGAGCTTCTTCAGAGAAAGGGTGGCAAACAAAGAACCAATATAGCCTACCAAAAACCATTTGACAGATTAAATACTCTCCCCTCAAAAGTAGAGTTAATAACTAAAATAATACAAAAATATGGGAAATTGTAAATATGTTCATTTTTCCCCTCTTTTCACAAGTTCAGACAACTCCACTTGCATAGGCAAAGCAAAAACATTTCCTTTTCTCCATTCACAATGATCACTCAGAACCCTCCTGTTTTTCTCTCCCAATATTCTCCCATTCCATTTCATTTCTTTGCAGCTACTGGATTTTACTCTGGATTTTAGCCCTGCTCTTGCAGTTGGTACATTGTTTCTGTGGCTTTGACTTTTGATATCTCATACAAACTCTGGTCTGGGCTCAGCTTGCTCTTGTGTCTGTTCCTGGTCTCCTTGGAGACTGCCACCTACCACTAGCCCACTAGTTAATGGCCCTGCTGACATTTGCCCAGAGGAATGAACAGGTATAATCATTCTATGTATTTTAGCAAGGCATTTGCTACTTTTCCCTCATGATAACTTTGTAGGCAACATGCAGCTAGAGAAAATGCATTGGATGCTGGTAAGCTAAGATGGATTGGAAGTGGGTGCAAGAACGAGTGGTGCAGAGTAGTGGATCAGTGTACAGTTCCCTAGCAGCCTGGCTTGAGTCTGCTCCTCTCCTAGTTTCAGCGTTTTATCACTGATTCAGAAAGAAAATGATCAAATTCACAAAAGACAAATTTGGGAACCTAGCCAACACATTGGGTAACTGAATAAAATTTTAAAAGATTGCTTAACAAGTTGGAGCCACAGGCAGATTCTAACATGAAGCATTAACATCATTGAAATGTGAAAAAGGGAAAAAAGGTATATATATGAGGGTTATATGAAGGCTAGCAGCTCTTATACAAAAATTACTTAAAATTTTCCTTGCCAGTTCCTTGTGAGTAAATAGCACAGTAACACTTCCAAAAGCTAATGCAATTTTTGTATTAATCAGTAGTACCTAGACTACTTGAGGTGATAGTATTGATCTCCCAGTAACTATAAGAAGTCAGATAAGGAAATGGAAATGTATTAAACTACTGGGGTATTGTGTGGGAATATTTTAGACACTTTTTAATTTAATTCACACAACAACCTCTATGAAAATTTATTGCTATCACACTTTACAGATGACAAAATAGAATGTAAGAGAAGTTAAGCAATCTTCCCAAGATCATAGGTACTAAAGTTAGGAAATAGTATTTTAAGCCATGGCTGTGTGATTCTAAAACATATAGGCTTTACGTCATAGAAATGGATCCAGATATTCGAACTAAAATGAATGTGGTGAGGAAACTGAAAGCTACTTTCCCCTTTCCCCCCAAAACAGAAAAGGCACTACTGTGTTAAGACTAGGCAAGGGAAGATATATGTTAGACAAAATCTTTGTACTGAGATGCTTCAAAGGATAGGGAATTACCAGTCTCTGGGAGGTTTAGCACAGGCTGAATGAGCCATTTGTCAAGTGTTCTGTACACATTAGGCAGTTGATTGGACTAGGCAGTTTTTAAGGAATTTTTCAACTGAAAGAATCTCTGATTCTAGAATATTTATGATTGATGGGGTTCAAGAAGTGAACCAGAAAGCTTAAGTATGAGAAAAGAGGACAACGATATTCCAGTGCCTGTCTTAGTAATATGCACACTGAAGCTTTACAGCATTCTGAATCAGAAGCTGTCAGGTACTCTGATATAGGTTTGAAAGAACCAGAAGACTTTGAAATAATCCTTTGTATATATAATTGCTCTGTATCAGTAACTTCAAATTAAATCTTAATCCAGTATAATCATTTAATGATTTTATTCAAATTAATGAATTTGAACTCTTAGCATCCTAAATTTTAAACATTCACCGTGTTCTAACATTGTGCCAAACACTAAAGGAGATGAACATAACATTAAATAATACATACTTCTTGGTATATGAAGTAACTACCAAAGATAGAGAATATATTTTCATGTCTTTTTTAAGAATAAAATAATTATGCTGTACCATTTATCTTACACTTGGTTTCTCCTTGTAAAAACATTAATTTCCAGCATAAGACATCTTGTGAGATTTACACGTGTAATGTGCAGTTGATTACAAATGAACATAGCCAAGCTTGCAACCTTGATTTAAAAAGTATGATCCTCTAATCTAAAGTAAAACATTTAAAATTAGCTGGCATTTTAAAATTGGATACATGCGAATAATTAGCCTCCTAGTTTTTTTTCCCTTTCTTTCTATATGCACTTGCTGCAGAAGAACATCTTCATAGGTATGAAAGGAAATAAAGAAGAAAAGTTCCAGTGCTGACTCATCGTCTGTTTGCCTTTGGGCCTAAACTCAAAAACTCTTTATATAACCGATCGTCTTTTGAAACTAGACCATTTGGTACTGGATTCTTTTTTTAGGGAATTACGTAATGGGTGATGCTGTTCAAAAGTGCCTTTTATATGCAATTATTCGATATGTTTAGATAAAATATAAGGGTGGTGCCTCTAAAATATAGTTAACTCCAGCATCCTAAAAGGCCTTTCATTAAATAACAAAATGAGAAAGTATGTAGGGTATAACGTTAAATGAGTGTATACAATGATTGCAACTATATAAAGGGACATGTGCCCACAAATAATATGAGTCCTCAACTCTTTTTTCTCTTTATTCTCATTCTCTCTCTTTTCATCCTTCCCTCACCTCCCCACCTTCTCTCAGCATTATCATTCATTCCAATGATTTCAGTCGCTGCATATACAATGATGCTGAGTTACAGATGCAAATTCCCAAATTCCTGTAGAACAAACAGATCTGGTTGTGCTAATGTCACATGGAAAGTGACACTATTTTAAAAGTGAATTAATATTTCCTGCCACTTCAGTTCCTTCTCCCCAATAACTTATATTAATTACTCTATCACCATTCACCCAGTCATTCAAGATAGAAACTCTAGTAATTCTCCACCTCTCCTTTCCTACATTTTCTTTATCTGCCTAGCAAAATATAGCTGTTAGTTTTCTTTGCCTTCATTCATAGTTCAGCAATGTCATTCCTGGATTATTTAAATTGCATCCTGTTTAGGCTTTCGCTAATATTCTGTTCTAAATATACAACCCAAACTTCCTTTCTGAAATAAAGATATATCATTCCCTTTCTCAAAACAACACAAAACAAAACAAACAAATCTTTAAGTAGCTCTCCATTAAATACAAGGTAAATTTATTTTAAAGCCCTTTAATAACTGACTTTAATTTCAGTACTGTCATGTTCTACTATCCATCATATAGCCTATTTTCCAACTATATCGGAAGTATTTTTTCACACACACTGGTGATGCCCATCAGAAGTGAGGTTTATCTTTCAAGGATCAGCTCAATTATGACCTCCTTCATTCACTTTATTTTTCAATAAATCTTCTGTCAAGAATTTGTTCTGTTTTCAGTGCTCCCAATAGCACTGTTCACAGTACCAGAGAGCATTTATCCAATTGTCAGATAAGCTTATATATATCTTCCACCACACTTGTGAGGATTCTGAGAGAAAATAACGCATCTTATTTGTCTTTGAATCCCCTATGTATACAAAACGAGCTCCAAAATGGTTTTTGAATGAATGAGTGGAATCACAGCTAAAAAATATTTTTTCCTTCTATATGATCTTAATCAATGAAGGAAATTACAAGGTATACAGTTATAAGAATATGAAATATATCTTAAATGGGAAGATATAGTGGGCTAGTGATTATCATTTATTTATATTTACTGAGAGAAGAAACAATTTGAAAATTAAATGATATCAAATCTAGAATCATCAAAGTAAAATTCTGAAATTGTAAAATAATAAAGGAGCACTGATAATGATCTAAGCAGGTGCTCTTATATGTGGTAAGATTTTGTTGTGGTGTAAAAAGGAGAAGAGACATTTGAAATTAATCCAGTAGTTCTAACATATAACTCAGTCATATTTGCTGGAGAAATCAAAAATTTTTTAATATAAGGACTTGCCCCCATACCAATTTATAAAACAGTCACTTGATATTACTGGAAGATCTGTATCAAAATTTTCAGATTCCTTTTGATGTAAACTAAGCTTAATCATTATAAAAAGTGGTTGGTGCGGCAAGCTCTCCTAAATGTGGTTCAGGTTTATAGAGCGTCTGATTGGAGGTATAAGGGGCCTTGCTCATCAGGGAGCTCCTCTGTGGTAATACTGCTTTTGCTACATTCAATTTTTACTTCTAAGTTTTGAATCAATAGCACAATAGCAGCAGATGTTATGTTAGAGGTAGTAATCACCTCTTCATGGTAATCAGGAACAGGCCGTATGTCCCAAGACATCCAAGCAAAACCAGTAATATTTCTGTAGTAGTCTAGGACAGAGAATGCCTAGACTTAATCTAGAAATGAAATAAAAAGTTATTAAAATCTCTCATCTCTCATGATTCTAGATATGCATAAAATATTATCTTTGTTTTACTTTTCTTTGTAGGTGAATTATGAAGAAGAAGTCTACGGGACATTTTATTCCACTAGATATGCTTCAAAAAGATTTAACTCTGTGTGCCTGACAGTAAGAAATACAATTAGAATAGCCTCTACCTTTAAAGTACCCACACCTCATGGTTATGAATCTAACTCATGCACACTAGAAAAAAAAAAAGACAATATGCAGTAAATGTCACAACAAAGATACAGATGAAATGCTGTGTGGGTTAGGGAGGGTAGGGGGATTCAGGGAGAGAGAGAGAAGGACAGGGAAGGAGGGAAAGAGGGAAGGGGGGAGGGAGGGAATGAATATGAATGAATGAATATGAGAGAGACATTAACAGGTATTACTGCTGGGTGGAAAAAGGAAAAAAGCTAAGGAAGATGTTTTCTGTAGGTACTATAGTATGTCACTCAGATCCCCTTCTGTGGACCGAGGCCTCCATTATGTCAGCTTTGCTGCTCACACAAGGTGGGGCCTACAGCTTACACAGATGACTTGTAGACGAGGGGGCCAAGGGATCTCCTTGCCTCCATTAAAGAAATCTCTGAATAGCTATTTTAGCTTCAGAGCAACCTGTGAGGTTGAGGGAGTCCTCGTCTGCAACTACATCTCAATTCAACTTCTCCATCTGCCCATCACAATTCCCTCTAGTTCCCTAGAGGACTCCCCAGTAAATTTCCTGAATGCAAATACTGCTTCAGGATCTTTTTTACAGGAAATCTGACCTAAGATAGGATAAATAGAAATCAAAACAATGGTTATACAGGTAATTTTCAGAGTACACTAACTTAGAAATATATCCATTCTGGACAATCCTTATCTATAGGACACTGCTGAGCCCGAGGGAAGCAGGCGTAGCCAAAATTAGGGCCTGACACATAGTGGAGACTCCAACTAATAACTGTTTTTGCAGTGAGTAACTGAAAACAAGTCAAATACATTACAAGCATAAGAACAGTAAGCTAGAAAAATCAAGGTGTTGACCTCTGAGGTTCACTAACATGACTGCGTAAAGAGAAGAAAAATGATTCTCATGTAAATCATGAAAGAAACATGAATGCTGTCAGTTATTGATTACGGCAATTGGGAGCACATACTGGTATTAACTCTACAGTACAAACTTCAAGAGAATGGAAAAAACTGAAAGGGGCCTGCATTAAGAAGCCCATATAAAAGAGGTACAGTTCCATATCTGAATCCTCTGAACAAAGACCTATGAAATATTGCTTGGGCAAAAAAAGTTACAAAATGTATATTAAAGCATCAGAGGAGTCTAGAAGAAGCTCCCTCATGGTGTATTGTTTCAGCCAGAAAGTTAGAGTATGCTGATTAAGCTTCACATAAAAAGTTAACTTCTTCATACACTTAGAGGACAACAGAAACTATTATCATCTTTGGACCAACACAATTTTCAAATCCTAAATAAACTCTGCAGAAATAGCACTTAGCTTTTCTTCCCCTTTCTAATGTCCCTAAATGTGATTTTTGTCCCAATGTAATTAATCTGATAGGCCTACATATTGTAGAAAAGATCACCAGAGATAACAGACTTATTTTTCTAATGCTCTTTTAATTGCAAATGACATCATCCAAGTCCAAAGTTTTACTCAGAGTATCAAAGAACTCATGAATAGTTGTTCTGTCCCAGGCTAACCTTTTGGAAGTTTCAAAATAAAGACATGCCAGAACATAAAATACCAAAATATTACTTACACACAAGCAAATTAAGAGTCAGAAAAGATAGAAATTAAAATGTTTTCTTTGTTTGCTATTCATGCAAATCATCAAATGAATACCACATCTTTACAAACCACACACTAAAAAATGAAATACGGTGAGGGAATTTTAAGTTTCAGGCAGCAACACTGAAACATGATTTCAAAATATAGTCAAGGCATTCTTATGCCTTCTTGGAGATACGTAAATGTATTACAATTTATGATAAAATATAAAGTTAAAAAATAGCAATAAGTAATAAATAAATGATATTTCATATTTTACTTTGAGTTAAAATACAGCATATTTAAACTCCCCAGCCTGGTACTGTAACCTTTGCTCAATCACGGTGACCATAAGAACCTTCCTTAAGTGGCAGTCTTCTTACAGCTTCAATTCCCTTGCTTGCCAATCAGATGACTGTGGAAGAGTAAGGTCTCACTTACAAGGCTGTGTACTGAGCAATTCTGTCCTTCAGGGATACATTTACACAAATATCATGGAGCTTTACTAAGAAATAAGTGCATATTGCTTGAATGAAGAAGAGTAACAAAAATGAGAAAAAAATACAAAGGATCTTGGGAAAGTTGTAAATTGAGAGAAAGTATGTTACAATAATATAAATAAGGCCTTCCAGTGTGCATCTAACCAGAAAAGCCGTTGCATTTTTGTTTCTAGGGAAAAATATAATTTTAACGATTCATTTAAATGATGGTGACCTGCCCACCCAGAAGCTATTTTTCCTTCCTTCCAATTTATTTGTCGATGAAAATATGCATTACATATTGCCACACAGCTGTCACTCTCTACTTGGCAGGAAAATTGAAGCTGTGATAGCACATGTTGCTTATTATGTTAAAAGCTGAAAACAAGTACTTAACTAGGTACATGTCAAATACAATTTAAAAACAAATTCACTCACAACAAACGAACACCACAATAATAGATCTTAAAAACTCAATTCAAATGATATTTCTTATGACATGCAAAGAAGAAATTCATGAAGAAAAATTAAATTTTTTCACATGAAAATTCTACAGTTGTAAATGGATTATTGTTGTTGCTGAACATACCCTCTAAGGCTGTTCATGATGAAAACCTCTAGGTGTATAACTCAGAGCCTTTAATCCCTGGCTGAGTTTGGAGAAGTTTTCACTAAGAGTTAGAAGCTCACCAGCGGCTATCACTTTATATGTAAAGCTCTCCCTAAACGCTTTACTAAAGATCTCCAATAATAAAATTTACAGGAAAAATACTGCCTTCTTACTAGCATGCAAATTATTGTTTCAATATAAATATACATAACAATCATATATTTTGCAGTGCTTCCTGTAACTTATGACAATTCTGGTCTAATCTTAGTAAGATTCTGAACAAGTCATAGTCTCTCTCTGAATTCCAGTTTCCTCTTCTGTAAAATGAAGGGCTTACATTGGTATGTAACATTTCGGAGTTCTTAAATCAAATCAACAACAATTATAATAATAAATGAAACATGTAACAGTGTGGTTTAACATGGAAAATACTTTTTGAAAATAAAGTGAATCAGATGTAATAGTCAAATGGAGTTGAGTTTGATTTCTGACTGCCATTTAGCTGTGAAACTATGGGCAGTTACCTGAATTTTCTCTGAGAAGAGTTGTGTAAGTAGCAAATTACCATCATGGAGATACTACCATGACCATGTCTAAGTAATCTGTGACCATCACTCAACCCCACCTGCCAATATTTTAGTCACTTTAATCCCTACGCATGATGATAATTTCATCTTTTTCACTGAATGGTGTTAACTTAAAATACAGTGACTATGTTAAGTAGTCCATTAATTAAAGATTAAAATAAAAAGCTAGTTTACCCTTTCATATCTCCAAAAAGTAAGAAATGTAATAAAGATATATTTCAATACTCCTTAATTGCTCCTAGAATTTCATTTTCTGTTGATCTAAAATATGTTTCTTGACATGATGCCTACCTTACACTCCAGCCCTTACAGTGCCAATGATTACTTTGGTTGAAATTGTTAGGTTAGTATATGATTACTTCTGTAGTTATCACAACTATCATTAATGATTTGAATAATTAAAACTTTTTGTCTGTCCTCTACTAGCCCACATAAACTTCATAAGGTCAGGAGCATTTATCCATCCAGTTTACTGCTGTCAGCATCTGTCACAGTGCCTTGACCTTGCTCAATAAATATTCTGCAGTTAATGAGTAAATGATGCTACACATCTTCTTCACATCTCCCTCTCCAAGGTCGCTGCTTCTCGCAGTTTTGCTCCTTGCTTCTTCTGAACTCACACAAAAAACCTCTGTATTTTATAAAATCTGAAAAAGTAGAAGCTTTTAGCATCTTCACTTTTTCACTGCAAATAGTGGAGTTATTGACAGCAATTTTTCCAAGTCTCTTTAAAATTTAACTTTAAAATGTTCATGAAGCTGTATATTTGAGGCCCTAACACTGCTCTCCCTTCCCTGCAAGATTAGAAGTTTTATTCTGTTAAGCTCCACTGGGATGAAGTAGGCCCATGGGAGATAGTTTTGTTTTACACAAAACTTACTTTATAAATCTATCTCAGATTCTACCTTAAGCCCAAACAGACTTCACCCTAAATTTCAGCCACACATGTCTATAAAGAGCTAGACTGCAAATGGTCTATTTATATGTTTGACCAAGCAGGCTTCCCTTGGGGCGGTGGGGGGAAACACTCACCCAAAGAAAAGTGAATATTGCATAATTTTGGTTGAGGACAGAAGCTTAGAGTTGCTCATTTATTTAATAAATATTTGTGATCTAAATCAAATAAATTCTAGATTTTGCTCTCAATCATCTTATACTCTAATAGGAAAAGTTGACAATAAGTTAATAGTTACTTCTTTGTAACTAATGTACCAAGTACAATAGAATAAAGATGTGGTTATGAGTATGGTCTGTCATCTGTCACTCTGGTTGCCCTATGCTCATTCCCAGAAATGTTATAATTGCCACTGGAATTGCTTCCACATTTGATATCTGCCAGAGCCTTCGACATCAACACTGGAAGCCACAGCAAGGAAGGAGAATGTTGACTGCAATACTGCAGAAACAAAAAACAGTCCTCAGAACACATTCATGTTAACCCTTGGAAATTTCCACAAATAATTAGGGGTATTTGGAGACACTGAGGTCCCAAAGAGGGTGAAAACAGCACCGGAAACTCACTAGTTGTTAATGTTTGCCTTATCCACTCATTCTTGGGATAGCTTGGGGAATACAGATTATAGAACAAAATTAGTCAGAAATGAAATAGGCTACCTTATAAGATGGTAAATTCTCTGCCTATAGCCTCTAAAATGGTGGCTTTTGTCAGAGGTATATGGGATGGGAGGGTAGGCTTATTGAACAATACTCCCTTTAGCTCTTAGATCTCATGAGTCTATAAGATCATATAATGGAGCATTACACATGTTATTTTGAGCCACCCATTGTGTCCTTTTCCTGTACTGTCTTTCTTTCTTGGCAATGTAGTCATATTTTGAAGAAACAGGTATAAGGGTCTATACATGAAATAAAGTTTGTACCATTTCCTGAAGCCCCTTCAGCATCATTCCCTGTCCAATCCTATACCAGAGTTAGTATGAACAAAATTTGCAAATATCATTGGTTCATGCTGATTATGCTATTTTGGCATCCATTGATTGTTTTTAATGGGAACACTTGCTATCCAGTTGGTTTTAACTATTGATAATAACCAGCATATTGTTTTCATGTGTTCCTTTTCCTACTGAGCGCTACACTACGTTTCCACTAACACTCCTTTCCTGCTACTTCCTATGGTGGGTAATACCATGGCAGCTCTTACCTAGCATGCAATTTACCTAGGTTTGCACCACATGATATGGGAAGTACCAGTTAGAATTACAAAGGTTTCAGAGACAAGAAAAGGTATCCTGCTATGTTTTGAATGAGTCCAAACTTAGTGAAGGAAACTTAGGTCTCTTATGTACAATAATAGTCTGGTGCTTAGAAAAGTATCATGTAGTTTTATTTGAAAACCTAGAATATAAGCTTTAAAATAAAAATGTTTAAAATATACAACACATAATTTCACTTTAAAAGGAATGACCTGCTAAGCAACTAAAATGAGATCCCTAGGCTGAAAGACTTATAGTCTATTTGAGGAAATAAAATAGAGAAAAACAATGAGGAATACCAAAAGATAATACTCATTAAATGATAAATAATGTAGTATATACTTTATTTACTCTTTACAGATTCAGCCTTCCTAGTCTGTCAGAATCAAGGAAATCCTCATGGAAGACAATGGGCATGAAAGGGACTCTGAGTAAGAATGGAAATGTGCATTCCAGAACAGAAACAGCATAACTGAAAACATACAAACACGGGTTAGAACAATTTATATAGGGAACAGACATGAGGTTCAGCCAATCATAAAGAATTATCCTCACAGGAGCTGGAAAAAGAAAATAGGCTCAGCTTATGGAAGGCCTTTTAGTAAAAGTAGGGAAGTATAGATCTGATTCAGTAGGCAACAGGAAAGCAACACACAGTCGTTCTTGATCAAAGGAGTCCAATGAGGAAAGTGGTATATAACATATAAACAGACAGTGTCATCCAAGATGAATTGATTATAGAAGGGAATAGGAATGGAAGCAGGAACCCTGGCTCAAAAAATATTTTGAGGTCAGATGAAACTGTGCAAGCAGCTATTCTCATTACTATTTTATTTACAATACTTCTTAGATCTTCAGGCAAATTTTCCCCCAATATAAAATACATGTCAATAAAAATGTCACTTAATTGTCAATATTCACATATATAAACATATGGTATTAATATATACAGAAGCCTGAAAAATAGTATGGTATGAGACTAGTTTATTCATCCATCCATTCATTCAACCTTTGAGTACCTAGGATGAGCAAGGCATTTGGTAGATTTGAAGATACTAGGATAGTAAATTTTCTATACCTATTTTCTTTGGTAACCCCACCCTTATTCATCTAGTCAAACTGAAATACTCTTCCATCACAACTTTGGTGAGTATCAAGTCTTCTTCCACTGAAATGTCCAAATCTAACTGTGCATCCCTTTTGCATTATCATGATCAGACCCTCATCCTTTCTCCTCAGGGCATAAGGCATTATCTTCCTCTATGGTCTCCATTCCTTTAATCTCACCTCTTTCCAATCTATTATTCATACTATCACAAAAAGATTCCTAAAACAAACATTTAATTCCTTCTTAAAACTACCCATGACTCCTTATTTCAAACAAAATGAAGCTTTAATTCCTCAGCAAAGTACACAAGGCCCTTCGCAATCTAGCTTCCATCGACCACTGTGGCCTTATCCACCATCCCTCTCCCTAGCCGCCTGCTTGCACTGCAATCCCACAAAGCTACTCTTTTTTTTCTTTATGACCTTACCTTGAATTCACACACTGTTGCTCAACACCTGGAAAAATTCTCCTAATGCTTTAAGGAAAGTTAAAATGTTATCTCCTTTTATGAAGCCTTCCCCAGATTCCCCAGGAAGTTTTGCTAACTCTCTGCTTTCAAGTATTGTGTATGTTCCTTTATATAGAACTTTTCATGTAGCTTTTTATTATGTTTTCCTCCTTATTTCCCTTTCAGGACAGATACTATGTCTCAGTTATTCTGTATTCTAAGTGATTAACACAGCGCTTAGAGGCCCTAAAATACTGTTTGAATGAGTAAATGACTTTATCCTGTAAACAATGTGGAAGTTATAAATTTATTTTTAACAGCTTTATTGACATATAATTTACACACCATTATAGTTCACCCAATTACCTGTGTAATTCAATATTTAATGGTTTTTAATATATTTACAAAGTTGTGGAACGATCACTACAACCCAATTCTAGAACATCATCATCATCCAAAAAGAAATTTCATATCCACTAACAATTACTCCCTATTTCCCTCTCCTTCCAGCCCTAAACAAACACTAATCTACTTTCTGTGTCTATAGATTCAACTATTCTGGACATTTAGTATAAATGGGTCTTTTATGATGGGCTTCTTTCACTAAGCATATTAATTTTGAGGTTCATAATGTTTTTGCATATATCAGTTCTTCATTCTTTTTTTACTGAATAATATGCCATAGTATGGACATACCACATTGTGTTTATCCATTCATCAGTTGATGTGCATTTCAGCTCTTTGGCTATTACAGATTATGTTGCTATAAACATTTGTATACAAGTTTGTGTGTGGATATATGTTTTAATTTCTCTTGGGGTAGATACCTAGGAGGGAAGCTGCTAGGTCACTTGGTAACCCTATTTTGACAAACTATCAATACCAAACTGTTTCTTAATTTATTTTTTGAATAAGAAATAAATTCATATGATTTAAAATTCAAAAGGAATTAAAGAATCTGTAGTGAAATCTCATCCATGCTTGTTTGCCACTCAATTCTTCTTCCATGGGCCAACCAATCCTTATGGATATTTTTTATGGTTATAAAAGTATATTACATGGAAATTCTTTTAACTCATTTTCAACAGAAATTTTAGAAGTCTACGTACTATTATGTTTCTTACATTTCTGTATATAATATATATTAGAAATTGTTACATATTAGGGCACATAATCTTTCTCATTTTTATAGTCGTGTTTTATTTATTGTATGGATGCACTAATTCCCAAAGATGAAGATATAGCCTTATTTTGCAATATTTTGGTGTTATAAACAATGTTGTAATTAATAACCTTGTGCATGTGTTAGTTCATATTTGCATGAGTAAATATAAGGAATAATTTCCTGGGAGTGGAATTGCTTTATATAAAAAAATTTACTTCTTATTTCAAAATATATTGCCAAATGGCCCTCACTAAAGCTATACCCCTTTTGCCCCCTCTAACAATGTGGGATGGTACCAGTTTCTTTGCATTCCCGTAAACCCAGTGTGCTAACAAACATTTTTTTTTCTAACAAAATAATAAAAATTATAATTTAATATATATTTTATGCATATATTTACCCCATTGTGAACAATTTTGTCTGTCTTTAATAGGCAATTGTATTTCATTTCCTATGTTATCTGTTCATATTTTCTGCCTATTTTTCAATTGGATTTCCAATGCTTTCTTTATTGATTTACAGAAACTGTGTGTATTTGGAAAATTGGTTTTCTGTTTCTGAAATGAGATTCAGACATTTTCCCAGTTTTTTGCTTGCTTTTGCTTTGTTTTAGACTTACGGATTTTGCATGTCATCAAATTTATCTTCTGTTTTATAGCTTCTGGTTATTACATCAATGTCAGAAAGCTTTCCACAATCTGAGATTTCTGAAAAACAAACTTTTCCCTTTATATCTTCTATTTATTTCGTGATTTAATTTTTTATATTTATTTACTTTTATTTTACTATTTATTCCATCTGGAATTCTCTCTAATGTAAGGTGTGATATGCAAATAGAACTTTATTTTTAGGTGGTTACCTAGTAGTCTCTAACAATTCACTGAAAAATTCACCTTTTCCTTACCTTATGAAATGCTGCCCTTTTCATATAATAAATTCACATGCACGTGTAAAGTTTTGAATAGAAAATTTATGTACTGTTTTAGCAAAATGAATCTGCTCAAAGACTTCAGAGGGGACAAAAGACAGGCAAACATGTGCAGTTACCTAGGTATTTTACCTGGAAGAAGCTGTTTTCTTAGTAGCAGTTATATTTTGAATGTGATAAAATTATAGAATAAGGAGAGAGAATTACAAATAATAATATCTAAAATGTATAGATATTTCAATACAAATAGAAAAGTGGAAAATAATACTTGGCATATCATCTTGAGAATGTTAAGAATAAAAACTCACGATTTCTTGAAAATATTTAAAACACGTCCCTTTGATCTTCCTTGGTTCCTTCTTACTAACTCCTCTGTGTCTCACAGCACAATGAAAAATTTGCTGTATCTAGAATAGGTGGAGCCTGGGGGTAAGTCTCAGCTTTATCACACAAGAGCTATGTAATCTGAGCAAGTTAACTAGCCTCTCTGGTTTTGTTTTCCGTCACTAAAATCAGTTGTGGGCATTAAATAAGACAATGTATATAATAGGGTTCCAGAGAGCAGAATAACTGTTACCATTATTGCTTATCTTTGGTATTTTGGGGAGATAATCAGAAAGAAATCTATTATATCCCATAAAATACTGATCTCTTTTCTTTTGCCTGTGTTCATCAAAATTGCTTAGCAAACGTTAAGCTCCTCTGTGCTACTGATTTTATATATATATATATATATAAAATCTATCTATCTACTATGTGCTTTGATCACTAGATGACTGTTTGCATCTTTTATGCTATTATAACTAGAGGTACAATACTGAATTTGAAATGAAAACAGCTTCTGTTTATTGGCCTTTTGTTTTGCCAGTTCTTACTGTATTCATAGTACAGTTGCTTTAACCAATATGATAGTGTCACCATAAACTATGCCATCCTATAGTGAATTTTAACTTGTCACCTAAAAATATATGCATAGACTCCTTTGTTCTTAATTTTCTCCAACTTCCAATATGTTGCTAATCTCAGATATATTAGACCAACAGCTGCAGCAAAGCACCCCCAAATTTCATTTGCTTAATACAGGTTTACTAACTCACTCATTTTATTATCACTCACTTTATAGTTGAATGTAGTCAGTAGAGAGACTGAGTTACATATATGGTCATTCTAGGATCTAGGATACCTCCATTTTATGCTTCTCCATACCCTAGAAGCATTGAAGTTTTCCACTGGATTTTCATCATTAGGATGTGAGAAGAAAGATGGGAGAGGGCTTGGCAGATACGGAAGGCCATTTAATTGGCGGAAGAGACATGTATCACTTTAATCTACATTCTTAGTGGCCAGAACTAAGCCACATAACCCTATCCAGCCACAAGGTATGCTGGCAAATTTCATCCAGATGGGTGACAAAGAGTTATCAAAAGGGAGATCTGATGAACACATACTACTGTCTCTGGCACAATACACTATCTAATTAGTAAGAGATACTAAGAAATCTGTAATGCTTTAACAAATGAACATGCTGACAGCAAAAAAAATTGTGAACATATTTGTAATACCAAAACACAAATTATATGCAATATTAAACAGATTTCTGACAAAAAATCTATTCTTATTTTAAAGACAAACAAGTGCTTATGATTTTAAATGATCTAAAAAGCATTTCCTAGTTAGAAATTAGAAAGCTGACAGGAAAGAATATTTACATTTTATGGTTGGCAAAGCATGATGGGAAAGTTTGGATCAGTCTGCTGAAAATAGATATCCCAACTGTGACTAACAATAAGGAAGTTTAAACTAAATTAATGAATATACATGTTTACTTTCAGCTTCAATTCACTGTAATAATTACTTTACATTAACATATCAACAAGCCGGCAATCAACAGTCTAAAGTTTCAGGTCACTGACTACTTCTACAAATATTTTACTTTTAATTTTTATTCTTATACAGCCTTCTGTAAAATTTCTGTCCATATTGTTACATGGTTAATTGCACAGAATCTCATAAATTCTCACTGAAACTGTTTCTTAATGTTAATTTTATCATTATGTTAATGAGAATATAATAGAACTGCACTCTGATAGTAATGCTGACAGCAGAAGACACCAATTTGTTAGGAATCATCAAACAGCAGTAAACACATTTGTCAATGGTGGACGGAACAACGTAACAATTATATCTCTATTTTCCTGATAGATATAGTAGATTGTACAGTTATAAACTATGGTGTTCCATATACCCTCTTTCTTTTGTAGATTCATAACAAAAAGTATTATCTTTTCCCACTTTACTGATTTCTTTATGATAAGGGTCCTAGAAACAGTGTTAGAGGCCCAACTACTTTTTCATAATAACTTAGGCAGATATTTCACATAATAGACCATAACCATATGACATCAACTGATTCACATTTAAAATCTACTCAGACCCCTCTATTTTAATTTATCTTTCCATACCCTGCCTGGGTTCTTTTTTTTCTTTTCCTCCCATAAATTGCGATGCCTACCCAGATCTAATGCTTAAGAAAGGTAATGTAAAAAAGCAAGAAAATTAAAGTAATCCTACAAATCAAAAGTTAACTCCCACAGGTCCTAGACGTTGAATAATATTCAAATAACTTGTAATATTAAATACAGAAAATAAAGTGAATTGTTCAGATGTTTGAGAGGTATTGAATAAGGCCTGATTAGAGCATGTACCCAGGAATCAGATTTGATTCAATCCTTGGCTCTACCACTTGGTAGTTCTTCAGTAGCCGTAACTACAAAATGAGGACAGTAATTATGCCATCTTAAAAGGTTTCTGTGAGAAGTATGTTAGTTTCTATATATGAAGAACTTAGAAAATTGCTGAATATATTGTAAATAATATATATTAGTAGCATTATTATTCTCCCCTAATTTCATAGCTTGAGTTATCTAAATTCAAATTCCTAACTTAAGATTTATTTTACACTGTTATTGCAAAATTTTGATTTGACAGAAAGGGAAATGTGACATTTTTAATGGTATTACTCATATCTGCAACATTATTCATATCCACAAATGTTATTTAATAACCACTTCCTACTTTGAATTTTCTTTTTAGATATACAGCTGCATTCATTCTTCTGATTTATCTGCTATGTGATTAAAATACTGGGCAGAATTTCTTAGCATAAACTTTGATAATTCATTAATTACTAAAAAACATTTATTTTAATTATTATAGACAGAGGTTTGACATATGACATTTGTGACACAAAATACAGGATATATTTTGGTACTCAGGATCTTCTAATCTGGCAGTGAAGATACAAATTTTAATCAAATAACTATTACATAAAGTAATATATTAAAAGTATCACATGATAATTTCATTATAAAAAAGGAACCAATGTGATCTTATCTTCACTGAGATGGTCATTCAGCTACAAGTAACATTTTAACATCCACAATATTTTTTTTCTGTTTTTCAAATTCAATGCTTTTAATTCAAAGGTTTTTTTGTTTTGTTTTGTTTAATAGCTGGTACATCTCCTTCCTTCAGAAAAAGGTAATAATAATTATGCAACTGGTTATTATTTTGTTCCCTTTGACTACCGGGAAATAAAATATAGCAATGATGTCAATCTTGATGGCTCAGTCATTTAAACTGATCTTTATACCATTTTTGAAAAGCTTGTACTTTTCTTTATATTTTTCCTTTAATGTCTTTATTTCTCTTTTATTACTGATTTATTTGTATGCTATCTTTGTAAATCATCTAATATCTTCTATGTAACATGTTTGTAATTTTCAATACTTATATTTAAAAAAATTCTTGTAGTTTCTTAAAGTGTATTTTCTCTTTGCTCTCATAATATGAAAATATAACTGCTTTAATAAGAAACATTAGTGAAATGTCTGAAAATTGGATTTTTTCTACTGGAATTTGAATTTTCATTTAAATGATTATTTATGACCAAACATATTCTCAGGGAACTATAATGAAGGAAAATGTTAGGAGATAGGGGAATTTAACCTTGAGCTACCTATGATTTAAAAAGTTGTTTAATGGATGATAAAGGCTTTATTTGATTTGTTTTTTATTTTTAATATAGTTCTAAATTTGAATACGAAAGCCAAAGCTTATCCTATAGCCCTTTTAAATTAAGTACTAACTTTCGGCTTTCAATTTTCAAGTCTTTTATCATTAAAACCATTCCTGATTATTCAAACCTTAAAAAACTCAAAAATTGTATTAAAAAGGCCAGAGTTTACCAATGATTTTAGCTTTCAATAAAAATACCTGAATATACTGACTATTCTTACATGTCTCACTGAGAATTTAAATGCCTTGGTCAGCATAACCCATGGCAGGTTATATTCTCCTTTTGAGTTATATTCAGTATAGAAAAATCATAAAGCATGAGGACGAAGGCCAAGCACTCTCAACACTTATGAAGTCAGTAAATCTCATTATCAATCCTTATCCTTGAACATGTTTAAGTACTGCTATAAAATGCTCATAGATTTAAAATGTATGTATACAATAACATGCTTTTAAAACTACTCTAAATATAGCTTTGCTATAAAAACTCAGCACTCAAGTATAGGATATGTTTATATCTCCTTAGGTTAAACATACACATACAAACACACATTTTACAAATATATTTCCTCCATATAGTCAGATACATATAAAATCACATAAAAAAGAAATAACAGGAATTAAGGCAAAATCCATTCCTCTAGCTCAAAAATGTCTTAATCCTAAATAATGAATTTCATATAAGTTGCTCAGTTCTCAGTTTTTGATCAGGTGTTAGGCTTAAAACTCTGTGATGTACACAGGTTTGGGTGAAAGACTACTACAGGGCGCTGTCAGAAACTAGGAGTAGGAAAATTGGGACAGTGATGCTCTAATTATATCCGATACATTTTATTACTAAGAATTAGGTTTGGCTGAATTTTATAGAAAATACAATTAATAGGACTTGTATTATTTAAAAGCTTATTTCTCTCTCACAGAAAAATATAGATGTAGACAGTTCATAGCTGATATAGTAGCTCTACAGTATCCCGCAGGCAGGCTTCCAACTTTCTTACCTGTGTTCCTAGGATAGGACCCTCAAGTTTATGGCTCCAGAATCAGCACCAGCCATCACATTCACATTCTGAGTATTAAAGATAAAAGGAAAACAAGGCAGAGGTTCTCAAAGTGTAGCCCTCAGACTAGCAGATCAGTGTCACCTAGAAACTTGTTAGAAATGCACATTTTCAAGCCCCTCTCCAGACTTACTGAATCTGTAACTCTGGGATGGCGCCCAGCTAACTGTTTTTTAACAAGCCCTTTAAGTGATGCTAATACAAGCTAAAGTTTGAAGACTAGTGCTCTAAGGATGTATCCCAGAAGTTACACCTATCACTTCTCCTCACATTCTGTTGGCCAGAACTTAGTCATATGGCCACACAGAGCTGAAAAGGAGGCAAGAAAAAGCATCAGTTATTTTAAATAGTCACAAGCCTAGCTAAAAATCAGGGATTTCGTTGGTCTAAAGGGAGATGGAATAATGGCAAACACTATCAGCCCGTGTCACATAATTTTATAAAGAAGGTGGGGGGACCACAACTATAGAAAACAGGAATTTTTTTCCCATTATAAGCTCTACTTTTGTTAAGGAAAAAAATACTTTTTTAAAATTGGAGTATAAGCTGCTTTACAATATTGTGTTAGTTTATACTGTAAAGCAAAGTGAATCAGCTATACATATACATATATCCCATTTTTTTGGATTTCCTTTCCATTTAGGTCACCACAGAGCATTGAGTAGAGTTCCCTGTGCTATACAGTAGGTTCTCATTAGTTATGTATTTTATACATAGTATCAATAGTGTATATATGTCAGTCCCAGTCTCCCAATTCATCCCACACCCCTTCCCCCCTTGGTATCCATATGTTTGTTCTCTACGTCTGTGTCTCTATTTCTGCTTTGTAAATAAGATCGTCTACACCAATATTTTCAGATCCCACATATACGCATTAATATACGACGCTTGTTTTTACTCCCATTGCAGTCTCTAGGTCCATCCATGCCCCTACAAATGACCCAATTTCGTTCCTTTTTATGGCTGAGTAATATTCCATTGTATAATATTTTTGATTAAAAAGAGAATGCTATTTTTCTGGGTCTTTATTTATTTTAATAGCAGTCCTTTCTCTTACCTATTCAATTTTTAAATCATATACTAATCATAGGGGATGAGGATCATTTTTGTCCCCATTTCAAAGATAAGAAAACTGAGATTCCCGAATTACAGATTTTTTTACTGAAGATCTCACACCTGGCTGGTTGGAGTCAGACCTAGAAATCAGGTTCATTTACCTAAAGTCCTTTACCCTTTACATTATTTCACATTTATTTAATGAGGGCTACACTCTTTATCCTTAATCTTTCACACCTTAGCTTTCCATTTTTCTTTCATCCCAAACATTTTTTTTCCTGCAAATCTTCCCCATGAAAATGTTGAAGACTTTTTAAATGTGAAGGCTAAAATAATAGTTTATGTAGCAAGACTAAAAGAACTTTACAATTATACTAGTAATCAGAATGAGATACACTTGACATTTTCCTCTATTTGTTGTTTATATTTCAATCATTGAAATATGAAAGAAGTAACCAGATTTTAATAACTGAGAAATGTTAATAACTCAAGATAAATTGCTACCTAGCACTAATATTTCTAAACTTTGATTTGAAGTTAAACTAATGTGACAATGCAATCTTTAAGAGGCTGGGACAATTGACATTAAATTGTTGCTTGATTGTTCTTCCGTTTAAAAAACAGAAAATAGTTGTTATTACAGGAACTATAATGAGAACGGAAAGTGATTAAAAGCTCCTGTTTACTTTTGATATCATGATCAGAATATTCAACTCCAAGTCACTGATTCTCTTCTGTATTATTCTGGAAATACTTATTGCCAGAGTTCTCATAACTGAAACTATCTGATGATTTGCTCTAGCATTTTAGAAAACAACAACAAAAAATGTTATGTAATTTACAAATATGAAGATAAATGCAACATTATCAACAGTGCACATCCTTAACAGTAAGCATCTGTTTTAGAATACAGAATGAAAGAAACATTACTGAAAGGCCAAATCAGTTTACACACAGAAGTCTCTATATTCTGACTGGCATAGGTTTTCTAATGCAGAATCAGCAGTATGGAAGGTGATCTGGCCATGACATAGGCAAGACCAGAGGGAACTCCTTTGCTCATAACATGCCCTGTCTGAAGCTGCATAGTTACTGACCAAAAAGAGCATTTCAATCTCAGAAATTTCCTTGACAGAGCCCGTAACTATAAAAATGAAGCATTTGATATCTATACCCCTGTAGGAAAGAACACTCATAAAATAAGGGCATAAGCAAATAATTTGTAATTTTATGAGATTTAATCACCATTCATGATAAGACAGAAATATTACATCACACTACTAAAGAGAAGTAGGAGTAGGTGATCATCTTACATACATGAAGTACAGAACATGTGATGATGATGATTACAGCATGCCTGTAATATTTTGTTTGACTATATGTCAAATGCATTATGTACATTATCTCATTTACTCTTCATTACCTGTATTTCAGGAGTATTATTCCCTTTTTTCAGTCAGGAATCAGAATTATAGAAATTTATTTTCTAAAGTCATATAGGTAGTTTGGTAACATGGCTAGAGAGCCACCAAAAATGTTTGGTACCCCCTTTTTCTAAATTAGAGTTGCAGTTGGGAAGTAGTTATACAAGCAGGGATTATATTTCTCAGCCTCCCTTTTTTATGTAGGTAGATCTGTTGGCTAATTCTTGTCAATGAATAAAGATGACTGTGTCACTTCTAGGTCAAGGTATTTAATATCTCTTACCCTGTCATCAACTACATGAGGAAGACAGTGAGGTCTTATAAGGAGGGTGGAGCCATGAGATGGCAGAGGCCCAGGTCCCTGAATCATTTTGTGGAGGACAGCTGCATTACATTTCCATAGCGTTAAGCCACAGACATTTGGGGATTATTTATTTATTTTTTTGCCATAGTATAACTCTAATATAGCCAGTAAGTAGTGAAACAGGAAATGAACCTAAGTGTGTCTGATTCTAAGACCCGTGTCCGCCCTTATATGTCCTCCTGATGTTCCTAGACAGGTCTGAATAGAACTGCTCAATATTACAATATGGTTTCTTCCATCAATGAGTCACACTTTAAATTGTATAGAGTACCAATAACATTGGTAACCAACTTTTTATATCTCCTGAGAAGATAATGTTTGTAACTCATCAAAGTAATAATGGTGATAGTGGTGATGACAATCATCATCATCATCACCATGCTGAGTAACTGACTCAGAAAGCTTTGTAGATATATTTTTGTCTACCAAATTCAGTGAAAAAAATAAAAAACAGGCCGCAAAATCTGTATTCAAGGAGAGTCTCAAACACATCATTTTTGCTTAGGTCTAAGCTTTGTCCTCCAAGACGATTTATAGAAGTTGTGCATTTGGAAGTCAGGGAGTGCTATCCATATACTGATGAAGCCTAAACTGTGATCTCCATTTGAATATTAATATTTTCTCTATAACTTTATCTGCTGTCATTACTCCCATTGCAGCAGTGATATTCACATTACTTAGCATATGACCAGCACAGAATAAGGTAAGAGTTTACACACACATTGTTAAATTAAAGAAAAAATAAATGTGGTAAGAATTTGTAAAATCAAAGCTCTGCCTTTCCAGGGGAAAACATCTATTTATTATTTAGTTACATGTGGTGGTGACTATATGTTAAATTTAAAAAAAAAAAAACCTTGTTAACCAAATAATACATTAAAAAGAAAAAACCTTGGTTTTTTTTTTGTTTTTTTTTTTAAAAAACCTTGTTAATTGAGAATATTCTTTATCATTCTCACCCCATCAGAATCAACTGGGCCTTTTTTGTCTCCCCAAGCACACCACATAACTAAGAAGCTACAGAGATGGAACCTGAGCACTTCTTTTTTAAAGGTTCACATTTCTTTTTTTAAAGTACCACAAGTGATGTTAAGACAACCATACTGAAAGCCATCTTAACAGAAACAATAATATATAGCCCATACCATTGAAATATTTATGTAATAATAAGTAGCTAACATTCAATGAGTATGTAGTCTGTCCACACTAAGCAGACTATGGCCAATTTTTTCCATAATCTTCACAATAATTATTTAACAAAAATATTAGGCCTAATCTTATAGAATGAAAAATTGAAGTTTAGAGCGAGTGAGTATATTTCCCAAGGTCATAAAGTCAATAAATGTTGACTTCTAGATTCTTTTTTTTTTTCTCTTGGATACAGATACTATGAATGCTTTTAAACCTCTGTATGGACTTCCTATGCAACAGAACACAAATAGTTGTATTCTTGCTCTGCATAATCTAACTTGCTTAGACTTTTAGAGCAACATTAGCTCTGACTGGGCCTTTCCTAAAAATCATGACCCAATGCACACAGATTTCCATTGATGATTTTTGGTCTGTTTTTAAGGTTACTGATACTCTGATCCATAGTAGAATAGATCTTAATAATGCTGGTTTCAGTTAGTTTGGGTAGCTCCTTTTGGAAACAACATACAGAGTGGAAAATGACAAAGAGTTCTGAGACTATGTTCCACATTTTGTGGGAAACATCTAGGGAAAAACTATTTTGTAAATCACTCTATTGTCTGAAAATTGGTCAGGATAGGAAACCATACAAGTCAATTTTTTGGGGACAGTGTTGTTTATGCCACTGTCCCAATAAAATGGGGGGGATGAGTAATATTTTAATTACAGGGCTGTTGTAAAGATTAAATATAATAATACACAAAGTTTTTGGCAAATGGCTGTACCTGCTAAGTACACGATGAATGTTAGAGATTGTTATAACTCTTAATGGCTATAGCCAGGTGTTATAAACCTAGAGCTCTCTTATTCTCTACAACATATAATTTTAGATTTTTCTTGGTTCTAGAAGTATAATCTTTATAACTTCCCTGAGTTCTATTCCCCATACTATGTAACAAAGAAATTTAAAAAATAAATCACAAGTCTTTAAGTTTCTAGAAATTGTTTTTACTTGCTGTAATTTTATTTAGCCAATGAGTCCATCATGAATCCCAATTTCAGGTGCAGAATGTTTAAAATGGAGGTAATGACTCCATTATCCAAGCTGAAACACAATATTTCAGCTTTATATGTACCATATCAAAGAGAATATGGTAAATAGGTGTTTCCCTTGCAATATGTAAACAAATTAAACTTGCATCATATGAGGCAATAAATTACAATTTGTTTCATAGTTACTTTTTCCCTTTCATTTTTTGAATTTTCAAATCTTATTTGTGTTGTAATTTACACATTTACTGAGCTGAATATATTGCCACACATTATAAACTGAGAGTAAAAAAAAAAAAATCACAATGTCTAACCACCCCTTTCTCTATAGAGTAATGCCCGACAGGAGAAAAAAATGTGAATTTATAGTGTGATCTACAAGTAAACAATGTTCAAAGTCATAATTCACATAAAAAGAATCCACACTATTTCTATTTTTTTAATTTCAAAGGGTTTCACAGCATTTGTTATAAAATATTCTGGTCAAAAAAAAGAATTAGTAACATTTCATTTTGAAATAAATGAAGTAGCAAATAGCTTATTTCAACTAAACTAAGATAAATTCCCCATTCTGTTTTCTAGCATGAGAAGGATATAATAATTTTGTGCAAAAGCCCCTTGGTGTCTCTCTATTAGGACATAAGATATGAATAGCAATTATAATAATTGAATATAATCACATTAAAATAATTAGTACTTAAACTATCAATTGCAGTGCTCTACTCAGCAATGAAACACACACACAAGATTTCAATATAATTTATAATGCTCTGTTCCTTACTCAGGAAGTGGTGAAAATAATCTTCCTGTGTGTTTTCAATTAAATCTGCATTGCATCAGTTTTATATCAATTTTTGAAGTTAGATATGTCATAAAACTTATGAACTGCTCAGCTTTCTAAGTGGTTATAGTTTGATGGGTTTCCAAAAGCTCTGAAAAAGTCATTTTTCCACTTCCAGAGATTCCTAAGGTGGAAGCGGGCCCTGCTGTGCAGCCTGTAAATAATGACAGATTTTAATACTATTTACATATCATAGGGTTCAAGCTACTGATACTCAGATTCATAGAATAGGTCTAGAGAGTTCAATTTCAAATTGTTTAGGGAGCTCCCTTTGTTTAGGGAGCTCCATTTATACAGAAAGAAAAAATGACAGACTTCCAAGACCCTGTAATTCTCTCCATTTTGTGGAGAATATCAAGGGGAAACCTATTTTGCATGAGTTTCAGATTGCTCACATTCCATCAGTAGAAGCATCAGTGGATAAAAATTATCAGAGAGGGCTTCCCTGGTGGCGCAGTGGTTGAGAGTCCGCCTGCTGATGCAGGGGACGCGGGTTCGTGCCCCGGTCCGGGAAGATCCCACATGCCGCGGAGTGGCTGGGCCCGTGAGCCATGGCCGCTGAGCCTGCGCATCCGGAGCCTGTGCTCCGCAACGGGAGAGGCCACAACAGTGAGAGGCCCGTGTACCGCAAAAAAAAAAAAAATTATCAGAGAAAAATAAGCACATAGACCACTGACTCAGATACTATTTTAATTTGTAAAAAGTATGTCATCAATAGTTAGAAAAGTGGACTGTGAAAAGATCATGTAATATTCAGCATCTCGTTAAGAGGTTTGATATTTATTTATTTATTTGGAGTATAGTTGATTTATAGTGTTGTATTACTTTCTGCTGTACAGCAAAGTGAATCAGTTATACATATGTATGTATTCACTCTTTTTAGATTCTTTCCCCATATAGGTCATTACAGAGTATTGAGTAGAGTTCCCTGAGCTATACAGCTGGTCCTTATTAGTTATCTATTTTATATATAGTAGTGTGTATATGTCAATCGCAATCTCCCACTTTATCCCTCCCCTACCTTTCCCCCTGATAACCATAAGACTGTTTTCTATATCTGTGACTCTATTGTTTCTTTTTCAGACATGTAAGAGTCAGAGCTTATATTCAGCCAGCACTCACTGGTACAACCCTACAGGTTGCCAAAGTATGAAATACTTCTCTACCAATTGGTAAATACATGGTATCCAAACTTCTTGAGTAGCTACTCTGCCACACTAGTCTCTAACCTGATTTCCTTTATCCGATCCTCTCCAAGATCTGGCAAGTAACCTTGGCATAAAAGAAGGTGCCAAGGATTTTGCTCTTGTCCAGTATCTATTCAATGTCTTATTGGTTATAAAACACATTGAATGTGCCTTTAGAAAGACTGTGCTACACCATCAGAATTCCTTTTCCCAAACTTCCTTAGTGTCTGGAGTGTCACATCTAGAGGTTGCTTTTATCTAGGATCTTTTCCATATGGAATGTTAAACACGCCACGTTTTGGTGGATTGAGCTGGTGTTTAGCATTTGGGGGAATCCAGGGACACAGATACTGGGAGAAGATGTTAGGGGCTGACAATCAAAACAAAACGGGATGGGTCAAACGCAGTCCCTTCCAAGGCAGGCACTGAGATCTAAGGTGGGAAACAATTCAGAAGACTAAGAACAGAAGAAACTGGAAGCGAAGTAGGGGCAGAGGGAATAAAAACATAAAAAACAAAGCATGTTCCAGGAAATCTGTGTCATCAGATAGGTAAATGCAAGAAAAAATACTGACAGAAATGAAGCACTGAGAGCACATATTAGCCACATAGCAGAAGTTCAAGCATGTTTCCCCAGAGACCTGACAGAGGTGGAAGATAGTACAGCTCATGGTACCTAACGGAGATGGAGTGAGTCCCAGGGAAGGCCCAGTGACCTTTTCACATGGATAATTCTTGGTATTTGCCAAAATCAATTGTCCAGCAAGTTATAATGACTGAAATTCCAGTATGGACTTTAGAATAACATAAACTTCAATTTAAATCCTGGGCCTTCCACTTACCAATGCTGTGACCTTAGCATGTGATTTATAGCCTCTGAATATTTCCTCAACTGAAAAATGTTTTCATGGGAAATAAGAGCACAAATATTTTTAAATTGCTCTGGGCTGTCAGCACTCAATAAATAAAACCTGTGCTGATAATGATTGCATTGAATAGTAAAGAGACTTCATCAGCAGAGTCCTTAACACCTTGCCAGTTAAAACTCCCCTTCCATGAAGGGAACGAACATTGGTGAGCGGCTATTCACTACTACTTATTGTCTGAGATGAAGCAATACCTGAGAATGCAGTTAACATGTTCCACTTTAACATGCAAATCCTTGCAATGAGTATCATTTGCTCCACGTTAGGTGAAAATTAACTTATACCTTTTATCTTCCATTTTCTAAATCAATTAAAAAGGGCCTAGATGGCAGGCCCTTTTCCCTCTGTTTAGGTCATAAAGTATCTCTGGCTTTTTACACAGTACAGAAATCTTGGGAAAAGAGATGAGTTTTCAGTTCAACTGATATTCTCATCCAAGTCTCCTGGGTCTGATCATCAAGCCCGTTCCTCATGCTAAATATAGGCGATGTGCCCTTGTTGTTATTCCCAAGCTACTGTACTTGAGCTTCAGTCTTCAGAAATACACCTCTATGAGAAATATCTCCACCAAGCAGCTCCAGTGCTCGCTGCAGTGTGGGAGAATGGAGGATATTCCATGCACAGAGGCTGCTACTGTCCTTCTCAATTTCCAAGAACCGACCTCACCTAGAGCCAGAAAAATTCCTGCTCTTTTAAACATCTGGGTCTTTTTCTTCCCGTAGGTTAGGCATTCCCAAAAACAGTCATTAAACTTTTCTCTAGCAAAGGGTGGTGCCTGGACAGAAGGCAAGGCTTCTTTGTGATGTGCCCACATCATGAAACATAAGTCTGTTTTCCTACTGAACTATATTCAGCATGTTCTGCAGGGATCCCAAAAGCTTTGAGTCCTATTTCTACAGTAATAATCCCAAAATATTTAATTGCTCTTAAAATAATTTTGATAATATGCAATTTGATGATAGGTTAAAATTGAGACTTTTTAAAATGCCATAAATTATAGATTAGTATATTTTTAGATATTAAAATTAGTAATTTATTAAAATTTATTCATCACAAGAATAAGAAATTCTTCATGTACAAAATCTTTTGATTTTTCTCTCTGGTATAAATTTATTGAATCATTATTATTTAAGTAGATATTTAAATCTTTAAGATGTTTGAAATATTAAATAATAAAATATAACCAATGAATGTTAAAAAATAATTGCCAATATGTGTCTGTCTGTCTGTCCTCCTGTAAGTATATATATTTATATTTCCTGGTAAGCCTTGTAACTTAATACACTTCCCATTTTCTAAGTGTATCACTGTAGACAGTAGGACAATAATAAATTTAATATTGTAAAACTAGTACATTAAACACTAAACTACATACAAAATATTTAATATTTGTGTTGCTTTAAAATTTGATATTTTAAAAGAATCAGTACATTTCAAAATTGTTTTTTAGTAAGTACAATACAAGTAAACTAAGAAATTGGCTTGGCAGATACAGGCATATCAGAGATATTCCAGGTTTGATTCCAAAGCACAGCAGTAAAGCAAGTCACACATATACTCTGGTTTCCCAGTGCATATAAAAGTTGTGTTTACACTACATTGTACTCTATTAAGTTTGCAATAGCATTATGTTTAACAAAACAATATATATACCTTAATTAAAACACAGTTTATTGCAAAAATGCTAACCATAAAATCTGAGCCTTCGATGAGTTGTAATGTTTTTGCAGTAGTAACACCAAAGATCGCTAATCACAGATCACTATAACAAATGTAATAATGAAAAAGTTTGAAATATTCTGAGAATTATCAAAATGCAACAGAGACATGGAGTGAGCAAATTCTGTTGGAAAAATGGGATGGATAGACTTGTTCGATATAGGGTTGCTACAAACTTTCAATTCATAAAAAAATGCAGTATCTGTGAAGCACAGCAAAGCCAAGTGCAATAAAGTGAGATATGCCTGTGTCTAAATTATAGTTGAATACAAATACTAAAGGAGATGAGGCCTTTGTTACACACAAAATTTTTAAATTTCAGCATGAAGAAGACATTATAGCTCAAGACTCTAAGACTGTAATTACATATTGATTTTGTATTAACCTGATAATTTCCAGAGAATATTAAAATAATTTTAAGTTATGTTGTCATTATATAAATAAATAGCTCTCAAATGGGAATTTTAAATTTTATCTCATCAATTTCAAAGAGAGGACTTCTTGATTTATTTTATTGGTATGAAAGAAATATACTCAAACTAAAAAAAAGATGAAAAGTATTTTAAGAAGTAAAAATAAAAGTTGAATAAAAGCTCGATTTTGTTTCTGAGGCCTATAATAAATAGTAAAGTGTAAATTAAATGGAAATAACAAACCCAATTATACAGTAACATTTCACTCATACTATAACTCTATTTTATCTGTCTTTGTATAGTAAATTATTTTTGATAACATTTTTTATGGTCTATAAATGAAATGTGAACCTGTGAAATGTATTATATTAGGCCATAAACAAGCTGCTTTGATGTCTGACTCATATAAAGCATGTATCACCGAGAACTAGATACTCTTCAGTACCCCCAAAGCGACTTGCTTAAGACCATGTCCAGCCATTTTATCAAAGAATCACTGTACATGAACATGCCGACCATGTGCTATGTCACTTATGTTTATAGCAGCATTACTTCAAGTTTGATATAAATTTTGACTCAGTTTGTCAAAGTTCTTTAACTCCATCACTCAAACTATGATTTTATGAGAGCAAAAGGGAACGTTGGCAAGTAGAGGACATACAGTTCCTAAGGTTGAGTTCGTGGCATGATGTTTAAAAACAGAATGAAGCTTCCATATTCTGACCATACATACAACTCATATAAATTGCTTTTTGGTGAAAGTATTTCTTTATAAAATTTTTACTTACTTGATCATATTAAGCTAAGTATAGGAACCATTTATAAATTGTTACTGGAAGTCATTTTGAAGTGGAATATTTTGAAGTAATCATACATGTTGTGGTTTTAAAATATTTTAATGCTCAACTGGTATCATTCATAGAACTTTGAAGTGCTGAAACTATTTCTATGGTATTATTCAAACCATGAAATATATTATTTTGCTAATGAAGTCTAAGATCTTTCTTAAAAATTATCTTTCGATTTATAAGTGATCTTTGTAATATTTAGATAAATAAAGTTTTAAAATAATGATAGGCAAGGAAGTGTGATGTATAAATTATTTTCACATTTCACATATTTATCCTGAGGTCACAGAGTACACAAAACTCTGTCAGACACTAAAGGGTTATTGTCTTCTACGTCACAAAGTCCATGTCCTAGAGCTTCGTATAAACTAACTAATTTTTAAAAAATCCTATAATCAACATTATCTATAAATACAGCAATTACATAAATATATTCAAACAGAAATTGAGAGGAATTCCAGACAGCAAGAAGGGTGGCTGCAAAGAACATAGGCTGCCTGCATGAATTTAAAGTCATGCCTGTAGTTGGATTAGACTCAGTAAGAAAAGGACTTTGTGCATCATGCAAAAGGCAGAGAATACAGAATAATATTTCTAGTATAATAATGAAGAAAAGCTGGAGGAGTTTGTGTTATTACAGGGTAGTAGAATTCTCTAAATGTACATGTGTGAGCGCACGCAGGGGCACACACGTGTGTGTGATGTATAAGCACTTTACAGGGAAAGATAGAGTAGGAAAAGTCAAGGATATTGGCCTCTATCTGCCATTTTTGTCATGAATGATGCAAATATCTTTAACAATTGGTGTTTTGCAAGGGATGAAAACTATAATAAAATTGCTTCCATATAGGAACATTATAAATAAAACTGACAGAAAAAGAGAGTGAGTTTACTAAAATGAATTGTTTAATTTTTTTCTCAGTACTATAAATATAATAGGGTCTCTTCTGTGTATGTGTGTGTGTATAAAGCTTTAAGAAATAAAAAGCATTGTTTCTACCTAAACCCTTGAAGGAGCATTTTAACAGGCTGACCTACATCTATCAGACGCTTTATATGCATTAATAACCACTTGCAAACACATAACACGCACATACAATTTCTATTTTAAACTAAAATGGATTCATATAGTTATATTAGTTGTTTTTTTCACTTTGCCCCATATCACAGACAGCTTTCAACCTCAGACTTACCTTATTCTTTTCACTGGCTAAATAGAATTCAAGGTATGTATATACAATAATCTAATTTACTCATTTTTCTATTGGGGAATACTTAGATTTTTTCATTATTTAATATTACAAATAATGTTTCAGTGATTATCTTTGTGTATTTAAGTTTGCAAATCTGTGTGAATATGACTATTGAATAAATTTCTAAAAGTGGAAATATGTATTTGAAAGAAAGGTATACAGTGGTAGTAAACATTCATTTGTGGGTAGTACTAAGTATAAGAAGTATAGATATTAATTGAAGGAACAAGTTTAGGAATAGAAAAAAGACCTGTTAATTATGAATATAACAGCTTGATAAAAGCACTACAGAGAAAAGTGGTAGGTAAAAATAAAAAGGTAAGAAGCTCAGGACAAATCTTGTTATGCCGTATACCAGAAGTTTTGTAGAAACAGTGAAAATGATGAACACAATAAGCATGTGACATGGAAAAGAGATACCTCCAAACAGAGTCAAAATTAACAACTGGCTAATTAACTTATTAAATTAACTTATTAAATTAACTGGCTAATACTTATTAAAAGTTAATACTCTTCATTTTTAAAAACAAAGGGGGGGGATACTGAAATTAGCTGTGAGATCACTGTCACTAAAGCTTGATTCTATAAAACACTCATGATTAAGATATAAATTGGAAATGGTCAGGTAGAGATAAGGAAATGGAAGTTTTAAAAACGTTTCCAAAAATGTATGGTAATGGTAAGGAAAGTGGCTTTGAGGCAGCATCTATCTTCATAAAACACATTTGTTGAAATAATCTGAAGGAGGTTAAGCACAAAATAATTTTTAATTCTTATGACAAATGAATTAGCCGAGGTTAAAATGGTTTGCTCTTATGTGATAGATCTGAATTACAGAATGAAATATTAAATTAGAATGGACAAACTTGGGGATTAGAATATATTTTATTATATATCATAAAGCCAAAGCACTCTCTAATTTAAATATTTTTAACACAAGAAGAAATGTGAAGCTATAAGAAATACTGAAGGCCGTTAAATTTTACCAGACTGCTCTCAACATACAGTTATAGGAGTCTATGAACTTTAATACATTACATTTAAAAACGTGTGAAAACAAGTTGTCAGTCAATACTGAGTAAATTTAATGGTATGTAGTGGCAGCTTTGACAGAATATTAAAGAACAAAAAAATATGCTGATCGTGCCCCAGGCCAAAGATAAGAGTAAGTTTTCATGAGCATTTTTACTTTACATGTGCTATACGCAATTAGCAGATCTGGAACAAAATCTACAGCATAAATAGTAGAATTTTATACTACAAAGCAATAATTATTTGCACTGAAACTAAATACAGGTTCTCTAAATGCAAGTTAAAAAAAATGGTATCCATGGCCAATATCCTAACAACATAGGACATTGATAAAGCAAGGGAAAAAAATTGAACACAGCTGATGCTGAAAACAGTTTAAAAATGGTAAAAAGTGATTTACATTTAGTGAATATTTTTATCCTCATAGTAGATACTTATGAAAACAAATGTTATATAAAATACATAATTGACTTAAGGATTAAATGAAATAAATAACAGGCTATTTTGCACATTTTCTGCTTTCTACATGTATAAATTCCATATCTAATTCATAAATGTTTTATAATAGTGTATTTGTATTTTTCAAATATTAAAAGTAATATGCGCTCATTTTTGAAAATTGGAAATAATGTGTAATGTCAAATAAATCGCATACAACCCAATACACAAAGATAAACACCTAATAATTTGATAAATTTTGTTTTGGAACTTTTGATGCAGATGTTTAAATATTGTTCTAGGTTGATATATAAATTTGTTCCCTAAAATTTTCCTTCATCAAGATGTGGTCAGCATTATCTCCTATCATTAATTTAAAAATACAACTTAATGGATGCATGAATATTTCATTGCCATTATATTGATAAACAATTGATTTTATTTGGATATTTGGATTTTTTCTTTTTAAATAATATTAGAGTAAACATAAGTTCTAATCTCCATGTGTTCAAGTATCTTTAGAAGAGAAATCACATTGTCAAAGTATATGAAGGTCTCTTGCTATACTGGCAAAGGACATGACTATCCTGTATTGAAATGATTATTTTACTGTATATTCACATCAAAAGTGTATAAGTGTGTCATTTCAATCTACTCTGGACAGGAAAAAAAGTATAAACTTTTAAAGAATATGCATTCATTTGATAGGAAGAAACACTTATCTCACTGAGTATTAGTTTATATTTAATAACAGAAGTTTGAACATTTTTATTATACATATTAGCTTTTTCATATATTTGTTTGAACTGCCTGTTTTTGTCCTTTGATTTTTGATTGGGACTGTACTGTTTTTAAAATAATTTTTAAAAGCTCTTTACATTTCCACACACCTACCGTCAATTCAATCTTTGACAAAGGAGGCAAGAATATACAATGGAGAAAAGACAGTCTCTTTAGCAAGTGGTGTTGGGGAAGCTGGACAGCTGCATGTAAATCAGTGAAATTAGAACTCTCCTTCACGCCGTATACAAAAATAAACTAGAAATGGTTCAAAGACCTAAATACAAGACATGACACCATAAAACTTGTAGAAGAGAACATAGGCCAAACATTCTCTGACATAAATCATAGCAATATTTTCTTACATCAGTCTCCCAAGACAAAAAAATTAAAAGCAAAAATAAACAAATGGAACCTAATCAAACTTAACAGCTTGTGCACAGCAAAGGAAACCATCAACAAAACAAAAAGACAACCTATGGAATGAGAGACAATATTTGCAAAGAATGTGACCAGCAAGGGGTTATGATCCAAAATATACAAACAGCTTATACAACTCAGTATCAAAAAACAAATACCCCAATCAAAAATTGGGCAGTAGACCTAAAAAGACACTTCTCCAAAGAAGACATACAGATGGCTTATAGGCACATGAAAAGATGCTCAACTTCGCTAATTAGAGAAATGCAAATCAAAACCACAATGAAGTATCACCTCACACTGGTCAGAATAGCTATCATCAAAAAGCCTACAAATAACAAATGCTGGAGAAGGTGTGGAGAAAAGGGAACCCTCCTACACTACTGTTGGGCATATTAATTGGTACAACCACTATGGAAAACAGTATGGAGATTCCTTAAGAAACTAAGAATAGAGCTACCATATGATCCAGCAATCCCACTCCTGGGCATATAACCAGAAAAGATGAAAACTCTACATCAAAAAGATACATGCATTCCAATGTTCATTGCAGCGCTATTTACAATAGCCAAGACATGGAAACAAGTGCCCATCAACAGATAATTAGTTTAAGAATATGTGGCATACACACACACATGCACACACGTAGACACACAATGGAATATTACCCAGACATAAAAAAGAATGAAATATTGCCATTTGCAGCAACATTGATGGACCTAGAGTATACCATACTCTAAGGTAAGTCAGGCAGAGAAAGAAATATTATATGATATCATCTATGTATGGAATGTAAAAAATAATACACATGACTCTATATACAAAATAGAAACAGACTCAGAGACATAGAAAACAAACTTATGGTAACCAAAGGGGAAAGGGAGTGAGTGGGGGAAAAATAAATTAGGAGTATGAGGACACAGGGAGGGGGAAGGGTAAGCTGGGACAAAGTGAGAGAGTGGCATGGACATATATATACTACCAAATGTAAAATAGTTGGTTAGTGGGAAGCAGCTGCATAGCACAGGGAGCTCAGCTTGGTGCTTTGTGACCACCTAGAGGGGTGGGATAGGGAGGGTGGGAGGGAGGGAGATGCAAGAGGGAAGAGATATGGGGATATATGTATATGTATAGCTGATTCACTTTGTTATAAAGCAGAAACTAACACACCATTGTAAAGCAATGATACTCCAAGAAAGATGCTAAAAAAAAAATTGGGAGTATGGGATTAACAGATACAAACTACTATACATAAAATAGATAAGCAACGAAGATTTACTGTATAACACAGGGAGCTATAGTCAGTACCTTGTAATAATCTATAATGGAAAATAATCTGAAAACAAAAATATATATACATATAACTGAATCACTTTGCTCTATACCTGAAACTAACACAATACTGTAAATCAACTATACTTCAATTTAAAAAAGCTCTTTATATTTTAAAATATTTACCCCTTCATATTTAAAGTTATAATTTGTTTTAAATTTTTCTTATTATTTTGGGGGATATTTTAAATTTTTTATCAGTTTGTGCCTTATTTAATAGACTCACTCATCCTACATTAATATCTCTGTTAAAGTGCTGATTAGACCAAGAGAATTCTGAATTCTGCTTCTTATGTCTTCTCTCTAGCATTAATTTGACAGAAATTTTTTGCTTTATTAGTATTATATATGACACTGACATTTTACTGAGAAAAACAAAACTACAGCAAAACACCTTCACTTTTAATAAAAATAGTAGGCACAAAACTATAGCAAATCTCCTTCAGTCTTTAAAAAAGAGTATGTAATTATTTTTGCAACTGTTTCTCACCTTATAGTATAAACGCAACTATGAAATTATATAGTGTATAGGCCTATTCATTTTTGTCACAAATGCTCAAATTAATAAATATATACACATGTATACTTTATATATAAGCATACTATATCTCTTAAATTAACAGTTTAGGAGAATGCTCATTTCTCAGTGTCAGCTACTTTTTTGTGTTCAATTTGTGAAATAGCAAGAAGTCATCACCTGTATTCTATAGACCTAGTGATTTCTATTTCTTTTTTCATTTGATGCAAAAAGTATTATTTAAATCCACTTTGTTATTTACTTTTCCCTTTTTTAAACACCTTTATTGGAGTATAATTGCTTTATAATGGTGTGTTAGTTTCTGCTTTATAACAAAGTGAATCAGCTATAAACATACATATATCCATATCTCCTCCCTCTTGCATCTCCTTCCCACTTTCCATTTCCCACCCCTCTAGGTGTTCACAAACCACCGAGCTAATCTCCCTGTGCTATGTGGCTGTTTCCCACTAGTTATCTATTTTACATTTGGTAGTGTATATATATCCATGCCACTCTCTCACTTTGTCCCAGCTTACCCTTCCCCATTCTCGTGTCCTCAAGTCCATTCTCTACGTCTGCATCTTTATTGCTGTCCTGCCCCTAGATTCTTCAGAACCACTTTTTTTTTTTTTAAGATCCCATATATATGTGTTAGCCTACGGTATTTGTTTTTCTCTTTCTTAGTTACTTCACTCTGAATGACAGATTCTAGGTCCACCCACCTCACTACAAATAATTCAATTTTGTTTCTTTTTATGGCTAATATTCCATTGAATATATGTGCCACATCTTCTTTATCCATTCACCTGTCGATGGACACTTAGGTTGAATCCATGTCCTGGCTATTGTAAATAGAGCAGCAAGGAACACTGTGGTACATGACTCTTTGAATTATGGTTTTCTCAGGGAATATGCCCAGTAGTAGGATTGCGGGGCTGTATGGTAGTTCTATATTCAGTTTTTTAAGGAACCTGCATACTGTTCTCCCTAGTGGCTGTAACAATTTACATTCCCACCAACAGTGCAAGAGGGTTCCCTTTTCTCCACACCCTGTCCAGCACTTATTGTTTGTAGATTTTTTGATGATGGCCATTCTAACTGGTGTGAGGTGATAACTCACTGTAGTTTGGATTTGCATTTCTCTAATGATTAGTGATGTTGAGCATCCTTTCATGTGTTTGTTGGCATACTGTATATCTTTGGAGAAATGTCTATTTAGGTCTTCTGCCCATTTTTGTATTGGGTTGTTTGTTTTTCCGATATTGAGCTTTATGAGCTGCTTGTAAATTTTGGAGATTAATCCTTTGTCATTTGCTTCATTTACAAATATTTTTTCTCATTCTGAGCGGTATCTTTTCATCTTCAGCCTCTTCAGTAAGTGGTGCTGGGAAAACTAGACAGCTACATATAAAAGAATGAAAAAGCTTTTTCACAGCAACCCTCGTCTTCTTTATGGTTTCCTTTGCTGTGAAAAAGCTTTTAAGTTTCATTAGGTCCCATTTGTTTATTTTTGTTTTTATTTCCATTTCTCTAGGAGGTGGGTGAAAAAGGATCTTGCTGTGATTTATGTCATAAAGGGTCCTGCCTATGTTTTCCTCTAAGAGTTTTACAGTGTCTGACCTTACACTTAGGTCTTTAATCCATTTGGAGTTTATTTTTGTGTATGGTGTTAGGAAGTGTTCTAATTTCATTCTTTTATATGTAGCTGTCCAGTTTTCCCAGCAATACTTATTGAAGAGGCTGTCTTTTCTCTATTGTATATTCTTGCATCATTTATCAAAAATGAGGTGACCATAGGTGTGTGGGTTTATCTCTGGGCTTTCTATCCTGTTCCATTGATCTATATTTCTGTTTTTGTGCCAGTACCATATTGTCTTGATTACTGTAGCTTTGTAGTATAGTCTGAATTCCTGGAGCCTGATTCCTCTAGTTCCATTTTTCTTTCTGAAGATTGCTTTTGTTATTCGGGGTCTTTTGTGTTTCCATATAAACTGAAATTTTTGTTCTCGTTCTGTGAAAAATGCCATTGGTAGTGTGATAGGGATTGCCTTGAATTTGTAGACTACTTTGCGTAGTACAGTCATTCTCACAATGTTGATTCCTCCAATCCAAGAACATGGTATGTCTCTCCATCTGTTTGTATCATCTTTAATTTCTTTCCTTGCCTTATAGTTTTCGGCATACAGGTCTTTTGTCTCCTTAGGTAGGTTTATTCCTATGTGTTTTATTCTTTTTTGGCAGTGGCAAATGGGAGTGTTTCCTTAATTTCTCTTTTAGATTTTTCATCTTTAGTGCATAGGAGTGAAAAAGATTTCTGTGCACTAGTTTTGTATCCTGCTACTTTACCAAATTCATTGATTAGTTCTAGTAGTTTGCTGGTAGCATCTTTAGGATTCTCTATGTATATTATCATGTCATCTGCAAACAGTGACAGTTTTACTTCTTCTTTTCTGATTTGGATTCCTTTTATTTCCTTTTCTTCTCTGATTTCTGTGGCTAAAACTTCCAAAACTATGTTTAATAATAGTGGTGAGAGTGGACAACGTTGTCTTGTTCATGATCTTAGAGGAAATGGTTTCAGTTTTTCACCATTGAGAACGATGTTAGCTGTGGGTTTGTCATTAGTGGCCTTTATTATGTTGAGGTAAGTTCCCTCTTTGCCTACTTTCTGGAGGTATTTTTTCATAAATGGGTGTCGAATTTTGTTGAAAGCTTTTTCTGCATCTACTGAGATGATCATATGGTTTTTCTCCTTTAATTTGTTAATATGGTGTATCACATTGATTGATTTGCATATATTGAAGAATCCTTGCATTCCTGGTATAAATCCCACTTGATCATGGTATATGATCCTTTTTTGTTTTGTTTTTTTGTTTTGTTTTGATGTTGGAGGTAGAAGTTTATTATTTATTTATTTATTTTTGCTGTGTTGGGTCTTCATTTCTGTGCAAAGGCTTTCTCTAGTTTTGGCAAGTGGGGGCCGCTCTTCATCATGGTGCACGGGTCTCTCACTGTCGTGGCCTCTTTTGTTGCGGAGCACAGGCTCCAGATGCGCAGGCTCAGTAGTTGTGGCTCACGGGCCTAGTTGCTCCACGGCATGTGGGATCCTCCCAGACCAGGGCGCGAACCCGTGTCCCCTGCATTAGCAGGCAGATTCTCAACCACTGTGCCACCAGGGAAGCCCTATGATCCTTTTAATGTGCTGTTGGATTCTGTTTGCTAGTATTTTGTTGAGGATTTTTGCATCTATGTTCATCAGTGATATTGGCCTGTAGTCTTCTTTCTTTGTGACATCTTTCTCTGGTTTTGGTATGAGGGTGATTGTGGCCTTGTACAGTGAGTTTGGGAGTGTTCCTCCCTCTGCTATATTTTGGAAGAGTTTGAGAAGGATAGGTGTTAGCTATTCTCTAAATGTTTGATAGAATTCGCCTGTGAAGCCATCTGGTCCTGGGCTTTTGCTTATTGGAAGATTTTTTTTTTTTCTTTTTGCGGTATGCGGGCCTCTCACCGCTGTGGCCTCTCCCGTTTCGGAGCACAGGCTCCAGATGCGCAGGCCCAGCGGCCATGGCTCACGGGCCCAGCCACTCCGCGGCATGTGGGATCTTCCCGGGTGAGGGCACGAACCAGTGTCCCCTGCATCGGCAGGCGGACTCTCAACCACTGTGCCACCAGGGAAGCCATTATTGGAAGATTTTTAATCACAGTCCCAATTTCAATGCTTGTTATTGGTCTGTTTATATTTTCTATTTCTTCCTGGATCAGTCTCGGAAGGTTGTGCTTTTCTAATAATTTGTCCATATCTTCCAGGTTGTCCTTCTGATTGGCATATAGTTGCTTGTAGTAATCTCTCATGATCCTTTGTATTTCTGCAGTGTCAGTTGTTACTTCTCCTTTTTCACTTCTAATTCTATTGATCTGAGTCTTCTCCCTTTTTTTCTTGATGAGTCTGGCTAATGGTTTATCAATTTTGTTTATCTTCTCCAAGAACCAGCTTTTACTTTTATTGATCTTTGCTATTGTTTACTTCATTTCTTTTTCATTTATTTCTGATCTGACCTTTATGATCTCCTTCCTTCTGCTAATTTTGGGGTTTTTTTTTTCCTTCTTTTTCTAATTGCTTTAGCTGTAAGGTTAGGTTGTTTATTTGAGATGTTTCTTGTTTCTTGAGGTAGGATTGTATTGCTATAAATTTCCCTCTTAGAACTGCTTTTGATGCATCCCATAGCTTTTGGGTCATCATGTTTTCATTGTCATTTGTTCCTAGGTATTTTTTCATTTCCTCTTTGATTTCTTCAGTGATCTCTTGATTATTTAGCAGTGTATTGTTTAGCCTTCATGTGCTTGTATTTTTTACAGATTTTTTCCTGTAATTGATACATAGTCTCATAGCATTGTGATCGGAAAAGATATTTGATATGATTTCAATTTTCTTAAATTTACCAAGGCTTGATTTGTGACCAAGATATAATCTATCCTGGAGAATGGCCCTTGAGCACTTGAGAAGAAAGTGTATTCTGGTTTTTTTGGATGGAATGTCCTATAAATATCAATTAAGTCCATCTTATTTAATGTGTCATTTAAAGCTTGTGTTTCCTTATTTATTTTCATTTTGGATGATCTGTGCATTGGTGAAAGTGGGGTGTTAAAGTCCCCTACTATGATCGTGTTACTGTCGATTTCCCCTTTTATGGCTGTTACCATTTGCCTTATGTACTGAGGTGCTCCTATGTTGGGTGCATAAATATTTACAATTGTTATATATTCTTCTTGGATTGATCCCTTGATCATTATGTAGTGTCCTCACTGTCTCTTGTAATAGTGTTTATTTTGTCTGATATGAGAATTGCTATTCCAGCTTTCTTTTGCTTTCCATTTGCATGGAATATCAATTTCCATCCCCTCACTTTCAGTCTGTATGTGTCCCTAAGTCTGAAGTGGGTCTTTTGTAGACAGCATATATACGGGTCTTGTTTTTGTATCCATTCAGCCAGTCTATGTCTTTTGGTTGGAGCATTTAATCCATTCATTTACATTTAAGGTAATTATCGATATGTATGCTCCTATCACCATTTTCTTAATTGGTTTGGGTTTGTTTTTGTAGGTCTTTTCCTTCTTTTCTGTTTCCTGCCTAGAGAAGTTTCTTTAGCATTTGTTGTAAAACTGGTTTGGTGGTGCTGAATACTCTGAGCTTTTTCCTGTCTGTAAAAGTTTTAATTTCTCCGTCGAATCTGAATGAGATCCTTGCTGGGTAGCATAATCTTGGTTGTAGTCTTTTCCCTTTCATCACTTTAAATATGTCCTTGCACTCCCTTCTTGCTTTCAGAGCTTCTGCTGAAAGATCAGCTATTAACATACAAGAATTCCCTTGTATGTTATTTGTTTTTCCCTTGCTGCTTTTAATATTTTTCTTTGTTTTTAATTTTTGATAGTTTGTTTAATATGTGTCTTGGCATGTTTCTCCTTGTATTTATCCTGTATGGGATCTCTGTGCTTCCTGGACTTGATTGACTATTTCCTTTCCCATGTTAGGGAAGTTTTTAACTGTAATTTCTTCAAATATTTTCTCAGTCCCTTTCTTCTTTTTCTGGGACCCCTATAATTCGAATATTGGTGCATTTAATGTTGTCTCAGAATTCTCTGAGACTGTCCTCAATTCTTTTCATTATTTTTTCTTTATTCTGCTGTGCAGTACTTATTTCCACTATTTTATCTTTCAGGTCACTTATCCATTCTTCTGCCTCAGTTATTCCGCTATTTTCCTTCTAGAGAATTTTTAATTTCATTTATTGTGTTGTTCATCATTGTTTGTTTGCTATTTACCTCTTCTAGGTCCTTATTAAATATTTCTTGTATTTTCTCCATTCTATTTCCAAGCTTTTGGATCATCTTTACTACCATTACTCTGAATTCTTTTTCAGGTAGACTGCCTATTTCCTCTTCATGTGTTTGGTCTGGTGGGTTTTTACCTTGCTCCTTCATCCGCTGCATATTTCTCTGTCTTCCCATTTTCCTTAATTACTGTGTTTGGGGTCTCCTTTTCACAGGCTGCAGGTTTGTAGTTCCTGTTGTTTTTGGTGTCTGCCCCCAGTGGCTAAGGTTGGTTCAGTGGGCTGTGTAGGCTTCCTGGTGGAGGGGACCAGTGCTTGTGTTCTGGTGGATGAAGCGGGATCTTGTCTTTCTGGTGGGCAGGACCACGTCTGGTGGTGTGTTTTGGGGTGTCTGTGGACTTATTATGATTTTAGGCAGCCTCTCTGCTAAGGGTGGAGTTATGTTCCTGTCTTGCTAGTTGTTTGGCATAGGGTTTCCAGCACTGTAGATTCCTGGCTGTTGAGTGGAGCTGGGTCTTAGTGTTTGGATGGAGATCTCTGGGAGAGTTTTTGCTGTTTGATATTACTTGGAGCTGGGAGGTCTCTGATGGACCAATGTCTGAACTCGGCTCTCCCAGGTCAGGGACACAGGCCTGACATGTGGCCGGAGCACCAAAACCCTGTTAGCCACACGGATCAGAAGAAAAGGGAGAAGAAAGAAAGGGAGGAAGGAAGGAAGGAACGAAGAATAAAATAAAATAAAGTTACTGTAATAAAATATTTTTTAAAATTTATTAAAAATTAAAAAATCAAAAAGTAATAAAAACAAAGAAAAAAGAAGAAAGCAACCAAACCAAAAAACAAATCCACCAATGATAACAAGCACTAAAAACTATACTAGAAAAAGAAAATAACAGGCAGAACCTTAGGACAAACGGTAAAAGCAAAGCTATACAGACAAAATCACACAAAGAGGCATACACATATACACTCACAAAAAGAGAAAAAGGAAAAATATATACATATCTATATATTAAAAAAAAAGGAAGAGAGCAATGAAATCAATAAACAAATCTACCAATGATAATAAACTCAATACTAAGATAAACATAAAACCAGAAACAAATTAGATGCAGAAAGCAAACCCCAAGTCTACAGTTGCTCTCAAAGGCCACCTCCTCAATTTGGGATGATTCGTTGTCTATTCAGGTATTCCACAGATGGAGGGTACATGAAGTTGATTGTGGAGATTTAATCTGCTGCTCCTGAGGCTGCTGGGAGAGATTTCCCTTTCTCTTCTTTGTTCACACAGCTCCTGGGGTTTAGCTTTGGATTTGGCCCTGCCTGTGTGTGTAGGTCGCCTGAGGGCATCTGCTCTTAGCTCAGACAGGACGGGGTTAAAGGAGCAGCTTATTAGGGGGCTCTGGCTCACTCAGGCCGGGGGGAGTGAGGGGTCTGGATGCGGGGCGAGCCTGCGGCGGCAGAGGCCAGCATGATGCTGCACCAGCCTGAGGTGTGCCATGTGTTCTCCCAGGGAAGTTGTCCCTGGATCACGTGACCCTGGCAGTGGCGGGTTGCACAGGCTCCTGGGAGGGGAGGTGGGGATAGTGACCTGTGCTCTCACACAGGCTTCTTGGTGGTGGCAGCAGCAGCCTTAGTGTCCCATGCCCGTCTCTGGGGTCCACGCTGATAGCCGCAGCTCGCGCCCGTCTCTGGAGCTCCTTTAAGCAGCGCTCTTAATCCCCTCTCCTCACGCACCAGGAAACAAAGAGGGAAGAAAAGTCTCTTGCCTCTTTGGCAGGTCCAGACTTTTCCCCGGACTCCCTCCCGGCTAGCCGTGGTGCACTAACCCCCTGCAGGCTGTGTTCACGCCGCCAATACCAGTTTTCTCCCGCTGCTCCGACCAAAGCCGGTGCCTCAACTCCCAGCCCCGCCTGCCCCGGCAGGGGAGCAGACAAGCCTCTCGGCCTGGTGAGTGCTGGTCAGCACTGATCCTCTCTACGGGAATCTCTCCGCTTTGCCCTCCACACCCCTGTTGCTGTGCTCTCCCCCGCGGCTCCGAAGCTTTCCCCCTCCGCCACCCGCAGTCTCCGCCCGCGAAGGGGCCTCCTAGCATGTGGAAACCTTTCCTCCTTCACAGTTCCCTCCCACTGGTGCAGGTCCCGTCCCTATCCTTTTGTCTCTGTTTATTCTTTTTTATTTTGCGCTACCCAGGTACTTGGGGAGTTTCTTGCCTTTTGGGAAGTCTGAGGTCTTCTGCCAGCGTTCAGTAGGTGTTCTGTACGAGTTGTTCCACATGTAGATGTATTTTTGATTGATTTGTGGGGAGGAAGGCGATCTCCACGTCTTACTCTTCCACCATCTTGAAGGTCTCCAGACTTAGTAATTTCCATTCTTATTACTATTCCATATTTTATACAATCTTGAGTTTAAGTTCATTATACACTCTCTTTAAATATTCTCTTCATGATGCCTTTTGTATAAACAGTGATAGAGGCAATTTTGGAGAGTTCTCTGACTTTAGATGAGGAAAACTACTTCTGAGGTCAGTTTTGTTTGAAAAACAGACTAATTACAAACAACACACCACTAAATGAAACGACTTCCATATCCTGCCACTGATTTCCCTCCACTCTCCAGATACACACACACACACACACACACACACACACACACAGAGACACACACTGAGCTGTGGCAGCTTGAGGTGCAAAGTTATCACTTCCAGTACCACAGAGTTTAGAAGATTACATTATTTCATTAATTGCAATGTTAACATGGATACACACTGAAGATGGTATTATCTTTAAAATATGGCATATAATGAGCACTGGTAAATTAATTAATTTACCAACTGTAATAAAAAGGGAGAAATACAATTTGCTATCCATTATACATGGTCTCATGTAAAGTATGTTTTTCACAGTAATAAAATATTAAACTGAAAAATCGTTTTCATTCATTCAGAATGAAAATGTTAAAGTGCCATAGATTTTCTAAAGCTAAGCATATCACTATTGCCTTTAAAAGTGTAGCACGATACTTCAAAGCTCCATAGAAGTTTAAATTATTGCAGTAAGTAAAAACATGATGGGGCTTCCTTGGTGGCGCAGTGGTTGAGAGTCTGCCTGCCAATGCAGGGGACACAGGTTCGTACCCCAGTCCGGGAGGATCCCACATGCCGCGGAGCGGCTGGGCCTGTGAGCCATGGCCACTGAGCCCGCACGTCCGGAACCTGTGCTCCGCAATGGGAAAGGCCACAACAGTGAGAGGCCCGAGTACCGCAAAAAAAAAAAAAAAACATGATGAACAAAAGTCAAAGTTTAAATGGAAAATTAGAAAAAATTATTTGGAACATGTGATATCTAATTACTCAGTTTTCCTAACATGCATATCAATATAAATATTATCTTTATCTTTTAATGAACAAAAAATTCAAACTGGCAAACAAAAACAAACCTAGATGTAAAACATCACGTGTCATACTCCATCTATTAATTCTCTTTTGCCCTTTTGATTCTGTATAATTTAAGCCTCTGAGAATTGCTTTCATTTCCCCCTCTCTATACTAACTAATGCAATTCCTATGCTTTGCCCTGAAGCTGCAGGCTGTCCTAATTGGTGGAGAAAAAAATACCAAAAAATTAAGAAATAAAGTTCCTTTCCCCACCGCCTTCAGCTGCAGAAAAGTAGACACTACTCTACATCATAAAACACTTTCTGATAACATGGTATATTGAGAACTCTCTCAAAAGTATCAACTATACTCTCTAATCCACTATGGGAACCTGCATGAGAATGTATAACCTGTTCTGTTACCAATTACTAAAGAGTATTTGGAAGCTTTGTTTGAACTGAGGAGACTTTTCAGATAAGCAGAGTTCAGAGAATGATGCTATGAGCTGTGAAATGCAAAGAATAATTTCTGAAAGTTTGCAAATCTGCTTTATTGTTTTCCATTTCTGTTGATACCAGTAATCATACCTACCTCTGTTTCCTTAAAAGTATATAAAAGAAATGAAAGTTTGGGGATTTTCTTCTTTTTTGCATAAAATTAAAATAAATCCTGTGACTCTACTGGATTCGTTATTCAAATGAGGAGCTAGAGGTTCTTTGTTTCCTTGAAATTAACAACAAAAAAATAACAAAAAAACCCTTAATATCATTCTTACTTCTACTTTAAAAAGTGCAAACACTGATAATTAAGCCATTATTTTAAATTAACAAATTACCCGAAATTAAAGTATTTCCTAGTATTTAAGTGTTGCTTAAGGTATGAGAGAACAAACACTCTCCTACACTGTTCTTAAGATTGTAAATTGCTGTCACATTTTTAAAGAGCAAACTGGAAATATCTATCAATATCTGAAATACATGTGCCCATTGACATGCCAATTACAATTTTATTAATATTATATACATGTAATCAAGTACACAAATGCAACATGTGTTGTTTTTTATTTGCCATAGGAAAAAAAAGGAAACAATCTAAATGCCCATCAAGAGGGAGGCTGGCAAAATAAATGATAGTAACTTCATAAAATGCAACATGGTATATGATGTATATACATGGAAAGGGATCCAAGTTTAAATGTATGTATTTGTAATATGCTCAATTTGCATAAAAAGCATATATCTTTGAAATATCAAAAAAACTTTAATCAGTAATAGGCAGATGAATAAAGGGCATGAATAGGTAATTCATAGAAGAAAAAGTATAAATGGCCAATAAACATTTTGAAAAATATACAATTTTGCTAGGACTGAAATAAATGTAAATTAATTCAATAGGTAGATACTGATTTTTCTTTCTGAATTTGGTATATATTTTGTTTTAAAATAATAATTTACACTTCTAACAAAGGGGAGGCAAGCATGCTTATCCATAAGTTTATAAATTATAAATAGCAATTTATAAATAGCAATAATCTCTCATATACAAATTTATATGTGCATAGACTATTTTCCAAAAAATATTCAAGAAAATCTTAGCAATTTTTATCTCTGTGAGAGAGATTTATGGTCATATGAAGATGGGAGAAAAACTTTTTGTTTTATAATAAACCCTTCTGAATTGTTTGGGTTTTGTTTTATAAAGAGGGGACATTACTAACCTTTTTACAACTGCTTTTAAAATGTTAACTGATTGCCAAGATATTAACAGAAATTGACACAGCTTCCCCTGTGCAAAATAAAGTATCACCTTTCTAACACAATAAGATGAGTTGTGTAAATGTTCTTAAAGCAAAATCTGAAGCTTCTTTTCAGGAATAAGAAGAGGATACTGTCTGGTTCCTTTGCTGTCTTAGTCATTTTGGGCTGTTATAACAGAATAACATAGACTGGGTAGCTTAAACAACAACACTTATTTCTCGTAGTTTTGGAGGCTGAAAGTCTGAGATCAAGGTACCAGCATGGTTGGGGTTATTGGTGAGGGCCCTCTTTCTGGTTTACGAACAGCCACCTTTCTGCTGTAGTCTTACAAAGTGGAAAGAGACATCATCTCTCTCCCACCTCTTCTTATAAGGGCACCAATCCCATTCATGAGGGCTCTGCCCTCTATACCTAATTACATTCCAAAGGCCTCACCCCCAAATGCTCTCACACTGGGGATTAGGACTTCAGCATATGAACTTTGAGGAGACACATACATTCAGGTCATAGCACTTGTCTTAGACTAGATTTAATCCCGGTTGCCAATCTAATAACAAAGTGAGTCAACCAAACTGAATAATAAAACTGGTAAATTAATTTTGCTCCTGCCTGGTATCACCTCTTCTTGGGTCTCCCTCAAGTAGAACTTGCCTTCAAGAGAAGATATAATTCTAACAGTTGGAAATTCCAGATTGAGTGGAAGAGATGTTTGGGTTAGTCTTGGTTTGGGGAAATAATTGTGTATTACTTTCTTTAAACCTCTTTTGCTTAACAGTTATTTTAAATGTTCAGACCAAAAAAAGAGAAAGAACAGGCAATATTTGAAGGAGTAAGATTAGAAGAGAAGTTATATAGCACTGCTTTAATATAGAAATTCTCTTCACTTCATATGGCATTGATCAAAATGAAACAGAATAGAGTGAATGAATGAGTTTGATGAAAGGTGTACAATCTGGCTATGAAGGATTCCCTGTTCTGATTGAGGGAAAGGGCAATCTCATACAGCAGATGTAACAGTATACATCTATTATTTCTTATTTTGAATCATATGTGGTGTGGAGCGCCATATGTAAAAGAGAAAGCAGCCTCTCCTCATAAAAAAATGATAACAGAAAATAGGATAAAAAGAAGAGGGCACTTTGCTCACTACGCTGCAAGCAGTAACAGAGCTTCTGATGTCAAAGTTAATCTGAAGCCTGGAGTAGAAGACCCACATGCTGTGAGCAAAACACACATCACAGTAGGCTCCTGAACCTGAGAAAAAAATCCATGATTAATTTAAGTGCCGACTGGTACCATGCCCAATGGGAAAAAATCTAAGGTTAGATTAAGTAGTCTTATTTTTTTTTTGCGGTACGCGGGCCTCTTGCTGTTGGGGCCTCTCCCGTTGCGGAGCACAGGCTCCGGACACGCAGGCTCAGCGGCCATGGCTCACGGGCCCAGCCACTCCGCGGCATCTGGACCGGGGCAAGAACCCGTGTCCCCTGCATCGGCAGGCGGACTCCCAACCACTGCACCACCAGGGAAGCCCAGATTAAGTAGTCTTTGATAAGAATTGACACTCCAGCAACAAGTTGCAACTGATAGTGAGCAAATTATATTTCCTGAAATTCTTTTCAACGCTGTCTACAGTAATTTATATAAAACTGAAGTATTTGTAAATTACTTTAATTAATATATAATTTTCTATTTAAAGCCCTAATAATTAACTGAATATTTTTAAGTTATACCAATCAGTTACTATCATCTAATCCATGATTCTCAATTACTTTTTGTCCCTTTATTAATTTCCTCAGGCTGCCATTACAAAGTATCATAAAGTGTATTGTCTCACACTTCTGTAGACTGGAAGTCCAAAATTAAGGTGTCTGCAGGGTTGGTTCCTTCTAAGGGCTATGAGGGAAAATCTGTTCCATGCATCCCTCCTAGTTCCTTGTCTTATAAATGGTATTATCCTTGTATCTTCACATCATCTTCCCTCAATGTGTGTCTGTCTCTGTGTCCAAATCCCTTTTTTATAAAGATACCAGTCATATTGCATTTGGGCCACCCTAATGACCTCATCTTGACTTGATTATGTGCAAAGACACTATTTCCAAATAAGATCACCTTCACAGGTACTGGGGGTTAGTACTTTACCATCTTTACAGGGGACACAATCCAACCCATAAAAGTTCCTAAATGCTGGAGGGAAAAGACAAACTCTTATAAATAACATTGCTTACACTTCAATTATTTTCATCAAAGGAGTAAAGAATGGTAGGGTGTAAAAAAAGGAGCAAGCTGAAGAAGGAATAGTGGTGTGTATATGAAGTGTGGAAAGAATGGTGCAGGTTGTTATAAACCACAATATCTACTCAGGAAAGTCTCCCCACCTTGTTGGAATCACTGATAAACAGCGGATCTGATCCCATTTTCATACCAGGAGTTGTCCAAATTAATGATGGGGTACTTTGGGGAAAATAATCACCATAATTACCCTTTAAAGTTCTAGATTATCAAAGTTAGTTCTATCAATTAGTAGCCAACATGTCACAAGGACTTGGTATGCCGGTTAAATCATACCATTTATCTATTTTATTAATTAATTATATTATTTGACAGACAACTTTGAACTCATAGTCCGTGTGTATCACGCACCGTGAACGCAAAGACACATTGATCGCCTTCTCTCCCCTCAATGAAATTGCAGCTTAGGTTATTCAGCCTACCCAGAACACCTGTTTTCCTACAAAATTAACTTTGAGTAGTAGCTCCCAAACTATTTTCTACTTTGGCACACAGGCAAGCGGTTCGTAACATGCACAAAAATACCCATGGATATTTACAAATTATTTTCAAAATGCCAAAACAATTATTTTAGGGTAAAAACACTACAGTAATTCAAACTCATCACCATATTAACATTTCCTGGTAAATAGTCAATGATATTATACCGATTATTTGTAATGCCTTTTATTCTTCCACATAGGAATACGCCTGAGTGACATTACAGAGATGATGTTGTTAGGTCTACAGTATTTTATAAGAAAATTATTATCATAGAGCTTAATAATTTATTAGTAGTACTACATTGCTTTTCATGTGCCTCACAACTGATGTAGACAAACCAGTGTATCAAGAGGTCAGGTTGACCTCCTCTGGTTCAGAACAGGAGTGCTATTAATGGCCCCCCATCGCCTTCCATCTCCGATTCCCTCAACTCCAAGTCCTATTCCCTGACATAGCAGCCTTGTTTTAGGGAAATGTGCGCTACAAATGCGTTTAGCCAAACACACTGCCAATTATAAAATACAGAATACATATGTTGTTTAACTTTGCTCATTCATTTTTAAGCAATATTTTCTTTAGTGATGACTATGTTCCAGGCACTCAGTAGCTGCCCTCATAGAATTATACAGTAATCAAGAGATATACACAATAAACCGACAAGCAAATGGACAATAAAGATAACCTCAGTTCTGAAGGAAATCAAAAGATCCGATAGAGTAATCTGAGTAGTGAGGTGGGAGGGAAGCGCTTTTAGATCATATAGCCAAGGAAGGTTTTCCTGATGTGTGCTTTGAGGCAATAATGAGAGTCAGTCAAGCCACATCCATGGCAGGGCATCCCAGTAAGAGGATGAGCAAGACCACACAGTGTAAAAGAGCTAGGGATGCTGGAGAAACAGAAGGCCATACTCATTAGAAACACTGTTATTATTATTACATATAGAAAATACATTATTAGTATACACTTTCTTTTCTATTTTTTCTATTATTTAATCACATTTTCAATTTTAATATTTAATAATCATAAAGCACATCCTATTAGCAACTATTTTATTGTAAAATATTCAAACTCTAAGAATGAGCAATTTAAAAAGCATATTTTAAAACTATATTGTAATATATTTAATTCAAAATAGATGTTTACTTTGCCAGAAACACTTTAACACGTTTACAGCTGCACCATTAGACTACCAAATAGATACTATTTGGGGAAATCCTTAAGTGGATTATTTCCTAATGAACAGTTAGAACTCCTTTCCTAAGCAAGGTGGCAAACTTTCTAGAATTTCTCCTAACTTTAGAAAAGCTCTCACTTTTTCTGACTTTTAATGACATTGAAATAATTCCATGGAAATACCTGCCTTAGAGTTTCAGTAAAGACCATCTCTCTCTCTCTTTATACACACACATACACACACACACATTATATATACATGTACATTTATGTGTGTGTGCATACATATATATACACATATGCATGTGTAAATAATGTATGTATATAGATATACACACATACATATATGCCTGAAAACTTATTTCTTTATTTTTAGACGAGTACTATTTCTTTTTACATGAAAACTATTAATAGTGGGAATGCATATATCCAAGCCCTTCTGGTAAAGGTGTTTCTCATAAAGGCATTTCTATTCACCTTTAGCTAGCTGACAGTTGGATTCCAAACCATTAGCTCCTTTCTGTAAGCCTCTATCATCATCGTCCTACTCCCTGGCATGTCACAGACCTCCTTTAGTTTGCCTCCCTTTACCTCTATAGTTATCCAAAACATCATACCTTCAAAGCTTCCTCCTGTCTCAGAGGAAGAGGTGCTTAAACTTCCTTTCACATTGAACACCTCTGCTTATACTCTGGATCCTGTTCCAAAGCTATCCTGTATCTTGTTCTATCCTCTTCTTTTAGGGTTTTAAATTTCTCTTTTTCCTTTGGCTTTTGCCCATTCCCATCCCCCTCCCCCCAAAAAAATACTTGAGTATAATTTTCCTACCATTAAACAAGTTTTCTTTATCCGTGACTCCTTGTTGAGCTAGTGCCACTTAACCTTCTTGACACATTTCAGAAATCAGCTATCTTGACTCCCACAACCCATTCCCCTTCCTATAGAAATGGTTCTCTCAAAGATTAATTGGCCTAAATTGCCAATGGCTTATTCTCTGTCCTCAGTGTACTTTATCACTCAGCAACAATTGAGAATGTCAGTCCTCCCGCTTCTTGAAAATCTCTGCCTGGATAGTGTCCTACGACATACTCTCCCTTCTTCATTTGCTTATGCCACTTGGTTGTGTTCTCTTATATTCTTTCTTTGGCTCTCTTTTCTCTCCCACAATTGCTTCTCTTCTATATATATTTCCTGGGCAATTTCAGTCTTAATCATTTCTTCAATTACTTTGATCTTACTGACTTCAAACTTTATGCTTTGTTTACAGACTTCTCTTTTTAGCATCAGATCCAACTGTCCAGCTCTCATTTATTAATTATAAGCTTTGTATCTGTCATTTTGAAATTAAAATGTATAAGATGGAAACCATTAGTTTCCCCCTCCTGAATCTGAAGCTCCTTAGACCATGAACTGTGTCTTATTCATATTTGTATTTCTGATGGAACACAATATTACCTAGTACATGAGAAACACTGAATAAATATTTGAACAAATCTAATATTCAAGGGACTATATGATGTAAATGTATGATGTAAAGTATGCTATTTAGATGTTTAAGTAAGATGGATACTGGTAGTCAGCATAAACTAAACAATAAACACTTTTGAAATTTATCATTGTTTACTGAAAGTAACTGAGGAGAAAAGGAAAAGAATTCCAAAATGGAAGATGTACTATGAAGAGGAAAATGTTTTTAGTCGGAAAACTGTATAGTGCTAAGTACCATTCTGAGATACCCTGGTACAAAAAAATAAAAGCAAACTTTCCCTCTTGGCCTATTAAATTGCTAAACTAGGTCTCTGCTCCTTATTCTGTCTGCCCTTTTGAATCAGTCTGTGTTATCTGGTGATGATTCTTTTCTTTTTAATCCCTGGATGAGTCCTGCCTGCTCCTGCACTGATTTGGATATACTTTGGGAAACATTTGGAGCTCAGACATGTAAAAACTTGATTTCTGAATTAGTTTTATTAAAACAAAAAATGAAAACACATACTGTAATTAGTCTATATCCTGAAATCTCTACAGTCTCTAAATAGCTGACTGGATATTTGATGTGCTAAGAAGGCCCTGATGAGGCAGCTTACTGCAAAATGTAGGGGAAGGTAACAGCCACAGACTTCTGTTTTGATAAGATAAACATATCTCCTTCTCTTGTGTCTTATCAACAGAAACTCATCCCATTTGGAACACTAGTATGCCTTCTGTAGGACTCTGGAAATACTTTATGAAATCCTCTGTTCCCTGAGATTTCTAAAACCTAGAAATCCTGAGACAAGTAGTCTGTTTTATAACTGAAGTCAACAGTATAAATGAATTTTTGATATTAAAATATATTAAAAAGTACATTTAATTCATATGTTGAGCAATCCCTACATCTATTTTTCATTATAGAACTTTGCACTTTTGGGATTACATTGTGTTGATAAATGTCATGTTTTCTCAAGTCTTTCTTCTGTGTAGGTTCTATAAGGAGATCCCATCAATAGAACAAATGGCATAGAAGTTCCTGGAAAATGAGGCATTTTGACCATGGTAGATAAAGAAACACTCCTGATTAAAAACAAATTACAAAGAATTAACTAGAGAAATGCATACACTCTCTGTACTCCCTCCCTGATTCTATTTATTAGAACAATAAAGTTCTAAAAAGACACATTCATTTACTCATTCATTCAACGAATTTTTATTGAACATCTACTATAAGAAATTTTAGGGTTATTTCTCAAATATCAGTCCTAGAGAAGCATTTTATGGTTATGAATACCTGTGTTCCATATGTATTAGTATCTATATATGATTTTTTTTAAAAAAGGCAAGTTGCTTTAACAAACTTAGATTTATTTAAAAAGTAAATCTTATGTAGTTACCAAAAAAACAAACAACTAGTATCATATTCTCTGAGTAGAGTGGAAGGCAGGCACACAAAATTAAAAATGGAACACAATTATAAAATATTCACCCACGTACCATATAAACTCAATTAATAGACAATATGGATAGACATACCACACCTCAAGAAATTTGGCCTTGGGAAATAGTACTGGTATGTAACACTGCTTTGAAATAGTGTTTTTTCCCCATATTAGCCATCAGAGTCTAATTGTCTTGACATCAGAAACTGAGTTTGATAGCTTTTAAACTTACATCCTCACAAACAGTGGACACACAGTAAACACTGCATAAGCCCCTTCAGTTCCACACACCCAAATTTTCTTTGAAGAGTAAATGCATCTCACTCTTAAGAGATTATTTTATTTCTAAACAAAATACATCCAACATTTTATCTAAATAAAAATCATGTATTCAGAAGAAAGTCCCTTTGCCTTGATTTAGTAACATTCATATTTCATGGATTCTACTTAAACATTTAACAAGATTTGATGTGATTATTTCAGTAACAATTCAATTTGAAATGTCAACTATGTTCAACATTTAAAAATTAATAGCTAAATCTCTTTAAAGATCAGAAAAAATTTGTTCAGGCTTAGAATAATTTACAGCTTTATGAATCTCCAAGTGCATTGTTTGCATATTTTAAACTATTCTGAATAATGCGCTCCCTGTAAAGGCCCATTAGTTCAAAGAATTTTGACAGTCACAGCTCAAGGTATTAATTTTCATACCAGATATGTATTTTTGACTGGCAGCAAATTCTTCAGACTCAAATACACTTTACCTAAATTGTGAGTATGTACATTTTGAATAGGTTAGAGTGCTAAACAACCATGAAAAAAAAATGAGAATTTAATCAAGTCTTTTCTCCTTTTATTTATTTGCTTTCTAGGGAAAGAACAGTCATTAATTAAAGGAGGAATACTGAAGCAGCAATCATGGTGAAACAAATGTGAAGGATGGGGAGCTGTGCAGTTCTGAAGCTTCCCTGAGAGTAGAGATCATAGCAACTCTGAGAATGAGAAGGGGAAATAAAATCGCTTGATATGTATTTTAAATACATATCAATATAATAATTTTAAATTATACGTTTTATTTTAAATTTTAAAAAATACAATAAATTTAAAAACCTTGACCAGCATCACTTGTTGGTATTAGAAGAAGCAATCCACACTTAAATGAGATTAATGAAGATATCATTATCTCTGAATGGCACTGAGAAGAATAGACAGAAACTTTTCTGGGCTATCAAGACCATCCTGACAAAATCTAAAATGATTTGTTCAGCTATTCATTCAAGAAACATTGATTGTTGATGTCATACTATGCGCTGGCTACTGTACAAGGTACTCAAGAGAACCAAAACAGTCTCTGTCCTCTTGAAGCTTACAGTTTAGTGGGGAATACAGGCTTAATCAAATACTGAGCATTAATATATAATTACAAATTAAGATAAATACTATGAAGGAAAGGAAGCTAGCTCTTTGAGAGCAATGTGCAAGAAAAGAATCTGTCTAGGATTGCTGGGTAAAGGTGAATTTCTCTGAAAATTTGACAGGAGCACACCTTTAATCACTGCTCATTTTATTTACACATTTGACTCAAGTATGGTAAAATCTGATATTCATATTATGCCACATATGATTCTAATAAATAGAGGATTTTAGACGACTTGACAGTCTAAAGTGGTGGTTTCAGCTCTAGAAGTGGTGGTTACTCCTTACATCAAATATTACTTTGTTATTTACAGTTCTCTTTACTTCTTACTAGACAATCCCTAGTTATTCAAATCCTGTTATAGTTAATAATTCTTCATATCAAATTTTTCCTGTCCAATTTACTATGTGATTTCTCTCTCCTGACTGGACCAGACCCTGACTGATACATCCATCAGTGCCGTATTTCCAATTCCTAAACATACTAGGCTACATCACAACTACAAAATGTTTTACGTATCACTCTGTCTTCCTGGAATACTCATCCTCTATTATATACCTGTGTAATTCCCATTCAACCTTCAAGACACAACCAAGAATACATTCTCTAGGAATCTTCACCTCCTTTCTCCTCTCCATTCCCCAAGGACTAAGCCTGAAATAGTATCCTTCCTTTCCTTACCCATTCATCCTATGACTACCTCTTTGTGGTTCTTACTGCACCTCCATGTGATTTCTGCTATACTTCTCTACCTCCTCAACTAGATCAAGAGCCTCTTGAGTTTATAATGTACCTTTTCATGTCTGTATTTCCAGCACCCAGCACAGTACATAGCAATATCGTAGGCATTAAAAATGTTGTTAAATGAATAAATGAATGATTACTTTCTTCCTTCTTACTTCCTGTCTAACCTTGGCTCCTTCCCGGGGAGTATTATTTAACTGACTTCCAGGGATGGGCTATTTAAATTCCAGTCTTATTTCTTTTTACCTTCTCATCTCCCTGTACTTTCCCTATCTCCACTTACCACAAACATATAGCGTTAGAGTTATTTCCATTTTAAACTGATCATATATTTTTCTTTGGGTGTGCTTTCCAACTCAATCAGCATCCAGAAACAAAAGGATGGCTCCTTTCTCAGACTGTTGAGCATGCGGGGTTTCTTCGAGTGAAAGAATAAAAGGAAAGAGCCTCTGGGCCCAAAGCACAGATTCTGTTTTTTGCATCCTTGGATATGACCATGTATTGTGGCAGTGTCAACTTCATCTAGCTCTCCAGTTCAATGTTGTTCCTTTTCCCCATTCTGAATCTCTTTTTCAACTATATTTTGATCTTAGTAGTATTGCTGAAAAGGACATGGTTTCCATCGTGTCCAATTCCTGCTTCACATCCAATTTTTGTCCACCCCCAGGTCTACCTCCAACTGTTCTGGAATCCACATTCCACATCCAACTCCTGTCACCCCATTTCTTGGTATTTGGGTTCTAGAAGAAAACCTTTAGCTACTTCTCCTTCACTTAATTTTCTAAAGTCTATTACCAAGATTCTGCAGTCTTCATTCTATTGGAATCTTTAACCCACCCAAGCCACCATTATCTGCTTCTCTACTCCAGGGTTTCTGTTCTTGGGTCTACTAGCAAGGTTCTTGAGTTGAGTGTTAACTGACTTTCTTCAATAATCCGGAATGTTAATTAATTAATCATTTTGAATGTGTAATCCTTTGTTAAGAGAAAATTTGTGAACAAAAGAAGAAATTCCCTGGACTTTTTCCACCTGATATCTTGGTCGTCCAAATCATTCACAAAATAGCTTTACTTAACTCTAGAAGGCCAGCACAATTGTTGTTAATCAAACATAAGCTCTTGTTATAAAATGTATGCTCATCTGATGAAATTACCTTATGTTCTGTATGTATACTCTGTAATACATTAGTTTCCCCAAATTATAAGCCACAGAGTATAATAAGGTGCTTAAGATAATTGTTTTAGGTATTACTCTTGATTCCATACTGGCTATTTAACCTCAGTTTTCTCATCTATAATAAGAGAATAACATTTAATAGAGGATCAGATAATATATGAAAGTATTGGATTTAACATTTTGAACACAAGAAGTAGTCAATAAATATTAGCTCTTATTTTACTATGGGTATGTTCAACATGTTTGTCTATTTTATGGTCTTAAGAAATGAATTTTAATAATTATGAATAGTTATTAGTTACAACCCAATTACTCTATTAATTATTTTTAGTTACATCTGTAATGAACCTGGTGCTAAATTACTGATCAGGAATAAAACTTTCAACAATCAACTGTTAGAGTGAAAATATGAGTTGATTTCTGATGACCTAATTTACTTCATAGTTTTCAAAAATGTATTTAGGTGAAAAGTGAGACCCTCCTGTGTTCCCAAATAACAACACCCTTGATGAGAATATATCTGAAATGATTTATTAATTTTAATGACTGAAAAGATAAAACCCTACACTAGTGAAACATCTTACAGCAACTGCAATGTGTGTTACACTTATCAAATCCTAAAATGATTATCTTCCCCAAGAAGCAGGATTACCCTCAGGTGTCTGAGGTTTGCTTTCAAATGAAACTATCTGGAATGCAAGAGAAAGAAACGTGTTTTCCTCCAAGACAGCTGGTTTTATTTTGCGTAGCTATTATTATAAAGAAAAGCCATTTGAGAGGAAAATTTTGATGCTCAGATATCAGGTTCAATGACTCTGAAAATCAGATACATAGGGGTGTTTATTTGCTTGCTTCTCTTCTGGGGCCCCTCTCTTTTCTCCTACAGCCATGAAAACAATGGCTTACTTATTCTCCACTAGCTTCACTTTTGTATATTTTACTCAAGCCTTGTCTGTTTCCTTTATCTCCTATACTAAGTGTTTGATCTAAAGACTCCACTGCTCAAGCAGAGATAATTGCCCCTCGCCAGTCATAGAATGAAAAACTCAAGCTCTTGAGGTTAGTTTTCAGTTAAGATCAGAAAGACATTTTCTCTCCAGCACTACTCTCAGGCTTTAGTGGTTTTGAGAAATCATTTCAAATATGAAAATATAAAAACAATCTTACTGATGTTAAGTCACTAAGAAGACTTGCTCAAGCTACCTCTATTATTTCACTCCTTACATCAGTAGAATTGATTCACAGATCTTTAAATGATTTTTTGAGTCCAGCTGCAGGCTAAAAATGATTAAGAAGAAATTCACTATATTTGTTTGCTCCACCATATAAGAAAAATTAAGCTATTGATTTAATTAAGGATTTAATGACTCCTTGTTCATTTGAATACTTATATTAAAAACAATGATAAAGGACTTCCCTGGTGGCACAGTGGTTAAGAATCCACACGGGTTCAAGCCCTGGTCTGGGAAGATCCCACATGCCGTGGAACAACTAAGCCTGTGAGCCACAACTACTGAGCCTGCACTCTAGAGCCCGCGAGCCACAACTACCGAGTCCGCATGCCACAACTACTGAAGCCCATGCACCTAGAGTCTGTGCTCCGCAACAAGAGAAGCCACCAAAATAAGCCGGCGCCACAACAAAGAGTAGCCCCTGCTCACCACAACTAGAGAAAGGCTGTGTGCAGCAACGAACACCTGATGCAGCCAAAAATAAATAAATAAGTTTATAAAAAAACAAAAAACAATGATAAAAGGACTTGGTAAAATTTTCCTACTCAAGCACATTATACTAGATACTTTATGTTCCAAGTATGTGAGTTTATATTCATATACTATACTGTTCATAAACATACCTACCTTTGTAGACATTTATGGTAATGTTTTTAAGAACAAATACAGATTATTGAATTTTAGAATGATAGTTAAAATCATTACCAATTTTTGTGCTGCAATGCATTTTAATGCTATAAATTATCCTAATTTTCTTACAACTAAAAATGTGGTAAGAATATTATTAAAATAGGAAATCCATAAAAAAGTCAATATCATTATTTAGGAAAACATGAGAGTACAACAAATTATAAGCACAAGAACAGAATAAAACTAGATAATTCATCTTTTTTTACAGAGATAGAAACATTGGCACTAACCAATGATAAAGTATTAGAGTCTAAATTAAGGCTGCATTACAAGAGTGCTCAATTTACCCTTCCATTCTACTAAGAAATAAGACAAGAAGTTCTTTCATGCCTGAGTTAGAAGAGACAATTAATGCCTAGCTCAGCAATAAACAGTAGTCAAATATATCCTGCTCTGGGCTTCCCTGGTGGCGCAGTGGTTGAGAGTCCGCCTGCTGATGCAGGGGACACGGGTTCCTGCCCTGGTCCGGGAAGATCCCACATGCCACGGTGCGGCTGGGCCCGTGAGCCATGGCCGCTGAGCCTGCACGTCTGGAGCCTGTGCTCCGCAACGGGAAAGGCCACAACAGTGAGAGGCCCGCATACAGCCAAAAAAAAAAAAAAAAAAAAAAAATCCTGCTCTTACACACATATTAGGGGTATTTCCCTTCTATCAAAAAAAAAATACTATGTGATAGCTGAGATACCTGCTTATATTAATGATTCTCAATGTATTAACCCTCCTGATATTTTCACCTTCTATATTTTCCTCACACAATGACTCTGGACTTGGTCATGTGATTTGCTTTTAACAATGTGACACCATCAAACGTGACCCAAGCAGAAGCTTAAAATGTCCTTTCACATTGGGGCTTGCCCTCTTGGAACACTGTCATTGCCATATAAAGCTTTCTTGAGAAAGGTCACAGGTAGATGAAGAAGGGAGCGATCCCAGTCCCCTCAGCTGAGCACAGCCCACAGGTGACCTGCCTGCTCTTTGCAGCTACAGGAGCAAGCTCAGGTGAGGTCAGCAATATGTAACTGATGCAAGAGACTACCCCAACACCTCCTCCATTAGGCAGGAAGATATAGGATATAGTTATCAAAGTGTTCTATTTTAAATACTGATACATATGGGGAAAGAAAAAGGTGGGAGGATAGTTAGAAATAATTGTGACTGAAGTATTCTGGGCATCCAGTTGAAAGGTAGGGTGTTTAAAGTAAAATCACCCTTAAGGCACTATTCTTTTCCTTTTTACTGTTTCTAGTTCATACCTGTTTGCATTTGTTGACTGAATGCATGAATAGGTTAGGTGACTTCCTGCAGTTTCTGATCTTTGAACAAGGCAACAAATAGGGATAGTGATAACATATATCCCTTTTGTCCTTAGAATATTTCCTCACATATTCCTATTAGAAGTGTATAATTTATCTAGAAGAAGCAAGAGTATGGGTGGCAGTCATGGAGATAGAAGCAGCCAAAATAATAGGTACTATGTGTAATGCACTGTGATAAATGTCTTCACTCAATCATACCTCACAGCAGACCTATAAGGAAAAGAAGGAAGAAACTTAAAAATATTATTAAACATTTTTATTAAGAATTTTTATTGAAGTATAATTGACTTAATATTACATTAGTTCCAGGTACACTATATAGTGACTTGATATTTTTATACATTATGAAACTATCACCACAAGTCTAGTTACCATCTGTCACCACAATATTATTGATTATATTCCCTTCACTGTATGTTAAATCCCTATGACTTATTTATTTTATAACTGGAAGTTTGTACCTCTAATCCTCCTCACCTATTTCACCTACCTTCACATCCTCCTACCCTATGGTGACCACCAGTTTGTTCTCTGTATCTATAATTTTGTTTTGTTTGTTCATTTGTTTTGTTTTTAGATTCCACATATAAATGAAATCATACAGTATTTGTCTTTCTCTAACTTATTTCGCTATTTCATAATACCCACTAAGTCCATCCATGTTGTCACAGATGACAAGATTTCATTCATTTTTTATGGCTGAGTAATATTCCATTGTGTATATATACGACATCTCCTTTATCCTTTCATGTATAGATGAACATTTAGGTTGCTTCCATATATTGGCCACTGTAAATAGCTGCAATGAATACTGGGGTGCATCTATCTTTTTGAATGAGTGGTTTCTTTCTCTTTAGATAAACACCCAGAAGTGGAAATGCTAGACCACATGGTAGTTCTATTTTTAATTTTTGGAAGAACTTCCATACTGCTTTCCATAGTGAATGTACCAATTTACATTCCTACCAACAGTGAACAAGGGTTGCCTTTTCTCCACATCCTTGCCAGCACTTGTTATTTCTTATTTATGTATTTGGTATTTATTTTTTGACAATAGCCATTCTGACAGGTGTGAGGTAATATTCTGATTTTGATGTGCATTACCCTGATAATTAGTGATGTGGAGCATCTTTTCATGTACCTGTTAGCCATCTGTATACCTTCTTTGGAAAAATGTCTATTCAGTTCCTCTGCCAATTTATTAATCAAACTGTTTGTTTTTTGATATTGAGTTGTATGAGTTTTTAATAAATTTTGGACATCAACCCCTTATCTAACATATCACTGGCAACTATCTTCTCCCATTCAGTACATAACCTTTTCATTTTTTTGATGGTTTCCTTCACTGTACAAAAGCTTTTTAGTTTGATGTAATCCCATTTGTTTACTTTTCCTTTTGTTGCCCTTGCCTGAGGAGACAGACCAAAAAAAAAATACTGCTAAGACCAATGTCAAAGCCCTTATTGCCTATGTTTTATTCTAGGAGTTTTATGTTTTCAGGTCTTACCTTAAGTCTTTAATCCATTTTGAGTTTATTTTTGTACAATATGTAAGAAAGTGGTCTAGTTTCATTCTTTTGCATGCAGATGTCAGTTTTCTCAACATCAATAAATGATGTCCTTCCCCGTTGTGTATTTTTGCCTCCTTTGTCATAGATCTATTGATCATATAAGAAAGGGTTTATTTCTGGGCTCTCTGTTCTGTTCCACTGATCTAATGTGTCTGTTTTTGCGCCAGTAACATATTGTTATGATTACTAGAGCTTTGTAGTATACTTGTGAAATCAGTTTTGTTCCTCTCTCTCAAGATAGTTTTGGCTATTTGGGGTCTTTTGACATTCCAAACGAATTTTAAGATTATTTACTCCAGTTCTGGGAAAAATGCAATGGGTATTTTGATAGGGATTGCACTGACTCTATAGACTGCTTTCAGCAGTATGGACATTTTTAACAATATTAATTCTTCCAATCCATTAGCACAGTACATCTTTGCAGTTATTTTTGTCGTCTTCAATTTCTTTCATCAGAGTCTTATAGTTTTGAGTACAGTTCTTTCACCTCTTTGGTTAACTTTATTCCTAGGTATTTTATTCTTTTTGATGCAATTGTAAATGGGATTGTTTTCTTAATTTCTCTTTCTGATAGTCTGTTATTAGTGTACAGAAATGCAACAGATTTCGGCATGTTAATTTTCTATCCTGAAAATTTACTGAATTCATTTATTACTTCTTAGTTTTTTGGTGGAGTCTTTAGGGTTTTCTATATGTAGTATCTGCAAGTAGTCACAGTTCTCCCTTCCAATTTTACTGCCTTTTATTTCTTTTTCTTGTCTGACTGTTGTGGCTAGGACTTTCAGTACTATGTTGAATAAAAATGCAGAGAGTGGGCAGCCTTGTCTTATTCCTAATCTTAGGAAAAATCTTTTAGCTTTTCACCATTAAGTATTGTGTTAGTGGTGGGTGGGTGGGTTTGTAATATATGGACTTTATTATGTTGATGTATGTTCCCTCTATACACACTTTGTTGAGAGTTTTTACCATAAATGGGTGTAGAAGTCTGTCAAAAGCTCTTTCTGCATATATTGAGATACTCAGAAAATTTTTATCCTTCAATTTTAATATGGTGTATTATGTTGATTGATTTGTGAATATTGAACCATCCTTGTGCCCTAGAATAAATCACACTTGATCGTGGTGTATGATTCTTTTAATGTATTATTGAATTTGGTTTGCTAAAATTTTGTTACAGATTTTTCCATCTATGTTCCTCAGTGATACTGGCTTATAATTTTCTCCTTTTTTGGTTTTGTTATCAGGATGATGCTGGCCTTGATGAATGAGTTTGGAAGCATTCCTTCATCTTCATTTTTTTTTTTTTTTTTTTTTTGGCAATAGTTTGAGAAGCCTAGGTATAAATTCTTCTTTAAATGTTTGGTAAAATTCACCTGTGAAACCGTCTGATTCTAGACTTTTCTTTGTTGAGAGTTTTTGGATTACTAATTCAATTTCATTACTAGTCATAGGTCTGTTTAGATTTTTTGTTTTTTCCTGATTCAGTTTTGGAAGACTGTATGTTTTCAGGAATTGATCCATTTCTTCTAGGTTGTCCAATTTGTTGGCATATAATTGTTTGTAGTAATCACTTATGATCCTTTGTAGTTCTGTGGTGTTGGTTGTAACTTCTCTTTCATTTCTGATTTTACTTATTTGGGCCCTTTCTATTTATTTCTTAATGCGTCTGTCTAAAGGTTTATCAATTTTGTTTATTTTTTCGAAGAACCAGCTCTTAGTTTTCATTGATCTTTTCTTTCTTTCTTTCTTTTTAATCTCTATTTCCTCTCAGATCTTTATTATTTCCTCCCTTCTACCAACTTTGGACTTTGTGGTTTTCTCTAGTTCCTTTTGGTATAAGGTTTAATTGTTTATTTGAGATTTCTCTTGAGGTGGGCCTATGTCACTATGAACTTCCCTCTTAGAACTGCTTTTGTTGTATCCATAGATTTTGGAAAATTATATTTCAATTTTCATTTGTCTTCAGGTATGTTTATCTCTTCTTTGATTTCTTTGTAGACTCACTGATGGTTTAGCAGCATGTTGTTTAATCTCCACATATTTGTGTTTCTTCCAGTTTTCTTCTTGTAACTGATGTATAGTTTCATATCACTGTGGTTGCAAAAGATGCCTTATACTTCTTCAGTCTTCTTAAATTTTTTGAGACTTGTTTTGAGGCATGACATGTGGTCTTGTCCAGGAGAATGTTCCATGTGCACTTGAAAAGGATGTGTTCTGCAGTTTGTGGATGGAATATCCTGTTTAAGGATATTAAGTCCAAGTGTCATTTAAGGCCAATATTTCCTTATTCCAACAGGAATTATTCTAACTCTTCCAATATTTCCTTATGAGTTTCTGTCTGGATAATTTATCCATTGATGTAAGTGGGGTATTAAAGTCCCCTACTATTATCATACTACCATTAATTTCTCCCTTTATGTCTGGTGTTATATGCTTTAAATATCTAGGTTCTCCTATGTTAGGTGCACCAAATTTATGAATGTTTTATCCTTTTCTTGGCTTGACTCCTTTATCATCATGTAACGTTCCTTCTTGTCTTTTGTAACAGACTTAGTTTTAAAGTCAATTTTGTCTGATATGAGTATTGCTACCCCAGCTTTCTTTTTCTTTACATTTGCATGGAATATCTTTTTTCTATCCCTGAAGGGTATAGCTTCAGATCTGAAGTCTCTTGGAGGCAGCATATAGATAGGTCTTGTTTTTATCCATTCAGCTCCCATATGTCTTACAATTGGAGCATTTCATCCAATTACATTTAAAGTGATTATTGATAGGTATGTACTTATTGTCACTTTGTTAATTGTTTGTTTTGGGGTTTTTTGGTTTTGGTGGGGATTTTTTTGTTTGTTTCTTTACAGTATTTCTCTGTTCCTTTCTTCTTAGTCTCTTCCATTGTGGTTTGATGATTTCCCTTAGTGTTATGCTTGGGTTCCTTTCTCTTTATTTTTTGTGTATCTATTGTAGGTTTCTGTTTGTGGTTACCATGAGGTTCATATATATCACCCTATATATACAGCAGTTTATTTTAAGCTGATAGTCACTTAAGTTCGAATACAGTTTAACAGCACTATATTTTTACTCCCCACCTCCATGTTTTCTGTTTTTGACATCATATTCTACATATTTTTATTCTGTGTATCCCTTAACTACTTATTGTAACTATAGTTAATTTTTCTACTTTTGTCTATTACCCTTCTTACTAGCTTTTAAATTGGCTGATTTACTGCCTTTACTATATATATTCGGCTTTAACAGTGAGATTTTTTTCTTTCATATATTTTCTTATTACCAGCAGTGGGCTTTTCTTTTCCTCTTAAAGAAGATCCTTTAATATTTCTTGTAAGACCAGTTCAGTGGTGATCAACTCCTTTAGTTTTTACTTATCTGGGAAACTATTTATCTGTCCTTCAATTCTGAATGACAACCTTGCTGGGTAAAGTATTCTTGGTTGTAAGTTTTTCCCTTTCATCACTTTAAATATTTCATTCTACTCCCTTCTTGCCTGCAAAGTTTCTGCTGAAAAATCAGCTAATAACATTATGGGGGTTTCCTCGTATGTGACTAGTTATTTTTCTCTTGTTGCCTTTAAAATTCTCTCTTTGTCTTTAACTTTTGCTATTTTAATTATATGTGTTGTTGTTGATCTCTTTGGGTTCACCTTGAGACTCTCTGTGCTTCCTGGATCTGGATATCTCTTTCCTTCCCCAGGTTAAGAAACGTTCAGCCACTATTTCTTCAAATAAGTTTTCTGCCCCTTTCTCTCTCTTTCCTTCTTCTGGGACACCTACAATGTAAACATTAGTACACTTGTCCCAAAGGTCCCTAAAAATATCTTCATTTTTTAAATTATTTTTTTCTCTTTCCTGTTCTGTTGCGTGATTTACACTATTCTGTCTTCCAGATTGCTGACCCATTCTTCTGTAACATCCAATCTGCTGTTGATTCCCTCTAGTGTATTTTTTGTTTCAGCTCTGATTGGGTCTTTCTTGTATTTTTTATCTCTTTGCTGAATTTCTCACTGTGTTCCTCCATTCTTTTCCTGAGTTTGAGAAGCATTTTTATAACCATTTCTTGGAATTCTTTATCAGGTGAATTACATATTTCAGTTCCATTCGGATTTTTAATCTGGGATTTTATATATTCTTTTTGGGGAACATATTCCTCTGTATCCTCATTTTGTTTTGGTTTTCTGTGTTTGTTTCTATGAATTAGGCAAAACAGGTCCCTCTCCTAGTCTTAAAGGTGTGGTCTTGTGTAGGAGCATCCCCTCTGAAGACTGTGTGTGCCAGGAGGCTTTGGCAGGCCAGATGGAGCTGGAGTAGGCATAAGCTTGGTGGGGAGTTTTGAGGAGCTCCATGCCAGATTCACCTTGGAAAGACAGCTGGAGCTGGGGTGGGTGGGGGCAGAGGGAGTCCCAGGGCACTCCAATGGCTGGATCGGTTGTAAGAAGGACTTTTAATGTTCCCATTTTACAGAGAAACTGAGGATTAGAGAGTTTGGGTGAGTTGGCCAAGATTACACAGCAAGTAAATGAAGATACCAGGTTGCAAGCCCAGGTCTGTTTAACTCCACAGGCTAAGTTTTCAACCACTGTGCTAAAATACTTCCATTCTTTTTATATTCATCTGCACCACTGGTACAGGGCTTGCTTGTGTGAAGTCTGGGTCCAGGTCCAAGCAATTCTCCTTTTACCAAAATAGGAGTAGCACAGATCTATCTAGACATTTTGCCACTTATGAGAAGGTGCTATGCAACACAAGAGGCCAAAAACCAACAAGAAGTAATGAGACTTATGAGCACAAACATCTCCAAATTGAGGGAGAAGGTCAAACTAGAAGACCCATGTATCTCACCTCTTGTGGCAGTGCTTCTATGATCTATCATGGGATAGTGATGAAAGAAAGGATTTGTGAGAATGTTTAAATGGGAGAAGGAGCTTTTACCTGCCAGTATATAAGAATGTCAAATTTAGGGTCAGCATATAATTTGTTATCTAAAGCAAGTTAACTCAGAGTGAAAGGGGCACTACTAATAAGTGGGCTGGGATAGCAGGTGTTAATTGTGGCTATTCCAGGCATACTGGATTATACAACAGCTAAAATGGATTTAAGGTAGTTCTGGGATGCTGCACTGTCTATTCCAGTGATCATACCAACTATCATGAGATGAATAATATCTCTGAATATTTGTGTGAAGTACTGATCTGAATTTTCTCTAAATAATTGAGGTATTGGAAGGGTGGCATCTGGTTACAGTTGTATTAAATGTATTAAATGTATTTTGTATAAGAAAGTATTAATAATACTAGGAATATCATAAGTATATATTTTAAGTTGCACAGAAAATTAATTTGCAAATTAAAATACCATATTTAATTATGTCATATCAAAACTTTCCCAAGTTAAAATGCAAAATTGCCTTTTCTAGGATTGCTCCATTCTTAACCCTCGCTGTATTTTTAAGTACTATACTTTTCAGTATTGTCATCCCTTAGGAAATATATTATTTTTATTTAAAAACAGAGAAATCAAAGAAGCACTAAAGGAAAAAGATCATAATGCTATTTAACATAATTATAATTTTGAAAAAGTTCATAAATGATTTGTTATTAGAAGAAATCATTTTCAAGTATTTTATAAGGAAATAGACGCCTGGAGGACAATTTTCCCCCAACATTACATTTTATCTAACAACTCATTCTGCTTTCTTAATGTCTCTTACCACACTCAAGCACTCAGCTGTTCATTTTAGTGTCAGTTGGCAAACCATTGTGTATTTCCAGATAAAACTAATTCCAGAAAGATTATAAACCTTTCTAAAACTTCATGACCCAGGGAAAAGTCTTTCTATAAACTAACCATTTCTACTTATGAATCTTAATTAGTAGAGGTTTTTAAGCTAAGATTTCCCAAGTTCCCTCTATGGATGAAGAATATCCTTTTATTCTTAGCAACTACATCATAATACATTTGCAACACTCCTAGGACTTAAATAAGGTAGGTTATATATAAGCCCATGTTCTCAAATTTTAATGTGAGTAAGAATCACTTGGGATGTTTGTTAAAAATGTATATCTCCAGTCAACATCCTCAGAGGTTCAGGTTCAGTAGGATTTGGCTAAGACACAGGAACTTGCATTTTTAATAAGTAGTCAAGCCATTCTGATGAAGGTTGCTCTACAGTGTATCTCTGATGTGGTGCTTTATAAGAGTTAGTCTGCAAGAGTTTGTAGGAGGAAAGTAGATTAAATGTGTCAGCCCAGTTCCCATTCAACTACTTAGAATCATGTAAGGATATGCAATTTAGATTCAGCTTTTCAAAAAACACAGCTAATCAGAATCTTCCTCATTATTTCCCAAAGAGGAAAATAAAAAAAATAATATCAAAAATGAAAAATGGTAGAGAGAGCAATGAGAGGAGGAGGTAAAATCTCATTATCCTTGGAAACATTTATGAAAAGAAAGAAAAAACGTACCCACAATAACTACTCAGTTACAGTGAAAGCTGGAAACTTTAAATACAAACACACATGGACATATACACACACACACACACACACACACACACACACACACACACACACACACACCCCAAGGTACAGTGGAAAGAACAGTGAATTTGAAGTTCCAACCGCAACCATCTAGGTTAGGTAAACACAAAGGCAGATCAAGATTTTTTTGGTCCTGAAAAATTACATAATTTGAGGTTTCCTTTAAGATAAAGTCACCAGGGGTCTTCCCTGGTGGCGCAGTGGTTCAGAGTCCGCCTGCTGATGTAGGGGACACGGGTTCGTGCCCTGGTCTGGGAAGATCCCACGTGCCGCGGAGCGGCTGGGCCCGTGAGCCATGGCCGCTGAGCCTGCGCGTCCGGAGCCTATGCTCCGCAACGGGAGAGAACACAGCAATGAGAGGCCCACGTACCACAAAAAAAAAAAAAAAGATAAAGTCACCAGGGCCTGGGAAGGGACCCATGAAAATGAGAGACCCTGAAACTTAAACTTTGGTAGCTACATAGTAAATCTGCCTGTGGAGAGATACTCATAATTCTCCATTATAATAAATGTAAAATGGAAGGCATAATGTCTGTCCAACTTACATCGCCAGATTAATGTAAGGGGTCTACATAACATGTGAAAACGCACTGAGTGTCTTGCAAATGCAAGTTGCTTAGGAAGTAGTAGCTCAGTATTAAGGCTGACTGCTGCTAGTCCCCTGAACCCAGGCTTCTTGGAATGTGTCCACTTTCGCACAGCCTTTCTGGGTTCTTGGTTGCTTACTCTCCATGGTCTCCCTGGATTTCAACATTGCTTTACTGCCTGATCAGTTCCAGTTTAGTCACTTTAGTAATCATTTATTAGGTGCCTACTCTGGTCAAGAAACTACTTCCTGTCATCTCCTTTAAGTCCAGTTCTGGCTCACATACTGTTTCTACCTTAGTACTAGCACATGTGCCCATTCCAAAGCATTCACTACTTCCTGGTCCCACTACTCTGTTCAAATCAGCCTTCCTAGTGCTCCTTCAGATCAGATTACCCACAAGTCTACTCTATACAGAACCCCTGCCCTTATCCTAACTCTCCACTCTTAACTCTTCTCTTGTGCTCTGCACCACTTGCCATTTATGCCCTGAGATGATATTACTTTCAATAGATTCAACTTAAGAAGGATGCATGATAAAATCTTTATTATTTTATTCAGAGGCTACTGTTAATACCCTATTGTAAAGCTCCCACCCTAGGAAGGGCTCCTAGTTAATCTCTGCTTTTAACTTCTCCAGTTTTACCAAACCAAAGGGCCAGATAATATTTATGCTTTGTGGGCCATCTGTGTCTCTACTGCAACTCTCATCCCTGCCATTGTAATGCAATTGAAAGGGCCATAAACAATACTTAAACGAATGATCATGGTTGTATCCCAATATAACTGTATTTATGGCCATT